>NC_091821.1:386487197-387087197 GCF_038994185.2 Dermacentor albipictus | reverse complement strand
GCGTGCCTGATAATTAGATCGTGGTTTTGGTACGTAAAACTAGATAATTTTATTAATTTAGCGCACGATGTCAACCTCTTACTCGATTAAATATAAGGGAGAAAAAAGTCGCAGGCAGCTTTTTTCGCTAATGCGGCTGAGATTAAGGTGTCATTAAGCCTGTGAGGGAAGTGAAAATTGGAGTGCAATTCAAACAATTTTCGTTTAGAGCAAAGAACGGAGCTTCATAGTAATATGACCAGAAAGAAACATCACGGTATTGTACTCGTGTAGCTCGAGTTTTCGCGGTTAAGCTTGAACAGTTTTGTCTAAGCTTCTTCATTCTGGCTTCAAACCGCCTTGCTGAGGCCTTTTACATTATCTTTCTCGTAAATAACTTGTCATCAAAACATTTATTCTGTGGCCCCTATTAGTATTATTTAGCCTCTAATTTCACTACTCAGCTGCTTTCAGAACGATATAGAGGAAATGCTAAAATGTGACGAATATATACTAATAGTAAGCGCTGTTGTCCAAAACCGAGCAAAATTCCCGAATTTTCGCACAATAAAGCGCGCAATTTCTTCATCAACCACAATTTACATCTTAAATTGAATTCGCCGTGAACACAAAACATTTCTACATTCCATAAGAACGTTACAACACGAGTAGTGCGCACAATTTTGAAAACAATAGTAATGTTACTTTTTATATTTTCTTTGCCAAGTAGTAGAAAAATTGAGGGTGTGTGCATAGTAATTTTGAAAGTCAAGTCAAATGCCGTTCGGATCGTGACGACACGGAATTCAATACGAATTGAATGAATTTATAATAAGTTAATTTGGTCTAACAAGACAACTTCCTTTAACATAACGCTCGATATCCGCAGAATATTACTTGAAACAATCATAAATGCCAACCAAGAACAAAATATCAGAACTCTACGCACGGCTTTAAGTTCACAGAGAGCGGGGACTACAGCAATGAAGCTGCGATTTTGTCAGCATATCTTAAATAGAAGTGAAGCATTGAAGTTAAACCAAGTTAAATAATGGCAGCTTCACGAGCGAAGCGAGAAACCGCCGACTACCACCGAGATCATGTTCGACAGAACGCTCCGCGATAGAATTCGAGACATATACCGAGCGTCTAACCTCATGACGTGATATTAGTGGCACATGGACAGTGGTGCAACACGGACATTAAAGGGAGGCCAGCGAGAATGAACAAGTTGAGCGGTACTAGCAAATCTCCCTTCTACTTTGCCAGGAAAGTCACTCGTAGCGCTAGAAGATACTTGTAAGCCACAGTGAGAACAAGCCAAAAGCAAAACACAAGGGTCGACGTCGGCTTGGAGTTCCCGCACAAGCGTGCCATGACATCACGGATTTTGACGACGTCTTCTCACGCAAGCTACACTCACGCCTTCTTCCATACTGATGGCTAAAGCTCCACTTCTTTATGTCCCACGTGACCCTGGTCTTGTTTCTGTCTCTCACCTTTCTTGGGTGCACGGGAAACTTCCCGGGCCATTTCTGCACGCTTTGCCTTTCACGGCAATCGTTACTGGCGCTCTCTTGGTGCACCCTAGGCGGCGTCCATGTGACGTGAAAGTACCATGCGTGTGCCGTCACCTTGCTCGCAGCCGGAGTGTCTCCTGTGAGAGGAGCGAAAGGGCCTTTGTTTTAATTTGCAGCTGTTTCCGCAGTGTACGCTGGTGCAATATTTTGCGGTCGTTTACTAAAACGGGTCGGGTATCTACAAATTTAGGGGCTCGTTAAAGAACCACAGCTGGTCTAAATTATTCCAGGGCGCCCCGCTACAGGCATCACTCATAAGTTATAAGCCACGGTGCAGTTTCGAGCCACTGGACCCCATAACTCTATTTATTTCTCAACGAGGTGTGGCATGGCAGTGTGGGGATAGGGTGAGAACGTGAATAGCAAGAGACGAACCAGTAAAAAAAGAAAACATTAGGTTTACTGTGCCATCTTTCAGTAAAACGATTTTGACGTAAACCCAAATTTTCGTTAGGGATTCTTTGCACGATGCTCAGTATTTAACCGGGAAAAAACTGCATCGTCAGCACCGACTATTTTCCCCAGTATCTGCACACTTGATAACGCTGCCTATCCTGTATTTTGAATTCGACTCTGTTAAGGATTCTCGTTTGTCTATTGTGTTCCCGTTGTTTACGTGTTACTTGGCAGCTACAGTGCAAAATTTCGCGCAGTCACTTCTATATATACCGTACAGGGATGGCCCTTAGGCTGCTCAAAGTAAATAACTCATTGCCCACTCCACGCAGAGAATCGATAAGCTCCTCAAGCGAAAGTGCATGGAAGTCTCGTTCCCCTTATCGCGATTGTTTGGACAGCGCTGGCACAACAGGCACCGTTTGTCGTTTGCGAGAACGGAGATACTGATGTTGCAATTGGAACATTCACGTGCAATCAACGCATTCACCTTCACGTTCTGCCTCGTTTTGCGCACAGTGAAAAACTTTTGGCTCAGGGCATATTACGCTAAGCCTTTCACTGCAAAATCCGGTCGCGAACATTACCTTCAGCTTATCGGCCACCGTATCCACTTTATTCTCTCTCGCGCCATGCGAACTTTGGCACGAAAATAACTAAAGGCACCTGTTCATATCGAATTGCCCCACACCTTAGTATACCCGAAGCGCAGAGTCATCCGCAAGCTACTGCGCTGACTTCTACCTTTCACTGGAGCAGCACTAGTACGCCTTCATTGTCGCGCGAAGGACAAATTTTTGCGCTTATGTATGCTGCGTCATAAAGTTTTGTGCGTTTAATGATAAAGCTTCAGGCAAAAAAAAAAGATACTTTTACAGGCAGGTTAACCGGAGCTGTCTCGAGCACGATTCCGAAGCCTTAGGCAACGTTCCCGACGATATCGATGCAACACAATAATCTTTCAAGGTTGATTTTCTAAAAAAAAAAGCAGGCTGATCTTACCAAAAAAAAAAAGCTGATAGACTTATGTTACCTTGCAAATTATTTTGTGCGTTCTTTTTTCTCCTCTTTTCTGTAGCGACGTGGTTGCACAATAGGAACTGAGGAAGCCTGTAGCGGACTGCGATAAAGAAGTCAGAGTCTCTTGGGCTCAGATCGATATTTAAAAGCTCCCTTTAAAGGCAGACAAGGTAGTTTCCGACGTAGAAGATGTGATACCGCAAGCGAAGACTCACGAGGCAGCCATTACTGGTCTTGTTGAAACAAAACAAGCGAAACTCTTCAAAGAATAAGACGAAACGAGAAGGCGAAGAGCTTGTAGCCGCATAACAAGGTTCATCGTTAGGTCGATCTCATGTTTCACAGGCTTAGCGCCGAGAGAAAAAGTAGAGTGGGTGTGAACAACGTTTCGTAATAAACGGCTTAGAAGGAGCGAAGCGGAATAAAATTCGTGCAAGTGACAAACCGAAAATGGGGTAAAGCACCATCACCCTATGGATGTCCTACTTTTACGCGGCTCATGTCGCAAAGTGTTCTCGTTAACAGTGACGGTGCTGAGCTTCGCTTTAATAGACATTCACCTCCAGTATTTACAGCTCTGCAGCACGGGCACCATTAGCGGGACCAGGCTGCATAAATGTTAGGCCTGTGCCTGGAGAGGCAGACTGCTTACAGCTGAAGTTTTGAGAAAAAAACTGACGTATTTTGAAGAAAAGAGCGCTACAAAGACACGGACCAAAAGAAGAACATGTACGACAGACAGGCGCTAACTTCCAACTAAATGTATCTACTACAACTAAACGTATGTGTTTGCGTATCTTCTGCGCAAAGATGTGACTTTAAGAAGATGTCGTACGCTACTTTACTTTGCGTGTTTGCTGAAAGCGGTGTTCCAAATTTATTTTTTGCCTAAACAAGTTGAGCACTAGCAGAACTTTGTTGCGGGGCGAGTCGGTGCTCCGGTGTCGTAGGTGAACGACCGCGAATATACCTGCAGACACACAGAGGAGAAAGAGTAAAATTGAATTATATTTTGTGAAAAGTGAAATTTCGAAAAGTAGCCGTGTAGGCATGCGTGTCGATCGTACAGGTGAAAGGCCCTAGCATACACTGCAAGTGGTAGCTAACGTTATTTTCCATGTGCCTACCGCAAAACAAAAGAGGGGCGTACGTATTTATTTGCTCAGTAAAATTCCTTTCGTGTCAACAGTTCTTGTTTTCTTGCATGTGCGTGTGTACCTGCGTGTACGTTTGTGTTCGCGCTAGTCCTATTGAAGTGTACATCGCTAATGGCAAAATATAATTTCACAGTAAGAAAGCATCACTTCGCCGCTGTCCTAACTGGGACGCGGATTGCTCGCACGTCACAATATGCGAGCGTCTGACGGGACTCGTCTGTATCGAATAACAGCGTTAGGCCGTTTGGCAGTGATGCACAAGATTTGTTTTGAGAGAAAGTCAGATTTACGAAGCTACAAGACGCAGTTTTATACAGAAGAGGCCAGAAGAAACGCGGGCTAGACAGTATAGTTACATGCATGAACTGTGGAGAAGTCAACTGGACGAGGATGCCATCTGCCGCTTCAAGACGCAATGTGTTTGCAACTTTAGAACATGTAGAAAGCACAGGTTCGAACAAGCATAATTTTAGTTCATACCTTTTGTGGTACGTCTGTGTTATGCTCGACCACATCACGTATTAGCAACGCGTTAGATTACGCGTTTGCGCAGTAGGAGGACAAAGTAAATCTCCCTGCTCGAGCACGCATAGCAGGTAGCAGCAGTGTTCGATGCTAGGAACTTCACCGTTACTTGAATTCTTGGCCCACTTGTTTCCGTGGTTCATCATTTTTGAATGTCCAGACAACTGCACATCCCTTACGACGGCTCTGTTTAAACGTTTGTCTTGCGGCCACATGGAACAAACGGTCAAGAAATGACATTTACTTTTTTTAGGGCATGCTGCTAATGCCAATAGGGATTGGTGCAGGATAGGCACACACTAAGTGTCCTGCCGATATGATACGGCCAGCTTTTGACCAAGAATTAAATATAGAAAGCATAACTATGCATTGCTAGTTCGTTAAAATAGCATAAACAAAGGTAATATTACTCTTCGAAATTCAAGCCTAGGGGGAACGATATCGGTAGCGAGTACAGTAAACGATCAACAATATGTGTGCAGTAGATGTCAGTGGCATAGGCAGGACAAATTAAATGCATTTATTTCAACGTTTACGAGGATGTCATTAGTGCAACAAACTCGTCGTAGTTAATTTGGCCGTCTCCATCCGTGTCAGCTTCCCGTATCATTGCGTCGACTTCTTCGTTCGTCAGTTTCTCGCCCAATGTTGTCATGACGTGGCGCAACTCGGCTGCGGTGATGAAGCCGTTCCCGTCTCTGTCAAAGACCTGCGCAGGTAATCAAGACAAAAGTTCACCATTTTATAGCAGCTTTGTGATAACGGTGTCAAATGAAAGAGTCCCCACCCCGGGAGATAAAATTATTATACAATACATTTTCTTTGTATAAAGTTTGGTGAAGTCTACACATTTTAGTTAAAGGTTGGTATTGAGCTGAGGCTGGTGCTCCTGTGAAAATTAGCCAGATCTTAATGTAACCGTAACAGGCAATGAAGATGCAGGAAAGGAGGCATGCTAGAAGAACAGAAGTGTAGGTGGCAGTGCTTAGAGATTCGAGACTAATTTCTCACTCACGCCATGCAAATGCTGCAGAGCATGCTTGCGCATCTTCAGTTTTATGCATGATAAATGCGCTTAGCCACGTGTTCTGTACAGAGACAGAGAGAGACATACATCGTTTATTGTATGTATGCGGTTTTATGCAGGAACGTTTAATATGTTTCACTTGTCGTGCTTAGTTTATGCTAGGGTGACGCATGGAATGACTTATTTACACGACCTAACATACACAGGCTCACATAGTGGCAGCTAACTGGAACATCTGGCAGAAGCGGTTGCCTCGGAGGAAGAGGAAAAAGGCGGCTGCAGAGCGTGAAGAGCCGCTATAGGGTACCTGATATAGCTCAAGGAAGCTACTCTGCAGTGCTCCTAAAGCGTGCACTTGGTTTACCGATTACTTTTGCAAAGTAAATATTTAGTTCATGTTGAATTTGATTGCATCCGCATCACAGCCGTAGGACCTGACCTTGTGGCGATTTAGATGAGTTCTCATTTTTTTAGCTTGCGATAAAGTCAGAAAATTCAACAGAGGGCGCTAAGGCTAGAGCATAATCTCTGCATTTATTTCCAAGCGTTTGACGTTTGCTTTAAAGGCTGCAACCATGACATGAATGTGCCAAAGCAGATTCTGGGCATTTGGATTCTGGTCGTGGCGATAATAATATCAGACCGCAACAGCGTACGTTCTTCAACAACACGCACATGACTCCTTGATGCATATTCCGAGTGGTTGCAGTGTCTTACGCCCCTATAAAATAGAATTCAATTTATGCCCAGCTTAAAACGTATATAGTTACGGCTTAATTATGTCTTCTCCATGTTTGATGGGGCTGCAGCACGTCTGGCATGCCTTACGGGCATAACATTGGAGGACGAGTGTCATTATGTTTCTCTTTCGAGGATGGCCTATGATAGATATCGCCGATCGATTGCTTCAAGCGAACGCAGGGATGAAGGATGAATTCAGGCTTGAGCGCACATTGGGGAAAGTGAAGGTTGACGCGCGCTCACCTTGAACGCCTCGCGGATCTCTTCTTCCGTGTCCGCTGCGCGCGCCTTCTTGGTCATCATGGCGAGAAACTCGGGAAACTCCACGGTGCCGTTGCCGTCAGTGTCCACCTCGGCGACCATGTCTTTGAGCTCAGCCTCGGTAGGGTTCTGGCCGAGGGCGCGCATCATGGTGCCCAGCTCCTTTGTGCTGATCGCGCCGTTGCCATCCTTGTCGAACAGGGCAAACGCCTCGCGGAGCTCCGCGATCATGTCGTCGGGGAGCTGCGACACGGCCACGTCATGCGCCGCTCGGCCACCACCTCCAGCGCCACCACCGCTCGGTGCGGTGTCCTTTCTGATGCCCTTGGGCAGACCTTTGCTGCTGCCGCTGCCACTGGCACCGCTGGTACTCGGGCCGCCGGCATTCGGTTTAAGTGCACTGCTCCCTGGAGCTTTCGGCGGCGGCGGCGCCTTTGAAGCAATGGTGGTGGTCGGTTTTTGGCCTCCTCTAGGGGGCGAGTGTGATGACGAGGATCCCTTCATGGCCACCACTGACGTCCCGCCGCCGCCACCACCACCGTCGCCCCAGCTGCTGCACTTGTCCAAGCTGTTGATAGTCCGGAATGATGATTATGGTCTTCGATGCTGGCATGCACCCACTATGCGGATGATAGGTCACGAATGGGGCGCAATTCATAACAATTCTCATGACGTGCACTTGCATAAATGTAAATTATTTTAATCATTTAAGCTAAGAAGTTAAAAAGTTAGTGCAGTATAGTATAAACTAGATTATAGGGCGGTCCAGTAAATAGGTGGACTTCTCACCTAGACTTGGCCTGGGTATTCTGTAAGAGTCCATCTAGTGGACTGTCCATTTCGGCCGCTACTGATTGGCTGGGGCCGCTCGTCTCCTCCTCTCTCGTACAGCTGCCTCCAATCAGGACTGACCGAAATGGACAGTCCATTAGGTGGACTCTTACGGAATACCCATCAGGCTCCGTTGCCGCTCGTCATTCCAGCGTAGAATCTCACTTCTCTTCTGTCGTCGTAATGGGGAGGCCGCATTTTCGTAGGTATGATCCATTGCTTAAGAGGTATGAGCCATTCATTGTATTAAGTGACGGGCATATTTAATTTTGAAGCAATCTTGAAGAATCGCAAGCGGCAATGCCGGGCGGATGAGGCCAACCACGCCACCGAGCAAACTCGAGACGTTGAACACAAGCGATGACGGTGGACTGTGGGCGTACCGTCACTGACGTCGTTCTCTCCGTCGCGGTGATGGGCCTTGCGCCCAATATACGGAACTTCGGATGAGTGGTTTCGCACATTCCATCCCAGCTGAAACTATGGGAAGATCACGAGTAGTGCGCACTCCTGAGGAAGAAGCTGCCTACCGCGAGCGTCAGCGAGAGTTGGCTCGTAGACGGGCTCGTCGTCGTAGGGCCGACCTCGAGCTGCGCGCGATGACCATTCAGACGGCCATAAAAGAGACAACACAAGACCAAGCAAATACAACATTACATACAAAATGAATAAGAAAACAATCAGAGGGTTTTTATTACACGCCAAACCTTGCTCTCCGCATGGCGCGCAAGAAAGGGGCGGAGTAACTTGCACGCGAAAAATAAAGTACTGCAAAACGCAGGCAGAAACATCACGCACAAAAAAAAGAACAGAAAGAAGACTGGGAGAATCGCAAAAAGGAAAGCATTCTTAAAGCATGCTCACCCCTCAAAGCACGCAGAAGCGAACATGAGGGGAAAGAATGGTGAAGCAATAGATTTACAATATAGACTGCCTGCGAAGTTTGACTTGCATGGTGTAACACTCAGTGTAACTAACACAGCTTAGGTGTGCGACCGTCTTCACGGACTGAAAGAGGCGGTGATGTGGATTGTGGTCCTTACAAAGCGAGTCATCGCAGCAGACATGCAGGCGCCTTTCCGACGGTCGCTTCTCCGAAGATCGCGAGCCCCCGCCGGTCGAACGTAACAATACACACTGCTTTTCGAGTCCCAACCAGCACTTGATTCCGGCGTGCAGTTTAGGTTTTACCTTGGGTGAGTAAATATTTCCCCTCCTATTTATCATCACATAAAAAGGAAAAATATATATAAAAGCTCTTGAAAGCTAAACTTAGTATAGCCTTAATCAGTGGCTCCGCGCAAGTTTGATGCTACGAATGATGCGCGTTTGGTGACCCGTACAGGGCCGCGTTAGTTGAAGGAAGATTGCGTGATGTTTATCGAAAATTGGTGGATGCGCTTAGTCTAGGTGTTGGTGGAACGTTGCATTTAGCTTGTGGTCACGAGGCTGATCGTGTCTTTGTCAGCTGTGTAGATGATAAGCGCAGTGTGCCCACCACGACCTATAGCGCGGACGCTCTTCTGCAACGCGGCGCCATTAAAAAAAGATGGAAGAAAGTTTTTGCCGTTTTTTTACCTAGGTGACTGTAGAAAGCACCTCATGGTAATACTAAAGAACCACAATTTTCGTTTCACGCATCTACAGTAACTGCATATTACCCCTTCAACTGAGGAATGCGTCATTTTGCATTTCACACATTCCGGAAAATAGGTCTTCTCATTCATTTGCTGTTATGGTTTTCACACTAGTTTGGCAATTTATTTTACTTATTTGAACATACTATCAGCCCTTTACAGGGCCAAGTTAGGAATGAGTACAATAACGTATTACATGCTATACAACAATAAACACTAAACAAACAGCAGTGGATATGATCAGGTATACACAAATAATATTTAGAACAATTCGTGACACTTACTGCATCAGCTCGTGGCACTTATAGTACAGCACTAAAAGGTAGCAAAAACTGAAACCACGCGCCGCTAAGAAACGTATTGATGATGGTGGGCCCGAAACTGCTCGCAGTCTGTCGCGCTTACCACTCTCTGCGGCAGTTTATTCCATTCTCTCGCAGTTTGCAAAAAGAAATATTATGTAAAACAATCATTAGAAAATCTACCCTCTTTCACGTACTTTGAATGTTTATTCCATACTACCCGCGATGTTGTCTCGGTTGTGTAGCGTTCCTTGTTTACCAGCACCATGTGATTCACAACGCTGTAAAAAAGGCTCAGCCTTTTCTGTTTCCTTCGCATTTTAAGTGAAGGAAGATTTGCATTTTTATAAAGCGCTGACACCGAGTCTTGTCTTCAATATTTGGAAAAAATTAAGCGCAAGGTACGCCATCGCACACCTTGTAATTTTAGTGCGTTCTTTTGGTCGTACCGATCCCAGACTTCGCACGCATATTCCTTTATGGGACGAACTAGCATATTGTATACGATAAGCTTGGACTCTGTGGGTGCTTGTTTGAAAGTCCGTCGAAGAAATCCTAGTCTTTGATTTGCCTTGTATACTATATTGTCAATGTGCGTCGTTCAACTCATATTTGCAGTCAGCGTTATACGCCCAAGTACTTGTATTCGGTCAACCGAGTTAGTGGGGTATCCGATACGGAGTAGTTGAACGGTAAAGGGGGTTCTTTGTGTGATAATGTCATGCATACAGTTTTTTCCAAGTTCAGTGACATTTGCCACTTCCTACGCCATTCATGTATTTGATCTAAGTAAGAATTAAGTTTAAGTTGGTCAGCTGTGCAGGTTACTTCAGTGAAAATAACGCAATCATCTGCAAATAATTTAGCTTGAATTGATGGGTCTGCTATCAGGTCATTGATATATATTAGGGAGAGCAGGGGTCCCAGCACAGAGCCCTGCGGCACTCCGGAGACAGCCTCACACATTGTAGACTGGCTTTCTTTAACGCTAACGAACTGTCGGCGATTTATTAGAAAAGCTTCGATCCATTGGAATACTTTGCAGTTACCTAACACGACACTTAACTTCAATAATAGTTTTGTGTGACTAACCGTATCGAATACATTATTAAAATCTGGATAAGTTATATCCACTTGACCTCTTCGATCTAGCACTTCACTCATGAAATGCACTGTTTCCACAAGTTGTGTCACTGTCGAGAGGCCGCTACGAAAACCATGCTGAGGCTCACTGAAGAAATTTTCGCTCGTCAAAAATTTTCTGATGTGTTTGGAGACAACGTGTTCAAGAACCTTGGATGGTGTTGACGTTTGTGCAATAAGCCTGTAGTTGGACACTAATTTAAGATCTCCGCCTTTTGGGGTATTTGGATTATTTTACTTAATGTCCTATCGCCAGGTAGAGCCCCCGACGACAGTGATTTTTGAAAGATAACTAAGAGGTATCTGGCCATCAACTCTGCGTACCTCATTAAAAATGCATTAGGAATTTCATCAGGTACAGACAATTTACATTGTTTTAGATTGAGCAATAGTTTAAATCTACCTCGCTCAGAAAGCTAGAGAGGCTTAGAGGAAGGAAGCAACGAGAAGCGCAAAAGTAATCTACTTCGCCATTGTCTGTACTAAAGACACTTGAGTAGAAACTGTTAAGCCCATCTCAAATATCCTCTTCATTAGTAATAAAGCCTTGAGTCGTACTCAACTCAGACATTGCCTTTTTATCTTTTGCAAAGTGCCTCCAGAACTTTTGGGGTGAGTCTTTAAGGAACTTTGACATTGTAACACTAAAATACTTCTGTTTGGACTCTGTTATTTTATCCTTCAACTCTTTTTTGAGCGCAAAAATATGTTCTAACAGATCTAAATCACGCACACGTTTGTGCGTTGTTTTAGATCGTTGTATCTTCCTTTTCAAATGGATAATTTCGCGTGATATCCAGGGGTTATGCACACGTTTCTTTTTTACCTCAACGGCACAAACTGGGTTATCCATTTGCGTACAAGGGCTTTAAATATTAGCCAAACTTTGTTTATATCCGTATTTTATTGAAGACAGAGCTCCTTAAACCGCTGAAAAGAAATGTCCAATTCGTCAAGTATAACCGTGTCCTCGGCCATATTGTAGTCCCTCTAAGTCGAAACACGTCTGGATACATTTTCGTTTTGCTACAACGTCAGTGTTATGCCAATTATGGAATGACCAGAAATTCCAGGAAAAAAATCTCACCTTTGTGTGGCCGGGGGAACTAGTTTTCACTCAGAAATATAAAGTCAAGGACAGATTTGCTGGCTTGCTGGACACCAGTGTATTCATTGACAACTTGGTGAAGACGGTGCGAAAAAGACATTTCAACTAGTGCGGTGGCAGACTCGCATTCCGTATTTCCCGGCAACATGCTGTCCCACAATACTGCAGGAACATTAAAATCACCTGCTACAATAATGTTCTTGTGTTGCACACGCAGGAAATGCATGGAATCATTCAGGCTCGGCATAGCTGCTGCGCTTGACCCAGGTGGGCGATACACGCTGCACCAATAACAACTTCGTTTGCCCCCCCCCCCCTAAAATTAGTTACACCACGCTGTTCTATATCTAAAGGAAACTCAAATACTGTCTTTCGCAGTCTGCTATCAATGAAAATCGCCACACCCCCACCTCGGCTGCTACGTTCGTTCCTTATCACTTTGTACCCCAGCGGACAGATTTCGTGATCATAAACTTAGGAGTAGAGCAAAAGGCTACTTCCGTAGCATTTTGTTTAAAAGGCTACGGACATTAATATCGAGCAAAGTGAAGCCTGCGTGTCTGGTGACATCAGTCAGATGTTAACGCTCTAGGTCCAGCTGCGTTCGCGTCTGTCTTTTGCTGACACATTACATAACGTTGCTTCTTCACGTCATTCCAGGCGTAAGTGATCTTCAGTCAATCTTCATCTTGTCGTCAACCAGAATAACTTTGTGCCCGCTCTCCCTATCCCTCAAGGCACTGTTCCAAAGGTTCCGTCGCTTCTCACTAACATCTTTTGAGTTCATTAGTAAAAATACCTGTCCCTTTAGGTTTCCGAGCACTCCTAAGTACAGCCTGCCTTTCATCAAAATTAGCAAAGCGCAGGAATATTGGCGTTCTTTAGCCTGAAGAATACTTTCCAATTCTGTGCAGGCGTTCTACACTCATAACAGAAACATTGAGCTTCTCTAGAAAACATTTGCCAACTACTTCACCTTTCAATTTCTCTGATGTTTCATTTTCTATCTCTGAGAGTCCCATTACGGTGAGGTTATTGCTTCGAGTGCGGTTTTCGAAAACTTCAAGTTTTTCTGCATGCCATCCAAACACGTACGTAAGTTAGAAATTTCTATTTCTGATTGTTATATTTTCTTAGTTAGCTCAGGAATACTAGACAAAACAGTCCCAACCTTAGCAACTGTTGCCTTTAGGTCGGTAACATCAGTCTTCAACCCTTTCATTTCAGCCAGAATTTGTTCTAGTAACTTTCGTTCAGGATCCGGATTTGTTTCAACGTCACCACAATATAACAATTGCATCATAACATTCAAACATTCACTGAAAATTTCGCAAAGGGCTTGTGGGCTCGGGAGCACTGGCAAACCAGGACAGTCGTCTTTGAGACAAGCGTAAGAGCATTTGCCACAAACCTGTGTGAAGAACAAAAGTGAGTTTCTAAATCCTTTCATCGCGGTGCCGCCAAGCCCACTGTCGCCGCAGCGATAGTCCATCGTCGAAGAAACCGCTCCATTCGGTGATACAGATGACCTCGGTGCTTGCAACGATGCAGTCAATTCCCGGGTGCGCAGCAGTATGAAGTCGTTTGTTCCAGTGGAATACACGGAAGCAGTCCCACTGAAGAACTCGATTAGTAATATGGTGCTGCAGGACGAGCAGGCCGTAGAGAGACAAAGAATGAAATATAAATCTAGTCAAGGATTCTTTTATCCGTAATATCCAGAACCCCACATAGCTTCCAAATTATGAGATAACAACATTACAAATGCGCAGAGTGGTAACAGAGATTAACTCTCATTGAAGTACAAGCACACCCAAAACGATTGACAATCACTTAAGTATCCTCACGTAACTTGACTGCGAAGGCATTGTGACTTCTTTAATTAATTGGTTACTTCCATGATACGTGACGTCATATCATGTCACGTCTCCTTCACGACTGTACCTTAATCCACCTTGCTCTAATTTGTATCAACCTTACTCCGTCTTACTTCGCCTTAATCCACTTTAATCAACCTTAATTCACATTGCTCTAATTTGTATTATGCTTAATCTACCTGAATGCACCATGATCTCCTTCAATCCTCCTTAATCAACTTAAATCAATGTTGGTACAAATTAATTCACCTTCATTCACTTTACTGCACCTTCATTCACTTTACTCCGCCTTAGGCTACGCTGCTCCAACACTCTCGTACCGTGCGTTGTGTTCACGTCAACGAAGCTCTGGTCTGGTGGTCGGAGTTAGTCTGGAGCCCCCCTCCTCCTCATTTAGGCGCGCCTCTTCCATCGCCAAGCCGTCGTTTTGGCACGTAACGCGCCAGAATTTAGTTACTAAGCTTTAATATTTTAGCCCTGCAGTAGCTGATGACCAAGACAACAAGAGAAAAATGACACTACAGAGCAGGCACGTTTGCCAGGGCCATGGGAAGGTGGCGCTATAACGAACACTGTCTGAGTTGAGCTTCCGAACTCAGGCGCCGACAAACTATTCTCAGGTAAATGATTGCTGTCGCATTGTTCCTCACACGTTCAACTTCGCGCTCGTCCTTAATAGGCTGTAAATCTGGTCACCAAGGGAGTCCAAGCCCGTACGTGTGGCCAGTTGTAATTCTAGCTGAGGGTCATTTTATCTGACGCGCTCCAACAAGTTATGCGTCAGAGCATTGGATGGTTTCGACACACGCACGTACGTGGCTGCTCCGACCACCCATTCAGGGACGGCGCGGTAGAATAATTGATGTTACTTCGTTTAGCAAGTTGGCAGTGGCCACCATACGCGCAAGCACTGCTCAATGCTCTCTATGAAGCGCAGAGAGATAGAGCGCAGTAGGCAACGGAGCAGGTCACGCACGTCCCCGAGATATTGTGACAAGCTGCCACCAACACTTTATTCTGCAATACCTATAGCATTTACGTAATGACTGCGAATGTAATGGCCTGTAGACAGAAGTTTCTATGTAGGGACTTGTTCGCCTTCTCTCCAATTAAGGAAATTTTTCGTCGCTTACTAGGCTGTACCAGTTCGGTCCGATCAGGATGAGCGAGTTTTCTGTAGGACCGACGTGTAAGTGTTGCTCACAACATAGCGCTTAGTCGTGCAGACTTAGGTATGAGTTCATTAATTGTAACCCTTAGAAGGTCAGCTTAGTTGTGGAGAGAGCCGACTGAAAGAAGAAAGACATACTTCAGTGACAAATAAATCAATGGGCAAATTATTCTGCTTTGAGCTAAAATATTGGCGTGCCTTATACTTTTCTATGTTATTGCAACACTCTAGTAGCTAGAATACATTGATATTGGTTTGCGCGGATTATCATTTACAGCTCCTGTCCTCTTGAAACTATTTAATCCGTGTTAAGTTATATTCGTCTTACACTTCTTATTGAAATATTAAACAAAATTATTTAACTGTAACTAGGGATCACATCCTCATGGTATAGCACATCACATCAGCAGTAGCAACACGAGCTCTTTCGTGCTAATGGAAGTCAAGCTAACTTATATTCAGCCCGTGATTCAATCCCAAACATTACCTCCAGCACGCCTGACCTCTATACTGTCTGCTCCTCTTTACCACGTCTCCCTGTTTCCCTATCCTATGAGTACGGTATAGGCAACTGTATAGACAGTCCTAGTTAATATACCTGCCAGCTTTTCACGACCACGTATGTGCCACTGGGTATATGCACTCGGTATGTGTACTCATTAAGTGAACGTTAAGTGAAGCTTTTATGCGCCCTTGGGACCACTGGCTATGTGTTGTTGGGTTTCGGCCTGCTTTATATCTTAAAAGTCTTATACTACTACTACTCTTATATCTCGGCATTAAAAACATTCTGACTTCCTTACTATAAATACAATCACTACACCCAATAACCTATACGTAACTCTTCGTTGCACAAGAGGCACATTATTCACGGGACCGTTATCTTCAAATCACGAATGCTTCGCATACGTAGACGTCAACTACAGTTGAGTCTGCCACGTTTTTTTGTTGAGAACCTCTATTATACGCCCGCGTTCACGGATAATAGAGCTGCCCATTCCGCTATCCACACAAGACGTTGCTGAGCTCATTCTACCTCAAAGACAAAATGGACTCCATTTCATGATGTATAGCTTCAGGTTTCTGTACATCACCAGAAAGTGCTCGGTGAAAGTGAGACGCAAGCGGCCGCTGGTCGAATTCAGCGAAGGAGATTGGGGAGATAAGGGTGCTTAAGGATACCAAAACTTGAACAAAATAGGAGGTATAAAACTACCTCGTTCCTCTTTCAGTACATAGCATCTATAAGTGAAAGCCTTCTGCTTGAACTCATCGCAAAATAGCTGCTATTGACTGAAATTTACGAACTGCCGTTCATGATCGGTACAGTATACCTGCAAGAGTCAGGTCTAGCGAGAAATCGAATCTTTGGGTAAGCTAAGTCAGTTAAACTAACGGCTGAAAATAAAGAACAATGCGGAAAGAAGCGCACACACACACGCAAGAAACGCACGAGGCATATACGACAAAAGAAAGAGAAAAATTACAGAATAACGCATGGACCACTGACCTACACTTATTTTTGTTCTTGACCAGCTTAGCCGACAAAGCAAAGCCCTCTCGTTCGCATCCAATGCCAGGGTTAACGGAACCACACATTTTATCCTGTCCTTTCTCGTGTTTTAGTTTAGCCTTCTGTGAATTATTCACAGAAGGCTAAAAGGGCTTTGGCAACTCAGAAAAGGAAGCCCGCTCCCACCGAGGCGTCAAATCAATTTTCCTTGACGACGACATCGCACAGAAAAGATAAAACAGAGCTAGCAGTCACAAAAAGGAACGACAAGAATTGCGCGGAACTCAAATAGACAAGAAGGACGAGAAACGCCCAATGATTTGCAGGAGCTATTTTCGGTTGTGGGCGCCTTTGTAGTTTCGTATTTCGTCGTGCGCTGCTCCACGTCGCCTCTCTGCTCAACCGTATATTTCGTGCCTTCCTTTCCTCTGCGGGCAAATCACGCGGGTGGTCTGAGACCACCGTTTCGACACTTGAGCACCGCTTTTAGTGAAGCTGAGATAGGGTCGCCCTGGGGCTCTTGATCCCTCCACGGTGCACCCCCGGCCCCCTTTCCTTTCCGGCACGGAACGAGTCTTTCTTCTTTCGGAAGGTATAGCGCTGGCACGACTTGCCCGCGCGACGTCTCGCCATGAAATTGCGTGTAAGGGTCGGGGTGGCGTCGGGCGGGCGTGCAGGCAGGCGTGATCCCTAGCGATAACAAGAAGGAACGCCAGGCAGATTTTGATGACCGAAGACGGTGACTTGTGCGGAGGCGTTCAACAGGAGAATGGGAGCCTGCCGCAGCATGGACCATTTCTCTTGGTGCTTTTAAGCTAAGATGTAGTAGCCCCTATCTTCTATTTTGGAGAGGGCTCTGCGCCCAAGCTCTATCTGTGTGTCTCCCTCGTTCAGTCGTTGCTGCCGCCCCATTTGCGCTAGCTCGAGGTATCCGCCGTTTTGTTGAAGGCAGGTGGAAAAGTTCCGGAAGAATGGTCACGGGGTAATTTTATGCTGTTGACATTTCTCTTGCTCCGCCAACTTCGCAATGACTGGTTCTAGTGATTTGGACTTTCTAAAGTTTAGATACGTGAACAGGTAACCAGCAGGTGGTGGTTTCTGTCCGTGTAATTATTGAAATACGCTTATAAAAAGAGAGAAACCGAGTCAGGTGCTCAGAACCTCGATGCGTTTGCGGACATGGGATGTTACGGGCAATACTTCGGGATTGAAACCTGCCAGCTCTTACCTGATTTTTTTTGCTAATAATGCCTTCCGCAAACATCTCAGACACTCAACTTCTGGCGCACTTTCTCTATTCTACAAGTATATATATATACCACCCGCCGCGGTGGCTTAGGCGGCTACAATTGCAAAAACGCCCGTGTCCCGTGCATTGGGGGCACGTTAAAGAACTTGAGGTAGTCGAAATTGATCAGTAGTCAACCACTACGGCGTGCACAATAATTATATCGTTGTTTTCGCGCGCAAATTCTCGGAATTTATTAATACACAATTATATATTTATCCATTTGAACCTTGACCTTCGCATGTAGTATCATCTCAGCCCCAAGAGGACGCGACGTACTCTTGCTTACCGCTTCAGTGCACGAAGTTCTCTGCGAAACAGGGCCCTGGTATTTTTTTTTTTTTGAAGTAGTGATGGTCACAGGGCAGACTGCAACCAGTCATAAATGCACGATAGGCATTTAAATTATTACCATATGAAATATTTCATAATAGAGACACCGCACAAGGCGTTCACCAATAGTGCGTGAAACAGGAGCGGACGGAATAGGTACATACGGGGAATAATAGTACACGCAGTTTAATTAAGCCAACTTTTCCTGCAGCGGCTGAAGTATGTTTTGCAGGCTTACGCGCATTTATGTATCAGAGGCCAAAAAAAGAATACAAAAAGAACAACGCATTGGGGGGTGAATCTTTGCTCCCCCATCCGCGAGCCAACGTCGTTCGCAAGTCGCTAAAGCCCCTCAATTTTCCAAAAGTAGCGCCATTCTTAGATCTTTCCGCCACCCCGCTCACCCAGGCGCTTCCTCCTGCACTCCTCCTGTCGCCCCAGCCTCCTCCGCTCCCCCATTGGCCAATCTGTGTCACGTGAGAGCGGGCCCCGCGCTTTTGTATATTTTTTTCTTTCCGGCGCAGAGCAGGCGCCGCGCTTTTGTATATCTTTTCTTTCCAGCGCGCTGCGACCCCCATTCTTGGGCCTGCGCGACGAAGTACGGCAGGCTGTTTGAAGGAGCGCGGTAGTTTTATACAATGTGTTAGGGCTGAGTGCTTAATTGCGATGCCGTGCTGCTGCGCCTACGGTTGCCACAACAGACCCAGTGACGGCAAAAAGCTTTTTGTTTTACCATCCGCCGGGCGCAACGCAAAACGAAGAAAAGTGTGGATTCACAAGATCGGGCGGGCTGACTTCGAGCAAGTGGCAAAGAGCGCGCGGCTTTGTGAAGTGACACGGCTCCTCCAACCTCTTCTTTTGACGCCCGAGTCAAAACGGGCCCGTGTCCAGTGCATTGGGGGTGCGTTAAAGAACCCCAGCTGCAAAAAAAAAAAAAATAATAATCCAGAGCCCCCATTATGGCGTGCCTTATGAGATCGTGGTGTTGGGATGAAAAACCGAAGAATCAACTTTTCTTCTGTCTTGTGTGCCTTGACTGTTCCAGTTAACGCAACACTGCTTCCTTGTGAAAACTTACAACGCAAAAGAATACAGACGCACGTAGTATACAGAGATAAAATTAGCACTTCAACAAAAGTGTTGCTGGTGCCAATGAGGGAGGGGGGGATAATTATTTTCTGAACCTCTTTCCAGTTGTCCCATCAAGTTCCTTCTTTCTTTTCTATCAAATTCTAACCATTTGCACTGTAATACATAAATAACGATTTCATATGCTGGTACGTTGTTAAAATTATCTATACCGCCTATGTGTGAAAACGTTGCTCATGGCCACCACAATCTGTGCATGAGCTACGTACATCTGTAAAAGGCGCGGAACAGAAACGGCCCTGCTGCCAGGCATTGCTGACCGCAGACAGTCGGAATCTCTCACGCGCCGGCCGAACAAAAGCATCCTGCAGGTACGTAAATTAACCTACGAAACCACGTGCACATACTTTCGCGCTGTCAAAACCTGAAACTCTGGTAATTACTCGCGTGTCTGAGCACACCGCGTGCTTGTGTCGTGTTTCAGCAACACGAACTTTCAACGTGCGCGCCTTAAATACGTCTTGAATAATGGTGCTTTTCTCTATTTCTTCCGCAAATCCGACACGACATTCTTAAGGCCAGTTACCGACTGACAAAGCAAGATCTAGATTGAAAAAACTGCTCCGCAGGACTCGAACGAACTTTTCCGCGGATTTCCTCCCGTAGCGTGTTAGCCGTCGTCTGCTACGGCAGGCCCACCACCAGCGGCGCCACCGTCGAGGCCGCGCCGAGCGGAGGAGGAGGGAAGTGAATGGCGCTACTTTGGGAGATTGAGGGGCTTTACAAGTCGCGGCGCTGAGGAGCCATCTGTCGCACAAAGTTGGAAATTCCCCAGCTGGAGTGGAGCGCGCGCGCACACCGAGTCACTACCTGCCGTGGTTTCCCTTTGCGGCCTCCTGAGATAGCGAGGAGTTCGCTTGAGCACTGGCTTTTTCGCGGTCTCCACAGAACTCGCTTAACTGAAATAGACTGTTTGTAGAGAAAGAAACGTTATAGAGAAACAAGCAAGAAGGAAAGCCATGCAAACACTGGCCGCAGTATTTGTTAGGACGAGACATTATGATTCTGAGAATTTAAGAATTACAGCACGACTCGAGACGTAATGTACCGCTTAGAAACAATAACGGGTGTTTCGTTAGTGTAGCAAAACGGTCGCAGAGGGAAATTAAAACAAGTGGAGGGTGTCAGACGATTGCACTGAGCGTTTTACAAAAACTACGGCTGTGTCGGCAACGCATGAAAATACCTGTGCACATAACAGTCAATTTCAGTGTCACCAGCTTCAGTATCAAAAGCGTTCATGAAATTACCTCATGTTCCACCACATGCTCGTAAAAAAAATCAGAAAGGAAAAAAATTACCGACGATTACGTTACTTCCTAATGCGAAATTTGAGCGCAGCAAATAAGCTGTTTCACCTTTTCGATAGATTGAGGCAAAGAAATCGAGCAACACATGTATGCGCTATCACAGAATTTTTTTTTTATTTTTCACACGTATTCCTTTAACAAATACTCCACTAACAGTTCTTGACAGTCATGAAGGAAGCTTTGTGGTCGGAGAAATAGACTGATATATGTTCGACTTGGTACACGAATGCTTGATTCTCAAAGACGAGATCTATACAAGTGCCTCGCGAGGTTGTCACAGCGGTGGGACGCGTTACGAGCGAGAGGAACGGGATGTTCTCCCGCATAAGTGTTAGGAAATTGCTGTTTGTCTTAATGTCAACATTAAAGTCCCCCACTACTAACATCGGTGTGGATCGATGGACGGTTAATGCGAGTTGCAGGAAGTGCACGACGTCTTTCGTGAGTGCGGTAGCGGACTCACGAAAGCGGTATCAGTCGGTCGCTGCTAGCGCTGGGGGGATGAAAGGGGGGCGGAGCTGGTTACGAGGCCGACGATAACGCCGACGACGACGCGAAACCCAGGAACGGACGCCAAAGAGCCATTTGTGTAGCCAGCCCTCCTCCACAGTCTCTCCTCCTCCCTTCCATCATCCTCCCTCGCCCGGAGAGCCGACAGCGCGCATGCGCGGCGGCGGAGCAGCAGATTCGTCGGCGAGCTGGTTACGAGGCCGACGACGACGCGAAACCCAGGAACGGACGCCAAAGAGCTGCGCTCTAAAAAAAAAAGAAGACGGCGCTTGCGTAGTGACGGGAGTGCTTGCGGAAACCGCAATGCGTGTTGCCTGTTTATCATCGACGTGTTAGCAAAGTGCGCCAGAAGCTCTCCATGGTAATGGACGCGCTAATGTGGCAGCCCGAGAGCTCGCTAACCGGGCACCATTGAAAGAGCTGTCCAACCCAGACGACGCACCGCCGGAACCACTGAACTGCGCTGAAACTCTACAATATAACAGAGATAGCAGGATACACTGCCCCCCTCCCCCCCCCCCCCCAACGACATAATTCCCTTAGCTGAGAGGATGCCGTCGCGTGGCGACTGCTTCAAGCTAATTCATTTCCCTGCCTCTTTTATCTTCACCTCTTCCGCCGCACACAATATCCCCCATACTGTCCCTGCTGTGGAGCAAAGCCCACAGTATATCATTGCACCTGGGAGTGCCCACAGCCTCCAGGCTACTCCCCTATTCCTTCACCTTCCTTCTGGGAGACTGCGCTGGCCAGCTTAGACCCGCAATACCAGCGACGGCTGATCCGGCGGGCACGCGGAGTGGCGCGAGCCAATGCGGCCCTGAACTAAGGGCTCCACCCTACGAGGAAGTCAACCCATCTCATTACAAATAAATGTTTACTGTCTCTCTCTCTCAGAAGCTAACTTCAGTGATTGTAATGACACTCTTGAGACCGTAGCCGCCTTTCCAAGAGATAGGTTGTGCGAAAAAATGAAATTCGCAGTTCCGCCGCAAAGGCGAAGCACCGGTTGCAATAGCAAATTAGTAGACATCTGTACGTAGTAAGGATATTAATTTTATCCGTCCTTTAAACTTGCAAACATTCTCTTACTAAACACATTAACAAGTATGATGTCACAGGCGCACGAGCAAAATGTGCACATCTCCCTCGGTGACCACGGGAACTCACCGCCAAGACGCTGGAGTGAGGAAGTGCGGCAGCAGGAGCGAGCGAATTTACCTTCGTGCTGGCTCTCGGTTCAGCGTGAACCAAGCGACAAGCACAGAGAGCACACGACGCTATTAGCTCTTGGTGCACATAGACTCCTGCACTCTTTGCGGACCGCTTTCACGATAGGGCCCAGGCGGTCGCGCGCGGGCGCGCGCCATCCGCAGTCGCCGCCGATGTAAAACCACGCCCTCCCCCCCCCCCCCTTTCCCTATGCCTTGTGCGTGACGCAAGACGGCGCACTTCTTGCCCGTTTCACTCCTTTGCGCGCGCGAGATGGAGCCGCCATCGTCGGCTCAACGTCACACGCTGTCACTCGCACATACAGCATACGGAGCGCGGAGACGATGTTATCCCCCTTGGACTTTATACGGGACATCACGGTGGTGACGACGACGGCACAAGTTCGCCTGGAGTGTTCATATAACCGTTATTTCAATAAAGAGTAGTCCCTCGTTTCAGCAAATGCAAGCATTAGCGAAGATAATTAGTGACCGTACTCCACACACTCACTAATTAATTATTTGGACTAAACGAAACGCTTTTATCGTGTCAATTAACTTCCAAGAACGATTTACGGCGGCATTGTGACACGAATATTTTACCACAGCTGCGATAATGACTTTAGACAGAAAGTTTTTCTTCCGCGGTCTCCAAGCAGATACCACGTAGTTCTGAACGGTATGTGTTTTGTTCATTTTCATTTTGAGAGCTTGCAGTAAACATATTCCAACTTCGTACGGGTGCCTAAATTATTTCAGATCTCCTTTCAAAAGGCTTTCTTTCGGAATGAGCGAGCACAAAGTTGCGAATGTCTGGCGTTCTCCCACAGCCCATGTGGTAATAAAGCATGGGCCATTAACAACGAAATGGCCGTGCTAAAGGGCTCCACGGTTACTATGTCTTTGTTTCGACAATTCTGTAACGGACGGACGTTGCCTTGCGTAGCCAACGTATAGTACGTTCTGCTCATTTCTATTGCAACGACACAGTTGCATCTGGCGCAGCCGTGCATACGCGTTGTTCTAAATGCCACTCTTCACGCGTGTATGCCATGCTCGGGTTTTATAGCCCGTGCGGAAACTGTGATACACACATGGCGGAATGGCTAAGTACGGACCGAGTCATCGTATCCGCGCATTGGAATTTTATCACGTGTTACGAGTTTCCCTCGTTTGCAGAGGAAGCAAGCAGATAAGACTTCGAGAAGACGACGTAGGGAAGTGGCACGGATGAGAAAATGTAGAGCGATAAACGCCAACGGAGGCGGATACTGGAGGGCAGTGATTTCCCTGCAGGGCAATTTTCGAAGCGCGGTCACGTAGCATTTTTTCTCCGTGGCCCAGTGAATGCATTCTTGCTTGCAGTTTGTGCTGGCAGCTTGCAGCTATTGGGCAACTACTTTAGTACTCACCCTGCGCACCCGAGCAACATGTTGCTTAGCGAAAAAAAAAAGAGAAATCCAGAGAAGGCTCAGTTTTCAGACCTTTGTTAACTACTGAAACTGAAGTTCAGTTCAGTTCAGTTCAGTTCAGTTCAGTTAAATTCAGTTCAGTTCAATTCAATTCAGTTCAGTTCAGTTCAGTTTTATTACCTTAAAGGACCGTTTTGGGGGGCATTACCGCGGTTCTTAGCGTCGCAAGGAAAAGCTGATGAATCTTGAGCAACATATTCAAAATTACACCTTTGTCTTGCTGCTGTACATCGTTCTGCTTGGCTGTGTTCGCACCGTCGTCAGAAAATTGCGACAGTGCGAAATATATTCTGGTGGCAAATTGCTAATGTGGAGCCCTGGGCTCATTGAATTAGCGAACACAGCTTGAAGAGTCCAGGCTAAAAAAAAAGTACATCGTCGAAAGTTAGTTTTTTTACGTTTGTTACTATTGTGGTTGTGGAAGGCTATATTAGGTCGGAGATATTACCAATATGATGGCTTCAAAACTATGGAGGGTCAGCAACTGAGCACTATTGAACTCGATAACAAGGTGAACACTCACTAACGAGTTCTATAAAAAGGTTTCAGTCTTTCTTTCTTGTGCGTAGCGTTGAACATATTAGCAAGGTTCAGTGTCGCGCCGAATCTCCCCAAACTGCTTTCTATAGAACACGCCTGAGCGACATGCTGGCGGCAACACAGCTCGCGAAGCAATTTTTTTTTGTCCTTATGCGCAGCAGAAAACAGCGTCCTGGCAGCATTTAGGCACCTCACAACACTGGCGTGAGGAGAAGCGCCGCCATCGACGATGCACGCTTCGCACCTTGAAGGTGCACGAGATGAGAGTGAAGTTTGTAGCTGGAAATGGTACTCGTCCGCACAGCTATAGGACCACCGAATGCACCGCGGTTTGTGGTATGCACACTGCTGCTAATTAGTGTGTGCGCGCGTATGCGTGCGTGTATGTGTGCGCGTGTGTGTGTTTGTGTTTGTGTGTTTGTGTGTGTGTTTGTTTGTGTGTGTGTGTGTGTGTGTGTCTGTGTGTGTGTGTGTGTGTGTCTGTGGGTGTGTGTCTGCTGACGCACCTCGAGCGCCAGTATTGTTGCTATCCCACTAAACTTAAAGTGAGCACATACGGAGCATAGGAAATATTAGTGCAGTAACCATCAAAAATCCCCTTGAGATAAGCAAATATAGCCCCATGTGAGTAGCACAGAAAAAGAATGGGCAATATAGCAAGAATTTCGAGGTATACCGCTGACGTTGATAACGGTGTCTGACCAAGCAAGGCCAAGACGCCATGACAACTACGGAATCCGAACAGCGGCACGACGGCGTGACGATGGCGGGGGCGTCGGAATGACGACAGCGTGGCGCCGATTGCTTGAAATGGCTGCTCACCTAGGGGGAAGGGTTATTTAGTAAGCGTCCACTCAGTGGACATGTCCATTGCGGACACTGTTTGGACACTAACATCATGATATCAGTACGTATGCCCAAAGGCAACGTTTTAGGCAAAAACGTCGAGCTTTTATTTCCAAATTAATCTAGGACTTCCAATAACTGACCAAAGGACATGATATGTGAACACGTTTCTCCTATCACGGCCCTTTCTCGGGGTAGAAGTATAGGTAATTTCTGACGTCACCTCTGCCGGTAAGAAACTGCGGGGGCCACCACTCCAGCACTTCTTAAGGCGAATGCCTTAAGTGGCTCGTACCCCAGATTATCTTCAAAAAGGAAACGCCTCGTGCGGTTCAATAGTACAAAAACTATAACCATCAGCAATGGCTCATACCCCCCTAAGCAAGCAAAAAAAATGCAATGGCTCATCCCTCTCGTAATGCAGAGGCTCGAAGCACTCAGCAAAGGGAAGAGTACAGTGCATAGATTCTTTGAAATTACGCATAGAATGTACAGAAACACGGTGTCTAGCGGAGTTGTACAAACGAAACCTTGTGACTTTCTCAATGGCCCATACCCCCTTAAGCAAGCACAATATCGCAATGACTCGTACCCTCGTAAGGCTGAGGCAACAAACGCTCAGCAAAGTGAAGCTGAGCGTTTGTTGCTGCTTGCGTGAGCTCTTCTTCCCAGTTGTTACTTGTAGTGGGACACTCTTCGTGTCGCTTCAATTCCAGAATTACGCGGCAGTTTTTGTCGTGTTGAATGCCGGGCAGGCCAAAACGTTTGACGCCAATTTGTCGTGCTTCACCGTCGAACGTGGCCGATGCAAGGGCCTTGAGGTTCTTCCTCGCCGTCGGCGGCCGCAATATCCGAGTCGCTGCTTTCTAGTGAGTCGAATAGAATGCGATTGGCCATGACTGATACAGCGGTGACTCCCGCCTCCAGGAAATATTCGCCGCTGTAGAACAGAAACAAACACGGTGACGAAAACGACGACGACGATGGTGGCGAGGACATCGCAAAGCACGTGCAAGCGTAGCAGACAGCCCAAGTCCGTCGTCTCTCGCTAACCCCGGTGGGCCGTACTGTCCCCTGGAAGCTCAATCACAGAGTAGGTGACGATTCCGCGAAAGGTCAGGGGGATACTTATGCGCCGCCTCTACCCCGCAACATGGAATCCGAGTTCCATGATGGCCACCGGCAGGTCCGTAGCGAAGCCATCTGGCGGCGCTACGGCTCGCAAGCTGGAGTTGTTTACACGGACGGGGCGAGACACCATCGCGGCGACGTCATGACCGCGGTGGTAGCAGATCACAATGGACGATTAATAGAAGACGTAACAATCATGACTTTGGCCGAGTAGTGGAAGTGGAGGAAACAGCGACTGCCATGGGCATGCATGCGGAAGCGACAACCGTCATCAGCTATAGCAAGCAGGCCATCGGCAATTTCGTCCGTGGTAGAATTTCCCGAAAGGTGTACCGTGTCCTGACGCGGCGCCCCCTAAGCGGCTGGAAAACCCTCGTGTGGACCCCTGCTCACGCGGCTGCGCCCGGAAACGCGTCGGCTCACAGTTTGGCTCGAGATTTCGCGCCTCGTCCGCGGATGCGGACGGCGTGGACGGGAAGGAGGGACACGAAGAACTCTGCGAGACGTATCACGAAATAGCCCATAGGCATCGCTTGAGGCATCGCACGCTCCCACCACCGGTCCAGCAACTCGATAAAATGCAAGCGGTCGCGTTTAGGCGACTCCAAACATACACATATCCCCACCCAAAGTACATTAACAAAATCACAAGGGGCAAGGAAGGCGGCCTATGTAGGCTCTGCTCACAAACAGGGGCACACACACATAATGTGAGAATGCACCTCGCTCCAGTTTTCTCATCCTCCGGTCGGCAGCGAGACTAACTGGACCACCTGGTTCAGAGCCGGGGACGTCGACCGACTGCTTGCACTGGTGGACCGGGCGGAGAAGGCCAAGCAGGCCCAAAGCCTTACTTGAGCCCGATCCCTCAGCCCCCTCCCCCTTTCACCCTCCCTTTTTCAATAAAGTTTATCACCACCAGCAGACGATCGAACTAGCCACACGAAGTTCGCGCGCCAGCGTGCGCGTCAGAGCACATGTGAGAGGTATTTGCGATCACGTACCCAGCTGTTTTGCATTCCTTCTCTGGCCCATCTCGTTGCACTCTGAAATTGAAACTTGGACTGGTCGCTACAAACAAGACTCCAAATAATTTCCTGTTGCGCTCTGAAGCAAATGAGGTTTCGTGCCGTGACTATACTGAGTCATTAACTGCTTATTAAAGGAGAAAAAACCAGATCGAAATTTTTTGTCAGTACTCCTTTAACGTGAGTCTACTGCATTTAATTTGCTATTTCCTTTTCGTACCATCCATTGCTCCAGGCCACCAATTTCCACAATAAATGCGGCACGGGGATGCCTCAGTGATAAACGAAGTGCAGAAAGAAATTAAAACAAAATGGATCGTCGCAGAATGCACCACTGGAGTGCCTGAACGTGGCCAAAGAGCACGAAAGTGCGATGGCTGTCTTATGCGCTTCTCTCTTCATTAGTTCGCGATCCTTGAGGGATATGAAGATGCTGTAATATTTGAGGATACAATATTATTCTGTGTCCTGCGCAAACAAACCTGAAACTTCTGCATGATGAATTAGCTCCTAAAGCCTTATAGTTCTGCGGTTGTTTATTTCTAGTAGATAGGGCCTACATACTTAGGTAAATAGCGATTAAACAGGCCGAAGTCTAGGAGGCTCCGGGCACTGAAGTTCGTGAGTGTCCGGAAAGCCTCTACGTCAGCTGCCTGTGTCCCACCCTGGGAAAGACAGCGTTCGCGGTCCGCTCGCTATTCAAGACAGGTCCTGGTGAGGAGACGGACATCCACGTGGTCCGCCTGGCCCGAGCACTGTGCGCATGCTCGAAAGTTCCGGTTGTACGTGGTCTCCACTCCAGGTGGCGAATACCGCGGGAGTAACAGCGCACCCAGTCAACGTCCCTTAGAGAACACATGGGTGGTGCCCTTCGATCCATGACGTCGTGCAACCTTGCCCGATTGCCAGAGGATGCTATGAGGATGCTCCCGAGTGAGCCGCGATGATTTCCACGTCACCGCTGCCGTCACGTCGAGCTTGGTAATGAAAATTACGGTCCAAAGAGCATGACGGCATAAAAGCAGAGTGCACAGGCCTGCTATCTGCGACGCGTTGACCCAGTCCGAATGCGCGGGGAAGAATCCGGATGGCTCACGGGGGAATCAGGGCTCACTTGCCTGCCCGGATTCTAACCTTCGCAGCCAAGAGTGCTTGCTAAGGGGTTCGCAGGGAGAGACTCGCTCTGCAAGTTAGCACACTGGGCTGCCCAGTTAGCTGCTTCGTGGGCAGCTGTGTTGCCGCGTGCAGAACCACGATCCTGAATCAAGTGGGTTGTGAGTGTGACAATTAAATGGTTTCGCGAGGCGTAATATGCTGAATGATGTCGATCATGTGTTTTGTGTGTTAAAGTTGCCCGATGGCCTGGGTCAAATCAGTGCAGATGTAAACGTGAGACAAAGTTGCATGTTTGGACGCTGCTATTAGGGCTTCATAATTGGCTTGCAGATCTAACAGCGTGGTGTTATTAAGAACCATGTAAAGTGAGAACAGGAGATGTGCCCAACACGTTTTCATATTTTTTTTCCTGTTCAGTCTTCTCTCTTTCCCGTGTTCTCTTCGCCTTTAAAGATAAAGAGTTTCCAGATGAACCGAAATAAGCAAGTACAATTCCGGCACCGCTCTTCCCTAAGGAAGAAGTTGTCCAAGGTAATAAAATACAGTAGAATGCTCAAAACATTCCGTCAATAGATTCATTGCTATATCGAATACACCTCAGAAGAAAAACAAACCTATACTCCTGAAAGCCATGATTTTGCAAGAGGAAGGATTACCAGAAAAAAAACTGGAACAATACCTTGTTGTTTATTGCACACGCCTTCGCTTTTTACATTGATGGTCAAGTTTTTTAAAGAAATTCGAATTGTCTGAACTCGCGCACAAGGATTCTCATTCCTCGAACTTTCAAAGATTCGCTTTCGCTTGTGCTCTTTCGGAGGACTTATTTTTTGCGCGTTCTTGTTTCAGTAACGAACAAACGCATTAGCACTCTGTGACCCAGTTTCCAAAAGGCAGTTATCTTTTTTCCGTGCGATAAGCCTTGAAACTATCAAATCTCTCATATTTTTGTGTTCATTCGACATTAGTTGAAACGTCTAATGTGCTCTAGCGTTTTTCTCGCCGTTCACGCTGATCATAAGAAATAAGGGGTGGTCTAGTTTTCTGCACATTGTGGGACAAACGAGGGTGGATCACGGACAACTGCTCGGGCAGCGCGTCTGTAGTTTAGTAGCTGCATCACTGACCAAATGCAGTTTGAGGCGAAGAATGTGCGATTAGGTGCGTTAAGCCTGCTCCTGGTTTGTTCGAAATTTCTGCATGCCTCATTGACAATAATACGTCAGTTTTCTCTGTATTCGATTCAACAGAACATCGCTAGAATCCTCTGCAGCGAAGATGGATCACATAGATGTCAGAGAGTGCCTGCGGGTTTCAGTGAATGTTTTATTTCTTGCTTTAAATCTTGTTATAAGAATGCTGCTTGGAGAGGATCGGGGTAACAGTGGCAAAGAATGCCGCAAGATGAAAACAGAAAAAAAAAACGAAAAAGAAAATATGGCAGAACACACTTTTTTCCCCTTTTCATTGGGTGATGCTTAGTCGGGTGACACAGTATGCATATACAAAAAGGACCCTGTCACATTCGTCTCTATTTCACTAAAGAGAAGTCATGCTGAGAGTGTAAGTAAAGGTTTTGCATAGTGGGATATTACGGCAACAAAGGTACCTTTCTACATCTTGTTTTTATTAGCTCCGAAATATGCAAACACTGGCCACAGAAAGGACCGGGTATACCGCAATATCTTAGCTAAAGGAAGCAAGAAAAAATTGAGGCATTGAGGTTACAGAAAACTGTCAAAACATTTCTATAAGAACATATACAGCACTAACGAAGCAAATTCATGGATCATGGAGAAAACATAGAGTGAGGGAAAAGTAAAAATATATATATATAAGCAATATATGTCTCTTTCTTGTAAACAATATAAGACGTAGAGAAAATAAAAATGCACATAAACGACTCTTCACAGAGAATTGGTCAAATCACGAGCCTGCGAGAAAATCCAGTAGAGACTCGAGAGCCAAGACGTGCTTCCTGGGGCCACGACCAGGGTAAATCTTGCACAAAAAATTGACGCCTATTTACGGCACTTAAATTACTTCCAAGAATCTCTCCCGGGTTGCATAAGGTATATAAAATTTATGGTGTCCCAAAAATCGCCGCTTATTTCGAATTTCCCTCAACTTCGGAATATCGATCTATGCACTTTCCTAAATAAAGCGAAGATAATTTTTCCCACTATGGAAACGAAGAACTACCTAACTGAACTACCTAACTGAACTACCTAACTTGAACCAAGAATTTAAAAATGAAAGGTGCATCGGAAGCGAATTGAACCAAACGCATGCTATTCGTACTGTAACTCAGACAATTTCTTGTTTTCCCCTTAACTCACCAATTAATTAGGTTAAGTTACCCTACTTTTTATTTATTGATTGAGGACCCCAAGTATGATACGCAGATTTGTAGAGCACCTTCAAAAACCACCGATCGAGTTGTTTCCTTTATGATACGTCTCACGTGGTCCTTTTTTCGTGGTTGAAAAAAAAATGGCTGTGGCTTAGCTAAGCTTAAGCCCAGGATGCGAAGCATACTAGCCTTTATTTTAGTTGTTGAACCACTGTTTAGCCTGGTGAACTGCTGTTGCTTGGCTATATTTGGTTCGGCTAGACGAAGAAACAACTCATGCGTTACTCTGCTTCGCCTTCAAGAGTGGAACGCGACAGCGTTCCAGTCGACCCGCCAGCGACTACGCGCCCCGCATTGGACGCGGTGAGCGTCGAGCAACGCCGCGTTCGGCGCGGCAACGAAATGTGCGCCTGAGCAAGCGACGCACGCCTGAGCCTTAGAAACAGCTCGTTTCTACGGCAGCACCGCATTCACTAGAGGCGCTTTTGTACCGCTTTGAAGCATCGTACTCGTGGCTCGTGGCTCAGTGGACAATAAAGAAAAAAAAAATACTCGTGGCTCAGTGGTAGCGTCTCCGTCTCACACTCCGGAGACCCTGGTTCGATTCCCACCCAGCCCATCTTGCGATAGTTGAGCGACGCCGCGAGCGACGGCGCGAGTTGGAGCCCCGTCTCCTCTGTCGTGACGTCACGGTGTCACGTGGTATGGCATGGGGTCGAAGGTAATTGAAGGCGACACCGCCGCGCCTGAGGAGCTGGGTTGAGCTCTCGTAATATGCTATGCTTCGCATAAAAAGCCCCCGAAATATGAAAAAAAAATGGCTGTGGCTTAGGTAAGGTTAAGCCCAGGATGCGAAGCATACTAGCCTTTATTTTAGTTGTTGAACCACTGTTTAGCCTGGTGAACTGCTGTTGCTTGGCTATATTTGGTTCGGCTAGACGAAGAAACAACTCATGCATTACTTCTTCGCCTTCAAGAGTGGAACGCGACAGCGTTCCCGTCGACCCGCCAAGGGGTGTAAGACAATGGGCTACAGGGCAGCGACTACGCGCCCCGCATTGGACGCGGTGAGCGTCGAGCAAAGCAGCGTTCGGCGCGGCAACGAAATGTGCGCCTGAGCAAGAGACGCGCCTTAGAAACAGCGCGTTTCTAAGGCAACACCGCATTCACTAGAGGCGCTTTTGTACCGCTTTGAAGCGTTGTACTCGTGGCTCAGTGGTAGCGTCTCCGTCCCACACTCCGGAGACCCTGGTTCGATTCCCACCCAGCCCGTCTTGCAAGAGTTGAGCCAAAGCCACTTCTCCTCTGTCGTGACGTCACGGTGTCACGTGATTTCATGGTCACCGCCGCGCCTGAGGAGCTGGGTTGAGCCCTCGTAATATGCTTCGCATAAAAAACACGGGACAGAGTGCTGGCGCAGTGGTACTGTGCTGCTCTCAAGCGTGCGTTCGGTGAACAAGGTCGGCTCCCGTGGAATGACGGCGAAAACGCATGCTGCTGACCGAGCGCTGCCGATGAGTAAAGAACGATTTGCCGCTTCCTCGTCACCAGTTGCGATGCAGACGACCTTGTTCACCGAACGCACGTTTGAAAGCAGGACAATTCCACTGCACAAACGGTCCGTCACACGGCTTTTCTTTATATTTCGCGGGCCTTGTTTGCAACCCGGAAAAAAGGACTACGTGATACGTATCGTACAGGAAACAACACGATCGATGGTTTCTGAAGGTGCTATACAAATCTGCGTATCATACTTGGGGTCCACAGCCAATAATTAAATAGTTGGGCAATTACACCCAATTAATTTACACATAATTACACCTAATTTACCTAATTACACCTAATTAATAACTTATGGGGAAAATATTGGCAAATGCTTAGCTCGGCTATGCCAGGATATGCGTAGCGAAAGCTAATGCATAGCATGGGTAGCCTTGGTTAATCTTGATTGCAAGTCCAGGTTAGTCTGGTTGTCTAGCTATGTTGCGGCGTTTAGCCAGTCGTTCGGCGCGCTGTTCGTCTGTTTCCTGGGCGATTCGTTTCCTCTTCATCTCGTTCCGATGTGGATTCTAGGGGCCAGACAATGAAATCTTCCTTACCTCAGTAAGGAAGCATTCATTGCAGTGAGGCTACCTTATGTCACTCTGAAAGGTTCCTTACTGAGGCGCCCTCGGTGAAGGCTTCCTTGGTGCTTCCTTGGTACTTCCTCAGCATAAGAAGCCAAACAATGAAATCTTCCTTACCTCACTAAGGAAGCCTTCATTGGGGTGAGGCTACCTTATGTCACTCTGAAAGCTTCCTTACTGAGGGGCCCTCGGTGAAGGCCTCCTTGGTGCTTCCTCAGCATAAGGTAGCTCCAAAGCTACCTTCATGCGTCCTTACGCCGCTCCTGGCCCTGAACGAGCGCTTCACCTCACTGCTTAACCACGTGGCATTCGCTTGCGCATGCGCACTGTCGCCCACCTGCGGAGAAGCGCGAGCATGGTACGTCTTGCCAGGCATGTTCGTTTCAGTCACGCGTGCGGCATGAAAGCATTGCTAGGCGTTGCTAGGCGTTGCAAGACGCCGGCGTGCCAGCGTTGCTGGAGCACATCAAGTTTTGCACTGTAATGCGCAACTTTTTTTTTAACTTTAGTAAACGAAACTAGAAGAAAGCGTCCACGCTTCTCTATATTAGCTATTCAATTTAAAGATTGTGCGACGATACAACATTTTGTAATAGAATAATGGTGTTCGCGGAAAGATTTGAAGAGATAATCTCGAACCCAGGCACGCGGCAACCGCTCCTTAGGTGAGGACGGGTGAAGGGAGCTTTATGAGTACGCTTGCTTCCTCCATCGGTCCTTCGCTGTAAGGAGGCCTCACGTAAGGTTAGGAAGCGCTCGAAGGAAAGGAACTAGGGGTGTGCGAATATTCGGAATTTCGAATACGAATCGAATATTTTCCATATTCGAAGCGTATTCGATTCGAGAAATGCATGTTCGGAAATTCACGAATATCCGAGGACGGCCGAATAACGGTGGAAACGGCGAATATTCGGATAGACTGCGAATAATTGAGCAATTAACCAATTGTATGCTTGCTCCGCATTCTCCTAAGAACATGTTTATTAACTGAGAACTTCGCATGATCCGCTCATTATCTGTATGCTCTGTTTCAGTCTATCTGCTTCAGGCATTTGAGACATGATCAGTTTCGGTTTCTTTTTCACCAAGCTTTATAATTCCAATTATTTTGGAATGCCCCATTGCCTTGAAGGTTGCAAAGGCAACTCAGGGTTGCCTTTGCAACCCTGAGTTGCCATTATCTGTATGATCTGTTTCAGTCTATCTGCTTCAGGCATTTGAGACATGATCAGTTTCGGTTTCTTTTTCACCAAGCTTTATAATTCCAATTATTTTTGGAATGCCCCATTGCCTTGAAGGTTGCAAAGGCAACTCAGGGTTTGCTAACATTGATTCAAAATGTTTCAAAATGTATCAAGGCTCTTTGTGCGGAGTGGAAATTTGATGAAGTGGCCAGCCTAGGCATGTTTCTTGATCCGCGCTTTATGGCCACAGTTCATCAGGCATCTGGTCAGATGATCTGGCTGAAAAACCTTGTGACAAGGGAGCTCCAGGAAGCCGTCGTGGAACACCGTGGGGACACCGCCGTGCCAGCGTCGACTTCGTGTCCACTGGTGGCATCGTGTGTATGGAATGCTTTTGACGATCTAGTGATGAACAAAGAGAAGACACATTTGGCATCTGCCCCTGAGAGGGAAGTTACAGACTACGCGCAAAAGCCTCTTCTGGAAAGGGGCATGAATCCTTGTGAGTGGTGGCAGTCCATTGGCCGCTTCAGGTACCCGCTTTTAAGTGCACTCGCCCGGAAGTACTTGGCGATCCCTGCCACTTCAGTTCCTAGTGAAAGAGTCTTTTCTACCGGTAGAAATGTGACAGTGCATAGAGAGCGTTTACTTTCTGGCCATATTGAGCAGTTAATTTTCCTTCACGACAATCTGTAACAAGCGTTTTACCTGACTGAGGGCATTACCTGAGTCCATTATCTATAATTGAGTACCTCTTTAATTTGAAGCAACCTTGTAAAATGCAATGTTATTTTTAAAAGGGTAATAAAGCTATTGTTACCTCTCTTGCAATTTTTTAATACTACACATGTATTCGATATTCGATTCGATATTCGAAGAGAGTTCTTCGCCTTATTCGTATTCGATTCGTAATCGAAAATTTCAATATTCGCACACCCCTAAAAGGAACGTTTTATTGTTTGGGCCAAGCTACCTTCATGCGTCCTTACGCCGCTCCTGGCCCTGAACGAGCACTTCGCCTCACTGCTTATTAACCACGTGACGTTTGCTTGCGCGTGCGTGCTGTCGCCCACCTTCGGAGAAGCGCGAGCACGGTACGTTTTGCCAGGCACGTTCGTTTCAGTCACGCGTGCGGCATGGAAGCGTTGCTAGGCGTTGCACGACGCCGGCGTGCCAGCGTTGCTGGAGCACATCAAGTTTCGCACTGTAATGCACTGCTTCTTTAGATTTAGTAAACAAAACTAAAAAATAGCGTCCACGCTTCTCTATATTAGCTCATCAACTTAGAGATTGTGCGACGATACAACCTTTTTTATTGAATAGGGGTGTTCTGGTGTTCGCCTAAAGCTTTTAAGAGATAATCTCGAACCCAGGCATGGCGGCAACCGCTCCTTACGTGAGGAAGAGTGAAGGGAGTTTTCAGAGTATGCTTGCTTCCTCCATCGGTCCTTCGCTGTAAGGAGGCCTCACGTAAGGTTAGGAAGCGCTCGAAGGAAAGGAACGTTTCATTGTTTGGGCCTAGACCTCCTCCTGCCTATCAGAATTGTCGCCGTCCATACTGCCTCCTCAACTGTGCTTGCGGCGCACGCGAGCTTTCCTTTTCAATCCTGCGACATGTAATCAGGCATGCGACACAGCTGGCGAAGCGAGCAGAGGCGAGCGCGACGACGAGGAACGTGGTGTGACGTCATACCAAACGGCGGCAGCGGAAAGGCGCGGCGCTGCGCAGCGGTGGAACACCTGTCGCTCGGTGCTACGAGTGGCTCATGCGCAATAGTGACTAGGGAGCGAGCGAGAGAGAAATATCCGCGACGAGGCGCACGTTATGACGTCATGTGCCTCGTCGGAGCACCGCCACGGCGAAATCACAAGTTCGCGGCCAGTAAAGCTTTCGCTTTAATATCCGCGGCGAGGCACGTGTTGTGACGTCATGTGCCTCCTCGGAGATCCACCATGGCAAAATCGCAAGTTTATGGCCAGTAAAGCTTTCACTTTAAAACAAAAAGAAATGTCTAAGTTACTATAGGCCGGTGCGAATAGTATGCGTTCGGTTCAATTCGCTTCCGGCGCGCCTTTCATTAGCGGAAATATGACGTAACAGCAGCACTTCGCTTTAAGCAGACAGCAAGACACCACTGGACGCCTTAAAGATGGAACGAACGATCCATAACGAACCTGAAAATTACTTTAAACATGCTGAAAAATACTTTAAAACATGCCCATACCATTTGAACACGCGCATTTGATCTGACGCTACGGCAGGTATGCGGCTAGAAAAAAAAAAACTGAAAGGCCTGAAACTGTCGACGTACCTAAAAACACCTTAGTCGCTAGATTTCAATTTAGCGCTTTGCATAGATGAGCGGGAAAAAAATCGATCATATTCATTCTGTTCTTTTCCCAAGTTTTCTTGTAAGAAATGGGTTTGAGGAGACAAGCGGACACAAAGAGAGAGATTGAAAGCGGAAGTCCGCTGAACAAAATGACATCATTGCGTGGCGTTGAGCCTGAAAAGACTGAACGTTGTGGATGTAGCAAGAATTCGGAATGATGTATGAAACGCCACGGAGAATACTGCGCGCCACACAGAAAGGGCAGCGTTCCGAGGATTCGAAGCGCTCGAGAGGGCAAGTTCTTAAAATTCTTGAACTGAATGCCTCTTGCTAACTGTGTGATCTACATTCCGGCTCGCTTACTTCAGCAGCCCAGAAAGCGCGCTTGACGTAGGCGCGGCAGACGCTTTCCATTGAAAGCCCGTTCTTCTCAAGTGTAGTCATTTTCGGTTTCCTTTTAGCTTTTTTTTCCTTATCTTAATATTTGTAACGTTTCTATACTCGCAAAAAGAAACTAATGGTAGCGGGATTAAAGCTTGCGCCTTTGTTACTGGTGGTTCAAGTCTTCAAAGGCACCGTGAGGGAGTTGGGTGCCTGGCTCGAATGATAACAAAAAATTTACTCCCGCCCCTTTTCCTTAACAAAAAGAAGTAACCGTGAAATCCCTGGGAAGAAAAGTCATTAGATACACAGATAACCTCAACACAGGCAGCCTGATAGAGTAAAAAAAAAAAGGAAACTGCGTATTACTCGTCACACTTCATGTATCTAAAGAATTTTTTTTTTATAACACGATTAGGTGTGCGCCCAGTACGGCGAGAACATAAGTGTGGTGCTTCATTTGAAAGATGCGAACACTGAGCACCGCGGCGTTTTTGTGTGAATGTCGGCATCGCTTTGAACTTTGAGTAGAGTACGCCGAGGCAAGAGCTCAATCAACATGTTGGAACACATTTTTTTTTTCTTTTTTTGCGAGCTATTCTTTTTCTCGCTTGTGGCAGGCTACATGGGCAGTTCTTTTATTTTGTAAAACTCTACAAGAGAGGGTTTTGGCAGGCACAATGCATCAGTCGTGTCTCTACAAAAGAAAAAACAAAACAAGATACAGTGACTATACATTTCATTTAACCCAAGTGCAGCATGCGAAGCGCAATTATGACCATCTGGCTCCTAAGTTCGCGGATTCCCGCACAATTTCAAAATTACGCCCTCCAGTGTTCCTACAAAACATTGAGATAGATTTAGCGGTGACATGATTTACTTAGGCTAAACTTAAATAGTAGCTTGAAATCAAATGAAACAAATTTCCCCCCTATCTACACAAATAATTATAATATGTCGATAAAAAATGGGCAATGAACGCCTTGAGGAATTCTAAACCTACTTGCAACAGCTTTGACGACGTCACAGAGCAAGAGAACATGAGCAACATGGAGAATAACAAGAAGCAACAGGTGTGCAAAATACAGAGCGATGCCTTAATAAAAATGCTACAGATCTTCTGAGAATCGTCTACTAATTAATGAGCATTCCTTGACTCAGCAGTTAGTTCGCTTTTGCTTGCTTACTTTTCCTAGCTTATGCACGTCTACCCATCGATTTATTTGAGCCAAAGAAATGAAATACGTGTATCGAATGGTGTGGATATGAGTTGCCAGGAAACTGCATGGCCCCTTGAAAGCGATCGTATCAACTGAGCATAATTTCAGTCCCCACCGGTTTCACCACAGCTGCTTAATCCCTTTTCTTATTTCATTTTCTCTTTTCTTGGTTTTTGTGTTACGATCTTGACGCGGTGACCGCCATGCCACCGACTTTTTTTAACGCCACCAATGACTTATTATTACTATATAGCATAATCACATGTGCCAATCGGTTATTCCTATTTTTATACTCAGCAGTCCTACAGCAGGCTTCTTTGCATAAACGTCCGTGATGCGGGAAAGTAAGCTTTCAAAGTGGCCTGGCGAGAACGGTTGTCTCTCTGATCATTCTTTTCTAAATTGTTCCTTATCGCTGATAAAGCTACCAATGATCTACATTTCCACGTTTATAAGGATTAAATGTCTTCGCAAATTACGCATTCTTGCGCAGCTACGAGGTATTACAGGTTTTGCGGGACAGACACATTTTGCTGGGGTACTGGCCAAAGAATGCTTACGCGTTAGTAAATACTTGAGCAGCCCAGAAAGCGAAAGATAAAGCAGCCCACAAAGATATGGGAGCTAAATCCGACATCCCTAGCCGAGATGTAGTGAGGCCCATGGCAGACCTTACGTGTCACATTCATTAAGCAAAGAAGGTCGGTTGTTTTTGAAGAATTCCAGGCCTTCGACCAGCTCCACTAGCGCTCTCACCCATTGTTATGCACGCTGAATCGCGTCCGTCAACAGCTAATACCGTGTCCGTGTCCAAGCGTCTTGCAGATACACTCTCGCACAACTTTAAGTGCTACCTCGCCTAGTGCAGCATACATTGACGGCGCATTCGGAGCTGTTGGTCTCTAGGACCAGATACTGAATCAGCGTAGCTTCCTAGTACGATGATCTCGCATTTGCCCAAAGGCACGAGAGAGAAAAAAAAACGCAGAAAAATAAGTCGCGTTTAACAGTCAATTGTGTATTTCGTCTTATTTTGCTGTTGTAAGCAACATTTTTACCTTTTCCCTTTCGCACATTAAACTGACGCGGATGAGGACGAGGTGACTTTGTTCAGAAGCGCACTCACGTGCGTGTGGTTTGTGTGCTTAACTGTTACTTTACAGGCGCACAAGGTTGTCCGCGAATACGGCATGCACAAGACGCGCAGTGTCCGCAGCGTCATTCATTCATTCGCAAAAAAAAAAGCGCAGGCAATTAATTAAGCTACGCTCCATTGCGAACACCATTAGAGGTGGCTCGAATATATGCTTCATGTAGTGTACCACTTGAACTATCATTAAATTCCAGACTTGAATACCTCGCAATGAATTCTAGCATCTGTTAACTAGCAATAAATTTCAGACTCATTTCATGGCACTTATAAGTTCTTCTAATTCTTTATGTATATGTTTTTTATGTGCTAGGTTAATTTTACAAGTATTACCTATCCGCCTATGCAAAGTGCATGTGGCGCTGTAGTCATTACCGTCTGCATGAAATCGGTAACCATTTGTTACATCCCAAGTATACCTGTTCCAATGTCTTTCTTATGTAGATTCGTGCCGTGTCTGAGCAAAAACTAGGCTAGCTATAACCAGCGCGATTGGCCATTGCCGAGCTCGTAACATCAGTTTTGGAGTACAATTAACAATATGGATGTGGAAAGAAGCGACCGCTTTCAGCATTGGTCTCCCTTTTGAGTTTCTGTGGCGTTTTTATACTAAGTGAAAAATTATTCGAGGATACTGTCGCGCAGAAAGCTACATAAGTCTTTTTTGTAACTTCAGGCATTTTAGTTGCTCGCTTCCAGAGAGGTTATATGAAACTAAGACCAAGTGTATAACCTCCTTGCTCGCTTTTAACGAGCTTGGTTGGAAACTTAGTACTGCTGGGACAAAGTGTTAGAACGGAAATTTCGGCATATCTTTGTAATAGGCGATTTTTGCGTGTGGGTCTAAATGGATGTCGTCTTTTTCGCTCTCATTACATAGATATTGGAGAGAGCGTTCACGCTAAGTATTGCGCACATTATATTAAGATATTAAAAAGGAAACTATGCAGGAGAGAAATGTTTCTGAAACACTTAGCAGCACAAAGAAACTCTTGTCCATTATGCCTCTGTGGTCCCTTGCAGCATATCACTGGGAAACAAAATTGCGCATAGGCCACCGGAGGTCAGGTATACGTTCAAGCGACAGCTTCTCGTTAGCCCTGCTAAAATTTGCTGCTGGGGGCAGTTATGCGCTTGCTCTGTTGGTTTAGCTGTGAGGTGTTTAGTTGCTGGGACGGTGCAGTGTCTCAGGAACTGGCCCGTTTGAGGAACCCTCTCGAGTACGCATATCTTTCACCGGCATAAGAATCGGGACACCCTGCCATGACGTTTGATTACGCTCTCTCGGGGATCCTCCAAGATTACAACAGTTATCCGCACAAAGCGCGTGGAAGGGCCAAAAAAAAAATTGTCTTTAGCAGCAGGGAGGAGGACATTTTAATAACGAGAAAGGAGGACGGGGGGTCGGCCTGGAGAGCGTGTCTCTATCCTGATACTTTTTACCAGAGTGGGTAAGGGTAAATGAGAGGTAGAAGCAAAGGGACAAGTAGACGGCAGGTCGATATGATATTGTACAATGAGCTACTACATATACGGTGTCCAAAACGTGGATACGCACTTTAGACGTCTGCAAGCAGGAGTAAGCGAGTCCACACAAATCGTTCTCGTGCAGGCACATTTCGCACAGTCTTCACGTCAACATTTACTAGAGACGTGCGTCTAAGCCAGTCTCTCATTGAACGTTTATAACTCATTATCAGTCTAACAGTTAATTGTAATCACTATAATGGCTCCTACAGACGTAGGCTTCCCATGGCGGGGCTGTTGTTGCGACTTAGTTCAGCAGAAAACGTCGGCTCCAAGCGTCGAAAATTACCGGGAGCTAGCCTGATGGAAATTTAAGCAGGTGTCGAATATGAAGGTTGATAAATTGACATTCAATATGTCAAAGAGTTGGGGGGGGGGGGTAAATACATGAGTTGAGGAAAATTACTGAATTTCTGTTAACTGCGTCTTGGAGCTATGTGGGGTATTACACCGCGTCGTTTCAGAACTGTCGAGCTAATCGAGACAAAACAAAAGCAACAAAACTGTGCTTTAGGAGGAACACGATGTAGACATTTGTAGGCATTTGGTGGTACTGCAGGAAATATTCAAGTTTGTGCAAATTCGGATTATGATCTATCCTTTGTCGGGGTGAAAAAATCCCATTATTCGCTCAAATAGTAGACATCGAAGAGGTTTTCGTCGGGCAAAACAAACTGATAGCGATGGAAATTCAATGTTGTAGGTAAGTTTCGAGCGTATAATATATACATACATATATATATATATATATTTCGCAAGGTTTTATTGCTCTGTAAATGGTTCAAATATAATTATTCTTTCAGTTACTAAACAGATACGTATATTAGGAGTTTATCTGTACGCTTTTGGGCTCTCGTGATTTTCGTAACTATAATAGCACTAACTATAATATAATACTCGCTGAGTTTACCTGCCAGTAAAAGAATACACACGAGCATATCCCGGGCTGACTACCATCTTCATTTATAGGTGATCAGCGAAAGTGTCCCAGTCATAGAAAACTCCGTTTGGATTCTCGTGGGCACAAGAAAAGCGCTCTAGAGGAACGAGGTCACAGCATTCCCTACGCGCCGTAGCTCCACAATGCCACGTAACCGTTTTTCACAACAGCAGGAATAGCGAAAACTGAATAAATGATAAGGACCACTGTTGGTGGTTGCATTTCTTCATTCCTAGCGCAAGAACCCAGTGCCTTCTATCGAGCCAGCGAACCGCGGTTAATAAATGTTGAATCAGCCAGGGTACATACTATGTATCCCACAGCGGGCAGCCCCGAGTTCTCGCTCTGATTCAATCAGTTCCCGCGCTTTGTCGGGGACGGGAACGGTACCCATGACTCTTTTGAACTCTGTTTCGTTTGCACAGTTATGGTCTGTTTCTTCTTCATGTGCGTTGGGAACTTAACGTTGAAACTTTCTTCTAGCAGCTAGCGGCCAATAACTAAACAGAAAAAAAAATAAATACTTGAAGTTGGAGTGTGCTTTTCCGGCTAGCCAGTATTTCGAGTGCACGCGACCATACGGAAGACGTTGAATAAACGCTTGGTAACCCGAGCAATCGTATCTGGTAGCCGAGACGATGTTACTAAGCAGGATATAATGCTCTCAAAAGCTAAATAAGGCACATAAAGGCAGCAACCCTTCTCCAAACCCTCCATTTACCAAATTGGTTTGGTCGGCGAGCTTAGATTATGTATTCGATGTTTGCCCTTGGAATTCAAGAAGAGAGCCTGGGTGGTGAAGCAACCTCCTATTTTAGCAAAAAAAAAAAATATGAACAAGCTCAAATCAAGGAAGTCCCACTAAAGCAAACTATCAAATTTGCGAAGAATGGTATCACGTCGGTCTTTTTGAGCACTATGTGTAAAGGGGGTGGATCCGTGCTTGCTTTTCTTTGCACCACTATGCAGAACACATGCTTAAAGTCGTGTGTTCATGGTGATTTTCACGATGTTTGTAGCCATGTTGCGATGCGCGGCGCATTGTAACTCTGCTGTTTAGCAGACGCAACCCGAGTGAAAACGCTTTGTTGTGCGAGAGTTCTGTGAATTTAATGTCTTAACTGCTTCTTTGTTTATTTTTTTTATCTTCTTTGTTACACTGGAGGTTACCCGAAAATTCGGACAAGACCACCACGTCGGAATCTATTTTAGGACGTTTTGTGAGCGTTTGTCAATCGTTCGCACCGAATAGTCCTCAGCTATTTATTCTTTGTCAATCAGGCTGAATGTTTAGTTTGTAGTTGTGGAGGCGCCACCACAACGATGGAGGAGGCGCAGCCGCAGCTGGCGCCTTTGACAAGTGCCAACATCTTTGTGAACACATCAAACAATGTGCATGTTCAGAGGATCAAGAACTGGTACTGTCAATTGTTGCATCGAGCGTGAGATGCTCGTTTAACATTCTTACTCCAAGACCTCATGTGGGCTGGCCGGAACGACATTGTAATACGGGCGTGTAGGTACGCCATCTTGGCATACCAGTGTAGCGCATTTGTAATGTAGATACTACATAAGCTTTGTAGCGTAGGCAGACAATTTCACACACGTGCACGCGCACGTGCACATACACTAACATGTATATCGGCTAGCCTCCTCGTTAATTCAGATTGCAGACTAAACCACTGAAGACAGGCTTTTGTCGAAAGTCGAACCCCAGACCAGCGACGAACTTTTCTTAACTGCAAAGTTTACTTGTCTGGTTTGCTATGTTCAAAGGCGATTTGCCCGTAAACGATCGATACGGAATTCAATTGATGCTGAATCCCGATGGTATTGCAGATAATTGGTGTCACGCAAACAGAATATCCGCAACATTGCGCAACCAGAATATCTACTGGAAGAACAAAATGCCGTCTGCATCTACCTGACGAAAGGGTTTCGCGGTTATGGGCTATAGGTTAAGAAATATCCGGTTTTCTCCCCTTTTCTACGCTAGTGATCTAAACCGCCTGTTGCGCGACTCACCAGCGTTCGGGACTTCGAATGGAACGCTGCTCGAGTGCAGATGGAGAGCCGCATCTGGCGAGTATCCTTTGCCTCGTGTCCATGTTTCGTCCATTCTACCTCGTCTACGCTACACCGTCTCTTCACCGCTGAAAAAAAAAAGCGATCAACTGAAAAACAGGACGTACATACCATGCTTTCGTTCATCATTTATATTTGGTATCATACGGCTCGTTAGACAGGCCCTCGTAAGGAGGTTCATCAAGCCAATAGTGATGATGCTCTCGAGGGGAGATTACGTGCACCACTTGCGCTGTTACGCTGCATCATTTAACAGAGGAGCACGAGATGTTTTTACCGACACGTTTTTTATCTTTGAGCTTGTGCTGCGCAGTAAGCGTATTTTCTTCCGTGCACCAGCCGTTTGAACGAAAACACGCTGAAGCGATCTTATGCTGTTATTGTTTTTCTTGCCAGGCCTGGACGTAGAATATAGTGGCGCGGGAGTAGCACATATTAACCTTCATACCACGCGTGACGCCATGCTAACAGTTGTGGTAACACTTATTAAATGTAGGCCCATAGGGACGCAATATAGTATATGTAGGGCAAATGTGAACTTATGCTTTTAAACAAAGATATTCCATATCTAGCTGTGAGCATAAAGGCGTACGAAGACCACATAACCGTTATAAGATAACAGACAGAAAATAAGCTCAATGAATTAAAAAAAATGATATAGGGTGACTTGTAGTCGTCATATGATTGGTGAAAACCACTAGACTACTCGTATACAGCCCGTGAGTGAGAGAATGACTAAACAAGCCTGCATTCGAGGGCGGCATCTATTGGCGCTGTGCCCCTGCAGTGTTTTTCATATTACGCATAGATCCGCGTACTCCACTCATGACACCACTGATTGATATTCGCTCAACACTGATTTCACAGACGTACACTTTTAAAAAAGTTTGCACCTTTTGTGTCGTGTCTTGTCCCACAACAATAATTGTCGTCTGTCCTGCCCGCATTTCCTTTCTTTAACGCTGCCAGCCCGGCACTTCCAAGTTACGAACGGCTTGCACGTGATCAGCGTGACACAGCATTCTCGATAGGAAAGTAGCGAGCGCTTACGCTTAAGACTTACATTTTATAGAAATGTGACACAGTGTTTGAACGTAAAGAAACTTTCTATAGAGGAGAAACAATTAACAAAGCTTAAAACATCCTCAGTAACACCGTCCTTTGAGCCCTATTCTACGAACTCCCCCAACATATTGAAACCGAAGCCAACCTCAGCTGTCTTCTCGCGGGCAGTTTGTCGACTGGTGATGCAAAACGTTTTCTTCTCATTTTCTTCGATGAATTCAATTATAGAGCCGCGCTGGCAGGTTGCGTCTTCGCAGGCTTGTCTCGCTTGAGGCGGTTTCAGCGAAGCGATTGGAAGCTCTTAGGTTGAAGGGCCTGTTGCACAATCCCGACCGTTTTCATCATCCTCGAATTGATATCGATCGTATATTTATTCCCTCCCATATAGAAGCGCCTCCTGACAAGCGTACAATGAGAAACGCTTTTCAACATCAGTGGAAGGCAAGATTGAGCGGACGTTTTCTCGCAGTTCACATTTTCTGCATAACCTTGAAGCTAACAGAAAATATAGATTAGCGCGAAACCGCGCTTGGCTAAGGCAGCCCACCCTTGGTTCATTCTCCCATGAATCCTTTGAAACAACTCTATCTTTCTAGTATTCTTTCATTCACTATACTTTTCTGTCACAGTCTCTCCACTTTTTTGTCACAAACGGCAAGTGGTGTGTTCGCCATGAGTAATTCCTGCGGATTTTTGTTGTTGTTGTTGTCTTGCTTTCTTGCGCAATAGCGCGTACAGCTCAGCAGTAGATTGTATGGCAGATAAGGAAAAAAAATTATTTCGGTGGCATGGCCGCGCTGCTTGGAATTGCGAGGTTCAGTGTGGAGGCCATGCTAGCGCATGCATGTACGCATACGCCCGAAGGCACCCGTCGCGGAAGCGAGAAAATTCAACGCATTCAGAGCTTCGGTGTTCCAAGTATTATACTGTCAGCGTTTGCACTGCGGCTGCTGAGTGTTTGGGAGCTTTATTTATTTACTGGCTTGCCTAAAAGAATAACAATACGTTCACATTTGCTGAATGAGCAAGTGATTTCCGCAGCTTGTTAATTTTATTTCCTCAAGGCAGGAAGTGAAGGTCGAACACTGCTAAATCGTCAATATAGGCAATGTAAAATTAACTGTGGATGAGACCTGGTGCAGATATTTGTGTATTTCTTAACGAAGAACAAGAGTTGTTGACCGATATTCTACGTCACTGTCTTGTCGTGAATCAGAATATTTTTCTTTTTTATCAATCTTGTCCGACAGCACCGCAGGCTGAAGTACTAGGCTTTGGAAGACTGCATCTTCAGGACTTTCACTAAACATTATGTTGGGTCTGTTTGCCTTTACGCTTGACGTATTACTCACACTAACATTGACCATTCAGTACATTATATCTCTTACGCCAAAATTAGTCTCTCGGTAGTAAACATTTCCTACCACACAAACCAAGTATCGGCATTCATTGAGGAATGCCCTTGTAAGAACGGCTTAATGGTGAGAAGTAATGAAATCAGAAATACGATGTTGTGTGCATAAAGAAAGAAAGGAATAAGGAAATTCTCCCTTTAGCATCAGAAATAATGCCCAAATAGGGGTTCCTGAGTTGTTCAAGGCATTTTCCTTTCAGAACATTTGCCGTGCAACCTACGCATCGACTGAAAAACTAGTGCGCTACTTGTTTGGTGCTGAGATTGTGCCATATTTGCAACACGAACAAATATTTTGTTATGCAGTCCTTTATAATTTTCTACCTGAATTTATAGCATGCTTCTTTTTACAATAACAACTTTCATGAATACGGTGACGTAAGAAAAGAATTACTTTGTCGTTTATCATTTCCTGTAGGGCTTGTTGGTTGCTCATCGTTACAAGGGAACAACTCACAAATAGGATGAAGAGAGGCACAAAGAAGACACACATAGCACTTTCTTTTTGTGACTCCTTCGTCTTCATCAGATTTGCGCGCTTTTTTTCTGTAACTAGTTTCTCGTTTTAGTTGTAAAGTTATTTATCTCTCTCATACTAATGCACCGTTTAAGCACTTCGAATAGTCGATGTCTGATCACAATACAAGTTTAGACTTTGCCGACTCTATAAATTCACGTATAATGATCATAGTATAAAATACCGAGTGAAGCTTGCAGGAAAACTAAACACTCCCCATTCCAGTATAAGCCATGATTGCTGTTTACGCGCGTGCTACGCTTTACACTACTAGCAATATCAAATGAAAAACCAAGAAGGTGCGGCAGTTAATTAAATCAATTAATTTTAATGAACAGTCACCATCAATCATTTGTGAGTAAGGCTTTCCGCATTATCTCATAATTTTGGGTGTTTTCACAGGCCCTTGTTCCTTGAAGTAGTTTAGTATCTTGTTGTGCATATCAAAATTGGTAACCAGATTTCTTCTTCCACTGTTTTGTATTTAAAGAACACCAGGTCGGTAAAAATTATTGCGAAACCCTCCAACTGGGAATCCCACGAAAGTTTTATTTTTTTATTTGGTGGTGTTGGTATTTAGTTTCGGTTTTATTACCTACCAAACACTTCCATAGAAAACTGGATTACTTGAAATTTAAATTGTGCATTAACTAACTAATTTTTTCTACCTTCGTAAAGTAATTGTTCCTAATGGATAGAAGGAATAGTGCCTTGCTGTAGCCCAACCTCGCCTTGCAAAAGCTGCCGCTAATTGCTCCGCCCGAGAGCCTCTTATGACATGCAGTATAGGGACTGAAGCCGGTCACACTACATGTAGTAACACGAGGGGATCTGGTAACAAAAGGGAGAACAATCGGAGAGGATAGAATTGAAAAGGAGCAGAAATGACTGTCTCTTGAGTGGAAGTGTGAAACGAATTGTGAATGAGGGTTAAATGTCGTAGTCAACTTCATATCCCCAATAAAATAGAAAGAAAATAATCCTGGCCAAAGCATTCCGAACAGATGATTAACCAGCGAAGCTGAAACGTGCGGCATCGGTGTTTAGCACTTGGTTAATCTCGACGGTTCATTAAGCGACGGTTTGGTAGGCTGCCGGATACTCGGTACGCATTTGCTGCTTGCACTCGGTTGCACGAGCCTGTTCTTGGGCCCGGCATGCAGCATCGGCGCAGCGTAGACGAGCTCCTTCCCGGTTCTCCTCGCGGTGTTGCTGATCGAAAGCTGCCTGGTCCTCAGGAGTACGTATGACCCGTAGCTGCCCATTTCGGAGCCGGAGAAAAACTGCTGCTCGCGCGCTCGGCTGCGACAGAGAGCAGTGACGTCACTACTAGCGCAGCCAATCGCGCGCCCCTCTTTCTCTTTCTTTTTTCGCACATATGCATGGGCTTTTGCCGGAGTAGTTTTCGGCGTACAGGCGACAGACGGACGGACGGACAGATGGACGGACGGACGAATCGGCTAACGATACACAGCTTCGATGTAAAAAAGAGGCCATTTAGGAAAATTCGTAGAGCAACGCATGCACGTCATGCTTAGGTTGTGTGTTCGGCTCCAACTGGTGGAAAGTTGTCTGTGGAAAGTTGAAATTTCGCTTTATTTTTCCCAAATATGAGTACGAAGCTTTTTGCAAACCCTACAAGTCATCCATAGTTGATTACATGTTTCAATCCAAAGTACCAAATTTGTCGTTGGCCTTCCTTAGCATCATTGACAGTAGGGCTCATTTGTCGTGGTGTGCTTTCAAGAAGCCATTTCAGGCCTTCTGCGGCACTGTAATAGACGGCTCGAGGATGTGGCCTGCCTCTCATCATATCAAAAGTACGCTATTGTATTTGGTGTGCACTTAAAGGTAATCGGTATGCCTTCCGGCCCCAATGTCTGTATACTATAGTATGACAACGTTAAGCAAGCTGCCGCCATTCTTGTACCTGAGTATTGCGCACAACGAAGAGATCATGGAGAATCTTCTGTACTAATACGCTTTCCTACCAGTGTTGACAGGTTAGTGCTCGAATAAAGTTGTTCAATTATGTATGAAATAAGCATGTCTTTCGTTCAGCGTAGATGAACATACTCTCCGTATACATGAAAGCGAAAGACGCCGACATGAGAGGTTGAAATGGCGAAACACGGCAGGTCCTTACTTAAAGTGATCGTGTAGTTTACGGCAATAGGCCTATCACTTTCTTTACTAAGCCATCACGTTCAGTGCCAAATACATGATACAAAAGTGACGCTTTCCATACGCTGTGCGGTGCATAAAAAAGAGATGCCTTGGTTGCGTGCAAGAATTTATTGAAATGTAATGAAGGACCGGAGTCGTTGCGTCGAAGAGGTTTCTCATCACTAACACAAGCTTTGGAGCATCGTAGTATGGACCATTCTCGGCAAATGAATTTCCGGTCTTAATTTATGGGCTCGACCCAGACGTTCCGCAACAACAAGCCAAAATGTAAACACGCTACCTCGGGAAATACCCCAGACATGACTTCTTCGTTACGACCCCTAATGCATGGCAGTAACCAGGATCATGGTAACCATGTTCATCTCGGTTGTTGCCCAAGTATCTTGATTTGACCACGTGTAAAAGGCTATCCGCAGATTACCATGGCGAGTAACTGAAATGGCATGCGAAACGTTCGGCATGTAAACAAGAAATATCGGATTCCGCGCACACATAGGAGTCGGTTATTAGCGTAGCTTTCTTTGCTATTTACTGAAATGTATTCGCTTCATTTCGCCTGCACTTTTCTGTAGCTCAACTCTCCTCGCCCAATAGACTCTGTGTTTTCATTTTGTTCCCTTTAGTTCTTTCGCCACTCTAGGTTGGTTTTGATGCTGAATTCTGCACTTTCATGTAGCTGACTCCTTCAATTTTCTGTTCTGCGAGCTTGTCTGCTTTCCTGCTTACATGCTTGTCTACTCGGGTACCCAGTCAATGGCACGCAAACTGGAGGCTAATATCTGGTTAACCTCCCGGTCTTTCCTCTTCATCTCTCTCTACTCAATGGCACATTCCCAATTCTGCAAGATTGGCCAAGAATGTTTATGTACTCAGTGCCACATGCTCAGATGCGCGTACGCAGTGACCCAAGTTGACTATTCCGGCCCGTGGATAAGGAAACATACTCAGTGGACCAAGTCATGTGATTGGAAAGACCAGAGCAGCCAGCAGCGAGATCCTTCAAAGTGCGTGGAAGGGGCAAAGTAAGCTTAGCTTTAATATTTTGCAGATCTGGCGCCATATGGTAATCGATGTTATGAAAATTATTGTCTAATGTAGACACGACACGTTGTTGCCTTTGTCAATAGCCGACGACACCGAAGTTCACGTTTCTGTCCCAGTTGAGTCTCGGACTGTTCGTATAACTGTTGAGGCCAAACCTCAAAGCTTAGTCATATTGTGCGGCTGTGGCACGTCTGCACTTTACAATCCAGCGAAGGCACTACAGCAAGACACGCGGCTGCGCATGAACAGTCGTGGGTAGTGCTTTTTGTCGTGAATAGCGGTGTTACATAACTCGAAACGGCCGGGCGGCTCGTCCTTTGCTGCCAACCCAGACAGATCTGGAAGGCGGTATAATGTCACGTAGCGTCTCAATGTGGTATGGAATGGAAGGATGCAAATTGGAAGGATGCAGGAAACTGGCGCGCTGTCGCTTTTTATAATGAGCAGTTGCTATGCGACGCGATGCACGTGCCGAGCGTCTCGATGCAGTAGCTTCGACGATGGAAGGACTTGTAAGGGTCTTTTATGTCGTTAGGTGTGTGCGCATTTGCTCTTTGGTATAGAGCTACTGCGCTGGGGGACCTCGGTGCAAGTCCTATCATCGGACGCGCAATATGTTTTCATTGCGATAAGAATTATATGGACCCTCTAGGGGCATTTCCGCCGTCGCCGTGACGTTCCGTATACAGTGATAGCATCAATAGCATCGCGGCCGCACGCCGTATACTGCGGGCAACCCCCGGAAGGCGAGTGCGAGTTTCGGTTTAAAGGAACGTTCGCGCTCCTAGCGGTTGCCGGGCATCCGAATATCTGGCGGAACGAAGTAGATGTTGATGTTCGCATTTCATGTCATTCCCAAGTTTTTTTTTTTTGGAAATAGCGAAACCTTAGTGAAGGGCAAACTATTCTTTCTGTTTACTTGTTCTGGCATTTCTCTTTTTGTGAATTTTAAATCGAGTGAAGCGCGGAAAGTGGCTAACTTCGTGCGTCCGTCAAGCTTGCCTCCGCTCACCCTTGCCACTCGCTCAGCGATAAAACAAGTCGGATCGCGCTCGGTCATCTGCTTCGGTTGTCGTGCCAAGTGCGAAGATGGGAAAGATAAGACAGAGGAGCTTGATCAGGCGCGCAAGGAACGGAATGCGCAGGAACAACCAAGCACTTGATGAAGATGGCTAAAGCAGGACTTCACGTCTTGTGCGGCTCTGTGGAGTTCTAACAACGGAATTTCCAGTTCTGCAGAGTCTTTCAAGTTTCCTATGGGGAACCAGCGCTTGCCAGGAGGCGCTACGACAGTTTCAGCTTGGTTTCAGTGTGCAACTAAAATATGCGACACCATCCTGTAGGGAGGCTACGAAGATCGCCCAGCATATTTAGCGACAACATACGCGCGCCTACATGGACGTTCACTTGGCCCGATGTGGCCAGCGAAGTTCTGTCCGTGGGCATGCGCGTTGCGTTGAGCGCATGCGCTGCTACGTCCTAGCATGTCGGTTTCCTGTCACGTGAGGAGCCGGGAAAAGTGTTCCTCGGGACGTTCGGTAAATTTGCTGGCACGAAATTACGTTGTGTGCTACTGAAAACTGTCCACCGCTCGTTAGGCTGTGTGTTACGGCGCTGCTGTTGGCATGCGAAGCTTCAGCTCTGGTTGCCCATAACGACAAAAGGTAAGCGCAAGTATTTCGCTATATTTTCTGAGCAGGTATTCATTTTGCATGAGTAAACCAGTTATGTGCAGGTGTGGGTGGACTGACAGCCAATCTGCTGCCGGTGAAATACTTGCACTGCAGGGCTTGAGTGCGTGTTGGTTGGGATATACAATTTGTTCACTCTTTTTCAACATGTGCCGCCAAGAGAGAGAGAGAGAGACAAAAGGGGAGGAATGACAGATAGGTTAGCCAGTGTAAGTACTGGATGGCTACCCTGTGCTGGGGAAAGGGGTAAAATGAATCAAAGGGGAAAGAAGAGAAAAAATATTTTGAAAAAGATTCACACAATAACGCGATGCTACGCACTACGACATTCAAAGACGGTCGCACAATTCAAAAGCCCTTAAAAGCTTGAGCAGAGCCCTTAAGGCCTTCAGTGCCGAAACCCGTCTGGACCAGTGTCCTAAAACCTTTTCTTCGGTGAAGGGGCAATTGTCCACTTTTTCGAGCGCAGTCGCGAGCCATTTTCTTGACCCATTGTAACGGTAACAGTCACAGAGGATGTATTCGATCGTCTCCTCGCAGCAGCTGTGTCGTAAGTAGGGCTGTCGGCCATTCCAATGCGGAATGAATAGGCGTTCGTGAATGCCATGCCGAGCCACAGGCGTCACAGAAGTGTTCCTTCCGCTCGTTGTAATCCTGGTGGAAGACGAAGTTGCAGACGTGGATCCAATCTGTGGACGCTTGCGTTCGTCAACTCAGTGGTGTGGAACACCGCCAAGGCATGTAGTTCAAATGATGAGAGCAATTATAAGGTACTTTCTGTTCATGCAGATGCTTGTAGCCAGCATAAAATTCTGTGGGTCTTTAATTCTATACTGTCAGTGAAATACATGTATTATACTCAACCTTCTATAAGACACAAATATGTGCACCCTCATAGCACAGCGATAGAGTGAAGTTCGGTGTGACCAGTTCGGGATGGTTAATAATTTTCGCATTGGTTTGAATCTTCTGGAATCTATGTTCGCTTATTATGTACAAATTTAAGTTGTGAATGAACGTTGCTTCTGCAAATTGGCACTTTCGCACAGCGTGCAGGTCAGTCCTTTTTCAGTACGAAATATGTGAATACAAACAAAAACGTTCAACTTGTGCACAGTTTTGGCTGACTGAGAAATCGGCCAGCTTTAGTTGTTCTACTTCACAACTCACGAACAATATTAACGAATGATGGTGTCAGTCAGTCAGTCAGTCAGTCAGTCAGTCAAGAACTTTATTGAGGTCCTGAAGAGTTTTAAGCCGTTGGAGATCCCACGCGGGTAGCTCCTCGGGCCGAAACCGTAAGCGACGCCCAAGTCGGGACGGGAACGCGGTGACGCTCCGCCAATTCTTGGGCCCTCTGGACGGCCTTGAGCTGGAGTTTGAGGTCCGGGCTTTTGAGTGCTTCTTGCCATTCGGGCTCACTGGTGAGAGGGCCCTTTGGTAACGCGGTACATTGCCATAGCATATGCAAGAGTGAGCAATAACGTTCTGGGCAGTCTGGGCAATTTGCCGGGATGTCTGAGTTATAGCGACTCAGTAGGCCTCGTGACAAATACGAGTCCGTTTGTAGCATTCGAAACGCGGCCACCTGTGCGCGTTCGAGTTTGGCGTGCGGGTGCGGGTATTTGATTATGCCTTTTCGATAGTGCGAGGGGATTTCTTGGTAAGTGAGTAGCGGGTCATTAAACTGTATGTCCAGCCACTCAGAGGCCGTGGTACCATCGCGGCGGGCAAGTTCTCACGCACGGTTTTGGGCCATTTCATTGAGGTGGAAGTTTTTTTTTATTATTATTTATGAGTGTTTGAACCGTAGCTCTAAGCTTAACCACAACTTAGAAATTTCAAAGCGACTGCTTTCACGAAAAAATTAAATGTAACATTTTGGCAGCGAATGTTAGTAGTTAAGGACGATCTACTATATAAATATTTCTTTTTATAATTGCTTGGCGCTGGTGTGTACGAGAGATGTCCCAGTGCTTCAAAAATGAATATCAGCTTGTAAGGTAAATGCGACAGAAAAAAAACACGCGTTTCGTAAACAAGGAACACTTCAGCGAGTTATGGTCCGCGATTAGGTCAATGTCGCCGCGCGGCCAGCGGACCCGTAAGAGAGCACGAACACATCCCGCTTGCATGCGAAGCGGGAAAGGAGGGCTTCAGCCGCAACCCTCCTCCTCTCAGCTCCGCGCCCTCTCCCTCTTCAAATTTGTCCTCATCAGTGACGTCATGAAGGCGTCGTCTTGTTCGTGAATTATTTCCAGTTGGATAACCAACAGCCGCCAGTGGCGGGAGCGGCGCTGCCGCCACGTATTGGCATGCGAGCGAGCGTCCCAAAGCAGGTATCGCATTCTGCCGTGGGTGCGAGTGAAAGCTTGCGACTGTGAGCAGAGAAGTGGCTGGATTTTGCCCGTGCGAAGAATGAACGGGGAAAGGTCACGGATGAAAAGCCGAGGAGTTATACTATACATTCTTCTCGTTATTAAGCCAGAAGTAGATCACCTTTATGAAAACCAGCGATAGTAAAGACATTCTGCGACAATCACCAGCCTGAGAGGGTATTGCAACTTGAGAATTGGCTGCTGCCCGCGGACACCCACGAACACCACGCTCTTAATGAATGTTCGTGTGCGAAGCTTCATACGAGATCAATGCTTAGCCTGATTTTTTATGGCTTCCATGAATACGCTTCAAGCGACATTTTTCAAAGCATATTATTAGGACCTACTCTGCAGGTTTTATTAATCTTGATGTAATTTGTAGGCTCCTAAGTAGCTTGTTTCCTTTAATTGTTGGAGGAGTGCGTTTAGTTGTACTTTCGAGACATATAGAACAGCACAGCGATATAAGATATTCGATTGAAGAAGAAAGGAGAAAGTGAGGATGCCCCAACAGAACAGAAAACCCGGTTTTCTACCCTATATTAGTCGATGGGGAAGCGTGCGGAAGTGACGTATTAAGGAAAAACAGACACCGCGCTCTCGCACACGAACGTAGCCGTCGTCGCAAGGTAACGCCAGTTAACACTAAAACCATTTGTTTGCTTGGTTTTTGGTCATCAGTTAAGCATAACCTCATGCTGCCTGCTCTCAGACGCAAGCGACCAAGCTCAGAGAGCCAGTAGTCGATGGCCAAGAGTAAGCAGGTTGTCTTAACTCATTGTGCAATGCCTTGGAGACCATGAAGTTGCAAAGAACTTCAATGAAAGTGCGTCAGAATGACGTTTTTCTTTTACTTATCCTGTGATTTGACACATTATTGTCCGATTCACTCTGCTCTATAGCTTCAGTTCCCGTCGTTCTTTATTTGCTCGTTGTCAGGGGGTATGTTCTAAAGAGGTGTCTACCGAACAACAGTGTTGCAAACAAACAAAACAGGTCTCGGATGAAGATTTCATACGCTTCTTGAGATTGAATGCTCAGCTGTAGTTCGAGGCTTCTTGTTTGATGAGGCCGGGACGTGTGCTGTTCAATTCGGGAAAACGTTAACTGCACTCATATTTAATTAATTTTTCGCGTGCTTCACGCCACTTCATCACCGCCTTCGAAATCTGCCCCCTCTTGCGCCGTCAACCACAACTTATTTTGGTCTCCAATACCAAAAGAAAAAGAAAGAGCAGATTTCCAAGACACCTTCCGCTCTGAACTGACTTACTGCGACATCAAAATTTTCTTGCCGTGGAGGTCACCATCTTCTTTGTTTGCTTGCTTGTACCTCAGATAATCCCCAGTTTTGAGCCCTTAACTATTGCCGCAGTAAAACGGTAGGTTATTATTATATCAGACCACCGTATCAGTGTCACAGTTGGATTATTACGTGGCTGATGTGTTCGCACGAGCGCCCAAGTTAGTATTGTTCCTGCTATCTTTCTGGCCTACTTTAATGCTGAAAGTGTTCATTGGAAATTAATGGGTGCGCCCATATATGAAATCGAAATGACAAGTAAATTACTGCTTTCATCTCATGCACCTGTTTTCTTGCTTAAGCTGTTCCTGAAAGGTCAACTTCTGAAATGACCATTCTTCTATGATAACCTTAGCCCTAAACGTACTGCGCGCGGTTAAAGTGCATTCAGTGACTTTACGCCGGTAAAACGGACCGACACTAATACTTACGCAAGTTTCATGCTAAAAAGTACTTTGTCACTGCTCATTATTCTTACGAACTCCTGAAAGAGCAGTGGTGTATAAGAAAGTCCTTAATCTAACGTGTGAAACAGAGGTCTGGTTTTGAGCCGTTGGCATTGCGATGCTCGTTGGCACAATGTTTTCCCGCATGGATTCGGGGAAGGCAAGCGGGGTTTCGTTAAGCTTATCGTTTTGGCGCACACACCGCCGAAGTTCTCGGTTTCTCCCCTGAATAATTGCCGGCAACGGTGGGGCACAATTCTTCCTGATCGTCTCCTGACATGCAAGGCTCGTTATCTCGGCGCTGCAACGCGCAGTGTCGGCATAATATCCTACACGGGGCGGTGAAACATGACATAATGTGGTCCTGCAGTGCCGCAATATGTAACGTGAATTCGCAATCGCCTTGATTGGCTAAGTTGTCCTCGTGGGCCACCTTCTCAAGATAAACTGATCGAATACGGCATTGTTCTTCGTTAGGAAACGATTCCTTTGGTGAAGCCTAGCCTTTATACGTGTGATTTTTATGTATGATTAAGGACCTTAAAGTGCATTTTCCCTAATTAGTCATTCGTAATCTGTCCTTAGAGTCCACGCAAATTTTTAATAACCGAGACACGAAGGTACTTGGGCGTACAACTGCTGACTTCCAAACTATTTAAGCAAAACAACCGCAACGACAACAACACGCTGCATATGAACGCAAGATGTGAAATGCTATTGTGGACGCGGCCAGACCGGGTTGCTGTGCACGGGGGCCCGAATTCGGCAGAGTTCGGGATCCCTGAGAGTTCTGGTGAATGGGTGAATCCTTTTAAGAGGTAAAATTCAACACCCGGCACATCTCTAGTTTCATTGGCAAATCTAGATTCACTCTTGAGTTATCACTTGGACGTCAGTTCATGAGCGACCAAAAAAAAAGGGAGTCACGTGGGGAAACCATTGGTGCCCTCTTTCGTTTGTTTATAGTTCCGCCCCATGCATTACCTGTGCAAGTAAGCTACATAAATTTTACCTTTTAACTTATCCGAAATAAAGGAAAGGGTTGGTGGGAGAATGCGCCACGTCTGCACTGCTCGCATTGGACGGTAGATAGATAACGTCAGGAAGAGGAGACACGCCCGTGACGCGCCCCAGAAACACGTGGCAAGCGGCTTGAATCGAGCGTATAGATAGATAACATGACAGTCACGGTAATATCTCATTGAGTCATTGAAATACTATGCAAAACTCCAACCGTCGCTTGTGCAGCCTGGATCTAGCCTTACGGTGGCACGTACCACCGAATGTAGCGCAGCACGACGCAAAACGGCTGTGTCGATGGTGAGTCGGAGCCACCTTCACTGAATCGTATGGCTATAACATCGGAAAGGGTGACTTAGCCATGTGCGTTAGGGACAGATATCAGGAGACTATCAATCCTTTCCTCTGCCACTGTTCTATGTTATATTCCAGTATGCCTTGAGGGGACCAGACGATCGGCCTTTTACCGAAACAAAGGTCCTGGGAGCCTGGCCTCACTGCTTATGAGCACAGAAAGCCGCACTAGCTCTTCTACAGCACATGAAGGTGACAGACTTGAGTGCCCGACTGCAGGTATGTTCCACGTCGAAAGCGCACGTGATTTACCTAGTCCCATGTCCTTTTCGTCGCTTTCACTCTCCCATCTCTTCCCCCCCGTGTAGGGTAGCAAAATGAACAAAGTCTGATTAACCTCTCTTGTCTCTCTCTCTCTCTCTCTAAATCTGTTTTTTGTCACTTTTGATGTCGACGCAGTGCCTTCGTTGCATAAAGTCCTGCCTTTCAACTCTCTCTTATTTCGTCTTTATTATTTCGGTTTTCGCCGCAAAAGGCTGTCACCAGCGCGTATCCAATAAACGCACAGCCCAACGCGCGTCCTCCTGATGCAGCAGCGTACGCAGCGGCCGCCTGCAAGAAGTGAAGTGGCGACGCAAGCAGCACTAACACCAACGACACCATCATACATACTCGGTTCGCACTGATGGATCCTCTGACGACAGCTTCCAGGTCGGGCACAGCCACAGGGCTCAGCATGACATCCAGTTTGAGCACGTTCACTGTAAACGCTACGCGAACCCCCGAGCCATTCATCACCATTTTTGTACCTGTACTCGCCACTAGCGACATGAGCCTCCTGAACAGGCAAAATGTATCTGCAACTCGCGGCGCTGTTGCAAAATGAGGTAAATAATGTGAGAACTAACACCCGTAAGAATATCCTGGTTATAAATGTCGAACATTGCGGCCGCGTTGGAGAACTTACGCCATGTTACTGACTGCAATGGTATGCAAGTCCGCTCTCAGAATACTCCCTGCAAGGAGGTCACTATTGGTATTTTCTATGACATTGACAAGAAAATTTCCAACACAGATTAACCGATACTTCTTAGGCCCCCTGCAAAGGGAGCTCTTATCACACGCGTTTCTCGCATCGGCCGGTCACGTTGTGTGAAGGGTATACATTCAACGGTGAATCGCTTTTGTCACAAGTCAACGGAAGTCATTTTTGGCGTATAGTTCGTCCCTTCATAGCTGCAGAAAATGAATGAAGCTTTTAACAGTTGTGCAGTGTGTGCACAAACGCGATGGCATGCTGTCGTTTCTCCGAACCTCACACCTTTGACAGCTGCAAAGCCACCACTCTGAAGTGCCATAATTGTCTAAGATCCTATCATGCCTCTTTAAGGAATGTACCCTCATTCAGAAAAGAGTGAGCATATTGAATAACACGATAAAGGATGAGTGGCCTCACCGAAAAGGTGCCGGACAATTGTTAGAAAACGACGCCGATGACGTTCCCACCTCTGATGTTCATCAGTGACCTCAACAGCTTCTATCAAGCGCATGTCACATCCGTCATTGCGACCTGCTTTGCCACCCAGGCCAAGTAGACTTGACAGCAAGGACAAGAATGCTGAGGACAAAGAAGCTTCGGATAGCGCAGCTGCTGTTTCTTGGCCTCAACTCCTAGGGCATGGTCCATCCTCGGCCTAACAAGGCACGGTTGCAGCATGTAACTCCCCATCAGCTGCTGAGCAATTGCCAGAGCAAGACCGGCAAGCAGTCGCCAAGCTATATTAACTGGTTTACACTCTTCTGAAGTTTTTTCTAAGCCGCACATGCCATCAGCTCGAAGTACCTTACAAGCACTGGACGCGTTGCCACCAGTGCTTTCGTGCCTTGAGTAGGCATCATGGCTTTTATGAAATGAAGGCCTTTGGAGAATGGCCGTACACGTCGCTGGCGCGGAAAGCAACAAAAACATTCCTTCAGAATTCCAAATCGATGGGTCTCTGCGACCATTCATAACTTCGAAACTTCTTAAGCGCACGAAGGACGGTACACGAAGGAACAACAGGACAAGGCGTTTTCTCACAACTAAAAGATTTATACGAAGTGAGCAGAAATATGTAGGCACGAAAAAAGAAGGGAGGCATGGCGCATGCGCAGCAAAACAGGGTTAAGAAAAGCCAATAATAAATCTCGAAAATAAACGAATACTGTAAATACCTGCAACATAACTGACAGCCGGGCTAGTTGGTCTTGATTCATCTCACAATTGACCTGTCCAGTGCAAGAAACAACACGAACGGCAGAGAACCACGCACGGACAGCGCTTACTCTTGAATTAATATTTATTGAAGATGACGTAAACGCGAACGTGAATACGGATGAGCGACAGAAACTGGAACAACACGAAAACACGGAAGGCGAAGCAATCTGTTAACCGCTCGTGCGTGTTCTTGAAGATTTCGATCTTCTTATCGCTTAAAGTAAAAGACGGCTGGCTGATTCCCTTCGTACTGTTTTTGCTAAGGTGATAAGTCTCTAGGTTTATTCTTTTGTTCATGTCGCTGTGTCTAAGAACGCCGTGTTATTAAACAATGGCTCGCACTGGACAGATTCCGAGATCAGAAAAGGCCGCGTATCCAAACTACATTGCAAGTGGGTCCCGTGAGAAGGGGGCACGGTGGACGAAGGCAGCTGTCAGGCACGAAGACGAAGCAAAATATATGTAAAATTGGCTCGCCCCATATGTTCACAAGCTTGCGCAAAACTTAAAGAATGTCGCATCCCAATATTGTGCGAGCGTTGTTTTCGCATCGCCCAAGTAGCTGAGAAGCTTTTGCGCACGTGTGAAGCACGGGTAGAAGGCGAACCTAAAACGAAAAATTAGTGTACCGTCATACACAGAAGTCCGTTGTTTCTATGTGGCAAAATAGAGTCTACCAGAGCCCTCTGTCCTACTGCAATATCTACATTGAATAGACTGGAAGGTGCGCCAACGTCAGATTATTAGAGTACTCCAGAAAATTCAAAAATAATGGCCGATTTTCAAACCTAGTAGGCGCACTGCACGAAAGATCAGTGCGAGCCACTGTTTAATAACGCGGCGATCTTAAACAGACACAGCGACACGAACAAACTAATAATCCTAGAGACTTATCACATTAGCGAAAACTGTACGAAGGGCATCAGACAGCCGTTTATATTCATAAGCGGTAAAGAGATCGAATTCTTCAAGCACATGCACAAGTGGTAAAGAGATCGCGTCGCCTTTCATGTATTCTCGTTTTATGTTGTCTAGGATTCTGTCGTGCATGCGTATTAGCGTTGACGTTTACGTCGTCTTCAATAAATATTCATCTGAGAGTCAGCACTGTCTGTGTGTGCTTCGCTGTCGCCTGTGTTGTTTATTGCGCTGGACCAGTCAATTCACAGAAGAAAATACGTGTTGGCTAACTATCATGAAAGGCAAATTCTTTATCGCGGAGCATGACAGTCCGCAGTTTGCTTACCTTGTATCATTGGACAAGTGAGACAACTTTCTGGCTGTTCTATGATTGGCGTTTCATACCAATCACATCATCGAACACTGCCGGCGCACGAAATCTGTTGCGGAACTCTCCTTCAGAGCTTCGCTCTACCGCTGCTGTAGTGGAATACTGGGCTCGCGTTTCAGCGAGGCCATGCACATACAAAGCTGAATAAGGGGGGAGGGGGGGTGGCAAACATTCCCAGACTTTGCAGTGAACGACTTCATATTCATCCCCACTACCATCGGGGTGTGAAGCACTCAACTAGATGCCTGCGTATTAATATTGCACAAATGTAATTAGTCCACTATACCCCAAAAGTGAGTTGCCGACGGTCCGCGTCATGGCAAAATGTCTTTAGCTAGCACGCGTCTCATTCGATCGGCCCTGGTGGCGTTTGTAATACTTCGCTTGGCGCGCACTCGCGAATGTTCTCTCGGTGGAAGGGTCACATTTCGACAGCTTGGTGAAATGAAACGCATTTTCTGCATCTCTCTGTGTGTTTGTTGCGCCCCTATAGAACACAGACTGCCGCAATTTCGCTCTTCTTTCAAGAACAAAGAAACTGCCTTTGTTCTGTGTATAATCGTTCACGTAATCCGGAATGACACTTTGTTAAAGTTATGGTTTGGACTAGCTAGCTCTGAATCGGCGCTAACCTTCTGGTCTAACTCGGAAATGGCGATGCCGCCACTTGCATACTTAAGCTTACTGTACATCTCCATGCCGGCCCACAATTTACGAAAACCTACTATCCGCCCTCTACGAATGGCCGTATTGCGACGTGCGCTGTCAGGCAGTAGAGCCGAGACATTCGAGCCGAGATCTGCCCTGTGACTATCCTCAGTTTGAAGTACAGAGGCAACTGCTTTCATGCGCAATTTCACAACTGGAAGACTGGCTGTGCCCTGCAGACCAGATTATAGAGCGCAGAATTCGCCGTACATGGACGCACATGGTAGAGAACGCGTTACTGCGCTTTTCTTCTTTTTCAGCGCAGGAACCCGATGCTCTATTCATCTGGCCCCAGCCACAAAAGCAATGGGCCTGTCTGATTTTCGATTGAACGAGCACATATTGTGGTGCGCACGTGTGTTCGGCAAGCTTTCTTTCCCGGTAATATTTTTTCGTGTTTGGAGCAGTAACCTTGATACTGAAACAAAATGAAAGCGAGGCAAACACAAACGTACAAGCGCAGAAGGCCTCGTCTTGCCTTCTGTCCATCCCTGTTTCATTTTCTTTTTTTTTGCAGTAAACGCTAAAGAGGATGTGCGAACAACGTCAATAATGTACTTTTGCAGAGCTTGTTATCCTTTTGCTCGTATCCCTTCCTCTGTGTAGGGCAGTCAGCCGCATTCTTTTCCGAATAACCTCTCTATCTTTCTCTCATCCTATTCTCTTGTCTATCTTGAAGTTTGAAGAGCTTTATTCAATTTCTCTGAAGAAAAATTCAGATAAGTTAATAGACGCATGAATAGAAACTCTTTAGTTTCATCTAATCACTTTGACAAGAATTGCGTGATTTGCGTGAACACTGTCGCTGACATTATTTTAACCAACAAAGGAAACTTAATGACATTATTATTTCTGCATTCCGTCAAAGTTTCATCAAAGGTAGAGACCAATTCCAGAGGTAATTAGAAAAAAATGAGGCTAAAAAGAAAAAATGAGTGCCAGGCGCCGCCACAACCGAGACGTAGGCGCATTTCATAACTGCGTTTGGAGCGCACATCTGTTCTTTCGACGGCAAGTTGCTTCTAACTTCTCCGGCATTTTTCGGAAATCAAAGGAGGCGTGTTATTGACAACTTGAATGTCGTTGAATAAGCTGGAGATATCCTACAAGGTGCGCAAACTCACTCAATGAAGTCTAGATCAAAAGACCGTGAGTTGTAAAGAGAGTTTCTGCTTCCATAGCCACACTGAGCTCGCTCCGTGGCAGCGAAAATGCGCCACTCGGTACACAGCAGTGACGAAATTGAGAAACCTACTTTCATTGGTACCATACTGATAAGTGAATTAGCCTATCATTTGTAGGCATACTGGTGCCATAAGACTAACAAAATAGAAAAATGAAGAAATGCATATACATTAAAAAGCCATACTGCTGATAGGTATGAAAAAAATTAATTGCCTCACCGAATAAGACCCTGAGGAAGCGGCTGATGAAAGGGGCTGCCGAAAAGACACCGTTTACCGGGAAGGCCCGATTAAGATCTATGTAATTGCATCTCACTAGGCGCTGCTTCTTTGAGATTAATGGAACATTGAGTTATTACTTTTACAGTTGTCACATTACCTTTGGGAATAAGATTTCAAATTGCAGAAAGGAGTAGCACGACCACTGGGATTCGTTGAGATGTACAAATTAAAGGCTGTGCGAAGGAATGAAAATGTACACTCTGAGGGCATAACATGTCAAAAGAACGGTCGAACTACTGCTTCTAGCTGTCGAATATTGTCCCAGGTGCACTCGGCGAGATTAACTCAGAAAAACTGAAATATGAGAGCATTTAGTCCGTAATGAGTGCTTTTCTAATGAATACTTTTTCTTTATTCTTTTTTTTTGGTTTCCGCACTTGAAGTTCAAATTAATTATGCAGGGAAAGGCAGCTCGTACATGGGCGCGACTTCGAGGAGAAACGCCGAACCACGAACTTGTCACGCCTACGAAAAGCAACGTACTATCGGCCAAAAAATTAAACGGACCACGGCTCAAGTGGCCGGAGCGACTGCGGGGCCACACCGGGGCGTTGCTATCGCGCTCCGCGCGCTGACGGCGAGAGTGCCCTGAGTGACGCCAGACTTCGCCCTCACTCTCACGTGGGGTCTCGTCACGCTTGATAAATATCTAGTGCACCATTCGGTTGCTCTGCTGCTGACGGTCGTGACGAAGGGGACCGTGCGTCGCCGGTAGTCCAGCACATGGCGCTGTAGTGCAGTAGCGGGCGGCCGCAGCGCATCGAAGCGCGGGCTCAGAAGGAGTGAAGACCCCTTCTGGTTGTTGCTTTGCTTACGTTCACCTTGCGTTCACCGCTGCTCCATTTTAGGCTGCATAACACAGGTAGCAGCAACGGTGGTGATAGTGATGTGCGCTTTTTCACGCCAGCCCGATAAGTTATAGGCGCGAAGCTTTCCTGAGGGCACGGCTTTTCTGTCAAGGGTACTTTTCCGGCAGTGTCTCCAGCAGTGGGTTTACTATTTACATGAGTGGCGCCTCTGAAAACTGCTTTAGTTAGCTACTACAATGCGTAAGCCGTTATGAAACTTTTCAAAAGTACGGCCAGGAAAAGATAATTGGGAAGACGAATCGGAGAAACTGGTTAGTTAGTCGTGAAAGTTTATTCACGGAAGCATTCGATGACTTGACGGGGTCCTCAGTGCGATGAAAGGTTGCCGTCGACCGCGATGACTTGGCTTACTCGCCTTGGCATCGAGTCGTAGAGCGCCGCCACTATAGCTTCGGACGTCCGCGCAGCGCTTCCCGCTATCTAACTTATTGCGCGGACGTGAAAGAGCGCGCGTCACCGTAGCCGCCGTTGCGGCTACTTGCGTTATGGTGCCTAAAATCGAGCAACGGTGCAGGCCGGCGACATGCACTAATATGAAACACAAGGTGAATAACCAAAACAACAATCACAACGGGTCTTCGTTCCTTCTAAGTGCCGCGCTTTGATGCGCTGCGGCCGCCCGCCACTGCACGACAGCGCCATGTGCTGGACTACCGGCGACGCACGGTCCCCTTCGTTGCGACGTCAGCAGCAGAGCAACCGAACGGTGCACTAGAAATTCCTCAAGCGTGACGAAGCCCCGCGTGAGAGTGAGGGCGAAGTCTGGCGTCACTCGGGGCACTCTCGTCGTCCGCGCGCGGAGCGCGACAGCAGCGCCCCGGTGTGGCCCCGCAGTCGCTCCGGCCACTTGAGCCGTGGTCCGTTTACTTTTTTGGCCGATAGTACGTCAAAGCGCGCAGTTGTTTTCTCCTGCGTGGCCACACAGAATCGGCCCACCTACGAGTCATGTGTACTCCGCCTACAGTTGCCTCATTCGCTGTTGGATTTAGACGAAATAATTATCTTAGCGGACACATTCAGTGCGGAGGTTTAACGGCATTGAGAAATACAGTCGAGTTGGTGCAGGACAACGAGAAGGATGAGAGAGAAGAAACATAGGGAAGTTGACCAGACGCGTGTCCGATTTGCTAACGTACACAAGAGAAAGGGGATTAAGGGAGCAAAATCAACAAAGCAAGGAAAAGAGACAGACTGCAATCGCAGAGTGCAAACGAATGGACCTGACCTTCATCCTACAATCGGACACTGAGACCGGTCTCTTTCATGAACAGTACTAAGGTCCGTGCTGCCTTGCAAGTCTGAGACACGTGTGCGATTATCATCAAAGCACCTTCGTCTCTGAAAATGATTTGTAATCTAGCTGACTTATTGGAGTCCGAAATCGTCGCGCTCGAAGTATATAACGAAAAGAAAAACATAATATCTTGAGTAAGCGACTCGGTAGTCGAGAGCCTCGCTGCTTCGTCGATAGAAGCTACTAGGGGGCTACTGAGCAGAACCACGCAAGATCCTTTTCTTTAAATGCTGCACCAAATTGCTTGCGTTGATACGGAATATTTAAATTGCTTTAGACTTTATTTAGCAGAGGCTCGTGCCCCATCCCTGGATTGAAATACTGAATACTCTTTAATAATGTTCGACTTGAAATCTTTATAATTTCCAAGAGCGGAACTCCCGAAGTTTTCTCGAAGACCGCGATGCAGATTTGTTTTTGAAGCAGCTACCTCTGGCAGATATACTATAGATAGACGCTTCGCATCTCGTAGGCCACACAAGGATTTCTCGGCAGTACCAGCAGGTGGCGCGAGAGGGGAGTCCGGTTACCTAGTTTCGCGTTTCTCAGCGTTAGCACGCACCGGTGCTCCATGCCTTTGGGACGCCACGCGCTGGCTTCGCGGTGGCGGCGCTACGTGGTGCTGAGTGTTCTTGTGGAAACTCGAAAGAGGAGCCCCACTGCAGTCCTCGCCTCACATAAAAATCGTCTAAACGATGGCAACACATCGTCTTGCTATATTAATTAAATGTTAGACGCATTTCCGTGGACAGTAATCGTAAAATCGGTACTGCCGAACATGTTTAGTAGAGGAAAAGCGAAACAATTATTTGATTGATTATTTCCGGCCCTTTTCAGGAAGAATAGCGAAGTAACAGCAAACAAGGAAAACTGGTCGGTATCAGATTTTACTTGGAAAAGCTATAGACCATGTCAGGACTGTTGAAGACCAACATTCATTTTGCGCTGTTCCCTTCCTCTTAAAACGTCAGAAATAATCAGTACAGTTAACCTCCGGATTTCTAAACATTTTTCAATTACTGCACAAAAAGGCTTGCTGGGACTTGGCATCAGCACTAACGGAAGTGGATGTTCGCATCATCCCTAGAGAGTCCAGGGCAAAAAAATGATGTAGAGCATTTGTGAATTACGTGGCAGAACTCTAATGATAACATATTGCCCTGCCACTGCCTTTTTTTTATGTTCACAGACCGAGCAGCGGAAGCTTGAAAGGTTAGGGTTGAGCATCTCACTGTATGTATTTTAGAATATTTTCTTAAATATTGTGCTCAGAAATGATATGCTTGCGAATGCTCATGCAGCATAACGCAGAGACACCAATGGAATATTCGTTGTGCACACCATTGTGCAAATCTCGCGTGTACGCAACATACCTTCGGAGTGGTTATGCTTTCTTTTCGTTTACAGCGCTACTATACTGCACTAAGGATTCTAAAACTGCACGAAGTGATAATGTATTTTGACCTAGTGCCATTTCCTCTTTTGATGACGCCAATAATAAGCAATTGTTCCGAAAAAAGTTCACATCGCTGAAACACGCGCGGGGATCTACATCTGGAATAATTATGATCACCTCTATTTGACAAGAAAAGAACTGAAATGATAGAGGAAGCGCACATGGATAAAAAAATTGCAATTAGAAGCCAGGACAGTACATACCGTCTGAAGAGAAAGCAGAGTTCATTTTGACCATGAAAATAACTCCTAAGCGGTACTGCTGCTGCGTGCACAAGCAGCGTTTCACTTTTCAAGCTTTTCTGTTTTGTGCTGAGTAAATGCTGTATCTTCTCGCGAACGTGCACGGGTTACACACACAAACTGCGGTGTTGAGTTGACTATAAAACATCTACTGTCCCATCTTTCGAAAATGATAAACATGACCTCTGCACAGCTCTAAATCAGTTAGATAGACAACCGTTCACTTTGAACAAGATCTTGGGACCATGGCATCGCTTATCGCAGCTACAAAAGGCCACAAAAGCGCTGCTGTGATATTTAAACGCTACCAGGTTGAGTCAGCGTCTGTGATCCGGACTGAGTGACCGATCGATATCCCCAGTGGACTTTCTCTTCTTCTTTACAAATTTCCCTCCCCTTTTCCCTTTCGTCAGTGTAGGGTAGCCAACCGGACTTAGTCCTGGTTACCCTCCCTGCTTTTCATTCATCATTTGCTCTCTCTTTCTCTCAACATCACTTCGAGCTCTTTCTCAAATTATTTATTCACTTCAACTGATCCATAGGGAGACGGAGCCTGCTAACCTACGAAAAAAAAAAAAAATGCGGCAGATTCAACGCCCTGTAAGAATCGATGTTAAGCGAAGCAGTGTGCGGGGAGCCAACCAAGTTAACGAAACGGTCATGAGAGCACGAAGACGTAGGCGGCTGTTTCATAACCTACATGACACGGATGGCATGACATTCTTGTCATGGCCTATCATTTCTGTTCTTCATACAATCTTCTCATACTATGCGAATTTTCGTACCTATCAGGTTAACAAAAGGACTATTAGAGCACCAAGATATAGGCGGCTGTTTCATGACCTACATGACATGGATGGCATGACATTCTTGTCATGGCCTATCATTTCTGTTCTTCATACACTCATGTCATACTATGCGTATTTTGGTACATGTAAAGTTAACGAAACGACAATGAGAGCACCAAGACGAAGGCAGGTATATATTAATTAATTAAATTATTATTAATTTAGTAAATTTCATACTGCAGACCTAGAACAGGTCCAAGCAGGGTGGTTAAACAGAACAATATTACTATGCATTATGCAATCAAGTAGGGTGGTAAGATACAACAGTAGTACAATGAGTTAATCAATTGAAACAGACAACAACGAGTTATTCCAGTATGTTATAGTTCGGGGAAAAAAGAATACTTGAATACATCCGTCCGTGCAAAATAAGGTGTTCGTGAATTTGGGTGATGGTGTCGAGTAAGCCTAGACGTTGTACTGGAGAGATACGATGCAGGATTAATTGATAAGTCTCCATTACTAAGCATCGAAAGAAATCGAATTCTTAAGTGTTACCTTCGCTGCTCAAGGACTTTGAAGCCATCAAGACGCATTATTTCTGAGGGGGAATCATTGCGAGAGAATTTTGAATATATGACTCGTACGGCTTTTTTCTGTACCCTTTCGAGACATTTAATATTTTGTTTAGTAAACGGGTCCCAAAGAACACATGCATATTCAAGTTTCGGTCTAATTAATGAATAATAAGCAAGCAGTCTTACGTTAGGTGGGGAATTTCTAAGTTTATGTCGCAAAAAATATAATTTATGCAAGGCTGAAGAACAGATATTATCAATGTGTAAATTTCATGATGAGTTTATTTATTTATTTATTTATTTATTTATTTATTTATTTATTTATTTATTTATTGAACATACCTTACAGGCCCCTTTACAGGGCATTGAGTAAGGGGGGTAATAAAGAAAGTACAAAGTAATTTGTCGGTGTACAACGTAGGGCTCAAATTTGCAGTTTAACATAAAGGAGAGGAATCGATGATAATGTGGTATGGCGGCAAGTACAAGGTCGGGCGGGAAAAAGGATAACACGAAAAGAAAAAAAAATATTGGCTGGCATTATACATATGGAAGAACTGGATACAAGAACTATAAAGTATACCGATTACAATGACAACAGTAACAAGAAAAGAAACTACAACCAAAGATAGACTGACAAATATGCAGAATCTAGGCGCATGAACAGTTGGCAGGGTTTAAAATACGCACAATGGTAGGGCATGGTAAAAACGCAGGAACTAATGGCGTGCACAGTAAAAACATTTATCAATATAAGGAATGCAGTTGTTACTAATTTTTAAGCTCAAATACTTATATTTTGTTTCTTCCTGCAAAGGCAACGAGCCTAACGTGTAACTAAAGGTTAGTGGAGCTTTCTGACGAGTGAAACGAAGAAAGACCGTCTTTTCAGCGTTAAGCCGCTTTCCCCACGTTTTGCACCAATCAATAATGCCAGCCAGAGAAGCATTTAAATGAGTTTGATCATTGATTGAAGTGATTTCTCTAAGAAGCACACAGTCGTCCGCAAACAACCTACCAGGTTCTGTCAAAGTGGCAAAAGTTCGCTAAGAAGTGCTTCGCATTTAATATCTCGTTTCGTATCAGGATCCTATTGAGTATGCAAATGTTTAAGCGCATGCGCGAATACTAAATTCGGCAGCCACTGAAAAGAGGACGTGGCTCGTGCTTTGGGGTCGTTGCGTCACCTAATTTTTAGCACGCTCTAACAATCTGGCGTGGGGTGCACAAAAATAGTCGTACGTCATGTGCGCTGCGTGCGCATCTTTTGTCGCAGCAAATGCTCGACATCTCCAGAAACGCATTCGTTTCAGTCCCACCCCTACCCGCGAGCGTGCGTCTGGCGTACGTTGTTGTTGTTGTTTATTAATTGCGGCGATAAATTGGCCCTGCAGTATAAAAAATGGCTGTGGCTTAGGTAAGGTTAAGCCCAGGATGCGAAGCATACTAGCCTTTATTTTAGTTGTTGAACCACTGTTTAGCCTGGTGAACTGCTGTTGCTTGGCTATATTTGGTTCGGCTAGACGAAGAAACAACTCATGCGTTACTCTGCTTCGCCTCGGACGCCCCGCATTGGACGCGGTGAGCGTCGAGCAACGCAGCGTTCGGCGCGGCAACGAAATGTGCGCCTGAGCAAGCGACGCACGCCTGAGCCTTAGAAACAGCTCGTTTCTAAGGCAACACCGCATTCACTAGAGGCGCTTTTGTACCGCTTTGAAGCATCGTACTCGTGGCTCAGTGGTAGCGTCTCCGTCTCACACTCCGGAGACCCTGGTTCGATTCCCACCCAGCCCATCTTGCAAGAGTTGAGCCAAAGCCACTTCTCCTCTGTCGTGACGTCACGGTGTCACGTGGTATTCAAGGCGACACCGCCGCGCCTGAGGAGCTGGGTTGAGCTCTCGTAATATGCTTCGCATAAAAGTAACCTCTCTCAGGAAGCAAATTTCCCTGCGGGCAGATATCTCCCACGGGCCATGTTTATTGGCTCCGTGACTGCCACTTCGATCACGTTTGCGGCCTGGCGTCGCTGAATTTCGTCGTTTTCCGGCTTGCTGTCGATAGAGCGGCCCCTTGCAGTGTGCTGTAGCAGCAGTCCTGAGAAGCGCTGTGATTTATACCGTCGCATTATTTACCTTTTCTGCTACTTTATCGCACTTATTACAGGGGCCCTGCAACACGTTTTCGGCATAGTAAATAAATAAAACGAGATACGAGACTCTGTAGAGGCGCTTACACCGGGATGAATGTGTAGCCAAGACATCGCGCCCTACACCAATCAGCCGCGCTTCCACTCGCCGCAGTATAGCTCGCTCAAGTTACGTATGGTATGTGCAAATGTTGCGCACCGCCTTCACCGACAAGGACATGGTCCGAGCCCTTCGTATCTCGCTTGTTGCCTCGCTTGAGTTCTTGTTAGAATGCCCAACTTTCCGCAGTGGTCGCTGGGTGCTGCGAAGCATGTTTCAACAGCTTTACCTTTCACGAACTGCACTTAATAATATATTGTTTCTGAACAGCTCTGCTTCAACTCGGTATGAGGCTCATAAAGCTCTACTGGAATTTGTTTTCAGCCACGGGAATAGATTCTTGCATTTGACGCTCGTATTCTGGGTATGACTGCTTGATGTGTTCTTTATTCATATCTCTCTCTCTCTCTCTTTCTTTCTTTCTTCCTATATTGTCTTCCCTTTCTATTTGTTTCTCTTCTCTATATGGGAATGCCCGTACTCTCCCGGGGGAACGCACAAAATAGGTAGTTGAGACACCTGGGAGACCCTGCTGCGCAGCTCGGACTCTGAGCTCCAGCTCCGGCTCGTCCAACTGGCTGAAGAGGCTGCTGGGACCCAAGACCTTCCAGCCTGCATCTGAGGAGGCGGCACTCGCCCCCTGACCTGCGTGTCGGGGGGTGGGTAGATCACCTTTTCCGTTGGACATTAAAGTTTATTCTATCTATCTTGTTATAATGGGGTACAAAGTTAAACAGACAGGAGGCGGCAGCTACATATATCTGCCGTATGTATTACCTTTTTTTTGAGCTGCTCGGTAGCTGATGTCTAAAATTGGCATTGTCGCAAGGAGAGCGAAGCATTGACAGGTAACTCTATCGGCGGGGTATAATTTCATATTGTGCATATGAAGCTAAGTGTGGTTTTGTACACTTTAAGGGCATCCACCGACACTACGCAATATCGGCGTATCCTGCAGTACGAATAAGGGGAAATTCGAGATCGCTTCTTGGGCGTAGAGTGCTTTTTAGCAATTAAACGAGTTTATGTTGTAGACGGATGAGTATTTTTTACAGATTAAGCTACCGCGCTTTAAAAAATTCTATACCGTATCCACTCCAAAAAACTTTTAACATGAATGTAGATCGACATGAATTTCTCCGAGAAATAGAACAAAATATAATTCGTCGACCCATATATAGGTCGACCCATATCCTTTAAAAAAAGTAACTTTGAAAATGGCAGATCTTTATTAGTCGTAAGTGCGGTTACTAAACCTGGCTAGTCAATTCCACAAGCTATATCCTCGTGTGAACTGTTTGTGAAGTCATCCTCATCGGATGCTTTGCATGCATTCTCGAGATCGGAAATGACATCGTCATCATCGCATTGGAGTGCGTTGGGTATGCAACATTTTTTAAACGACTCTGGATAATCTCAAGGCTGGCTTTACCGCGGACATGGCGGAGGAACTCCGTTAGCTCGGTACATTTGCTAGCTTTATACTCACGAATATATCTCGACATCTCTTGATTATGGATATAGCTCCATAGTTCACTGGAGTTAAAATTTAGAAAAAAAAATGAGGTCGACCTATATTCGAATAAGTACGGTAGCTCCGATACGAATGCGATATGAAAAGCTGCGAGTGTGATAGAGCGAGGAAAACTTCAATCCCCTTTCGTACACTTTTGGTGTCGCCACGCTGTTTTGCTCCTAACGAATATTTCACATACGATAATGGGCATTTTATTTATAACAGGAGGCGTTGACCAGTTAGCGCTCGCATGTACGCGCAATCCAAATGGCTCGCGCATGCAGACAGATGATAAACCGAAAACATCTTATGTAAACCCATTATCCTATGTTGTGGCGAGTATAGGGATTAAAAGGTAATGGTTTCCCTGCAAATTTAGTTCTTTCACTCCCCTTCCCTCTTCCCCAGTGCAGAGTAGCAGACTAGAGCGCACTAGCTCAGGTCGACTTCTCTGTCTTTCCTATCAATAAATTCTATTCAATTTCTTATTTTAGTTCTGAGCAATCAAAACACAACGAAACACCCTTATCCGACTACCAGTTTTGTGGAAGCATAAACTACAATGTACCTTGGCCGGAAAGTTTAGTTACTTCTACCTCTTTTGTCTCCGAATAGGTAACTCGGTGATCGATATACTGACATAACAATAGCGTAGCTGAGGGTACAGAACTTTGTGTATATTTAACTGTAACTGTTCCCACTGCTTTTGAATATCCGGAGCTAATCAGTCTTTTTAACGTTTGGAAGAACCTATGCTTGCGAGAGGCAGCAAGAAGAACGGATACTTATTCAATGACACTTAAAGGAACGTTATCGACAAATTGTTCGCATGCAACGATGGTCACAACTGATTACATGGTGTTGAGGCGCTAAGGCGGCCGTTACGTCAAAATAGAGCAAAAACAAGTCTATGCGCAACCGGTTTATTCTCTTCATCGGAGGCCCCACAGGCGCTGACTTTAGACTGAAATAAGACCGTGTGCAAATTTTCACAAGCACCAACGTTCCGTTAGCGCTTAAGGTTAAAGGCATTGCATCACTGACAAAATATATTTCCCTCAGAGAGCGAGAACAGCGCTTTTCTGCGCTTACTCAGTTCGTCCTTCGCTATTGGGAAGGGGAAGCCAGAAGGCACACGATGGCGGCGTGCCCAAATGTTCATAGATGGCAGCGCTCATGGTGACATGTCGCGAAGCAGCGCGCAAGCAACTCTTCCTGGGCAGAAGAAACAGCGGCCTATAGCAGGCACCCGGCGTCTGGCAATGCTGTCAATGTCTGTCACGAACGAGAGCCGCCAGTGATGTTGGAAGCATCGCACGTCGACGCCGAACGACATGAGACGAAACCTTATTGGCTTAGCCGCCGGGAAACCATCGGCATTAGTAGGCGCCCACTGAAATATTGGATCGGTAACGAGCACTGGCGCCGGTGCCGGGGAAATGACATCACTTTGAGATTGTGAGCCCTGACAATGTTTTGAAACGTTGAATTATTGGAAGTTGAAAGGCATACAATGTGTATGAAATGTTTTGTGATTGATAATAACGCGCTGCGGTCACCAATATATTTTTGAATAAATCAGTGAAGATACTATGAGCTGGTCCGAGCAACTTTGGTATTTAAATATTAAAGCATCTATCTAGCATACTGAAATATAAGTTCGGACTACCAAACAAAAGGCGACAGCGATGAGCGTCTGAAGTATCCACCTAAATCCTTTCACAAGAAGTGCGGCGCGGCCCTTTTAGCTGTCTATTACGAATTTGTAGATTTATAGCGGGGGTTTGCACATTATATGTACTTGTCTCAGGATATTAGGAATATTCGTGCACTCTTGACGCACGTGACGGCAAAGACAGAGAAGAACTGGATGTTATACCTAGTGATATTGGTGGTGCTGATTGTTTTCTCTTAATCAAACCAGTGCTGACGGTAGCGGTAGACTTACAGCGTTTGGAAGCACGCAGGAGAACGATTTATTTATTCGGTTACTAGTGATATTTTTCTGCAGACCTGAAACCTCTTCTGTTCCAGACGACACTGACATGCGATACTCTGCATTGCCTGAAGCATTACATTTTTTTGTATATTGAAAACAAAAGCTTTTTTTTCTGTTACGAACAACTGCGATATCTATTGACACGACACAAGGGAGAGAATGTGTAGGTGGTTTATTTGCAATTAAGAAAGTTAGCCTTTTTCACATGAAGCAAATAATATGATTGAAAAAGCTATCGTATACCGCCTACTATTGTCTGCCCCACATCAGCCCGTCGTTTATATATGAACTGAGTAGCAGTGTTACTCGAGCTACTGTACACTGTGATGCTGACACCACTTACGTTTTCGGTGTCATGTAACCTGCCGCTTAGAAAATGTTAACTTCTGTTAGCCTCCTGTTGCGCTTAACAAAATTCATTAAACTTACATTGGGTGATGATCTAAACCAAGCGCTAAAGCAACCTACACGAAAATCGAGCACCCGTGATCAGAGCGCATACTCTATTCCTGGGTGGCTTCAGCTATCACAGATTATACGGCGCGTTACCATTGTTGACATAACTTTTGCTAATCTAACAGCAAAAGCTATTTGCCATTTAAAGTGAACCAAATTACGCTGCGATGAAGGCTGCACTAGATATATTAGGAGATGAGTAGTGGAAAGAAAAATAGAATATGGAGAAAAACATTGAAGGAGTCGCTTAATTGGTCTGGAGGTTCACATGAACACTACGGTTGCTCACTAAGGTCAGTCGACTTAAGGAACTGCAGCTATGCAACTGTTACGTGTACAATTCTTGTGACAAGTACAAAGGCGCCAAATGTGAACCCTCATGTGGCTGGTCGAATGAACGCAAAGATGACACCTAAATAATACAACTGTAATGAAGAGGAGTAGCCTGCCTGCGCCACAGTACCATCGCTACCGGCATGAGCTCGTGGTTGCTGTCTTTCGCCGAACGCTTGTGACGGCTACCCGTTCGCGCCCGTTGCTAATAAATCTCTTAGCACAACAAACAGCCTCAAACACGTGATGTTACGCCTCAAGAAGAGCTTATTTATCTGTTCCCTTTTCATTACTGTTCACCCTCTTCTCAATAAACATTATTTTATATTTTTTCCTTTGTACAAAAGACAGCGTAGCAACATACTGTGGTCCTTTCTGCCTTGTTTATATTCCCCTTATCCATTACTCCGTTGTATATTAATGAACGATAGATTTTTATGGTTAACATTCCGGCCTTCTCTCTATATTTTTAATGCGTCAGCATTCTTAGTGCACTTCACCTACATTTCCAGGTTTAGCTTTCTATGTATGGTTGTATCTAAACGCTTTGCCCTCTACCTGAGTAATTTTATTGGCATGTGTTTACAAAGCCTGTCATTAACAAAACTAGGGATGCTGAAGAAGAGGAAGAAAAAAGAAATGTCTGGCCATACCGACCATGCAAAAGTGCATGGCCAGTGAAACTGTTATAAAACCACTCAAATGCCGTCGATGTGGATATGAGATGTTTTCTTGTTCTGCATTGTTTTAGCAAGACACCGTTATTGAGCATTACGATTTTGCACTCTTCGACGCTCACAGTATCCACGCTGCTCTTTGGGAGTGTTTGCGTGGTGTACCCATAGCGGTCTTGCAGTGAACTGGATGAGTTGCTAGGCAGGCCTCCCTTCTATATATAAAGTTTGGTGACGTCATTCCCTGATTCGTATGCAGCTGTTGCCCATTTCCCACCGGTGTAGCTTATGCATCCGTAACCTTTACCGGGAAACACACGCGTGGAGAAGGAACGCGCCTCGCATTGTTCACAGGCGCCTTATCATCCATCATTCGGTTTTGACGCTTGTTTGATGCTTTTCTTTTGAAATGAATACTGAGCTGCGTATTGTATGCCTGATTCCAAAGGAAACAAACACTTTCCGGTTGAATTTTTCTGTTGACGGACACGAAAAATCCCGACCAACTCGAGGCTAACAGCTTCGCTGTAATGTAGAAGTCATCTCACGATTACTCTCGACAGTTTTGCTTTTAGCATTGGTCCACATACTCAGTGACCCAAGTTGGTCCGATGGTTGTTTTCGAACCCTGTTCCCTCAGCACAGCAGCACGGTGCGCTACCTATTCGACAGCTCACTACCAAGTGAACCAGGTAGGCGGGAAAACAGTCAGATACAAACATACATGCGCATGGCGTGGAAAATACCCTAAAAATGCTCCCACATCATTACGTCACTGCCACGCGTGGACATCAGTTTGACGCCAACTTGGGTCGCTGGGTATGTGCCACTGGGCATGAGCCGCTCTTCAACGTGCCTTGTCTTGTCTTGTCTTGTCTTGTGTCCTCAAGAGTGGCGCGTACCCACTACGGAGGATTGGCCAAAAAGCAGGCGGTTTTCCGTATGGTTAGAAGTAGAGAGAAACAAGATTTGTATAGCGGAGCGTGGGGAGATAGAACTGTAATTTAGAAGTGCATTGAAAATATTGTTAAGAATTTTGATAAAATAAGTTAACATAAAGAAATTAAATAATAGAAATGAGGGATAATTTTAGAAATTTAGCAAGGTACTCTTTTTGTCTCTCTAATAAAATTGTAAACTGCCAGAAAAGCATCCCTGTGGCTGGATCCCAGTCAAGTAGCTCCAAAAGAAAGAATGCTTGGCGAGGTTTAGTAAATGAGTATTTCTAATAGTTTTCTTTGTCTTAGAAAGCGGCGGCAAGAGAGAAAGTATTGTTCGATAGTTTCAGGTGCACTGCAAAAAGAACATAGAGGGGACATTGCGAGATCAGACCTGTGTAAGTAAAAATTTAGAGGAGGTTTACAACATCTCAATTTTGTAAAAGAAACTTCCAATTGCCTTGGAAGAACCCAATTATTATTCCATGGGAAGCCAAGATGGTGGAAATCAGAAGACAGTGTTAGCATGGATATTGCAGAGTTTTGAGACATAGCGAAATTTTTGTACCTAGTAGTGGGGACCAAAGCTGATGTCCGCAAAACAGATATGATGGGGCCGTTCAGGGATGCTCGTACGAGTGAATCAGCCATTTCATTCAAGTGCGACCCATGATGTCCCGGTACCCTAAGCAAACTTACTCTTCGTGAGTACAGAGGTACCATCGAACGAAATGTTGTTTGAATTGCTGAATTAAAAATGCACTTAGTGCTGTGCATACAGATAGCGAGTCGGTCACATGCCTGCTTGACGCCAGCTTGAGTAACTGGGTACGTGCGACTGCGCATGTGGTGGCGCTCTTCAGTGTCAAAGGAAATCGTTTTTAAAATTTCTCCTGTGCTCGGCGCAATCGAAGCCACGCCACGCGCGCGACGAGTGGCGGGGCATGTGCGAAAAAGGAGCCCGGCTGCATACACGTTTCAGCATTGGCAGGTAGTACGGTGTGTCGCTGCATTGCATTAGTGCTAATCGCATTAACGTCGACATTGATCGTGAGATCGCTTCTGCTGGCATTGTTTTGGGGGAGGGGGGTCTCATCTCAATACACCATTGAGGTGCGACACCTCGAACGCCTATCCACCGCGTTCCTCATAACGACACCGTTGTGAGACGCTTAACAGATATCAGGGCGCCGTTGCCACTAGGACACCGTACCGTGTTGCCTCACGAGCTGTGTCCCGCCAACGTGTCACCTCCCGCGATTCTTAGAGTACTGTCTGAGGTGCTTAAGCGCAACGCTAAATCTTGCTATCGCAGGTGAAGGCGACAAAGGGACTACTTCGGTTTTTGAAAGAGACGGGATTGGACAAGCGGCTGTGAGAGTGATGTCACGTACCATGCCAGATTGATGGACTCCAACGGACGATGTGTGTGTGCTATGCTATGTGCTCTCTCTCCCTCTCCCCCTTCCCCATCTTTAATCTCCCCCATCCCTCTCCCATGTGTCGGGTAGCAAACCGGTTAAGCTAAACTGGTTAACCTCCCTACCTTTCCTTCTCCACTTCTTCCTTCCTTCCTTCCTTGCTGTCGTTTTCAATGTCAAGCCCTTCGGGTGAAACTGCCCTATTGTATATCAGCGACGCTCGAAATCGCGGAATGTCACCTGTCGAAAAGCATCCCGGGCATAGGTCGTTAGTGTTTGCAGTTGAAGCATACGATAGCGTACGCGGCTCGCAGAAAATTAGGTTGCGTTGTGGAATCCAAAGTGGTCATGAGGCAATGAGTGCCTGAAACTTGTGTGCGCTATCGGCGACAAAAATTTATGAGGCGTTGGTTCCACCAGAAAGGTCAGTTCATTTTCTGTTCGGGCACTTCGCCTGTAATTGTGCAACTGAAGTAATGCGTTCATTGCGCTGCGCTTACTCGATATACAAGTGTGGATTTCAAGATGTATGTGCGGCCTTTAGAGACATACAATTTAGTACGAAAGGTTTGTTACAGTTTTTACGAAGAGTTCCATGAATTTGGCCTCTCAGCCGGAGTACACCAAACGTTACCAAATAAAGAGGATGACGAGGGTCGCGTCGCTGCATTAGATTGCTGCCACTTTGTTTGCCTTTCCTGAAACATTTGTCTAAACGTAGGTCTATAGCACCATCTACATGCGCGGTTCCACACTGCGGGAGCAGTGTGCAACCGCCATGTCAGCTATACCGCAGTCAACAAGGCGAAACAAATGCAACTTGAAAGCAGTGTTTCTCAATTCGTTTGCCTCTGCCGCTACCGGAACCTTGCATTAGCGCCGCAGTCATCACACGTGCTCCTCCAGTGCAGCTCGTTCCATCGCCGGTAGTCATTAGCCTTCTGTAAACGTCGCTCTCGTCTTGTGCGCTTGGCTTCCCAGTCCGCATCGCTTTGATCTCGGGTCGACGCCGCTCTGCGTGCTGCAGGCAGATGTTCACGCCGTCCGCCATCCGCTTCTGTTTCACTTTTTGCCTCGGTCGTCGCCACTGTTGCTTTCATCTACGAAGGAAGCGGCGAACTCTCATTATCAGAGTCAGGTTCGCTCAGAACCGACCGGCAATCTTCAGCAGCGCAAGGTCACCTTGGCATAGTTTTTTCGCGCACGATTCGAGAAAAAAATATTATTTTTAAATTAACATAAGCTTTCGTTCTACCTTGTCAGCTCATGATGATGACCATGGTGCGTACGTGACCGCCGGAATCACTAGCACAGTTGATTTGGCTTCAACTCACTGTGCCCCATCACACCAGCTTCGTGCAGGGCAGTTGAGGCCAGAGCCCCTATCAGACAAAAGGAAAGAGAGCCGCCTGCGCGTACTGAGAAGGGTTAAATAAATTATAAGGTTTTAAGTGCCATAACCACTTTCTGATTAGGAGGCATGCTGTAGTGGAGGACTGCGGAAATTTCGACCAACTGGGGTTCTTTAATGTGCAACTCAGAAGGGTGGCAGCCTCGCTCATTTTGCGCTTCCAACCCTTCCGTAAAGCTTCCTTTCCGTCGCCTTACTCGGGGGGCGATTGCAGGCGGACAGTTGAGAAGCTCTTGCTATTGTTCTCTTTATCGCGCAGAAACCACTTCTTTCATCGGTATAGGAATTCACAGCAAAAATCGACCTCATCGAATTGAGCTGACTAAACCTCGGCAGCCTTGTCACTGTAAAAAAAAAATCGTTTCGTTCATTCGTTCATTCAGTCATTCATTCTGGTTGACTCATGTGACCCCTAGCTTTCACTGCGCCGCCCGGCATTCCAGTCCCTATTGTAATGACAGAGCAGCATGCACGATGATATGCCATTGGATGATGTGGCATCGATATAATCTAATTAAATGAAATATCGCAACCCGCCGCGGCTTTGGCTTTGCACTGCTAAGCCCGAGGTTGCGGGTCCAAACACAGCGGCAGCGAGCGCCGCATTTCGTTGTTGGCGAAGTGCAAAAATGCTGGAGCGCGTATTTAGATTTACGTGCCCTGTAAAAATATCAAGGTGCTCAATATTATTCCGGAGTCTCCTGCTACACGCGTGCGTAATAATCATACCATGGTCTTTCTCTCTCTCTCTTCATCGTAAAACCTTATAATGTAATAAAATGCCGAAGAGAAAAATGTCTGAAGCGACCCAGTGAACTAGACGCCAATCTTAATCCTAAGGTTGCATTTTCTATGCTAGAGGGATGAAATAATCGGTGTATGGTGTCCAGTTTTATCCATTTGCTTTTTCTCCTCCGAAGTTTTATTCAATTTGTAGCTTTTCGATTCATGTTAAGTTTTGTGCAAAAGCACAATATTAAGATCCCTTGAGATCTCCTACGCATTCGCTGTGCATACATGCACCTCGCCTTGTTACCATAGCGAGAACATATACAAAGGCGCATAAGCAGCAGCAGAAAGATATGGAACCGTTGACTGGTAATGTACGCTCCCTATCAAGGTCAGAAAGCTTGTCGGCTGTGACAGCAATCTGTAGAAGCAGTAAAAAAACAATAAATTACCATCAAAGTAAAAGCACACCAGTAAATAATTAGGGCGCACAGTTATACCCAAGTGCTGGCCTTGGCAAGCATATATACGCTTTTGTTGTTCGCGCTGCTGTTTGCCCCACTTGCACTTATATCTAGATTTCTGCCCTGCGTCCGAGTTTTGCTTAGGACACTTTGTCTTTGGAAACTACTGTCAGACGATGTCGCTTTTGCTATGTCATGATCAAAGAAATCAATTGCGCTCATGTCACCGCGACGACACGACAAGCAACCACAGTACAATATCACAGCGGGCACATAAGCTTTATTTCTAGCTTGATATTACGTAAGGGTGCCACAATAGATGAAATGCACTAAGTCCCGTATAGCGTGGGACGTGTGTTGACAGCAGAAGAAGGCAGTATCCAACTTTGACGTTCCTCTTGACATAGGGACAGTCAGTCCTACAGCGGTGTTACCCCCAACATAACAAAATATGAGTTGACAAGTTTTGATCTACTGCATGCTCCGCCAACGCCCACATGAATTCTTTTTTTTTTTCGGTACTAACGGGACATGTGTCCTCGCCTTGCAATGAAGCTCAATGTACTGCTTCGTACAAACATTTTTTAACTTTCTCGTCTCACTGCCAGATGAACCGACCACGCGCCTCTTTTTGTCAGACGATACTGCTTTATCGTGTGTACTTTCCATCAGATTACAAAGCTGCAGTGGAAGTTCTCTTTCCCCCTTGGTACTTGGTTCAGCCAGAAGTTCGACTGACATTACCAAGAATTCAAGCTAAGGCACAAGTCTCATCACCAGCTCTCAAGCAACTTTCGCTGCTTTTGCTGTACGAGGAATACAATGATATCCATCTGTACACGGATGGTAAACCGCCGTCGTGGTTCTGCAGGATCATTGATTTTTCCTGTGGAAGTCACCGCCTTACAGTTCAAGACATCCCACCAGACTACACCGACAGCCGCGGAGCTTGCTGGTCGTTTTTGTGCACTTCGTATAATTCAAGATGAACCGCCTGAAAAATGGAGCATTTTCAGTGGCACCAAGGCAGGTCTACATTGCTTGTTTCTCGCCTTACGCCGTGGACCCTACGAAAATTTAGTGCCAGAAATCTGAGAGCTCCTTCATCGCCTCGTCGAGCAATGACACGACGTCACATTTCCTTGGTTTCCTAGACACTGTGGCGTAATGGGTAACGAACATGTCGATGGAGCTGCTCGAACGGCTGATAACGTCACGTAGTCGTTCCACCTTTGGCTCACGTATATATTAACTTGCTCCTGAGGCTTTGTAAAAGAGATAAACTAGCGCTTTTTTTCAACTCATACACTCACGAGAATATAAGTTCTCAACAACGTAATCAGTGATCTTTGAAAACATTCATATGTATTGGCTATATACTATTTACTGCCAAAATAAGCACGTGTACACGTGCTCGTAGTTGAGAACCACAGGAAAAAAACCCAGAAAAACAGAAAAAAAAGCATGCCATCCGCGCACCTGCAGCCATCCAGCTCTAAGGGCGGCATCAAAACCAAATGACATCCTCCGAGCAGTACAAGGTTAAGTTTCCATCAGAAATGACTTCTCTTCAGCGAACAAAACAGGGACCGCCAGTGCAATTGCCGGCGTGCCGTCGTGACCAGGCGCAAAGGTCACGAACGAGTGCGTTGTGCACTCCTCTTCGTAACCGCCGGCTTATAGGGCGGTGGTTGAGATTGTTTCACTTCATGACGGCACTCTCGTTCCCTTTTTAATAACGGCGCGCACAAAGGAAACGTTTCTAACAATTTGTATAAGGCTGAAAATCGCCGGAATCGTATTTCCCTGCCTTCCAGTGTCGGGTGCCTCTCGTGGGTCACTGAGCCTTGCTTCAAAGTCAATAAGGGCAATAAACGTCGATCATACGGAAATTGCAGGAAAGAAAATTTTTTTTTAATACCGAGGAAAGGACTGTGCTTTTGTTAGTGCTGAGAAACTGTCGCCGTCATCACTGGCACATTAGAAGAGCACGATATGCAGTATTCATTCCAATCCACAGGCAACCCTCCTTTCTACGCAGCGAGACCAAGCTCGAGTGTTTGGAAAACAAAGTTTCTAGAACCGCTCGAAGGAAAGATTTGGATGTCACACAATATAGCAACTGATGGTTTCGAGACGATACCTATGATTAGGAAATAAAAGATGACGACGCCGCCACATTGCGATCAGCCTTTGCAGAAGAAAAATAGCAAATTACTGCTCGTGCCTTCCAAAACATTATATGGCATGCTCTATTACACGGACAATCAACGCAGTGGTTCAGTTGCTAGAGCAGCACAAAGCGGACTGCATAGAATGCATACGTTAAACTACCACTAGCGGGGAAAAGTTACCTTGACTGCCACTTTCGCTTCCTTTAAGTTTGTTAAACATGCTGGTGCGCAACATTTATTGCTGAACACGACTTCGACGGTTCGATTCGCGGCCTCAGCTATCGCATTCCGTTGGAGGCGGAATGCAGAAACACTCGCGTGCATGTCAAAACCGATTCTTGGGGGTCAAATTTCTTCTGGAGCCTATAAAGGCGATATCATGTTATAAGTCATCAGGCTCTTTGGGGCGTTGAACCCTAAAAATAAAGGAAAAAGACACAGACCCGGCAGACGGAAGTCAATGACTGTGATAAGCATCTCCACTGCAAATGTATTCCTTCATGCGACCTATCATAAGAAGCCAACAAACACTCACACCAACGACAATATATGGGAAATTACTAGGTCATACGACCTAGTAACTCCCAGAAATACAACTCAACAAATATTCACATAGAAAATGCTCAAGTTTCGTTTCCATATGAAGACCGCTGTGCCCTGCGGTTCGGTTACCGGCGACATGTATTACTTTGTATTTCTCCCTTCCGTCAGGATGGGAAGAAGAAGACGCCGTAGTGCGCGGACGCATTCTATTCGGCTCTGGTTTCTACCAATGTTTTCGTGGCGATTTTTCACGATTTCAAGGAAATATTTGTGCAACACGGCTTTGTGAAGTTGCACGGACCCTGTGGACACTTTCCTGGACACTGTGAGTGTTTATCTCTGCCGTCTACAGTGGTTTTGCCATCGTCACCCGGCGGCCGCCTCGCTAGCCCTAACGAGGGGAGCTTCTAATCCGACGTGTCGAGCGCGGCGACGCTTCTGGCGCGTTGCTCTCTCTTCCATGTCGTCGCCGCCGCTGCATGGGCTACAATTATTGTGCTCAGACATGGAATACCAAGTGGCTGGGGAGGACATTGCCTTGGCGGACATCACCCCGGATCAAGGCTGGCAGACTGCCACGTCTCGCCGCGCCGCAGCCAAGCGTGAGAGCGTTAACCATACTCCGCCATATGGCGTGCTGAAACGTGGAGGAACTGATACCCGCGGCCGTCAAAACGTTAAAAACACCATCATCCGCGCGAGCAGAATGCCGCCGTTGCCAAAAGATGACATCCGTATTATTATAAGGCCTCGTGGGGGACTTAACATAGCAAAGGTTGGCCCTGCGGTGGTTGCCAACGCCATTGCCGCCTCGGCTGGCCTCAGCCCGGCACAACAACACTCGGACACGCTTTGCCCCAACAACAAACAGAATATCTTAGTGGCAAGCACTCCGCTCAGAGAAAATGCTAACCGCTACGCGCGAGTAAAGCAAATTTGCATCCAAGGCGTCACCCACGAGATCAGCGCCTACGAAGCGGCACGACAGTCCACTTGTAAGGGAGTCATCGGCGGGGTCCCCGAGGAAGATGGGCCGACGGACATTGACTCGAAAATCGTCAATGACAGAAATCCACTGGCATTGGCCGCCAAGCGCATAGGCACTACCACCGCAGCAATCGTTGCATTCGACGGCCATCGAGTGCCCAATTTCGTGCGCTATGGCTCGGTCCTCATGCACTGCACGCTGTACCGCAGGCAGGTCGACATATGTTACGCCTGTGGTCGGCTCGGCCACCGTGCGGACGTGTGCCCAAACCCTGGGGACGTTATTTGCCGAGGCTGTGGTGCCCCAAACCCCACTCGGGAGCACCACTGTGCACCCAAATGTAAGCTATGCGGTGGCCCCCATCTCACCGCCGACAAAGCCTGCAAGGAACGCTACCACATGCCATACGTGGTCCGTCGACGGCGATGGGAGAGAGCACGCTCGACGAGGAACGGTGACGACTGCACTACAATGCCCACGTCCGCCATCGCTACCACCGAAGGCGCCTACCCGCAACTCCCTGGAAGTGCCCGGGCCGCTGACAACGACCGATCCCACTCCAGATCCAGGGGCCGATCTCGGAGCCGCTCCAGGCGGGCATCGACATCCCGGAGCCGACCACGGGCCCGCTCCCGCGGTGCGCCGCGCGGCGCATCTCGGGACCGCTCCATTTCTCGCTCCAAGTCCGGGCCCGGGTCCTGTTCTGGATCCCGCTCCGGGCCCTCTTGTCAACGATTGCCAAGCTCATCGGCACCACCGACAAGCAACAAGAAACGAGGTTCCCTCACCTGGGCAGATGTCGTCCGGGGAATAAGAAACGACACCACATCACAGGTAGGGTCGGGCTCACTCCCAGAGCACGTTACAGACACCAACACATCCGAGATAGCGTTACTCAAACGCGAAAACACCGCTATGAAAAAGACAATCCTCAAGCTTACGACCGCGATTGCCGAACTACAGAACGACAGGACCGCGCGCGCAGCCATTATGCCCGCCGCCGAAAGCGCTGCGAAGGCAGTAGCCCCGTCACCACCGCCACACCCTGTTAGCGCTGATAGCGCGGACGGCGAGAGCGCGCCCAAGAAACGCGCCGTAGCTCGCGCCATACCAGAACTGAAACCCGAGTTAGAAGAGATTAAAAGTACGCTGTCGGCAATTAAAGAGAGCCTCCGCTTTCTCGGAGAGAATATGGCCCGCGTACAGTCAACCCTCGCGGCCCATGGTAATCGGTTGGGGACAGTCGAACATTATCTCGAAAACGTCGTAGCCCCCGCCATTGCCGCTGCTAAGCCGGTCTCGACACAACACCCCACGCTCAATCCACCCACACACGCGGCCCCCTTCCAACCGTCAAGCGCCCGGGCCGACCCCCACAAGCATCAAGATGGCCAGGCGAGATGAAGCGTTCCGCATCTGGCAGTGGAACTGCAGGACTTTCTCTACGCGGAAAGCCTCCCTGCAGCAATACCTACGTAGCCACGATGCCAAGCCCCACGTAATCCTTCTGCAAGAAACTTTAACACACACCGCCACGTTTACCGGTTACCAGTGGTTACCAGGCCTCGCGGGAGGACGTGGTACCGCCACGTTGGTCTCTAAAAAGCTCACCTGCCTCGCGCATGACCTCGGCACGTCCGAGGTGGACAACGTCATGACGGAGATTCTCCCAAGCGACGCGTCCCGGCAAAGTGTGTACATACTCAACGTGTACAGCAGCCCCAGACAAACGAGTCACCGTTTCCGACGCCTCTTCCAGAGAGCCATACGTCTTGCTGGCTCAAACCCGCTCGTCATTGCTGGCGACTTCAACGCTGCGCATCGCACCTGGGGTTACGTATATGACACCCCCAAGGGCACCGCGCTGTGGCAGCATACGAACGAGCTCGATCTCACCCTAGTGACAGACAAGGCGTTCCCTACCCGTATCGGCACATCCACGCAGAGAGACACCACTCCAGATCTCTGCTTCGTGAAGAACACAGCCGATGCCCGCTGGTCCAATCTTGCGGAGGATCTTGGCAGCGACCATCTGATACTGGCCGTGCACTTACCCAGCATCGTCAGGAAGCCCAAGTCGTACACGTGGGTCGACTGGGACTTCTTTCGCAAGACTCGCGCCTCACGACTCCCTCCAGACACTGCCCCGAACCTCGAGACGTGGACGGCTCAGCTCAAGGCCGACGTCGTTAAGGCCACGAAAACATTTAGCACGGATATGCCAACCAAGAAGATGGACAGCCGCCTCGCCCACTTGCTCGAAGCCAAACAGTCTCTAATGGCACGATGGAAGAGCCAGCGTCTCAACCGCAGGCTCCGCAAACGCATTGCACAACTGAACCAGACCATAATGGAACACTGCAGCACCCTATCCAAACAGCAATGGGACGAGGTGTGTAACTCCGTCGACGGACAGGTCCGCAACGGGAAGACGTGGAACCTCCTCAAACACCTGCTCGACGACACCAACACCCGCACAAACCAGCGCCACTCGCTCACCAAAGTCCTTCACCAGGCCAAAGGCACCGCTTCGCCGGATGACATCGTCAAGACGCTCGTGCATAAGTACCTGCCGATACCCAAAGGCCCGCCGACCCTATATCCCGATTACACCGGTACCGACAACAGTCTCCTAGACGCCGATTTTTCCGTCGAAGAGATACGCCGGGCTCTCCATGAACTAAACGGCCGTTCCGCCCCAGGCCCCGATAGCATAACCAACAAGCTCCTGCGGAACTTAGACGACCCCTCGGTCGTGTACCTCACGGATGCCATCAATGACGTGTGGGGGCGGGGCGAGTTACCTGATGCCTGGAAACTAGCCCAGACGATCCTCATTCCGAAACCGGGCAAGGCGCCTGGCGTCGATAGCCTTTGCCCCATCTCGCTAACGTCGTGCGTGGGTAAGGTGGCCGAGCATGTCGTACTCAACAGAGTCGGCCGGTATCTCGAAGACCAGGACTGTTACACACACCACATGATCGGCTTCCGACCCGGGCTCTCGACTCAGGATACGATGCTTCTCCTGAAACACCAAATCATAGACGCCGGGGCTACTTGGGGCACCCGCGCCATACTTGGCCTTGACCTGGAGAAGGCTTTCGATAACATCCAGCACTCGGCAATACTAAAGGCGATCACGGCCTTAGGGCTCGGGCGCCGGTTCTACGAGTTCATCCGCTCCTTCCTAACCCGTCGCAAGGCCGTGCTCCGTGTCGGAGACCTCACGTCGGAAGAAGTCGAGCTCGGACAGCGTGGCAGCCCCCACGGCTCCGTCCTCTCGCCGACGCTGTTCAACCTGGTGATGATTGGGCTCTCCGAACGCCTGTCGAAGATACAAGGCCTCAACCATACGGTATACGCGGACGACATCACCATTTGGTGATCCGCGGGGTCGGATGGCTTTATCGAATCCGCTCTGCAGGAGGCAGTCGAAACTGCCGAATCCTACCTCGACCACACGGGCCTCAAGTGCTCCTCCGCCAAATCGGAGTTGTTGTTGTACAGCCCAAAACGACGAGGCAAAAGACCTAACGGATGGAAACCACCGACCGAGCGCAACATCACTGTCCGCACCAGAGACGGTCGCCCAATCCCCAGGGTTGACTCCATCCGAGTACTGGGAATGATTATCGAGGCAGGCGGATCCAACATCCAAACGGTCCACAAGCTGACGACAAAGACGGCGAACGCAATACGACTTGTACGCAGGGTGGCCAACCGTCACCAAGGCCTCAAAGAAGACAATCTGCTGCGTCTCGTGCACGCGTTCGTCCTATGTCACTTCACCTACGTCGCAGCTATGCATAAGTGGAAACAATCGGAGCGTGACAAGCTCAATACACTAATCCGAAAGGTAGTGAAGCGGGCCCTTGGGCTCCCGATCACGACGCCGACGTATCGACTCCTCGAGCTCGGGGTGCACAATACTCTCGAAGAGATCGCTGAGGCTCAGGAGAGAGCGCAGATGATACGACTGACGATGACGAAGACCGGCCGTCACATCTTGCGCGAGCTCGGGTACTTCCCACTGAACACCCAGGATCCACCGGAGCTTACGCCGGTTCCCCGCGAGCTCCGCGAGCTCCGCGACCTGATCACGATTGCACCCATTCCGCGAAACGTCCATCCGGAACACAATCGAGGCAGACGCCAAGCCCGGGCCACCGCGTTCCTCAAACGAGTAAACAAGAAAGCGGACGACGTCGCTTTCGTGGACGCCGCCGCCTACCGATGCAAACAAGCCTTCGCCGCGGTAGCGGTCTCGTCCTCGCAACGAACTTTAAACGCCGCCACGGTACGCACACGTGATCCCGAGGTGGCGGAGCAAGTGGCCATAGCCCTGGCAATGCTCGACGATAAGCGAACAACAATATTCAGCGACTCGAGACCAGCCATCAAAGTGTTCGAGAGAGGAGTCGTCTCCGTCAAGGCGTTACGCATCCTCCGCCGCGCTGATCCAAGCACCCTCAAACACCACACCGTCATCTGGTTTCCCGCCCACCTGGGTCGGATTCCGGGCGCCCCGCCCAACCTCAACGAGAGAGCCCACGACGCTGCGCGCGCGCTTACCGACCGCGCCGTCACCCCTGGGCAACTACGTCTCGATGAGTTGGAGGCGAACAAGGATGCCCCAATAACCTACAATGAAATAACCAAACACTTTTACTTGGGACGACGTCTCTTTCTGCCCCCGCACCCCAAACTAAACAGGCCGCAGGCGCTAACGCTACGCTTATTACAGACGGATACCTGTCCAAACCCGGCCACCTTACACATAATCTACCCGGACGTCTACCCAGACGATGCGTGCCCCTCGTGCGGGGTCACGGCGACACTCGCACACGTGCTCTGGGAGTGCAGAAACGCTCCACCCGACTCTACCTCCGGCAGGTGGGAGAAGACCCTAAGAAGCCCGCTCCTACAAGACCAGCAATGGGCCGTCCAGCAGGCTCGCGCGGCGGCCGCCAGGTATTCCCTGTCGGTCCCTGCGTGGGAGATACCCACTGCGCGCTGACGTGCGTCCTGCAGGACTTTTATTAAAGATTTTCCAACCCAAATCCCTTCCGTCAGATGCATGAATCAGGAACAACTCTTCTAAAAGTGAGCACTTCAACAACAGGAAATTCCGGTGGGATTGTGACAGCCGGTGTGTTTTACGCAGAGACTTCGACTTGGACGGACGCATACGGTGGGCGTAGGCTTCACGTACCTTGGACATTGGTGGCGAGTATCGAGGCCATCAATTCCCGGGCAGAGCGATAACCTACTGGGTTAAGGGTGACGGCTGTGGACAAGGCAGCATAGCAGCCTACCGGCAGGCGGCCAAGCGCGAGAACTTGCAAAGCCATGCTCTTCGCGATGAATGCTCTATAAACACACACGGCCGTGAAGACAAGGATTCGGACAGGAACACGAGCCCTGATTGCACCGTGCACTGACCAGGTTCCCTCTAATTCATGCCGGCTTCTAGTAGTCCTCCTGTGGCGCATCCGGACTGGGTACTCTGTTACTATGGCGCGTCTCGCAACGTGGGAGACCGCAACCGAAGCACTCGAGCATGCATGCCCACATTGCTCAGTTTCGGCGGTCCACGTGGATGTCCGCCATCTAATCTAAACCTGTCCGGAAGTGCGGTCGTACCGGTAACGCTGTCTTTCCCAAACGGGGGTACGCGCAGCTGTCGTGTGATCCCACCTAGTGCTGCAAACCAGATACAGAATAAGAAGTAGTTTAATGAGTGGAAAATGTAGAGAGGTCGGCCAGAAAATGGAGCATCTGGCCTGTTACTCTACGTAAGGGAAAGGGAAGAGGGGAAGAAAAAGGGTCACAATAGGAGATGATAATTGGAGGAACGAGGGGAAGGACACATTGCATAAAAATATTTGCTCGATTTACGTGATATCTTTGCGAGATGCGGTTGTTGCGTTTGTCAATGCGGTTTTAATGCTAAGCTTCTTTTGCCTATTTTCGGCGTGCGCCGGTGGCCTGTCTTGCAGGACCCCCTGGAGCACTTAAGGGACGATACGTTGGGGGGGATATAGAGGTAAAGTATATAAGGTTTTTGTGTGTGTGTGTGTTATTTAGGGGTAAAATAAAGGTTGCCGAACTCTTGGTTCCAGCCTGTTTACAGCTGTTATATGAAACAAAATGTTTCCCCGCTTCTCTGGAAGAAAAAAAAAATAAGAAATTTCATATTTAGAGCGAATGGGGGCCATTCTAGGGGGGACATGTACCAAAAGTTTAGTGTGTGATAATGGCTGTAAGTTTATTCATTGATTCATATATAAAATAATCAATAAGTTTAAGTCATTTGTATTTAATGGGGCTAGAAATAACAGGTAATTTGGAAGAAAGAAGGGGTGACCACGTCCTAAACATGTGGCACGAATTAGTCCTGTTCCACCGCAGTTTCATCATTTGTCTTTCGTGCGTTTTCTGGCATGTCATAGTTTGCTATAGATAGTCTCTTTTACAAAGTGGGGCAGCCTCTACACTACGACACTGCGGCTTGGTTCCTACGCACCTTTCGTTTTGCGTCTGATTGGCTTATCTCGGATCCACTAAGCTATAGAGAGATGCTCCTTGTCCACGGTACACTGTAATGCTGCAATATATGAAACGGATAGACGATGACTCTTAGCAACTCAATTTTCTCGTTTTTCTCCTTGTGTCATGTGCCCACTGAAATTCAATAGTCCACTTGTCCTCTTCACTTCCTTTCATGCGGCGGTTATGTGGGCGTTCGTCCCCTTCCAAAATCGTAAGAACTGGATGGCTACACAATACCAATGCAATTTAACGTCACCGGAGATGAAGCGGCGGCCGTCAGAAGAAGTTGGAAAATTGTAGCTGAAGTCAACTGTATTCCTTGCGCATGCTTTAAATAGAGCCACAAGAGGCAGATGGGTCAAATATCAGACTACATTCGAAGCTGGGAAGAAGTTTGGGCGTGTTCAGGACGTATTCGAAGTTCAGGAGAAGACATCCCATGTAGGACTGTCAGCCATTTCATTTAGTGCTGAATGAGCTTTTAAAACTACTTAGCCTGGAATAAATGGAATACAATGAAGCATTGTTAGAGGAGTAAACATAATAAAGGAGTAAACAAATTTCTGTCGTGTATAAAAGTAATATAGCCCGCTGGAAAAACTGTAGTCTTGCACGTGTCTCGCATTATATTTTCCATTTTCTGACCCTAGTGAATTCGATAGGTCTCGCACTTTTGTACTCTTGGTTTATCGCAGACATAGTTTCTTCTCATGTAACTCACATCTGCCGAATAGAATTAAAAAGGCAATTTCGATATCCGACTGAGTGCACTTTGTTACAATACATATGAAAGACGCGTCTACATCTGGGGTACTTTCAGCGTTAGAAAATTTTTTAGTTGCAGTTCAATCTTTGCGGGCTCGCTTTTGCAATAGGCACTGCCCTCGCTATGTTCTACACTCACCTCCTCAATTCGCTTTCCTTCGTGAAAGCAAGTTTGCATATCACCTTGCACACGTTATTGATTTATTGGTCATGGAATTTTTTACATGCGTGGCTTCAGCGAGATTCCTGAGTCAATCGTGACATTGCTTCCAGATGGTGACGTTGCTTCGGCACATTAAGCCCAACCTATCATTCAACCAATGGGGATGCCATGGAGTGCTTTTCACGAGAGGTAGACAGAGAATAGGAACGCAGGTATGTTAACCAGTCAAGAGTCCGGTTGGCTACGCTAGACTGGAGAAAGGGAGAAGGGGAATAGAAAGAATGGAGAGAGAAATAGAGAGAAGGGGTAGAGAGACGTGCACGGACAGCACTACAGAGTGAAAGGCGCTCGTACAAGCCAGACGTTTTCAGAAAGGACAAAAGTGCCTCCATGGTCTTCTCAGCAGATTATCGGGGGAGATGGTGCTCTAGTATAGTCATTTCACTCAGAAGACGGTCATATACTTTCCTGATTTTGTTGGGCATAGATGGTATTTGGGCGTCAAGTTGAGGATAACGGCTCAATATATGGTCAATATTCTCCTCGCAGCTGCAGACATCCCATGTAGGACTGTCAGCCATTTCATTTAGTGCTGAATGAGCTTTTAAAACTACTTAGCCTGGAATGCTGACGCAATTCGGAATTAAATACATCAGAAAAAATTGTGCAGGTGGTCACTAATCACTGGCCAGCAGTCCATTAGCGCTATATATCGGTAGATCTGAGGGCCCATGTGGATGAAAAAGAAAAGGATAAAATGAACGGTGTGATTTTCTTTTCCACACAAGTGGCTGGGTGTTAGAGCTTATACAGCTTGATTGTTGTGCATAATGGACATGCACCTACTTTGTTGCACATAACATAGATGGATGCTTAGGTAGCTTTAGCTTCGCGCGCTTTGCGTGATACGTGGTAATTTAACGCGATTAATGATATGTTAGGTCCTCCATGCTTGTGCCTCCTCTCCACGAAACCGCGTAGGACATGCATAGAAGTCAACCTTTTAGCGTACTGCCATGGCGTACTGTGCTAGAGTGTAGGATCACATCAATGATGCGGTGTAGAATTCGGCTTTTAGAACGTTCCACGTCGCCAACACAGCGCGAACGCTAACGCTGTAGTGCTAACTGGTAGGTCGAAATCAAGATTTTCAGACTCGGTGTCGTCTGTCTAGGCCTAGCAGCGTCCAAACAAACTGCTGATAGCAATATTAGCGGTAAAACATCGCTATTAGTTTGCCTTAAGCGAGAGATAAGATTGATGAAAGTCTGACTTTACGGTTTATTTGTTGCATTCACAAGTAGCGAGGCCAAATTTGGATCGAATTGGGTGGTACGGCCTGGTCTGGCCGCTGCCAGGTTGGTGTACGTAATCTGGGCATAACCTGCCTTGCAGTTAGCGGTATAAAACGCACATGCTCAGTGGGCGCAACGTGTCTCTTATCAAGAAACTATATAACGTATAATCGAAAGCTAAATACCTCTAATATTTTTCATGCAACCCGCCATGGTTGCTCAGTGGCTATGGCATTGGGCTGCTAAGGAAGAGGTTGCGGGACCGAATCCTGGCCACAGCGGCCGCATTTGGATGGGGGCGAAATGCGATAACAACCGTGTACTCAGATTTGGGTGGACATTAAATAACCCAGATGGTCCAAATTAGCGGAGTGCCCCACTACGGCGTGCCTCATAATCAAATTATGGTTTCACGTGAAATCGGGATGTTGGTGTGTTAAAATCGACAAACATTTTATACTAGTGTAGGCGTTTATACTGTACGCCTTTATTTCTGAAATATAGCTTGAATAAAAGAGGTGAACGTCCGTATTCAGTAGGACACGTATAGAGACATTGATAAGAAAATAATTTTCCAGAATTATGAGTTGCGCAAAATGATATCACTTGACGCAGTCATACTTGCTTGTAATGTGCGCGTAAAAGCGGAGATGCCGGATTACACTTTCAAAATGGGACAAATTTAGCATCGCCTTCCTAAAATTTCACGAAAGCAGGGCACTAAATGTAAGGCTGTTTAGAAAAACTTCAAATTTATATTCTGTCAAGGTCACGGTAAAACCAAATCGATGTTCGCTCTTGCCGAGCGCATCTAAATAATTTTCTCTGTCGTTGTTTTATTTCAGCCTTCGTGGCCTATCGGCTCGCTGATTATTTCCTATTTACTTCGCTTCTTCCTATCCTCAACGCTATTTCCATTCCTTTATTTCTAAAAAGTGAGTAAGCGTTATGCCTTTTTTTGGTGGCAATTGCTAGCCTGCTCCCTCCCTATTTCCTTCTTTCTCCATTGCATATGTGTGTTTTCATATCGAATAATAATCGTACCGAGTCTAAAGCTAACTGTTACTCTCCAGTTGTCAACGTATCCCTTTACCACACATCGCACAGTACAATGAGCATGGTTCGTGACTGATGACGGCTTGTCGCTGCCTGTTATGCTGTCGGAAGCAGGTTTGTCAAAATATTAGCGGAAAGGCTGCCGTCGGCGTTAGCGGCCGAGAAAATCATCGCGAACCACGCAGGCCCTCCGCATGGCACAAAGGCCTTATAGAAATAATTGGATTTCTCAAAGTAAGATGCGTCGGGAATTTCGTAAAGTACTACTTACACACAACCTACAGACATGATAGCGTCGGATTGCAATTTGAATATCGGAGAAAACATGACTCTGCTACACGGAAACTCAAACACAAACTCCTTTTCCAGCTGCCGCTTGAGGTCTGACGCGGTAGGAGCGGCGCGGCCCGCTCGGTTTCCTGCAGCAACACACACACACAAAAAAAAAGATAAGAAAGAAAAATCATGCGGCTCGCTTTCGTGCATTGCGGCAGCGTTTCCAGGAAAACATTACGGTTACATAAGCTGTAGTTTCCACGAAGCGTGAGAAGCAGTCACAGATCTTTGACTGCTCTCGCGCTCCGCTCTTAAAGCGAAGCTTAAGCGTCCTCTCAAATTTTAGTAGGCTTCTTAAAAATTGAAACATTTAATAGAAGATATCTGAATAACCGGCTCGAGTTGTGTTTCGTCCAAAAAGAAATTATAAACACTTCGATCCTTTGCTCAAATACCTTGCGTAACAGTAACAATTTATTCACCACGACATGCCTATGCTTACCCAATCGGCTGAATGAGATGGAAGCAGTTCATTTGTCAGTGTATTCCAGTTTTTTTCTTCTTTTTTGCCTTCATGATGTCTTGTTTTTTGTCTTAAAATGTTGCCTAGGGAAAGAAAGGTTGATACTGACATTATTGCAAAGCAGGAGATGTTCGCTTCGCTGAAGGCTTACCATGTTCTTGTCATTTGTATAAGCACCCAGCTGGTGGGTGCTTAGACAAATGTGCTTAGGGTAGGCAAATAGCTCACTGCTGATATTAATTCTAGATCAACGGCCCACCGCTTTCATAAATAGCCACGAATGCTTGTAGATGTGCGACCTATCAATAAATTACGCAGGGAGACATATGTGGCGCAAGCCGCATTTTCTTAAATGGTTGCTGCAGCGGCTAATATGTCGTCTGCCTTGGCCACTCGTGCAATTTTAAAGCATGCGTGCGCAAATCATAGGCTGCTGCAAAGCGAAGTTCTCTTTTGTTACCCGTAAAGCAGCTTAATGCATCGTCATTGTATAAATGCGAAAAGTACACGGGACAGTGATTTCAACAGCAGGCTCTGCCACTTGCGAAACATTTCCTTCAGTTGCTTCGCAATCTGAAAGAAGAATTACAGCGGTGGACGTATCGAACTACCAGCCCCGCATTCATTCCTGCGCAATTTGAGCTCTTCGCGCGGAAGGAATGGTTCCTCTGCGGATATTTTCTTCGCATTTGCAGCACCAGGTTCTGTCCGCGTGCTTTTGATGACATCGCCATCGACTCTGCCTAGACTAACACTGCTTTTTAGTTTCAAAACCCCTTTCAGCTTGTCGTTCCTTTAGAACTGTTGGCAGAATAGATGTGCTGTATTGTCGACTTCGAATTCCTTAATAAACAGTAAAAAGAAGGTGAGTATCAGAAGAAAAATCTCTATATAATGCAACCCGAAGAATACCTGTGCGTCTCTAAGGCGCCGTCGATCCTGGATCTTCGATAATCATGAACGCTCGGCACCCCGCCATCGACACGTGAATTTCATAATCGTGAAGAGAGTGATCGAAGTGGCAATTACTGTTGGTGTTTTTCTTTAAGATGAAAGCCAGGTGACGCAGCGAGTTGCGCCGGCTGCGTATACTAGATTCAATGTATTCTACCGATGTGCCATTCGATTTAGCGGCTTGAATGATGCCGAGCATTCTTTCTTTTTTTCGTCTTTCGGGTAGGTAGTTGGGTCGATTTTTCGCCTTTGCCTATTCTCCTGTGTGCTGAACATATATAGGTGTTCGGCCCTTTTCGGTGTCCTAAAAAAAACTATGTAATTACTGGAGGTATTCGATCACCCGCACCGTTATTCTTTTATTCGCAGACGATGATACGGTATGGTCTTATAGCGATCCATATCTCATCTCCAAAACAAACTCTTCTATGGCTTCCCTGAGCGTACGTCAGCACAAGATACGGAACTAGAATGCGTTCAAAGTGATTAACTGCGAGAGATATTTCTTCTTCAGATATAATTTTCAATCATTCGCTGTAGTTCAGGGAAACGTCGATGTCAAGTTTATCTGTGTTTCATAATTACGATACCTTTTTCTTGTATTTTTCTTGGCAAGTTTCTACTTTCATCGAATATTCTCGTGTTCCGTTTTTATAAGACATGCCCTCAGAGTGATATAAGAAGCTGGCAGAGGTACACCTGCAGATACTTGGTACTGCTCTGTAGACACCCTACGCACTTCACACAAGATAACCTCGACATAATGATCCATGCGCTCAAAATGATCTCGACGCCAGGAAAATGTCGCACGAGCACTCTGTCAGTGCAACATGAGTCTTAGTCCCTCCTTATTTGAACAAAAACACTTGACATATATGCCGAGAGTAAACACTCTTCGCGGATAAGCTCTACGCGCCCACTTGTGTAAATTGAAGATAGCGAAGCTGGTCAATGCTTTGCCAGCTAAGTAGAACTATCATGAGAGTCCCTGTATACGAACGAATGCACTTGTAACTGCAATGAACAGTTCAACCGTACAACGTTTGTTGCTCACTGGCGTCGATACGGCGCAATTATTTCTTGGATTCAGTGCCTGTTGCTGGTGCTGTTTCTAGAACAAGCAATTCCTTTGGGTCTTTGCGCAAAGTACCCGAGGTGCTTTAGTGTGGAGGCTAATTAACGCTCAACCGGGGCCAGCAGTCATGCGATGGCGCAAAAAAAAAGCAATTTACTTCAAGCTAGCTCCTTGGCGCTGATATTGGTTTGCCAGATGTCGCAGAAATGTCGTCTACGAATGAGACTCACTGCTCTAGTTCACCTTTAATCAATCTACTGGAAGAGAAGTAAAACAAGAAAGTTGTTCAACCATGTGAAGCTTCTTAACTTTTGTGGGTTATTTGTGTCTCCACAAATAATAAAAAAACCTTGCCTTACTCTGATGAAAACGGAAATCTACTTGAAGGAGCGATTTCTTTCGTCCCATAAAACATGCTTCGTTGCAATGTTCCCGGTGGTTATCAGCACGACTTTGTATGTATTTTCATCTCGAAAAAGCGACATACTATTTGTGTATACTTTCGTGTATACTTTTGCGTATTCTTTGTCTTTGGCTAACCAGCACTCTTTGTCATTGAGATACGCGTCCTCAGCAGGAACGCCACCTCCTCTGTGGAGCTTGAAAAAGCCTCCTGTGTACCTTGCATATTTTCCTTAACTGTACCTTGCTGTTCTAGGAATTGCGAAGAAGGCTAGCCTGACCACCGCGGCTCTCAAGTAGATTATAATGGAACTTTTTCATTGTTCATACGCTAACTGAATCCATGTTTACCAGGACGGCTCGGTCTCGGAAAGTTCAACGGGTGCCATTGTTACACCATCTAAATCAGTCGTCATCAAATTTAAGACTTCACACGTAACAACATATACAAGTTCCTAACTAGCCGCTCTTCGCGCTGCTGTCAAATACATTGAAGAAGAACCGCCTAGCAAATGGGCAATATTTTGTGATTCGAAACCAGCTCTCCAAACCTTGCGAGGTTTACGACTAGTAATTACGAACAGCTTCTGTCCCAAATCAACGAAATTTGCCGTTGCGCTTCTGAACGAGGACATGATATCATCTTTCAGTGGCTGCAGGGACATTGTGGCATTGTTGGTAATCACCTCGCCGATGACGCTGCCCGACGTGCCCAGTCTGGAGCACCGACACTCCTTATACCTTTATCGAGAGTAGACGCTGCAAGAGAGCTTCGCAGTCTCGCTCGTGCCATCACGTTCAGTTACTGGCATACACCACAAAACTCTAACTGTCATTTATATATAGCCTAGAGCCATCACTGAAACTCAAATTACCAGCAAACCTTTCACGACGTGACGCAATACTGCTGTGTCGGATGTAGTAGCATTGCCGGAGTACTAGCATTGTAGTCGGAAGTAGTAGCATTAACTAGCTCCTACAGCTATCATATTGGAATAGCGGACTCACCAATGTGCGCTAAGTGCAAGTGTGAAGAGACCATTAGTCTTCTGTGCCACTGTTCTTGCTTTAATAACCAACGTCAGACTCTCCAGTGTGCCTTGAATAGACGGGACGATAGGCCAGTCACAGAAGCAAAAATATTGGGAGCCTGGCCTCACAGTTTATTAACCCAGAAAGCCATTCGAGTGCTTCTTCACTACCTGAAGGCAGCAGACTTCCCGAATGACACCAGTTTGGAGATATGCGCGATCAAACTCACCCTAAAAATACGCCACTTACTTTTTTTACCAAAACGCTATGTTATGCATTGAAGCACGAAAGAAACGGCGACGCTCATGTATTTCGTCCCACACTTTGTGAAATAATATCTCGAAACTAGTGTAATGCTGAAAATTTATTTGAAGTCGATATGTTTTACAAGCTCACCAGCACAATTTTTAAATTACAATATGGGCCGTAAAGTAATTATACAGGAAGTTAATTAGTGAATTTTTTGTTATTTAATTAAATATGTGTTTTGCTTTCTCGTGCTGCTAATGTCCGCCTCTTCGAAGAATGCAGCTCAAGGACAAGAATTAAGTTGTCTGCCTCAGGCGATGTTTTAATGATCAACTGGCATTGTAAGGCAGCACTTATAATCTTAATGCCATAAGAAACAATGACAAAACAATACAGGAAAAAACTAACTAAGTCAGCCTCCAAAGTACCACCTCTTTCGCTAGAGAAATGCGATGTCTGCAATGTCGTAGAAATAATGTTTCCGGCAATTTTAGCCCCCGACTGCTTTTGCCGGTGCTTGGTTTGCCTGGGCCACAGTAACAAGTGAAGGCCAAGCTTAAACACTAAGAAAATCCGGCAAATCTAATGCCAGGTTTGAATCTAAAGGACGTTGAGCTTGTTTGGGTTATCGAGATAGCAACAGTCGCGGATGACAGGACCCCACCCTCGTCGCCCCTATATAGCTGTTAGCTGTTATGCGATGCACGATGCTTTTCTTGGAAAACATATTGATGAGAGGTGTATGCAGAGAGAAGTACGACACATCTAAATAAATTTAAAGTGTTCATACCCTTTATGCCACAGTGTCATATCCAGCTAGGGGATTTGCCAATAATGGACGCATACCCAGTTGTACAAATACCCAGCGGCGAAGCTGTCTGTCGGGGCACATACCCGGTCTCACATACCTAGTAACCCGAGTCGCCTTCAAGGCCAGACAGAAGACAGCAGAAATTTTCCTATTCAAGTGCATACTCAGTTCTCCAAGTTGTCTACTCAGCAAGACAGCACATTCTTGGCCCATGGCAAAACCCCAGTTCTGCGTTACGCGCCACTAAAGCGCTGCTGGCGATCTTGCGGGTCACGAGCCTTAATGAAACTTTTGTAAATATTTCTACTGTGTAAATATACATATTTGTGTGGGACTCTATGCGCTGTTAAGTGTTTATCACTGTATAAGTCGTAATCATTACCCAGCATCTATATATATAAACGACGACGAATGCCAAACCCTGTGAAAGAACCAAAGAGGAAAGCTTCGCTTCCGAGAAGCCCCACATTAACACGAGCACAATGTGGAAGACGAAGTAACGGAATCAACAAGAAAAGCTACAAAGGAAAAGAGAGAATTTTGCTGCACGCAGAGAAGAGTTGCAACTTACAAAAACGAAAGGAAATGGAGATGTTCCAGCTCACCTATTACTGCGCGGAACCTAACTTCTGCCTAGTGCCTATGACATCCATTGCTTGTCATTGATATCAGTCGCTGCCTCTCTTTAATCTGATACAGAAGCAAGGAAGAGAAAAAAACAAGAAAGTAAAACTGACAGAAGCACTGGTTTAATCTGATCTAGAGGATTTTCTGAAAAGACGTACGTTGTGTTGAATAATATTAGGCTGTGTGCGGGGAATTTCAATGACAACTTAGAAGGCTTATTATTTGTTTTGACAAAACACAATTCGAGCCGGCTATTTAGGTACTTCCGGGGAAATACTTAATTGTGTAAAAATGGACACTTAATTCGCTAAAGCTGAACAGCACAGCATGCCATCATGAACCTTACTCTGTATTGAGTAAGCTTTATTGTACTGTGTGATGTGCGTCAACAAGGAAACATTTGTGGACTACAGTTATCTTTAAATGTGGTCAGCAAAATGAAACAATCGTTTGCGGAAGCCGCGTTATATGAATGACGCTTTCATTAAAAAATATATTGAATATATGAAAGAACGGCTTAAAACCAGTTTCGCCATTATGGAAAACGCAGAAAGCTTGAATAATTACGCACCAAGAAGTAAGCCGTGATTGGCAGGTACTACGCACTAGGCAAGGTAATTTCATTGATTACAATTTGTGGAAGAAAGGTCATACGAAGTTATCCTTTCTGATGCTTAGTACTCTAACATGCATATCTGGCTGCAAATAATTTTTGTAATATACAACGTGTGTTCAGAGCATCAAAAGGATCCTATCACTCATCGAAATTGGACACGCTGAGTTGCTGCAACAGTCTACACATCTGATTCCTTCAGAACAGTGACCACTTAGGCAGGCAACTTGTCAGGCAGACAATGCAGAGAGGCTTGCGTGGGTAAATAGCTTATTGGAGTTCGAAAATTAGAATAAGATGACAGAAGCATTGTCCTTTGATTTGAATTTCAGTTCTAAACAGCCCGTGAAGTTTGAAAGTGAGAACGTTAAAGATCGGCAAGTATTGAATCATGTTTGTGAAGTCAAAAAAAAAGAAAAGAGAACATGAAGGTGGTTTCGCAAGTACCGGTCAGATAATACTGAATTTTATATTCTACTGTATGATTTGTAGACTAGGCTTATAGCTATGTGAGCTAAGGCTCTAAGGCAAGGCACACAGTTGCACGCAGTACTGCATTTCGAAAGTCACGATATCAAGAAAAGAAAAATTATTTCTGACGAAATCCACACGGTAGTGCAACATTCGGGAAAGATGAATTCTGCATGCCCCTGAAAGTAGCAAGAATCCGCAAAAACCACTGACCCTATACGGCTGCATTTCCCTAGCTAAAACCTCACGACAAGTTGGCATATGTCGTTGGGTATGGTCACAATAATCATCTTCGGATCTTTTTATTCTCTGGTTTGTAGAAAAAAAAAAACTGCATAACCCACCCAATTTTCTGTCCAACCAGCTTCTTTTTTGTTCTCTTAACCTTAAGACAGATCTCCACTGTCGAAATCCTATGATCGGTGTAGAGTTCTACGCACCCAAAACAACGACTGCTTTCTCAGTTGAATAAACGAGCACGCGCTGTGCCACATGAGTGTCGTAAGCAATACAAAGCCTACTAGTCTTGAGAAACGTTGTGTTGTGCACATGGCTGCCTTCTGTTACGAGCCTTTAGGTACAGTGCTTTGCATTGGTGTTGCTCCGGATACGGGAACACAGTTGTGTGTACCTCTCGCAAAGCTGCAAAATATGCACCGGGCACTCATTAGGGCAGGCGCTCGCTGTTTCGGGACAATCCGATTTAGCCATAGCGAGAATATAGGAAATTCAGAAACCGCACTCGCTGTCCATTCACGAGTTAACGGAGGGCACATTGTCCTGCGCAGACAGACGTGCATGTGTTAGAGTTGGTGTCTGAAACTCTCGAGCAGAGCTTTGTCCATGAAAGCACATGCGCATTCAGTGCGCCGCATTGTCAGTGATACGTCGATGTCAGACAATGGGAACCGATGGAAACGCTTTAATTATTGCATCGTTCCTTTATAACAACTGCGTTGTGTACGCGCATTGTGCCTTGGTCCCTGACATTTAACGCTGTCGGGCAAAGAAGAAACGAAGCATAACGCGAAAACGTTCAGGTAGAACCCACCCCAGCCGCTTTCCCTTCGTCATATGGGGTGTTTCAAGCTACATAGTTTATGTAGCAGCTGCATTGTGAATGGCGCCTTATTTCCCTCAGCATAGTCTATTCCAGTCTACAGGCTTCTAATTTCGTGCCCTCTTTTATAGCTTTCAGTGGACTAGATGAAAATGATTCTGGTTGTAATTTGTAACTTTCCCATTGTTGCTGATCCTAAGGCATAGTGCTAACTAACTGTGTACTAACTGTGTACCCTTTGCTGCTTGGACCGTTTCGGTATGCAGTATTCTGTAAAAAAATAAGGTTCGGTTCGCAAGGGCATAGTAAGCCGTAACACCTCATGCGACGTGACCAACTCCCTCAGTGAACATCAATCAATCAACCAATCAATCAATCAATCAATCAATCAGTCAATCAATCAATCAATCAATCAATCAATCAATCAATCAATCAATCAATCAATCAATCAATCAATCAATGGGTCACTCGGTCGGTTGGTCGGTCGGTTGGTATGTAACAAATAATAATTAACTGAAAGCTCATTATTCTTTTTGTTTGTTAAGTAGCCGAATACGGATTTACGAGTAGATTTCCCATCCAAGTAATGTCCACCTGTTTCAGTTTCAGTTTCAGTTCCAGCTTATTGTTTTAATAAGTGGATATGCATGCCTACATAAGTAGGCAGAAGGAGGTCCCAGAGCATGCGGCTGAAAGGGGACCTGCTGTTGAGAAAGTGGACACCCTGTTTGAGAAATTCAGTTCAAGGATTAGAAATGTGCTATCTGCCGCAGGTGATTTTCAAGAAATGGTTATTTTCTTTGCAGATACACATATATATCCACTTCAGTCATGAATTACGATCGGCTGTCGAAAGGTGTGCGAAATATACATAATTTTAAGCTAAGGTGCTGGAGACTCCATAGAAAGCAAGTCAAGGTGGGATGAGAACGACTGTATTTCATAGGGACCCATCGTAATCACTTAGTTATTAAACACCCCTACCCACCGTGGTTGCTCAGTGGCTATGGTGTTGGGCTGCTGAGCACGAGTTCGCGGAATCAATCCCGGCCACGGCGGCCGCATTTCGACGGGGGCGAAATGCGAAAACGCCGGTGTACTTAGATTTAGGTGCATGTTAAGGAACCCCAGGTGGTCGAAGTTTCCGGAGTCCCCCACTGCGGCGTGCCTCATAATCAGAAAGTGGTTTTGGCACGTGAAACCCCATAATTCATTCATAAACATCCATTTATTGTATAGTTAGTAACGCTACGTTTCTTCATTAAATATATTAAGTCACCCGCTTGAATTACTAGCACAGATAAATTATTGCGTGCAAACATAACAACAAAGGACAAAAAAATATTTCGCAATCACTACTGAAACGCCTCACTTCGAACGTCCAGTCAAGCCCGGTAGTGCCATCACCAAAGCGGTCATCTCACGCTATACGCTTCACTCGGAAGTAAAATGGGTGTGCTTTAGGAGAACACAATGTTCAATTCACAAAGCTTAATGTTCGCTGTTTATTCTTCGCAACCACTGCACAGTAATAGCAAAAGTAAGTCGCGTCCACTAACGTGTACGCCGTGCCTGAAGTGGACATGGTGCTTCTGTCTTTGATAGACGGCTTCAAGAATAGGACATGTAGCTGTTGTAATAATAAGTCGCAACGACGCATAACATAGACGGCCGATTATTCAACGTTGTCTTTTTCTCTGCCTCCACAGAAAAAAACTATGGTAGGTGACCCTAAACGTACATTTAGGTGTCTCTTAGTGGAACTCGCACCTCGGAGTTGGCGTTCTTTGGTTTAACTTAGGCGAACGCAACGCACGAACTGAACTCGGAGGCAACTGTTACCTATTAATTAGCCAGCTAAATAGCATGCCACCTTCTTATGTGTGAGGTCATTAGTGAGGTCATTACTTTCAATTCCTAGTTCCGGGCTTCCAGGAATTTTGCCAAAATCGTGCTTACGTGGAAGGTCTCCAAAGCCTGCGATTGTGTGCTTTGGTGTGCAGTAGTCAGCAATTGCTAATTGATTTTAATTATTCCAAACACATCCGTAACCCCACTTGTAACTCACCTTATGCTCTGATATATTATCTATAATGAAACCCATAAATTTTGTACTGTACTGCTTTCCTTCTATTTTTCTGATTTGTTTCGAATCTCGTCCCCCAGTAGTCTCAGTGATTTCTAATTGTAATTATTCTAGAGACTTCAGTAACTCAACTTGTTACTAAACTTATGCTCTGCTATGATATCTATTATGAAAGTCATGAATATTGTACTGTACAAGCCGCATTCTCTATCAGCTCCCTCTGATATCACCGTCAGCGACTCAATTCGAGCGCTTGGAGGCAGTGCACAGAAAGGGACTTCGCTTGGCGATGGGAGTTCCAACGGCGGCTTCAAACAAGAAAGTCACTAATGAGGCAGAGTCTCTCCCGCTCCGCCTCTTGGCATCTCAGGCCTTGCTGACGCAGCTATTAAGGCTGGGCGAGTCACGCGCTGGCACGGCGCTTCTCCGACGGCTAAGAGCAAGAACTCGCTCACATTTTCATGCGGCGCTGAACACCTTCCGATTTTTAGGACTGGAATGGCCTAAACAAAGCCGCCTTGACCCGCCATGGTCTTTTCCGGACGTTACCTGCAGCCTTAATGTACCCCACCTACCGACGAAACGCACCATTTCTACTGCCGAAGCCAAGTTTCTTGTGCTGAACCACTTGAGCACTGTGTTTCAAAGCCACCTACAAGTATACACAGACGGTTCGGTGTGCGCACAAACAGATAGCTGTGCAGCGGCATTCTGCATACCATCCCTTGATGTGTCATGGTCTGGCCGACTGGATCGCGTGGTTTCCTCTACAACAGTAGAAAGCGCCGCAATCACCGCGGCTTTGCGGAAACTACGGGCCTTCTCTGCACGTGATGTCGTGGTGCTGACGGATTCCAAGTCAGCATTACAGAGATTACATCGGGGCCTACCTCTAGAGAAATTTACAAGGCAGTCTCTGGCACTGATTGACGACCTAACGAGCAAAGGATTTAGCATAAGGTTTCAGTGGATTCCATCACACGTAGGAATTGATGGAAACGAGGAAGCTGACGCCCTTGCATGCCTAGCGCTTACATGTGTCCCAAAAGTGAAAGCTCCAAAACCTTTTCAAAACTCTAAGGGTGCAATCCGCCTTCACTTTAGAGAGATGCACAAGAACCCACACGAACCCTGTGTGACTCATGGATTTACACGCGAACAAGCGACGCTTTTATACCGCATCAGGACCGACTCCGCGTACACGCCAGCTTGGTTATTCAAGACTGGGCTTCGCGCTTCCCCACTCTGTGCTTTCTGTGGTGACATTGGCGACATCGAACATTTCATTTGGCTATGCCCGCAGTTTGACACAGAAAGAAAAGCGATGGTCGACAAGCTACAAAAAAGCGGTCTCACGCACAGGACCTTTGAGGACGTTGTTTTCCCCGGAGGGCCCGCGGCGTTCAGGAAGAGAGCGCAACGACTGCTGATAGCCTTCCTGCGAGACACGGGGCTCATCGACAGCTGGTGACACACCCCTGATCTCAACTCGAAGGAGGATCAGGCGGAACAATTGCCGGCTATGTATGCCAGGCTAACCCCGCCTGCTTCAACATCACCACCACCACCACCACCACCATTGTACTGTAATATTTTTTTTCAATTTTTTTCTGATAGGTAACAGGTGGACCATTAGGGTTACAGAATAGACGGCAAGAGAACGGAAGCGCAGTCGAGGACGGCAGAAGACTAGTACGGGGGGGGGGGGGATGAAATGAGGAAATTCACAGGCGCTGGTTGGAATCGGTTGGCACAGGACAGGAGTAATTGGAGATCGCAGGGAGATGCGTTCGTACTTCAGAGGACATAAAATAGGCTGCTGCTGCTGCTACTGATGATGCTGATGATGATGAATTTCATCCCTGGTTGTCTAAGTGATTCCTAATTAATTGTAGTTATTCCAGACACTTCACTAACTCAACTTGTAAGTAAACATATGCTCTGATATATCTTTAATGAAACCCATAAATCTTGTAATGTACTGTTCTGTTCTATTTTTTCTGATTTATTTTGAATATTGTCCCTGATCTTCTAAAGAGGGCAACCGGAAGCGCTGCGCAAGAAACAGGAGTGTCACTCGATGCTTGTTCCACTAAAAAAAAGTACAAGTCTTTCCTCAGTGACGGCCTACGCTTGTGTTTGCGTGGTTTTTCTCCGATTTAAAGTTTCTTTCTTTCTTTCTTTCTTTCTCTCTTTCTTTCTTTCTTTCTTTCTTTATTTCTTTCTTTCTTTCTTTCTTTCTTTCTTTCTTTCTTTCTTTCTTTCTTTCTTTCTTTCTTTCTTTCTTTCTCCTATTTGACGTATTTCTGTTTGACGAATACATAGCTCACCGAAGTTTCCCTTGTCCATTATTGAATCCACTTCGGCAAATATAATGGCGGACCAGTCACAATGCGCTGCGTTGTACTGGGTGAATGCCAGCAGCGCGTGTCACTTAAGGCGCAATAGTGTGAGCTCTCATTATTCGCGCCTCCTGTACAGACGCGCCTTACCGACGGGTGACAATAGATTCTACAGCATGTGAGGAGTTGTCGAGATAGCCTGCTCTTCTGTTCTGAACAGCCCGCCATAGCAGAAAGGTATTTTTGAGTTCCACTGGGCCGAATAAATTGGTCTTGCGCCTAAACATGGCCCGTGGGCTATGGAAGATACCGCAGTCAGGTCAGCCGCCTCTATAGCAGGCTTCTCGATTAATTTCAGCGGCCCGCTGGCATTCGGAAGTCGCCGGGATTTCTCAGCACAAGACAATGAGAGGACGCGGGGCATTTCTCGTTTGAACTTCACCAAAACGACCCAGCCTGGAACCGAAGTTCAATGACCTCACACTGCCGTTCGCAGCCTCGGCCTGGTGTCGCGGCAAAATTGAGTCTTCTTTTATTATATGGTACTTAGGAGAGCTTGTCGCTTTTAGCTGGCGCCGGCTATGCCTTTTCACATAGAGATTAAAAATAATTGACTTAGACGCATTAGAACTAAATGTTAACTCCAAATCACAATAACACAAAGTCCAGCCACATAAGTACACTAATGCCACACTAAAACTCAAAAGTCAACTCAAATACACAGCAACACAATGTCCAGTCACATAGGTGCACTACAGTAAACATAAAGCCCGGCCGCATAACTACACTAAAATGAGGGCACATAAGAAAGCACGGATTAGATTCAAATGAAGGTACATTAATCGAGGCATTGAATTGGCCAGAGTTGGGTTAAAAAATGCCACAGAATGAGCTTATCCCATTTAATCACTCTACTCAATCGTCTCCGAGAAAATTTCTCGTTTCTAGAAATCTTCGATGTGTCAGTAACGCTAGTGTTTGCAATCAGCATGTTGGCCATGGACCTAAGATCTTCCTGAGGTTGAAGGGCCTGCGGTCTTGTGTCATTAAATCACGTGCTAGGCTTTGTCTGTGTGTGTCGTGTCGCGGTCATTCGACAAGAAGATGCCGTACATCCTCGTCCGCGTTGCCACAAGTGCATTCCGGACTATCAGCTCTTGAAATTTTATGTAAACATTGTTCTGTGTACGCGGTACTGAGCCGCAGACGGTGAATGAGCGTTTCAGAGGCTCTGGTTCTATCTAATGTGGACGAGATTTTAAATTGAAACGATGGGTCCACGTGAAATAAACATGAAGATTTCGAGTTCTGATCAGACCATGTCGCATTTCAACCAGTGTCTGAGGTCTGTCGTAGTATGTGACGCAATTCGCTTTGCGTTAGAGTGGTGCCATGTGTGGCGTTATTTACATGAGCGTAATGGCGGTGTGTGTGTAGCGCGCGAATGTATCTCTTTTAGTATCTCGTAAACAAGCGCCACATTGTGGGAATTTTCTGATGTCACCTTCAAGTGAAGACGGAGCTGCCTGAGAGTCACAGAGAATGATCCAACCTTCCTCTTTTTGCATTGAAATTATGTGTCATAACAAAGACACTCTTGCAAAAAGTTCTGCTGTTGTTGATGTTGTCGTGTGAGATAGCTTAAACGTCTGTATATGGTTGCATTCTGAAATGAATAAGGTAGCTGTAGAAAAATTTGTTCGACAAGAACAATCCATATACGCTTGCACGTAGACAAAGTGTCGAAAGCATATCTGGTATAATGCTAGTTGTCGCGCTGCTATAACATAAAAATATCTCGTTCGCAAATGACTCCTTCAACCTAAAGTTGGATTTTAGGAGAGACGAGTCGCCATGGAGGGTAGGAGATCTCTGAGAACTAAAATTCATGATGTGGTAGCAGATTTTGTGCACCGGAATCACCGTATTGATGTTCGGCCTGTCTCTCTCAATAAGTGCAATTGCTAGTGGGCGCCTTTTCTGCTGCACTGAAACATGAAAGTAGTGTCGACAAGTGTCAACCGTCCTCATAATAGGAAATGGCGGGATTACGTGCCTCTGAAATTGCTAAGGAGCTTGAGTTTGCTCGAGGAACGCCTGAGCATACTCTTAGACTCCTAGCTATTATTGTTGAACACTCCCCTCAGATGAACGGCAGATTCCATGCAGAGCAGGTGACGAACATGCTATCTTTGTTTTATATGTGCATTATGCACTTTTAGTTGGGATGAAACCGAACAACCCCCCCCCCCCCCTTCCCGCCACGTCGTGTCTGCTACGCGGTGAACTTTTATTATTGAATTTGTTTGTTCATCGCAGGCTTTAATATGATAATTCCAAGCAAGTTGTCTGTCTAGCATAAGTCTCAGAAATGTGTTTTGTTTCACTATGTACAAAGGTTGTCCCCAAAGCCACAGCTGAAAATCCTTTAGATATTATCTGTTGAAAGGCAGCACAGCCGTCTTACTGTAATATAGTTTCATTCCTCTTTCGTTTGGGAATTTGTCTACAATGTTTAGGTCTTCCTGTAAAGTTGATTGAACAAGGCTGGTACTCGGACCAGAGGTCCAAATACAAACATCATCCGCATATATAGAGTAGTGTACTACAAGTGGAAATCTCCGTGGTAAATCCGCCGTCAGAGAATGAAAGAGGAACGGACTTAATGCACTGCCTTGTGGGTCTCCTTGAATAAGATTAGGAAAGGAGCTTTTTCCTTCGCTTGTTCGAATAAATATTGATCTACCGTTCAAGAAGTGGGATATCCATCGTAGCGCCCTTCCTGAGGCTCGCTGTTCTATCAGGCCACACAATATATGAGCATGATGTAATCTTCCCGCATCGTAATGTCTTGTAATCCTTTCTCTCTCGCTTACTACTTTGATGTAATGGTTCCGTGAGCGTTCTTTTGTCCTGTCACACCTCGAAAAAAAAAAGAACCTGACATAATCACGTGACACAGAGAGAGAGAAACGAAGCGAGAAATGTAGGGAGGTTAACAAAGGACGTGCCCGGTTCGCTACGGAGCACTTGGGAAGAGGGGAAGGAGAAGGATTGATAAGAAGGAAAGAGAAGAAAAATCATAAAGAATCAGTCAGCCGCAGAGAAATGTGCGCTATTACAAGCGTTCTTACCCCCACAGTAGCGTTCGAAAATGGCAGAATGGTCTTTGTGGCCTTTTGCATGCACGAATCTATAGACCATGATCTCAGATCTTTCTGTCTGAGAGGGCTTATTATCGAACAGGCTGAGTTTATCTTGTAAAGTACGTCGTTGCAGCGTCAAAGGACGGGCCATGACACAGAAGGTGCTCTAGAGTCTCATTACACTAGCACTAACTCGTGAAGAAATACGAAGAAAGCGGTGGTGTTCCGGTTTTCAGGGCATTTTATGGCCTTCGCCTTTTGTAATATTCATACAAAAGTACTAAAAGGCGACAAAAAGACACACGCACGCACAAAAAAACAAGAACCTCTTAATATGATCACAGGTACACTACAGAAATGCATTTGGCGGACACTTTAGTTCATGAGAACTGTTACGACCTCATTGCGAACGTTCACTTAAAGAATGGTATCCTCGTCAGTTCACAATATATCGGTGTTTTCCTCGGATTTGGTTTCTAGTACGTGAGCTGCTTTTGTTAGTGCAGTTGCCTTCTGTACTCGGATTACTTTTATACTCGTTTTTCTGCGGTCATGGTTGCAGTATAACAAACAGCTGGTTCGAATAATCTCACCGGCATTTTCTCTGTCGCTACAGTGTGAGAATATCGGCGTTTTGTTCGACGCTTCCGCTAAGTATGTGAAATAATATACTTAGGAAAGAAACTGTTTAGCCACATGATTTCTGAATATCGTAATAGAGAAACTGCGATCTTTGCAAGGGTATAAAGGACACCTTGTTAATCTTAGCTTTTGAACTGTGGTCGCCAGTGGCATGATTTCTATCGCAAATTTAGAGATGAAACCTATGGGAGGTCACAAAACTAAAAATAAAGAACTTCCGCGCTACAAAATAGACAGAATGGTAGCCGCATTACCCTATGTGACGTACTAAATGCTGTTGTTAATCTGCGACGACCTCATTGTTACTTGCTAGCAACCTCGCCACTTATGCGTGGGATTTAGTTGTGCGGAGTCACCTATGCACTCACCTGGTCGGTACACTTCATGCTTCGATTTGAAGTCTCCAGCCGTGCAGATACTGCCACTCTTCTCAACAGGAACAAGAGCACACTTTATATATATATATATATATATATATATATATATATATATATATATATATATATATATATATATATATATATATATATATATAGCTTTCTGTCGCGCAATATGTGCTACATAAATGTGTTTTTTTCTCGAGCGTGAAAGAAGCCCGCGAACACATGCAGAATTGCCGCGCAACTGGCCGCTCGCGACACTTTGCGTGTAGTCGCTTTCACGCTCGGAAAAACACTTTTATGCAGCAGGTATTCAGCAACAGAAAGCTGTGTCGGGAGTTTTTGTGTTGCTCTACAATTTTCCCATTGAAGCTTTTCATCGAAGCGGGGCCATGGAGTTACACTTTTGCGTTACGAGCGTATGTGACCACTGGGAGAACTGTGGTTGCGTAACGTCTTTCGCAAGCCTGTACTATTAGGGTTCTTGAACCCCTAATGCCTCCTAGTCCAAGTCCCCAGGTGTAGGAGAGGGATGTGCCAGTCCCAAGACGGTGGCCTACAAAGGCAACACGATTACAAATGGCTCCAGGTTACAAATGGCTCGAGAGCATGAGTGGAGCCGACTACATTGTTGCGCACGTCGCATTAGCCTCACTCACTCTCCTATGCTTCCAGTACTCAACATGGAAAGGCAGCGTGGAGCCACATTCTTGTGGCCGCGTTCTCTGATTACTCCGGCCATAAAAGCTTCTTCATTCGTCATTTCTATGTGCACGTGGGCAACTTTCATCACCCGCAATCCCTAGTATCGTGAATAAAGGACACAGTGAAAGAATGTGATAGAGTTAGGCAGGAACCTCAACGAGTTCTAGAAGGCCAAGTTACCGGCTTTGCTAAGTCATTCGTCATTCGTGCGAGTTAAGTGACTCGTACAACTGATTGCTTCGTGTCCTTTAAATGTCTTGTTGTTTGGAAAGTCGCATAAAGTTGGCAGATGTGCTTCCCATAATTGTATATGTTTATTTTTGCATTTCAATCGCAGTAGTTTTGCTCCCTGTACCGCTCAATTCATCGTTACCAGATAGTGTCCCCGAAATCCAACGTATGGTATTTTCATTTCAAAAGTTGTACTGTCACCTTCTGTTGGCTTCGAGCACTCAGCTTTTTGTTTGTATTTCACTGTTTACGATGGCTATCTTGCCTTGCCCATTGTGCCTTTTACTAATATTGTAACCAACAGTTACGACGGCCGTTTCTAGGAAAACTAGTTTATTCTGGGCGAACCTGTGCCCGTCAACAAAAACGTCCCTGGAGCTTCGCTCCTTCCAACGTCGTTCTCTTCTTTTTTGCCTCCTGTCGCGTGCCAGTCCGATTCTCGCGCACGAGCCGCCGGTCTGTCTGCACCGGCCCAGCGTTGCCTTGCGGTGCTTTTCGTAACGCTTGCGGTGTGGCGGCTCTTTTAAACGCAGTTGGGATGTGGCGGTCGTCTTGTGTTCTCGCAATGCTGGCGGCAATATGTTTTATTACGATTAATAATACTTTTATTTTTATTTCAGTGAAACTGCTAGGAGGGGTTTTACCGTCATATGTAGGTCTTCCAGTTATTATGGGAGAACTAGATCATTCGTCACGTTTGTATTTCGAATATGTAATGGTCAGTGGAGGGAGCGCGGCGTACATGTTAGGAGTAACGTGCAAACAAAGGATTAACTGTGTCGGTGAATTAGAGGCTTATTCAAAATGGCTAACCTGAAAAACCTGGCTAACCTGGCTAACCTGAAAACATGAAACACTTATAAAATTTCCCCACTGCCCAGGATAAACCAAAGTTGGCAGTAATTTTACATTTGAAAAGACTGCAGTCCATGTTATAGGACTCGTGTGCCGAAAATTTGAAGTGTGAACGTTAAATACATGTTTTGAAAATTACTACTGAAGAATGATTGCTGAATACTAGATTTCTCCATATATTGGTTTTTTTAATTTTTCGCTATCTCTTCGATAACCATTCAATGCACGTTGTCCATATTTGGTTGAATTATAAAGCATTTCGTGCTGATGCAAGATCAAAGGGTAAATTAAATTGTTTAGTAACAGCTTTTCTAGAGAATTATACTGGCGTTCTGAGCATTAGAAGCTTACTTTATAAAGTATGTTTCTATATGAACTACGTGGGAAGCTTTTCCAATGTCCTGTAAGAAATAAACCTGCCACAATCTTGGAATTTGGAGGAAAGATGATACATATGTATTACGCTAGCAATACTTTAGGTCTGTCTTAAGTCTTAAATATCTTTAGGTCTGCCTTAAGTCTAAAAAACTTTAGGTCTGTCTGTCTCAAATATCTTAAGTATGAGTCGAAAATGCTATACGGCCGTTATCCGCAATGATTTTGAATGTGTATAGAAGTGTCCATAACACCAAGTTCACATTCGGTGAAAGGGGAGGGCGTGTTAAAGGAAAACTGTTGAGAGAGACAAGCGTTCCTGGCCTAATTATGAGCGTCGGAAATAATTTACCGCACACTCTACTTCTCGCTACTTTCACAAGTAATTCAAGGTACGTAGTGAGTTTGCTTGGAGTGCTTACAGACATAAGCGAGGCACCTTGTTTATGTTTCTTTGAAATAGGGGGCGAAATTTCAGGGATGCTGAGGCCAACTTCAAAGGTTTTAGGCCACTAAGGGCCCTTGTAGCAAATGATGTATGTAAACGCTCTAGAGCATTATCACGAATGGCGTAGAACTGAGCTAGCTGTACTGCAATAACTACAACAGTCATTAGGATAAGGTTTGTTGAAAATAAAAGCGAACAATATGGCTGACTCGCATACGCAGGCAAATGCGCATGAACGAAGCATTGTCTTTGCTAAATATTCCTTAAACAGGTGTTCCAAAATATGAAATGCTGGCAACGTTTCAAATGAGTGAGTGAACGGAGGAGTAATATGCCATCAAAGTTTTGAAGTGTGTGGTTTAGTTATAAGCAACCTAATTTGTTAATGCAACCACTTGAATTAAACAACTTTGCTGAAAATTGAGAAGTGATTCTCTATGTTCGCAAAAGCCTGCTGTATTTCTTTGTTCTGTTTTTTGCCTGATACACACATGAGCAACGTCTCTGTTTGAAGAGTCGCATAAGAATATCTGCTCTGCGAATACCACCAGCCCCTGACGAGCAGGAAAGGCACCAAAATGAGAACGAACTTGGCAACAATGCACATATTCGGCTAATGCATAATGGCCACAAGCTGAGACCCATTCATTCAGCTCAGGTCATTTTTTTTGCGTGTTCGTGCTCAGAAAAAAGCGCGTGCGAATAGATTACTTAGAACAAACAGAGGAAAGTTAAGGCAATTTCCACCTCATGGCACACTTTGTATACAGGAAGCTAGTCGGAGCCAATGATAGTTTAGCCGAGGACAACCTAGTGCTTCAATCAAAGAAAAGACTGTCCGAGCTGAAACAGAGTTTTGCAGCAGAACTGCAAAGCATCGAAAACTACACTCTTGCGCGGTACTCTTTAAGACATCCCCTCGATTAATTTTCTCACATCTCTCTACTGCGCTGAAAGAAACATCTGAGGACAAACTAATTAGATATTTTCTTCGTAAGAACTGTTTGCTATTGTATTGGCTGGCCGCCATCGCTAAAATAACATGACCGCTATCAGGAGTGGCTGAAATTTTTTGTTACGAACGAATCTAGCGTAAGAGCTTTTTTGTGAATACGAGCCTTGTTTTGCTTCTCTACAATTTTGTTCCCCCTTTTGTGTTGTCAGTTCACTTTCTCACCCAATTGGTGATTGAGTTCTCGTTGCACTCCATAGCGGCTCGCGATGCATTTCTCTCTTCAAACAAGACGGAGGCTCATTGGAGGATTCATACTGAGAGTTATCAATAGTGGTTCAATTAGGCTAATGTCACAGCCAAAGGCAATGGCTCCAGCCCCACACATTCCTTGTTCGACAGCTTTTGATCGTTTCTCCCTTTGGTATTCGTGCTTCACCGGTGGCCTCATTAGGCATCTGCACACTGAGAGCGCTTAGGACCGCGATTATTACATGTCCACTACGACAAGTTAAAGCTGCATCTTAATCACCACCGCACTCGTTCATGCGAAGTCGGGTGGTGTTAAGAAATTTTTGGAGGTTTGATGAACGGAAATCTCTAAGTGCGAACGAGAACAGTTGTAGCTGGACTGATAACTATGGCAAGGGCAAACCCAATTACGACAGCGGTAACAACCATCACTGGAACGGTAGTGATGACGACGAGAAGACAACTATGGTGCAACATTTATGCCAGCACGATAGTGGACACTTCCCTTTCTGGGGCGTAAGATCCCGGGCTGTTATAATCTAACTCTTTGTTTCGCTCGATTCTATTCTTTGCTTATCATCCATGGTTCATGGCCAGTTAATCACGGTGGTATCCTCGGCGTATCGCAGCGCAGATTAGAAAACAGTATACTGTCATGATACTGTCCAGAAAACATGATACTCTTATGATATAATGTGACGATTCTATTTCAATGTATATCCACTTCGCGCTTCTTCAGCTTTCCAAGCGGCGCGCTACGCTCGTTATGAGATGAGAAAGAATTGTAATCGAGCGAAAGGAATCCTTCCATTTCAGAAGCTCTGGCAATCCAGGCGATGATACCAGAAACAGATGTAGCACAACATTGTGAGAAGAAACTCTGAAAGCTACAGTGGCATATACTCCGTCGCCGAGATCTTTGGTTGCCCCCGGACAGGCAAGGCGCAACAAGTTAGCAACCTGGTTCGCCTTCACCACAGCTTTCAATCGACCCTATTTGCGAGTGGGAGAGAGAGAGAGCGAGAGAGAGAAAAGAAGGATAGGAAAGGCAGGGAGGTCAACAAGAAGAGCATCCGGTTTGCTACCCTACATGGGGGTGGGGGAAAGGGGAATAGAAAAAGAAAAAAAAGGAGAGAGTAAGCGAGTGAATATAGCGAATAGTATTAGCCTCGTGTCAGCAGTTAGACGCATCACGGCGGCACGCAGCTGCGAAGTGAACCGATTATATAAGAATAATGTGCGCAGCCTCACACAAAGAAACAAAAAGACACGCTGAACACTAAACGCTTTCTAAAGCTGAAAGCATTAATTAAACAAGCCTCATAACACCACTCATTTTTGACGGAAAAGCAGTGGAAACGTAAACCCTGCTACTTAGCACAAGATCACACATCTACAAAGTAAAACAAGATCCGCACCTATTTTAAAAACGTATCAGGATCAATGAAGCTGTTAATTATAACTAGGCGCACATTGTCACCTGCGTGTACGCATCGGGCAGACATCATCCTTTCACCTTTCTTCAATTATTTTGCTTTCATTTCCTGCACGACTGCTGATCGTAAACTTGAATCATGTTCGTACAGTTCTAGCTTTTCTTCTCTTTTTTTACATATATTTTTTATATTCTTTGTGTAACGAAAGCAGAGAAAGCAGAATACGCGAATTATTTCGGCCAAGTCGTCCCTGTGAACGGCCAAGTCATCGCCCCAGGTTGACGTGGGGGCATTATGACATTGATGAAGAAAGAAAAATAAGTTTCCTCTGTTACGATGGGCATGCCTGCAGAAACTCCGCGACCGATAGACTGCGGTTGTTACCGCTTGACCTGTTCTTCTGTCGTAGACGCCATTGTAGGCCTAGGGCGATATGAGTGAGTTTTCATTCTCATTCGTGGTTTTACTTATTCACTCTGGTTGCGATAGATAGGCTAGCGTTAGTCACTTCTCGGGTACATGGCACACGCAAAAATAAAGCGTCTACCCTTCGCGGCAAACTGCGAAGGATGGTCTCCAGGCTAGCGATCCAGGCCCGCTCTTGTGGTCTCGCTTGTAGATGTGGAAACCGAAACGCGCCAGCAGGTTTCGGGGATGCTTAGTCTGCGTGCTGCGGAACATTTTTTTCCAACTCCACATTATTTACCCACTTTGTTTTACCAAAAGCAAGGAAGAGTTTACGGTCACGTATCGATATCGAGGCCGCCAATTGATATGAGTCGTTCTGCATACATATTTGGTCGTAAGCAAAGAACTTGCAAACTTTTTTGTCTTCTTTTCTTTATTGCGTTGAAGACTTGCCTTGAGGCCTAATGTCTGGCGTGTAAATCTGTGCTTTGAGGCTTGTGTTATGCATGAATCCAAGGCGCGTTTTGCGGTGGCTGTTGTCATGTGCCCTGTATATATATATATATATATATATATATATATATATATATATATTGTCTCCTGCTGCAAGCTGGCTCTGCTACATCGGCACAACTACATATATATATATTGCAGTAGGAGGCGGTAGTGTTCAGCTTGCAAGCCTGGACATGTTCACACTGAGTGGTGGGCATCTGCGTCCGTCTCTTGAAGAGGACATTGTGAACACGTTGCACCCAATGGAAAGTGGAAAGTGGGGCCAGTTTCCTGTAGAGATAATAACCAGTGTAGGAGACACTCAACGTTGAAGCCTCGTAAGCACAGTTTCCCCAGTAAGATTGCGGGGCAGGTAGCAGACATACGACGAGATAAAACCGTGTGTTCCCTGACGGGGGGAATCTTTACTGGCGCGTAGTGGAGGTGGGATGGGAGGGAGAATACTTACGAAATGGCTAATTAGAGAGCAAATTACTAGGACAAAAGCAAAACCACGAGAAGAGATAAGACACAGCGCTATGACAAGACAGAGTCTCGATGTCTTGCTCTTGCTTTTGTCCAAGTAGTTCGTGCACTAATTAGCCATGCTTGCATACCAACTCACCCATTTTTTCGTTTCTGATCAATTTAAAGATATAAGGATTATGAGACCTCTGTGCCTGGTGGTCAGCAGCATTGTTGCAAGGGTTCACAGGATGGTCTTGAGTTCAGTGTACTTTGATGAAGGTAGCGGTACTGTGATTCATAGTGTGTATTGCCTTGTGCACCTCGAGTTTTTGAACGACAGCTAAGGAATTAGTTAATATATTGAAGTGCCTGAGTGTAGGCACCTTTGAGGTGCCATATTGCACAGCGTCATGGATGACTTGAAGCGCTGGCTTTCGTAGATATGTAACGTTGGTGACGGTTTGAAAATGTCATGTGGATGGCTAAGAAATGCTTTCCTCTCCCCTTCACAGGATGTGCAATGACGTGGCAGGTATTAGCACATTCTGCGTTGGAAAGCCTAAGCTGATAATTAGCGGAGATATTGTAAGTAACACCGCACAATATAACTCAATGTAAACTAGACTATAGATACACTGACTACTGCGAGGAAGACCATTGAAACTAACAGAGATGCGCGGCAAACGACCTTTCGAATGTTTGGGGAACTTTTGAGCATTAAGTATATTAAAAACATGCTTTCAGAAGGTACACATTAAAGACAAAAAGCAGCAGCCAGTAGTTTATCTTATGGCGCGTCGTTGCTATTTTACAACTTTCGGTTGCATCTTCTTTTTCTTCTCTCTCTCTTTTCAACCCTATATCGCCTTCCCCAAGTGGAGCATAGAAAACTGGACATGCGTCTGGTTAACCTGCCTAACTATCGCTCTTCTATTTCTCTCTCTCACTCTACCTCTCTCTCACGGTTGCGTGATGGTCCACTACGGTGACCAGCGAGGGTCTTACTGCGAATATCTGTTTCCTTTAAGCAAACAAGGCGTGCACATCGTGAAATGAGGATACAGTTCCCTTGTCTTCGACTCTTTTTATCACCATTCATATTGACAGCACGAGTTACTTTGATGCCATGCGGCTCCGACCAAGGGTTACCGACCAAGTTTTACCGACCAAGACGTGCGCTCCGTGGTTTAAGCTTTCTAAGAAAACAAGTAAACCAGTCCAAGGCCGTCCGTGAGCTATTGCTGCTTTAAGCGCTCTTAGTTTGTGCCTGTTGTCGTAGTTAAATCGACTACAACGCGAATTTCGAGAAGGCAATGTCCGTGATTCAATAGCTGTTGCGCTGAAGTGTTTGTTCGAATGTTTATAGCTTAGCTCAACTATAACAAAAATACCCTGTTATGCACCGTGGCGGTATATATATACATCATTTCGCATGATCATGATGACACGAACATTATCATTTCTTGTAGCGCACCGCATTTGGCTTCAAGTGCAGTGGTGCACGATATCAGCTGTGACACCGGTGCCTGTGGTCGAAAGAGCTCCAACACTGCACAGGGGCTCTGACATAGGAAGAACTGGTTTATTAAATGCTATAAATCGGAATCGCGTTTATATAATTTTGCATTATTTTGAACGACTGCGATGCCGTGTTGTCTTGGAGCCCCTTTAACCGCGGGCGTAGGTGATGCATCTCATATTGATGGCCACTGTACATCTGGAGAACCGCATCTACACTGCTCTTGATCACATGGCGCTAATTGGTGGTATAGTTATTTAACCATTGACACCGAGCACCCGTGCTTTTAGGAAGAGGAAGATGGCGCTAGCTGCCGGCGGGCAGCAATTGCCTTGCAAAGACAATTGCCCGATTGTCTCGTTTTAACTTGTGAGGGGTGAATATGTATCACAGTGCTAGATGTGGTTTATACCTCTCCTTTATCACTAACGCTGTTAAAGGAGCAGATGGAGCTAAAGTAGCATGCCTCCACTCCAGACCTACTACGTTAAGCTACCGGCGCCTAATAGCAGGTACTGATAAACCTCCCCATACTATGGACAACTTGGTCTCTTTCGGAAACTTCATGTGTTGAAAGGTAGAGGGGCTCCATAGTTCCGACCATTGAGGAATTGGTCTTCCAGCGGAGACGTAAGGTTTTCAGGAGGGGCGTGCTGTTACACCCTTGTGTTTGCCTCTTTGACGTATGCGCCCCCAGCAACGTTTTGCATATAGGAAAGACAGAGAGGTCGACCTAGGCTGGTACGTTCTCGTCTGATACTCACATTGGGGAAGAGGGGAGGGGAGTAGAAGTATTGGGATGATGAGAAGTGGTGAGAGATTATATACATAAGACGGTGGCCCTACTAGAGCCGCTAGGCACGATTTCTGCCGGAGTCTGTATGGAAGCCTACATGCTGCTCTGCATGAGGGAGGGGATGAGCGACTGAAAGGTCTTATAGGAGAGATAAAGAGAGAGAGGTGGGGTGGAAGAAAAAAAGCAAAAATTTTGAGGACGCTTAAGCTTCGCCTTTAAGGGCGGTACGCGATAGATTTCAAAGATCACTGACTGCTTGTCACGTTTCCCGGCAACCGTAGCTTTCTTGCGGATGCGCGGAGGTGAGCGCGATGGTATTGTTGCAAGGAAACAAACGGGCCGCGCCGCTCAAAAAAGAGGTTTGTGTTTGAGTTTCCGCGTAACAGAATTGTATTTTCTGGTATATTCAAATTAAACTTCGACGCAATCATGTCTTTAGGCTGCGTTTAGGTAGTACTTTACAATTTCTCTGACGAATTTCCCTTTGAGGAATTCAATTAGTTTAATGCTAACGGCTCTGCGCCACGCAGAGGGCCTGCGTGGTGGCTGTTCAGAATGATTTTTCGTGAAGCGACGCCGACATCGTATTTTTTGCACCACGGCGCCCTTAACGCTATCACTTTAAAATTGAAATCGCCCAGGCTGTATCAGGAACGCAGCCGAAGTTGGGGCTGTCAACCGTCTTGTGCCTGCTGCAAACAGTGTAGGGGTACCAGGGTAAAAAAATGACCTAACCAAATACGCAAGCTGTACATTTATTCACGCATTAGAATGGTTACCTGACTAACTTATGCTGCAGCTAGAGAGGGTCTTACGGCCTAATTTAGCAATTGTGCTCGCTACCTATTCGTACCGGACCCGTTTGCTTTGTAGAGACTGTTCAAGCACTATAGGAGTAAAAGAATAATCCTGCCACCTCTCCCCCCCCCCCCCCCCCCCCGCCCTTTCTGCACCCGCTTACTGGTGGCGCCCAAGACATATCTGCGCTGCTGGAGCCTGCCGCGATCCTAGATCGCTGGGGCACGTGTACTCACGTCCCCCACCCCCCACCCTCCTATAGAGACAGATGCGTTTCACCATTGTCGACGGGTTTGGGTGTCGCTCTGTCTCATTGGCCGAGTATCTTCAGGCCACTTCTGGACCGTACACGTCAAAACCCAGGGGCCCATAGCCGAGACAGCGAGAAGTTTCTGCAACGGATTGCGCACTCGTAGGCCATACAACATCTGGTTGAACACGGATTTGCGTTTGATGGATTAAACCTGCTATGGCTGAGTGAGTTCTCTCAAACGCGACCACTTACACTCGGATGACAAGCGTACTGCCGAGCTATGTCTCCCTGAACCCTGAACGAGAGGCTTAACTTAGCTCCGATTGCGTAATGCGCCGCGTGACAACGGCGCCATCTGTGCACGTGAGACATGCATGATCGAGCAGTGGCTCGTGTCCTCCACACAGCGATGTCAAAGTAAGGTGCGTGGGTAGTACGATTGCAAGGATATAAGCGATAATGTATTGGTATATGTGGTTTTAGCAAGCGACTCCCTATGACCAATCTTAAGGAAGTCTCACGTCAAAAGTCCTGAAAGATATAGACTTCGTATTTACATGTAAAATGAAGCACCATGTTCTATATTCAAGACGAATGCGATGGAAAAATGAAGTTCTGTCATTCGAATGTGCATATAAATTTAACGCTTCCTATAGCTAGCTTGTCAAGAAAGTCAACGTTGAAGATAAGCGGACGATAAGTTGTGAAAGAAAGTGCATCGCACCTGATCAGCTTCTCAGCATTACTGCGGACTGACTGATTTTGTGCATTTGGATTTTATAAACTTCTCATCGAATATGCTATCGCAGCTACAGTATTCTTCGAAGTGCTTTACGATGTTGTTTGTACAATGTTCTGCGATGAGTGTTTAAACACAAGGCGGCCTCGAACATGTTTAGATTACTTTAGTCATGATATACACAAGCAAGACATGAAGTTGTCTGGAAGATGAAGAGTTATGGCATTTTTGTCAAGCGTAATTGTGAGCATGACGATAATGACAAGTCCCCGTGTCGAAACATTGGCTCCAGCGACATATTTTGTTCGACTATCATTGATCAAGTCGAGAGATTTCCATTCGCACCTATTGTTCTAGCGAAATTATTTGTTATCTTTCTTTGGTGGCACTTCGCTTTTTAACGTATACCATTTGCTTCGTTTTCCTTAGTTTTTGGTTATATATTGCGAGTTCTCTGTTGCTTGTTCATTCATTTATTCTGCTGAGCGTACGTGAGCATTGGAAGGGAACGTAATTACAGGGACCGCGTCACAATCATTCACACACGCGCATCGCCTGTGTTCTTTAACAACCGAGAGCAAAAAAGACGGAAGTCAAAGAATGCGGGAGGTTCTTGTCGTTTCTTTTTGTCCGCGAAAAAAATAGGAGCGCATAAAGGCGAGAAACCGAAAGGCATCTCGGATCGACGAGGTAATGGGAAGCTTAATTATACGTCTCAACATTTTGTTTTTATGGTTCGCCTCCGCTGTCGCCAAGGGAGTGAGTCCATTAGTTTGGCTCGATAGTTGTCACCGGACAGCCTGAAAACGGTCGTTCACTGACGCCAAGGCAGCATTCACTCCCTGTAAGTGAGAGGCGATATGTCGCAATTACGGGCTTGGACCCTGTTTTCCTAGCAAAGAGACCGTGCAATGCGCAGTTACTCTCGGTCGAACGACGTTTGTAACAGCTGGATGGCACTACGGACACCAAGGACACAATTCAGTATCGTGCACCAACATCAAAATAAAAAAAAAGAAAGAAGGCGAGAAAGACACTTCATGTGACAAGGTGCATGCTTCGCTTAGTGTTTTGTTCGGGAAATGTTAGGAGCGCTGTGTTAATTTTGTGTGTTCCGCATCTGCAGGCGCATTTGTGCTTCCGCAGTGCTGTACAATTCGTAAAGAGCAGTGGCTGGTATGGGTCACTGCTAATTCCTGTCGCCGTGACAACCGAACAAGTGCAAGAAGCTCAAATAAAAAAAAAGCAAAAGAAAATATATTGCGGCCTTCAGCATTACGCATGCAAACCGCTCGGAATTCATTTAATGCAAATCATTCTTTGCAGTTACCAGGCTCTTCGTAGTATCGGTTCCTGTCTAGCCTCGTTTTGGACCTCTTCGATAGAAATCATGTGCATCCCACGCACGCTCGATGTAAGCGAAGCTCTCAGTGCTGTATGTGTTGAGTAACCACATTGGGTGGTGACGTTGACGGCGAAAGTTAAATTATTTAGCCCTTTGTGCAATAAGAAAGAAGTGAGGTGATAATAAAAATTACCTTGCGTGTGCGACTTGTGCTTGATCATGTGGTACACAGAATACACAACGAGACGCGTTCTCGTGACTTCTGTTGCGTGCCATAGCTCTTAGCCTGCGAGAAGGTTAGTACTGCCATTGTCTCACACGGAGTATAGCGTCATGATCCAAGTGTTCATTTGCTGGATGGCCATTCGCGTAGTGTCGCCTTGACGCTGCGGTTCCTCACTGTCGCTTCACACCATCACATCTGCATCCATCGTCCGCGTGTGCTAAACTGCAGGGTCTTCATTTTTCAGAAATAGCAGAAACGTACGTTATAATGCTTTGACTTTCCATTTCTCCAGTTTGTCCGCAACTGTTGCCTTGTCTAACAACATTGTTTCTTTTATCGAAGACACCCCAAGCGAGGCACATATTTTGACGTGGCCTTTCCTCGCTCCCGCACTCCTCCTATGTATGGGAGATGCCACGAGCCAAGAGTGGCAAGGATGTTATTCAATCGTTTCGTAAATGCATTAGTTCTACTCTTTCACTGCCTCCTCTCTCTCTCTCCCCCCTATCTAGCATTCCCTCTAGCTTCTCTCTGGAATACCCGCCGTGGTTGCTCAGTGGCTATGGTGTTAGGCTGCTGAGCACGAGGTCGCGGGATCGAATCCCGGCCACGGCGGCCGCATTTCGATGGGGGCGAAATGCGAAAACACCCGTGTACTTAGATTTGGGTGCACGTTAAAGAACCCCAGGTGGTCAAAATTTCCGGAGTCCCCCACTACGGCGTGCCTCATAATCAGAAAGTGGTTTTGGCACGTAAAACCCCATATATTATTATTATTATTCTCTCTGGAATGTTGTGCGTAAGTACGAAGGTAAGCACTACAGCTTCTGCAATGCCTTTGCGGGGAGATCACGCCTTATTACAGCTAGTCCAGAGGACATTGTGGTCACGTCCAGTGAGTTCTCGATGGAAAGATTTACTAGACTTCAAACGAGGCATGCTTTCTGACCTCGCCTTTACCGTCTCCCACGCGCCTTTCATGAAGATTATAAGCACTCTCAACCAGTCCCTGGCGCGGCGTGCAAGATAGCGGCAGCAGCAACCTCAGAGAAAGAAGAAGCGAAAGAATGAGAAGAAGAAGCAACAAAAGGAGGATGAGAAGAAAAAGACGAGGAGGGAAGGTCAAATTAAGAGGTAAATACTTAAAAAACAAACTTAATTACCTGTACGATGGCATGTTTCGAACCAAGATACCCCAGCGCAATCGCTCTATGCTCTACACATTAGGTGGCAGACGCGTGCATACATCTATCGTGCCAACCAGCTCTTCGACATTATTGGCACGTGCGGCATGTCGCACGGGCATAATCTGCCTCGAAAAAAAGAGCGCACGCTTGCGCCCGTCTCCATGAGGCAACAAAAGCAGGCACTGAAACCACAAACATTGCCAGCCTTACCTCGGCCCTTCGAGTGCGTCATGTCCCATAGCAACATGATGGAATGTATAGCGTGCCAATTCCTCCCATGTTGGCCGCGTATCGGCTAGCACATTGAGGCGCTATTTCACCTCTTTCGGGATCGTCCCTGGTCACTGTTGCCTTTACGAATAACTCACACACCAGAGTGATAGGACAGCACTCATTAAATGAACCGGCTTAAAATGCAGCCTAGCTGTACTGCCCCGACAATTGGGGGGGGGGGGGGGGGGCGGCTTTCTTTTCTGCGAAATTATGCAGTGAAACAACAAACAGCACCTAAATAGCTATAGGGCAACAATTACACGCTTCAAGCACCTTAATATTATATTAAAGGGATGGTTTCTAAGCCTTTTTTTCCTGTGGTTTGTCACGTCTGCTCGGTCAGTTCTGCCGTCCAAAGTGGGCCGGTCCTAAGAGAAACAGTAAACACCGCCGATCGCCCAGGCGGGGTAATAAAAACTGCACCGATTTGGAAACCGTGCATATAATCCTCGACAATGTGGGTCACCCTGGTGGGGGTCTTCACGTCTTGTTATCTTACAGCCCTACAACAAAATGCGGTGAATATGATGAACAGTTTCATTGCATTACATTAACCGCTACCTAACTGCTTCACTAGACATAGATTCCAAACCCACCGTGGTTGCTCAGTGGCTATGGTGTTAGGCTGCTGAGCACGAGGTCGCAGGATCGAATCTCGGCAACGGCGGCCGCATTTCAATGGGGGCGAAATGCGAAAACACCCTTGTACTTAGATTTAGGTGCAGGTTAAAGAACCTCAGATGGTCGAAATTTCCGGAGTCCTCCACTACGGCGTGCCTCATAATCAGAAAATTGTTTTGGCACGTAAAACCCCATAATATTTAATAGATTGCAACATTAGCATTGAATCTCCATGTATTTATTTTTCCTCTTCGATTTTCCTTCGTCTTTTTCTCATTCTGTCGGCACCCCTCGTGGAAACTTCTAGCTCACACGAGAGTAGATGACCCGTAAGCAATTTTGCTTTTTCTCCTCTTCCTTCAGCTGTTTCCCATTTTCCCGTTTCCTGAGTTAACATCCGTGTGATAGCGCCGACAGGCGTCGTTCAGTGTTTGTTATCAGAAGCGGATAAGCAACCGCCAGCGCGTATAAGAAGCACGCGCTGCTCCGAATAAAGCATTTATCTATTCCGGAGCTCATTGGTCTATACTTGCTCGTCACGCTGCGCGCCTGTGCGCGTCACCGTCTGCGCAGTACACTACAATCTGCATTCCGACCTACATGCCACGTCTAAAGATGGGCAACTTGTGCATAAAATGCGTCGCCCACTCGATACGTTAGTGATAACCATGCGCAGTCCTTAAACAACCACTATGTCGCGTATGCAAGTCTATGCCCGTGCCACTAGCTGTAGGCGGAGAGAAAATCTCACCGACGAAGTCTGTATTAAGTATGCGAAAACCAATAAGGTGACGTGAATACACAAAACTGTCCTCATATATATAACTTCTGTCATGAGCACTGAACGTAGACTTTCAAACATTATAAGCGGATTCAGTGCAGCCTTTCTATTCAATTCTGGCATGTATTCACGCCCATGTAAAAAGGAGCAGCTGGCCAGCATCTCCTAAAGGTCACGTTATTGTACAAAAGCGAATTGAGGCTCGTCGATGTTAGACGGTATTCTGACTAATTATCCCAGAGCATGTCACCCCGTTTTTTGTCTTCAAATTATTCATGCCATTGTATTTATAAAACGAGCAAACGAGCAATGCTGCTGTTTTTGTATACTCTCGAATGGCTATACGATGAGCCCGAATGATGTAGAAGCTAAAGCGAATATTGTCGCAGAAAGTGTGAGAAGCCGGTTCGAAGCCTTTATTCATAGCGATTAGCACGAGGTTCCTCCAATCTCTTCGTGTGTTTGCAACAACTTCGCTTCATAACAGTGTGTTGTTACAGCACTTTATAATACTACTGGCAAACTCAAGCATTTCTAATGGTCGTACGCTCTTTCGACTCTTGAAACAAAAAGGAGACTGCAACGTAATGTCCGCTCCTTTCCCATGGACACGGGGTATCTGGCTTTTATCGTGCAAAGGCAGCTCACACAATGCTGCTATTTCATAAAACAGAATAAAAGAACTTACACAGTATACTGCGCACGCACCTGGAAGAATGCTAAGCTGTTACACGTATACATATATATGGTCAGGCAAACCACAAAACAGCACCCATGTTGTAGCACGAAATCCTTCGTGAGCACAAACGTGCACGAACAGCAGCTTTGCTTTGCTTGGCTGCGCAACACTATCTCGCGGCACAGCTGTCGACGTCAACGAACTTTTTAGTCATTTCTTTCTGCCCTTATCAGCGGAATGATTGTTTTTACTTCTCTGCATATGCTTTATCTGTGTAATGCAGGCGCTTCGCGAAATTGAAAACGCTCTTTCTTTTGTAATACAATAAAATTCGAGCTGAAAGGAGATTGACCTGTCTGTTTAGTGAGGAGCTCTTCTAGACACTTGTCTGCTTCTCATCAGTGTCTTTTTTGAACTGTGCATTCGTGAAGCTGAGCAAATAAGGTCTCTAATTGTCAAAGTGGTTTTAGCGATTGAATGTTTCGACAAGTGAACATGCTTGTAGAAACGCTGGTGACATTAACTGTTGCCAACTTTTCTAATTTCGTCGAGATAAATCGCATCACATCGCAACTAAGCTTGTTCGCAGAAGTCTGAGAGCTGCAGAGCTAAGTTTGCCAATGTTGTTCACAAGAAGAGTTCAGGAAAAAAGTAAGTATTCAATTACACGGCCTGTGTTAACTGGCCTATTGAAAAAGAATACACCTGCCCCCATGTTCTTAAATGGTCAGCATCTCCTCGCTCCGTCTATTTGTTTGAAAGTAGTGAGAATTCCCACGACAAAGGGTAATATATTTTACTAAGGTATATATTTGGGCCTGTTGGTATGCCATTAGGTTGCCTCTTGCGTTTGCTATCGCTCTTTCTTGTGTCTGTGTCCTTAATGCGCAACTCTGTGCATACGTTTGGCAAATGAATTTGTTGAAAAACTGTTCTTGGGAGTTCCTACGAAGCATTCATTCTATTAAATACCTCCTAGCTGGCGCTGAAGGTGCCTTGTAACCAACGTGCAAAATTATATCTACTGAGTAACCAACGAATGCAACTACACCGAATTGACCATCGCATTGGAGGCATAGTGGTGCCCTTCAACCCATTATATATCGATGGAGCATACGGCAAACGAACGCGCAGTTTGGTTGCATTGTGTCGCTACGTAGTAACGATGGATGCATCCTTAAGGTCCGGCACATCGCCCCTTTTAGCCATTTCCGTGTTTATCATTTGTGTGAAGTAAATCGCAGTAAATCTGACGTCGTCGTCCGGCGTCCAGCGTCGTATGTCTCTTGAGGCCGCGCATGCATACCCAACCACTCTCCTACCACCAAAGTTGCGCATACCGTGTCTTTCATTCTTCACAAAGTTAATACTCGGAATTTTGAGAACGGCAGCCCACAATCAAACGTAACAAAAATGAAAACCTAGACAGCGCATATCTTTTATGCACTTTTATAGCACTTCCGAGACTGAAATATTAAACGTGCGGAACAATAACAGGAGCTCGACCCACGCAAGAGGCCGCATTTGCATACTATAGTCACACTAAACAAAAATAACGCGAAACGGGAGTAAACCGCTCGTCCTGTATCGCATTCCCGTTTCTGGGTTTTTTTTACTACGTACCAGTCGAGGTAAAAATTTACTACCATGCTGACCAAGGTTTTTGTATGTAGAAACGAGAGTAATTTTTTAATCTGTGGGAAGGTTTTTAGGGACGATAGTGGGACTATATTTTTACTGCCATCACGAAGTTCTAGAGGCTATTCCTGAGAGTTATTTTTCAAGCCCATTCGCGAGTTTCTTGGTTCTGATGTGGGAGTATTTTTTTACCTCATTCATCCAGTTTTCTAGGCTATTCCTGGGAGTTATTTTTAGGCCTATTCTCGAGTTTGTTGGTACTGATGTCGGGGTATTTTCTTACCTCGTTATCAAGGTTTCGTAGCTCTACCTGAGAGTAATTTTTCAAGCCCATTCTGTGGTTGGAGCTGATCTCGGAGTATTTTTTTACCTCGTTCATCAGGTTTTCTCGGTTCTTCCCGAGAGTAATTTTTCAAGCCCGTTCTGGAGTTTCTTGGGCCTGATGTGGAAATATTTCGAAGGCAATTGAAAGATTACAAAGACGATTTCATGGATCCCAAGCATGAGGGATTGTTTATTAGTTCTGACATGTTTCTCATAAAAAAGTCAGGCATGAGTTAATCATCACGAAACTATAGCCTTATAAGATACTGTGATAAGCATAATAAATATTTGTACTAACACACAGACTGGGGGCTGGTAACTGCCCATTAGTTCTCTCATAGCAAAATAAAATACATCACAACACATTCAATGTGCAATCCCACTAAAGTACAGTGAAAACAAGCAACATACAATATAAAATCCAACTGATAAATATACAGTCAGTACTAGAAACGTTCACATAAAACTTACTGAATATGCAGGTCATTCCTTCAAACAGGCAGTTGTCCAGAACATGGGTGTGCAGTGCATTCAATGGATTAGTATGAACATAACTATGCAACATAAAAATATTGCACTTAAGGCCAAATGGCATCTGCTGCTAATGGCCATTACTGCGCCAGACAAAATGAAACAACCATGTGGTAAATACAGCAAGCATTCGTACTATCACATTAGTGCCGGCCACTGCCCACCATATCTCTCACTGCAAAAAAAAACAACTATCAACGCATTCACGATGTAGTGAAACTAAAGCACAGTGAAAACAAAATGACACACAATACAAAATCTAACTCACGAATACACAGGCAGTACTAGAGATGTTGACATTAGACACACTGAATATGCAGATCATTCCTTCAAACAGGCAGTTGTCCAGAACATGGGTCTGCAGTGCATTCAATGGATGATTATGGACAAAACTATGCAACATAAAAATATTGCACGTAAGGCCAAATGACATCTGCTGCTAACGGCCACTAGTGCCTCAGACGAAATGAAACAACCATGTGGTAAATACAGCAAGCATTCGTACTATCACATTAGTGCCGGCAACTGCCCACCACATCTGTCACGGCAAAATAAAAACTATCACAACACATTCAAGATGTAGTGAAGCTAAGTCAGTAGTAGAGATGTTCACATTAGACCCACTGAATATGCAGACAATTTCTTCAAACAGGCAGTTGTCCACAACATGCGCGCGCAGTGCATTCAATGGATCATGAACAATACTATGCAACATAAAAACATTGCACTTAAGGGCAGCTAGCATCTGCTGCTAATGACCATTAGTGCCCCAGCGAAATGAAACAATTGTGATAAATACAGCAAGCATTCATACTATCACATTAGTGTTGGCAACTGTCCACCATATCTTTCATTGCAAAAGAAAAACTATCACAACACATTCAAGATGTAGTGAAACTAAAGTACAGTGAAAATAAACAAGTGACACAATATACAAAACTCTTCAGTATTGCAACAAGCAAATGAGAGGGCACTAGAGATTACCATTAGACCCATCGATAGCATACTGACCTTCAAACAGCTAGTTGCCCAAGACATGGGTGCACAGTGCAATGAATGGATAGTTAGGAAGAAAACTGCAACAACCATGAGCAACATGTTCTATAAACTTTCAAACTTTCTAAAAAATGACCTCACTCAGATAAGGAAAATGGTGATTGCTAATACACACGACAAAACATATATGTGAAAACAGCCATTAACTGATACTAAAGCCTCTCCATACACGTTTCCGCTGACCAGGTTAAGTACCGCCAACCTACCCTCTTCCTCCACGCTCCTCTGCCACTCACCCCCTTAGCTTCCGGTGTCAAGCGGAATTTCCGTAGCTGCAGCTTCCTGTTCCGAGTGGAAGTAACGCTATGTTTTTCTTAACGTTGTTTACTTTCGCGTCGATGGAGAGGCTTTAATTGCACCAGCTGCGGTTTAAACTGTGAATGCGATTCCATCCAAGTACCACCGCCTATTGCAATCAGCGATCTGATCGTGTTCGCTGTTTCGCGTCAACCTGCGACGGGTTGTGCCACGAGAGACAACGTACAGTGGAATGTAGTGCCTGGGCGCTTGGAGACCACTGCCGTTTTTCGTGCATTTAGAAAACAGCGACCACGAATTACTACTTCAGCGGAATACAACAGCTTGTCGCCTTTGCATTCTTCTCATGGTGACTCCCACAGCTCTGCTAAGCACGCGTGGGCGTCTCACCATCGGCAGTCAAAGCGGAAATTCCCGCAGCACAACTTCAGGAAGCGGTAACGCCGGAACCGGAAACTTTTAAACTGGAAATGCTGGAACCGGATTTGGTGTGAGGGGAAAAGGCGGCGCACAACAAAGGTTGTCGCTACTTAAGAAAGCGGCAGTGGCACGTGGATGGAGGGGCTCTAACTGATACCACTCCCCCTTGTGCTCAAAGAAAACATATGCAGCCCGTTTTCCACACAAGAGGAACACGTTGCACAACTGTATTGCAGTACTTATGGGTACAAGCCAGATTTCAATTTCGTTGCCTAAAAATTGTAGTGCTTCTTAGATAGACTAAAAGGGAATTGAGCGTGTTGCCCTTGTCCGTTTCTAGGCATGCAGTTGTGATGGATGCCATATGCTTGTGTGACAAATTGAACATGGTGCTATAGGTACGACTACAAGGATGTATATTTGTAGCTGCCCTCAAACCCCTTCATGTTGCCAGTCAGCATCTATGGTGTATCATTGTATTGCTCATCTAACACTGTTTACACACAGAAGGCATGTCTGAATACCAAACCACCTTATTCTCCAGTTACTTTAAAGTGAATGCGTTGTGACAAAGTGTAATGTGAGAAGTCCATGATAAAGAAAAAAAATTGCTAATTCAACTCCCTCCTGAATTACCAATTTCTGGGCCATTACGTTTTGCATAATACACTTGTGATTAACACAGAGCCACGTTGGCCTAACCCTAGTGGCACAGGACATCCTTCAAGTTATCAGTTGGTACAGAATCATTGAGCATGCTGCTGGTGCTTTTGCCCCCGCTGAGAATACCTGTGGAATACTAACACACATTTTGTTGCTGAAGGTCCATTACAGAAATACTAAAGCGAAACAGTAAATCATTTTATACTGATAAAACAATCTTTCAGAACTGTATTCATGAACATTGTGGCAATAAGAGGATTATTAGAAGAGAAAATGAAGATTTAACTTTCATTTTTCAAGTTTTATGCAGTGCCCGCACATCAGTGTGGAGTCATACTTCAACTAAGTATATTCTTTGACACCTTTACAACAGAATTCATCAATATTGGCCAGTAGAACATTAGCTAGACCCGAACAGACACCGTCAAATTCCATATCACAGCGAGCTGGTGCAGGAACTATAAGGTGGTGGTGGCGACACCAGTTTTCGTTTTTGCAAGTTATCTGGCTTATCAAGCCAATTCTCATGGTGGGAGTTGTTTTTTCGGTGTTGTAGAAGAATGATTTAATAAAGCTCAAATAAATTTTCTTTTTCGTGTCCCTTTAAAGCAAGCACTGTGCTACATGGCTTGGGCAACCTGTCAGCCACAGAACCCACGAGTGCTTTTGTTAGGCAAAATAATTTTGACAGAAACTTTCTTGATGATATGCATCTGAAAATTTTTTTGCCTAGCAATAGTTCTTGTAAAAATTGTCTAAATCCAATGCTTTCACCTGCGGCTTTGTGTAGCAAAAATCCAGAAAGCAGTGCTCAATAAATGTCAAAATCCTGTGGGCCTTTTTCGAGTAGATAACGTGGAAAACCCAGAACAAAGCGAAAAGGCAGGCCAGTGACGCTGTCACAAACAATCGCTGCGCATCCATGTGTAGCGCCTCCCTTCAACCTCTTCTTTTGTAAAAGGAGCCTTAAGGAGGCCCCCCGCAAACTGAAAGCCCGAGTTGTTAGCATCCAGGCGCAGCCTCTTCAGCAGGCCCTTTTCACCATATACACCGTCGCCGATGTCTACCTGTGAAACAACAGAACAAGCACAGATTAATTTTCTACACTTTTGATCAAGGAAAGGTTAGGAAATAAGGTAAGGTTTGCAAAAACGGAAGTAGCTGCTTCTTGTTGATACGGTTTAAGGAACAAAGTACCCTTACGTATACCATACATGCGTTGTGCTGAGCTGTGTACTTTCACCTAAGACTAGAAAGTATTGGGAACTTCAATGCAAAAGAAAGACATTCATCTGCCTAGCTCTAAGCAAATGCGTTCCACCCCTTGGCACAGAATGAAATCTGGTGCTGTTCTAGCGATTAGCACACATTGAAAGCTTCAAGCCCGATTTAGTATTAGGCCAAGGGTCAAGATGTGCTCGATTATAGTCGGATACAACTTTAGAAAAACAGGGGCGTTTACTCCTCCGAGGCAGATGCACACGAGCATCCACTAATGGGTGCGCACTCTGGACTGACGTCATGCGCCGGACGGCCGGTGGCCCGCCGTCGAAGATGGCCGCCCGGGCTTCGAACTGGGCCAAGTCGCGTCAGCTGTGCGTGTCAATGCCTCGTCACAGTGAATTCCCAAACTGTTTGTCATTGTCTATCATGCCGGAAATATTACTGCGAGCTTACAATGTGGCATCTGTGCCGCGTGCGTTTATTCTAAGCCGTGATCCGGCGAAGAAACATTGCAGCGAGCATCGCTGATGCTGCGCTACGCTTTGCCTGAAAACAGGATGCCTCGGCGACCGCTGCAAACACACATCCTGCCTGTTTGTTTCATGTCTTTTTTATTTCGCTCCTGAGTGAAGTTAGGACAAAAAAAGTTTGCCAAAGTCTGGTGCCTGCTGTCAGCGGCGGGTGAGTTCGTGTACCGTGTCGCTGCATTTTTCGTCGGACGGGGTAAAGTGATGGAGCAAAACCATTCTGAGGAGAAATTACAAAAGCGTGCGCACATGAAACAAACCTACGAGCGTCTCAACAGAAAATATTTGACAAAGAAGCCTCCAATGCAAAGATTTGTCGCCGTCAACTTAGCGTGAGTGATCGTTGTCAACAGTGAGATAGCCGAGCGTCTAACGGCGGTGTTCGAGCGTTGTGTATAGCACCGTCGATTGATTTCTTTCCACCAGTGCTCACCGCGCACGCAAGCTGTAGAATGCGTGCTGTGGCACAGTCACGCATAAGTTGTGTTGCCAGCGTTCCTGCTTCCATGCGTGTTTGCACTTACTCATATTTGTCCTTTCATTTTATATTAGCATTTGTTTTTGATAGTTTTCTTTCAGCAAAGTCCTTACACATTTTCATTAGCCAATCTCATTCAAAGCACTAACTCCTGTACACTGCAGGACTGGCCTCTTCCATCTCATTAAAACCTTTCTCACTGGTCTACCTCGTCTTCTCAATCTGCCTACTCGCTGCGTTTTCTGTCCTTGTTTCTTGTGTTGTTGCTGCAATGTGATTAACCAACTTGCTCAAAACAAATTTTGATCGCCTATCAAAACAGAAAGGTTTAGAGATACATTTTTTTAAAAGCGTCATGTGGGTTGCACAGTAACTTTGCCTCTTACCTCTGTTCATGTTTATGCGTCAGTGCATGTGGCAGCTAGCCAGAAGTGCACATGAAAGGCTGCATATTGTGAAACACCTTGCTATGCTGTTGCATTTTTCATGCATTCAGTCTTAGTAAACAAACGGTTTTGCTGCCTATCACATATGATGGCGAAAATTTTCAGCACGAATAACAATGTGCAGTGGGGTGTGATTTCTGTCTGACGCTTTCGCCGTTGCAAAGACATTTTTCAATGAATGGAGCCCAGCGAAGTAGTGCACTGAGAGCTTTTGCAACTTTCACCATTTAATTACTTCACAAATGACATTGTCTGAACCTGGCCGTTGATCGACATGCCGATGGCTTGTAAATTAAATAATTGCCTCAATAAAACACATTCAACTTCACTCAGCAATTTTTAGCACAATGCTAGCAGAGCTATTCAGGGTGAATAATTGTGCTTACATTGGCTTACATGTGCTTACATTACTTGCCCGGTCAGATAAACAAATACAACAATGGCTGCGGTATGACTGTGATTTGACGTGCAGACTGCTAATGGTGCCTTTCAAGCGTGCCCTTGACTGCTGCTATTAATAGCTACCCGCCTGGGTATATTGGGCCTAACTAAGCTAATGATGTTTGATAATAGTTCTCTTATTCGCATTGCTTGCCTGGGCCAGGTAACCAAAATAAACAATGCCACCACATGAATGTGTGTTCGCATGCAAGCTGCCAACAGTGGCTGTAATTCTCACATTGATTGCTGCCATTTCACCAACAGTGGCGACGGCTTGACTGCGCTTTGATGTGCCGACTGCTAATGGTGCCTTTCAAGCGTGCCCTCGACTACTGCTATTAATAGCTACCCGACTGAGTATATTGGGCCTAACTAAGCTAATGATGTTTGATAATTGTTCTCTTATTCGCATTACTTGCCTAGGCCAGGTAACCAAAATAAACAATGCCACCACATGAATGTGTGTTTGCATGCAAGCTGCCAACAGTGGCTGTCATTCTCGCATTGATTGCTGCCGTTTCACCAACAGTGGTGACGGCTTGACTGGGCTTTGACGTGCAGACTGCTAAAGGTGCCTTTGAAGCGTGCCCTGATGACTGTTATTTCATCACAGGGCCCGTCATGCTCATAAGTGGCTGCCCAATAGAGTATTTTGGGCCTTCTGACATTGGCATTATTCATCTCAACGGGCTGGAAAAAACAGTAGGGGCAGCACAACTGCACACAAAGCACAATGTGCTTTGGCGTGCAGGCTGCTAAGAGTGGCTGTCAATTTCATTCACGTTGACTACTGCTTTTTCGTGTGAAGCTGGACAGTGGCTGCCCGAATGAGCATTTCGGGCCCCACATAGTTATTCAGAGTTAATAACTGCATTTGCATTCAGATTTTCCGGCATTTCGGCACGTTTCCATGCCAACGCTTATATTGAGCATGATCTGTGCAGGACGTTGCTTTTTCAGAATTGGGCTTCCATTAGAAGGAATATGTCATCAAATGAACCGCTTATTTATTTGAGAGGTCACGGGAGAATGCTTGGCTGCTGTGCTTGACACACAGTACACCGCTTCAGTGATGGGAGATCCATTGTTGCGCTTGCCGAGGTATGTGTGGCTGGCAGGAGATCTGGACCTCGCTTCACGCAGAGTCAGAGACGAGGGGAGTTTTCTCTGCGAATAATTCTTTATACAATGTTTACATGTTGTCATCGTTATCAGGACAGAGACCAACAGAGCAGCTGCAAGCTGCTTAAATAACACCTCTCCGTCCAAAGATCCCCCAGACAGTCCCCAAGGACGAAACAAGGTCGTGAGAGAAAGGGTCCGGGCAGCCTCCAGGGTCCTAACGCCGCTCTCAGTGGCCGGCGCTTCCTTGAACCACGCTGCGGCGTCAGGACGATTTGGCGGTCGGTCAGAATGGTGCGCCGGGCAAGTTTTATGGCCCGCATAGGACAAAGGGAACCAACTGCAAGGCACCGGGTCGAAACAAAGCCCTCCTTTGGAAACTGTCCCAAACACAGCGGGAGTCGTTTGTGGTGTGGGCGCCGCCGGACAAGGGGGGGGGGTGCATTGCTGCCGGGACGGGGAGGGGCCGAATAGCAGTCCGTGATCCGGTGGCTGCTTCTGTCGTGGACGCCGTGCACGTAGTCGTGTCCGAAGCAGGCAGGCACCATGCGGGGATGAATGCTGCCTCCACAGTCGACAAACCATAGCACTGGCCTTCCGTCAGGCAAATCCCAGGGCACAAACATAACACAATATACGCTTCGAGAACTCGTTAGTGAGATCTCGATCGTCGGTATCTCGTTGTGGTGAAAGAAATCGTGCACACGACCTCAGCGCACATGTGTCCTTCTTCGTGCTGCTTCTTCTTTTCTCCACATTTTGTGGGCGTTTTCGCGAGGGCGTCGATAGTTTGCCACCTGAAATATGCGAAGCTGTGACCTCCCTCCTCACCTTTAACACGGTGCTTTCGCTGACACTGAGCATCTTGGGTTTGTAATGGTTGCGATAAATGCATTGTTTTATATAAGTACTGGTTCAGTAGCAACTGATTCATTTGAAGCTCGGAACAGGAGTAGTAAATGGGCCGTGTACATGTAAACAAGCACAAATGCCATGCAGAGTTGCTCTTTCTACTTTTGCCACTTGCAATGAAGCTAAAGAGCAGACGACGGGCAGCGTTGTGGAAGGCATGGGGTTATTTTTCTGTCGCGATCTGGCATGTGCTGTAGCACATGAGAGCTCTACTAAACCAGTCATCAAAGTCTTTATTTATACTGAGAATTGCGCGTTTCCTAAGCACGATTTTTTGAGCGGGATTATTTTAGTCGCGGAGGCAATCGGACGTCGCGCTTCATTAATCTGGGCGGGGCCTCCCCTGTTTTCTAAATTTGTATCCGACTATAGTGACGCACAAGTGCTCGAGAACTATTGAACAAGACGCACTTGTTTTCGATTTACTGACTGCACTTGGGTGTAAAGCTTTTGTCTGAGAAATGAATAAACCACATACACAAGCAGCATTTTCTTAGCACAGTTTTTAATAGGTACTGATACCTTCAATTTAGAAAGCCCTGTATATTGGGCCTCATCAAACTAATTTCATAAAAGGTTTGGCAAGGTAGAAGCATAGAATTTTAGAGTCATAAGGAGACAGGTGAAATGAGTTATTTATTGCAATTATTACTCAAATTTAAAATTTAGGTCCCTCATCCCAATGAGAAATTGATGCAAGCAGTTTGTACATGCCACATAAGCATTTAGATATCAAAAATACGGATTAAAGAAAACCGTTTCTTGAAGGTTCATTATTGCAAGCAGTCATGGCCTCGAGGAGAAATAACTTCTTTTCCTGTCGGCAGAAATGAGGCTCGAGTATTTTATTGACACATATATATGCCCATGCATATATGTTATCTCTGCTGTAAAGCTTTTTTTCATGTGTATGCAAGGCGTGTGTGTAACATCTCATTGTGCACAAAATCAAATCCATAAGAACCCGACAAGAAGCTAAACAAACAAGAGAGCAATCCCAGTGACAAGCCATGTTAAACCAACGAGGTAGCCATCCCAGTAACAAACCGTATCAAAAATTTTACTGACATGAATTCTGACCTTTGAAACATAACATGTGTATATGAATACTATCTACATTAGAGCAATGGGCAACTTTAAGCAATGGCTACGCCAACATCAGAACGATGTGGATGAGAAAAGAGTGGCATCAAATGCTTGGAGTGGAGCATGCAGCAATGACTAAACACAATAGTGACTGGATAGTGTCTAGCATAATCGGCCAGGAAAGAAATTGGAAGCCATGCCTGTACCCGGATTCCCTGGAGATGCAATCAACAGGACACACGTTTATCTGAAACCAAGGAACCCATGCCCATCTTATGCTAAAACTTACATAATTAAATATGCACTTCCACTTTTTTTAGTCTTATTGTGAACAAGGCTTCCATATGGAAGCCAAAATGTATTGCTTTTATTGTTGTATTTGGTTGGTCTATGTCTGTCTTTGTCATGTTTCATACCGACCACACAGACTTCTCTGAAACTCTTGATGATACAACTTTTGTGCGAAAGCATTGCTTAAGGCACTTTTGCGTAAACCATGTCTTTAGGTGGTACAACGCATTTTTCTAGACACTCTAGAGCACCTTATTCAAGGCACGAAATCTGAATTCATGTTTCTCAAAAAGGCATTTTGGCTAGATTAATATAGTCTATATGGAGTATATAAGGCATAATTACTCAAGCGCCCAATTATATTTAACTCAGAGGAGGCTACTTTAGGTAAATTCATTAAACTGAGGGCACTCCACCAAAACATAAAATTCGTGATCAGCCACTAGAAATCCTGAAAATGGCAATACAGTAAAATGATTGCATATAACACAAATGTATCCTACAACTCGAAAGGCAGCGCCAGTTTTGTACGCACCTTTGAGAAAGCACACAGATCACGTGCTTTATTGTCGTGCTGTCCAGCTTCCAGCAGTGCAGCAGGTTCCTGCTCGATGTAGGGATGCCTCCAGAATCCGCATAGCCTTCAAAAGTAAGAAATGTTTAATTTATTGTGCTGTGAACCTGGGAATTTGTGATTTACCAGTGTCATGTGGAATTGCAAAGAGTCTCACACAGCCAGCTGCATGAATTTGTGCCTGGTTGCACAAATGTCTCTTTGTTATATCTAAGGAGGTTACACTGATATTTTGTAACAAGTGAAGTTTCAGGAAGGAACGAAATCAGCAACAACAGGCTACCAGGACAATCAAAAACAAAACTCATATATGCAGTAAAACGTGGCGCATTGGATTAAACAAAAATATTGAGCACATGAAAAGCATTCTGAAAGCTAGATCGCGATTTTGTAGCGATGCCATTCCTTTTCGTTAGTGGTCTGACCGCCGCCCCGGCCCGTGCTACGTACTGGAACAGCCGGTCGTTTGCGGTGGGCGACAAGAGTGGTATAGAATCGAGGGGTAAGTATCGCTACAAAATCGCAGTCCTTACTTTATTACGCACTCCCGTATAACCTACGATTGCAAGAGCTGGCATCCCGTTCGTAAGAATTGGTTGGTCTATGTCTTTCTTAAAGGCCGGTGTCTGAAATGTCTCGATTAAAAATAAACTTCGTTACTGTAATATCGGCGTATGTAGGTTTTGCAACATAGAAGACAAATACGCGAAGACACTCAATAACATAAACAATACACAGGTTCTCGCGACGTGGTTCTCCAAACCAAACTGTATACATACAAAAATCTTCATACAAGCTTCTATCCGCTTAAGCGTCAAACATAGGAATCGTGTGCCAACGCGCGAAGCCCATGATACATCGACGGATACATTACACATGTACTGTACTTGCGGGAATGCATATATAACGAATAACTTCTTGCCAGAAAACTACCGAACGAACAGCAACTTTCAGTGTTTTCATAATTGTGTGCCCATTCAGGCATAGCAATCAAGGCGGGTAGCATATATTTTACAGCAGAATGCAAGTACGCTGTAATATCAGAGGAAGCCTTCGTGAAATTGCTTGCTAAATGTGCACAGCAAGACGGCCAACCTACGATCAGAAAGCGCTTTGCTCTAGCTAGTACACAACGTTCATTACGTAAATCATAAGTTCAAGAATGCGCGCAAGGGCCAAACTTGCTTACCTTTCAAAAAGACTTGGCCAACGCTCCTTCGTCTCAAAGGTACCGAGGCACCGACGTCTTTCTGGCGCAAGCACTGTAGAACTTCCGATGAACTCCAGCTCCACAAAAGCACAACCTTCAACAGCCTTCCATACACTACGATTCGAAGCTCCAGTACCAGACTTTTCACGGGAGCGTGGGCAGAACAAAGGCAGCTCGGACGAGCGCTGTAGTAAGACACTCACTGTCGACACTGGTAGATCGCACGAAACACACGGCGAACTAACGGCGTTACACAAGTCCGGAGGGTTTGCGATGGTTACTGCACACGACAAGGAGCACATTTTGTCTAGGCACTTCTAAAATATAACTCAAATACCGCCTTACTGCAGTGTGCATTTCGTGGTATGTCGACCAAACAAATACTGCAGTGGCGCCACTCTGCGGTTTTTAGAAAAATGTGTCGTAAATGAGAAAATTACGTGTTTTTTTCCTAACAACAATCGGTAGGGACACTTTAACAAATTTCTTGGGTCCAAAAGTGTTAACTTTGTATAAATATGCACTTTTTTATACGCAGTTTAAGAAAATGTACTGTATATATAAAAAAAACGAAGCGGATGTCGCCTTCAAGATTCGCAACCGCTTCAGTCGCATGCAGTTTGCAAAAGCACGGCCTTCGAAATCAGACTTTGTCGCTCAAACGAAACTGTAGCTGGGAGGAGGGCAGGCATTTAGGCCCCAATTGTTGGGTTTACAGTGCCCAGGTAGGCTTCCTTATTTATAAAGATTATACAGGGACTAACGCCGAACCATGAGCGAGCTTTAAGCAGGGGACACACGGTACGATTCGGCGTCCGATCCAACGTGCGTGTATCCGAACGGTCGAGCGGCGCGTAAGCTCCGCCCAGATCCAGCCCTCCTCCCCCTCCCCCCCCCCCCAGCTTGAGTTCAGATTCACGTCGAGAAACGCAATATAAAAACTCTGCACAACACTGCTTCGCTTTACGTGAACACTGTCAATAAAATTATGCCCCTGCAAGTGACAGAACACTTCACGACGGCGCGTTGTCCACTGACGGCTCCGGTAACAGCCAGCGATACGGCCGGCAGGCATAGCTAGGCGGACGCTGCGGCCGACGGCGCTTGTTTCAGCCCGAGCTCGATGAAGAGGGCTTATTTTTGCCAAAACAATTAACGCTGTGCACTTAGGTAGCCCGTAATCAAATACAATTGGTTTACTCGACGCAGTCGTTGCGAAGGGCAAACGTGCAAGCGAAGCGAGCAGCCTCGCTCGGACGGTCGGTGCATAGAGATCGGCGTGTGCTGTTTGTCCGCGGAAAGGCCCTCGCGTCGCGGCTCCCGATTTCGACGGTAGCTTAGTGCTAGTGTACTAGGCGCTGTTTTGCATCATAAGCACATGTTCGAGATAACTTTATTGAACTGGTAACTATTTCGTGTCGGCAACAAACTGCAGCAGGCAAGGGAAAAAAAAAGACGGCGAGAAACCGGCCTGCCAGCGCCGCCTCCGTGGAGGGAACGTCAGAGAACGTCACATCAGCTGCGGCCAAACGACGGTGCGGAGTGTGCGGTTGTCGGACACATCGGACGATGAAAATTTGCCCGGTTTGTCGCACGCCGGACGTCCGATCCGGCGCTTCGGCACGGCAAAACACCTCGATTCCGGCTGCCGTTCAGGCGCGTCGGACGCCGGATCGGACACCGAATCGGACCGTGTGTCTCCCGCTTTAGTAGGCGAACACGAGCCCATCAGCGCGCCGTCCGTGCACCTCCGTCTGCTTGCAATGGTGGATGGCCTACGGGCTTCTTTGACGCCTACTGAGCACAAATTCATGATCACCGCTCGTATACACGCTTCATACAGCGCTAGCTGTGGTGTTTACGAGATTATGTGCCCTCACCTTGAATTGGCGAGACCGCTCGACATGATCGCATCTATTTCTAGTGCGTGAGGCTTTCCATTGACTGTCACTACAACTAACCAACGTTTTGTTTATTTTGTGCTACAGTGGGTCGTGACGATTCCGTTCACAGCTTCAAAGTGGACAAGAAACAGTCGTTTTCTCGCTCGTAGAAGCATGAAAAAGTGGGCTTGTGCTTGGCAATGAACTTTGACCGACACGCTTGCTTCCGGCCGGAGCAGCAGACGCGACAACTCGCCGTTTGTAGGCTGCCGGCCGATGGCGGTATCCCTCGCGAACGGCAAGATATTTACCTGCCGTAGAGAGGATCGGTCCAGGAACGATTCTTGAGGCGATTTTTGTCGCTGAATGCGAGCATGGCCACGCCGGTTCGCCGTGCAGAGCGGAATCGGAACATTATTTTTCGATGAGTTCGCACTGACGCAATGCAGTCGATCGGCTCGTCGGTCGTGCAACGGGCGGCGCGCCGGCAGGAAGCCGCGTCCACTTGAGACACCTCTTACGCGACGTATGTAGTATACATACGTTCCAAGTTTCCAACGTTCTGCCGTTCCGCTGGTGGATGCACCGCCACGGCATCGATCTTTACCATTCCTGCCGCGGCCGTGCCTGTCGCCGAGCGTAGGCTTAACTGGATTGGGCGGAGCTTGCAACCTTGGGGAGTAAAGTGGTAGTATTTAATCACGTGATCTTCAGGTTGGTTCCAGATCACGTGGTTTTAAACTCAAAATAGATGGTTTTTGGTCACGTGATCTAAAACTCTGTACGTCGTAAAGCCGGCTCATGACATCCTTTTACTACGTTTCTCAGAGGTGGTAGTAAAACGATGTAATGTAACGCATTTTACTGCCGCATGCCAGAGTAATTTTCTGGTGCAAGGTAGTCTTCAAAGCTCATGAGCCGCAAAAACCCCAATGTCGGCTAACTTTTGTTTACAGTGTAGAAGGCTTGCCTCTGTGCATAGCGTTCGCCATCAGCGTTTCCCGGTAAACGTGACGGCTACATGAACTGCAGTTGCCGGGAAGCATGAAAAGTAGTCAGGGGTCTTTGAATGCAATCGCGTGCCACTCTTAAAAGCGAAGCCTAAGCGTCCTCCAATTTTTTTTGTTACTCACAATGGTTACAAGATGGGAGCACACCTACGCTTCCAGCGTTTTTCTTTATCAAGCCATGCTACAGTGATGTAGCACTAGCGTCCCTGTTCCGCTCCTGACCAAGAATAAGAGCCCAATAACGTGTCGTGGTTGAGAAGAAACATGGGGCGCCGTAAGCCTTAGGTCTTATTGTTTGGTGCAATAAACTGTTTGGCGCTCGTAAAATGGCCCTTGGAGAGCTGATTGAGCATGGACCAAGCCATTTCGCTCCAGTCTGTCGCTCTTGTGTTGCATATAGGACCCGATAATGATTTCTTGCCTGCGTCTCGGCTCAGGATTTCCGGCTTGACTGATCGTCCAAGTTCGTTACGCAGCCGTGATACAGAGACCAGAGATGTGCTAGTTAACCATTAAATATCGGAATATTTAAAAGCATGGAAGAAAAAAAACGTTGCAGGCGAATTTAACTTCATTTAGTCCTCATAATCGGATGCCACCAATATTTTTGTTAGGGCTGGATTTTCTGTGAACCTTTTGGTATGTCGCAAATTGATGACATCCAGCACTTAGGCCGAAAATGTTTCATACTTATCACTAGGAAAGATAATGCGTCCGAGGTAGTTCCCGGCCTGCTCAAAATTGTTCATTTTCCCCTAAGGATGACCATATATTTAACGAATGGTTGGTACGATTTTTTCCGGTAACATATGGCCGCTGAAAAGAAAAACTTTCTCCCTTAATGGAGATCAGATGTAGGCATGAAATGGCAACCGACAAAGCAGATAGCCTAGACATTGCACTAGCCGCAATCTTAAGATGGGTGTAGTGCACATTCGCAACGGCACTCCCCACCCAACCACACCATGCCGTACTGTGCACTGGTCTACATGGACGATGCCCATGTAGAAGAAGAGAACTGGCTGAAGGCGGCACGACAGGCCACGAAAGACGCCAGGGAGACCGAGCGCACTGCCCAGCTAGAAGCAGAAAAACGCAAGGTGCGACGAAACTTCTCGATTCCTGCTCCGTGATCTCGGCGCAAGAGGCCACGTGTTGTGCCAACACTTTGCAAAGGGCTGGCTTCACGGACCATTCGCTTGCCAAGGTTGGCGCTGTGATGTAATGCTCTCGCGAAGTTTTTCCTTCCTCCTTGAAGGCAAAGCAGCGCTTCCAGACACGTGTCATACACTCCCCACAGTAGCTCGGCGAGCGCAGTAGCCCCGCAGCAAGTTCAATTTCCCTAGAATTGAAGTGTAGGGGGCTCTGTATTTACCTTTTGAACGTCGCTATTCCAAATGACAAATAAAACGTCAGCGTACCAGAAGTTACAGCTTGAAGGCTATTGTGAACCAACTTGACAAATAGCTCGGAAGCAATATATTTTATAACTCGATTGGGAGGAACCAGCGTACGTAATGCGGTCCTGTACAGTAGGTGGGGAGATCTCGCTGTGTTCGCGAAATTTGTCTGGATGTCCTTGAGAAAATGTTCCAAAAGCCAGGGGAACTCATGCTTCAAAGTGTTGTTTTCACTGGCTTTACTTAACGAAAAATAACAAAAACATAGACGTTTCGCCACCTATGCGGGTGGCATCGTCAGTACACAATGGCAACAAATGAGAAATACATCCTATTTATCTATGAAACTGCCGTAAACATCCGGTAGGGGGCCACGGTTAGAGTTACATGAAGATTGATTACGACGGATGAACCATGATTCTACGAACTTTCTTGGGCCCCATCGGTGTTCCCGTGCTAGTGTGGTTACATTGTTAAAATCAAACATGTGTCCCTTTGATAAACAATGATCTACCAATTCTGTCTTGGCACATGTAGCATGGGTGGCTTTCGTAGCATCTCTTAGATGTTCCTTGATACGGGTGCGACGTCGCCGCCCTGTCTCGCCAATGTAGCTGGCATCACAGTCCGAACAGTTGACCTTGTAGACGACACCACTTTGTTCGTCCGGAGGTGTGCGGTCCTTTGGCTTCGGGAACACGTTTCCCAACGTGTACGAGGGTTTAAAGACAGTTCGAACACCTAAAGGCCGTAAAGCCCTGCGCACTGCTTCTGATACACCGCGGACATACGGAATGTACACAAAGGAAGCTGGCCTTTCGGCCTTGCTCTCACGAGGTTTTTGCATGCGGCGCTGCGTATCACTGACAGGGTAACTCAGGGTGTTCAGGGTAACTCCGTTTATGCAAAAGAGTGGCCACATTCGTTAATTCTTGCTCCCTCAAAGTTTGCGTTGACGAGAGCGCATCGCAACGAGACAGGAGAGTGCGTACCACGGCATGTTTGTGTTCTATAGGGTGGTGAGAGTCAAAACTCAGCACACTCCCGCTATCGCAAGATTTGCGATATACGGCTGTCTCCACCGAACCTCCTTCGCTCCGTTGTACCAGCACGTCTAGAAAGGCTAGGCTGCCACTCTTCTCCGTCTCACATGTAAATTGAATGGCAGGATGGACGGCATTAAGCGCCTCATGCATGGCACGCAGGTTTTTCTTTTCGACAATCACAAAGGTGTCATCTACATAGCGGCAGTACATTTTGACAGGGAAGGGCAAGGACGTCATCACAGCCGTTTCCACGTGTTGCATTAACAGATCAGCCACGATTACAGAAACAGGACTACCCATCGGGACGCCTTCTATCTGGTGATATATGGTACCGGCAAACGAGAAATATGTTTGCTTCAAGCAGAACCTAAGCAGAATCATGATATCGTCAACAGTCAGGGAAGTACGGCTTTTTAACGTACAGTCCTCCTGCAGGCGTTTCTCAATAATATCCGTAGCCAATGCTATCGGCACATTCGTGAACAAGGACACTACATCGTAGGATACCATAACATCGTCGTCCCGAAGGTGCTGCTGGCGTACCGCGGTAACAAACTCTTTAGAATTCTTGACCGTGAACGTGCTCCCTTCCGCAAGCGGCTTTAAAATTTCAACCAGAAGCTTAGACAAGTTGTATGTCGGCGACCCAACAAAAGAAACAATAGGGCGTAGGGGGCAGCCGTCTTTGTGAACTTTTGGCAACCCGTAGGCTCTCGGCGTAGCTCCGTCAGACGAAAAGAGTCGACGGTACAGCGACTGGTCGACCCTTCCTTTCGTTTTCAAGCTGCGCAAATAGTCAACCAACTGCCTTTCGCAAGTGGAAGTGGGGTCGTGCTGTAACTTCTGAAAGTGCAGAGGATCATCCAAAAGCAGTTGCATTTTTCTATCGTAGTCCTTGCGGTTCATTATTACAATACCTCCGCCTTTATCAGCTTCGAGGACCACGACCGATGTGTCAGACTTCAAGTCATGAAGCGCTGCGCGCTCCTTAGTGGTTAAATTAAACTGAGGCGTCTGGGCATTTGGCAAAATGTTCACAATGCGGCTACGAGCAAGGCATACAGCTGCAGTATCTTTCATGTGATAGAAACATTCTTCCGTTTCTAGTATAATATCGCGTTTCGGAACAAACCGCGGTGCGATAGCAAAGTTCATCCCTTTCGACAAAACACTCACTTGGTCTTGCGACAGCCGTTTTTCAGAAAGGTTGTGAACACTTGTGGCCTCAAACTTTCCTTGCGGTAGACTGGGGACCAGGGTAGTCAATTTCTTGTTGTGGGCATGCGTGTACTTTTCCCTTTCGAGGAGTTCTGCCTTCGCTCTTGCTACCAGGAACTCACTGAAGTCAGCAACATGCAGTTTTGCGCGCATTCCGTATGTCCGCGGTGTATCAGAAGCAGTGCGCAGGGCTTTACGGCCTTTAGGTGTTCGAACTGTGTTTAAACCCTCGTCCACGTTGGGAAACGTGTTCCCGAAGCCAAAGCACCGCACACCTCCGGACGAACAAAGTGGTGTCGTCTACAAGGTCAACTGTTCGGACTGTGATGCCAGCTACATTGGCGAGACAGGGCGGCGACGTCGCACCCGTATCAAGGAATATCTAAGAGATGCTACGAAAGCCACCCATGCTACACGTGCCAAGACAGAATTGGTAGATCATTGTTTATCAAAGGGACACATGTTTGATTTTAACAATGTAACCACACTAGCACGGGAACACCGATGGGGCCCAAGAAAGTTCGTAGAATCATGATTCATCCGTCGTAATCAATCTTCATGTAACTCAAACCGTGGCCCCCTGCCGGATGTTTACGGCAGTTTCATAGATAAATAGGATGTATTTCTCATTTGTTGCCATTGTGTACTGACGATGCCACCCGCATAGGTGGCGAAACGTCTATGTTTTTGTTATTTTTCGTTAAGTAAAGCCAGTGAAAACAACACTTTGAAGCTGGATGTCCTTGTTTTAATGCTCGGATAGCTCGCTCTGTCTTTTGGCTCAAGGTCACTTGAAGGTCATCAAAAACGGGAGCTAAAAGTATTTTATGCTTAATACTGAAAACAGTTGGCAATATTGTGCAGACAGAGGTGTTCATTGCGCTTCGCACACAAAAACATTGTCCACCCACTTTGGGCTCTTGCATGGTTGGTGTCTGCTGTTGATGGTTGGCCAGTGTCCGGTGCTGTCAATTTTAACGCATCGTACAGGTAGGACGCATACAGATAAGACACTTGTAATCCCCTTTCTCCGAAATTCAGGCGTACCAGAGTTACCTGACACAAAACGATGTGCGACAACACCCGCCTTCCAAGCTCCCCTCCTCTCTCGCCCACCTCAAGACTTCGCAACCGACTTCGGAAGACTTCCCTTCGTCTCAGGCAGCTATCGTCGTTTATACCCGCCAGTGGAAGGCGTGCGCGAAGCTCCTTTCTAGAGTAAAAGCACCTAACTTCCGTTCCCTACCGGTTCACAAGGCACTTTCCTGAACTTTGGACAGCATGTTGCAGCAACAATCGAGTGACGCAAATAGGAAATGTCATGAATTCGCGACATACCGAAGCCAAAGCGGCCATTAAATAAGTAACTACGTTTCCAAGCTCAGCAAAAATCTGTAGCATCTCTTAGGTGTAAACAGGACGAATAAAATTTTGGAAGCATGAGCTGTCATTCATTATGTTCACGAAACCGGCAGAAAATAGTTCACATTCCACGTGCTAGCACCTCGTCGATCGCGACTACAAACAGTGCACTCCAATATGTTAACACCCTCAAGGGTGTTTCTGAATTGTGCCATGGGTGACACCTTTTCTGGGTGTATTGCAACACCCCAAACAAAGTGTACTAAGTAACACCCCACAAAGGAAAGGGTGTTAAAATGACACCTTGCCTATGGGTGTGAAATAAAAAGCACCCTTTAAGACATGGCTGTAAAACAAATGACACCCTTCCTTTATGGGTATAACACAGACACCACCTTCTTAATATGGGTGTAGCATGGACACTACCCTTCGAAAAAGGTGTTATCCCTGCAAGTAAAAATGAAATTATGGGGTTTTCCATGCCAAAACCACTTTCTGATTATGATGCACGCCGTGGTAAGGGACTCCGGAAATTTGGACCATGTGCGGTTCTTTAACGTGTACTTAAATCTACGTATACTAGTGTTTTCGCCCCCATCAAATGTGGCAGCTGTGGCCAGGATTCGATCCCGCTACCTCGGTCTTAGCAGCCCAACACCGTAGCTTAAGCAACGACGGCGGGTTCCTGCAAGTATTTTAGTGTTCACTACAGCGATGTAGTTATTGGACCGCCTAGGTATTGTAACTGCTGCCTAGCCTCAGCGATGTAACTATCTTGTTCAGTATATGAGACAGAGTGTGAGAGGTGTGCTCACTTAGTTCCCCTGGTTGAGCATGTAGTACTATAATTAATGTGAGACCTATTCAGGCAAAAAAGTTAAGGTTCCGCCATTGCAGCAAGGCGCACAATCCATGCCTTAGGTCATCTTCCTCTGCAGTGATAGTACACTGCCACTAGGCAGCACAGCATGACAACGAAGCATTCTATGTCTGCCTAAATATGTCTGCCTAATATGTCTGCCTAAATGTCCAAAAGAAGAATGTGTCATTTACACTAATTGGTGCCTACATATCCCCAGCGGGTCACTTTGACGGCGAACGACTCAAGAAAATATTACTAATGAACAATGGTCCCTGGGTTATCACAGGTGACTTCAACGCGCATCACCAGCTATGGGGAAGCACTAAAATGGACTCCAAAGGCAGGAGCCTTGCCTCCTTTGCTGCCGACCATGATTTGTGCTGTGTAAATGACGGCAGCCCTACATTTCTGCGAGGCACGACCTACAGTAGCTGCTTGGACTTGACTTTGGTGTCACGGCGCTTTGCCTCGAGCGTCCAATGGTTTACAGACGTAGAAACACATGGAAGCGACCATATTCCAACATACATAACGATTAGAGGAATTGACCAACGCTCCTCTACTGTGTTGCGTACAGTTGATTGGACAAAATTTAAGAAGGATATGGATGACACTTGTCGGGAAGGCCTCTCACACACCTTCGAAGAAACAATCGCAGAGGCATTGAAAACGTCCATGTGCTCGCTTACAAGGTCAACAAGGCGAACAGACTTAGACGTGGAACTGGATAGGCTGCGTGCGACACGCCGACAGGCGGAGAGGAGGTATCGGCGCACGAAGTCCGTCTTGGATCTGAGGGCTTCACGGCGCATACAAAAGAAAATCCAGCGTCGCATGGATAAATTGGAAGATAAGCGATGGAAAACATTCTGTCAGTCGCTTGATCCCCGAAAATCGCTCTCGCACATATGGAGAACGGTTAGGGGTCTTCGCTCATCTCCGCATCAAAGGAAGCCCTTCGCTGCTCTGGCCCTCTACCAACTTCGCTCGGAACTTCAATTGGCTGAAGAGTTCTGCGCACGGATTGCTGGGTCCGTTGCCATCATTACTGACGCAGCATTGAATGACATCCCTGAGGCACGTGTACCAGAAATCAACGTGCTATTTTCACTCGAAGAGCTCGATGCTGCGTTGGCGACTTGCAGGCGTTCTTCGTCACCAGGACCTGATGGCATCACGTATGCTGCCCTATGCCACCTTGGACATGAGGCACGTGATGAGCTTCTCAACTACTACAATGAGTCTTGGCAGAACGGCGCCGTTCCTAAACAATGGAAATCGAGCCGCTTGATCCCCATTCTGAAACCTGGAAAGTCACCGCTTGAGATCTCATCATATCGTCCGATTGCGCTTTCGAGCTGCGTCGGCAAAGTGATGGAAAGAATGATTCTTGCCCGATTGGAATGGTACCTAGAACGATTCAACATCTATCCGAACGCCATGACAGGCTTCCGTCGGGGTCGCACGTCCATAGAAAACGTCATTGACATCGTAACATGGGTCCAAAATCAAAAAAGCCTCAAGCGCCTGTCTGCGGCACTTTTTCTGGATATAAAAGGAGCCTATGATAACGTCACCCATGAGGCCATACTAAACTCACTTGAGGCTGTTGGAGTTGGTGGCCGGATGTATCAATGGATTCAAGACTATTTGACTGAAAGGCGTTTTTTCTTACAGACCGAAGACGGCCCAACTTCAGACCATTACATCTGCCGTGGTGTGCCGCAAGGTGGAGTGTTGAGCCCTATTTTGTTCAACCTCGTCCTGGTAGGACTAGCGGATTACCTACCGCAGACAGTACATGTCTCAATATACGCCGACGACATTTGCATCTGGGCCTCTGCGGTGACTCGCCCTCAGCTAAGAGCCAGGCTTCAGCGGGCGGCAACCATGACGGCTTCTTATCTCCGAGAACAAGGCCTCAGTGTGTCTACTGAGAAGTGCGCATTACTTGGTTTTACGCGGAAACAAATGTCATCGTATCCTGTTACCATCAATGGTCAAGCTGTATTCTATGTTAAGACACATCGGTTTCTGGGCGTCATCATTGACCGCAACCTCTCGTGGAGCCCTCACTGCGTCTATCTGAAGAAGAAGCTAGTCGCCATTGCTCAAGTCTTCAAATTTCTATGCGGGAAAAACTGGGGTACACCAGTCCATTCTATGTTGCAGCTGTACAGGGTTCTGTTTCTCGGACTCCTACGTTACAGCCTACCAGTGTTGTCCAATGCATGCAAGACGAACTTTCGCACCTTGGAGAGCATACAAGGTCAAGCCCTACGCACGTGTTTGGGGCTGCCTCGGTGCACGTCAACAGCAGCAACAATTGCCATCGCAGGAGACCATACAATCCAGACACATGTAGCTGTCGACTCTCTCAGAGCGCACATTCGCCATCTGTCAAGGATCCCCGACCACCATTTGGCCTCCCTACCAGCCGAGAGACCTCAAGCGACCTTTTCACGAATGATTAACGCTCATCAAGAGTACATACCAGCAAGTTTTACACCGGCGGCGAAGCCTTCCTCCCCCCTGTGGTGCCTGCGACAGCCTCAAGTGAATTTTGATATTCCTAGAATTACAAAAAAGTCCAATCATCCATCGCCGGCTCTGAAGCAACTTACACTCCTATTACTGCACCAGACGTATCATGACCGCATACACATATATACCGATGGTTCAACCTCACCTACCAGCTCAACTGCCGCATTCGTCGTTCCAGCCAAGAACGTTACAGTTAAATTCAAACTGTCGCACACGACTACATCTACATCGGCAGAACTTGCAGCTCTCCATGCCGCTATGATGTACATCACCGAAGAGCCAACAGAGAAGTGGGTCGTATTTTGTGACTCCAAGGCAGCCCTTCATAGCATCAAGTCCGCGTTACGTCACAGAACGTACGAGCAAATGACATCTGAAATCAGGGAACTGCACCACCATGCTCTGGAAAGAGGACACCACATTGTATTTCAGTGGATTCCTGCTCACTGTGGCATCGTCGGCAACAACCTAGCTGACAAGGCTGCCCGGTGTGCCCACGAAGATACAAAGACGCGTCCAACACCTTTGGCGAGGTCGGACGCTGCCAGAGAACTTCGCCTACTTGCGCGCTAGAAGTCCCAAGATCTCTGGACATCAAGTGGCTTCAATTGCAGATTACGTCAACTGGACCCCACGCTACGGCTACAACTGCCACCTAGCCTTTCCCGCGGCGAAGCAACCTTGTTGTGTCGCTTGTGGTTGGGAGTGGCGTTCACGAACGCATACTCCTACCGTATGGGAATGGCCGAGAGCCCGATGTGCGACTCCTGCGGGTGCGAGGAGTCCATCGAGCACGTATTGTGTACCTGCCCTCGCTACGATGTCCACCGCCTCCCTCTGCGGGCAACTTTACACAGACTAGACTCGAGACCATTCACCGAGTCAAAGATACTCGGACCGTGGCCACAACCGTCACTGGCTCGAAAAGCGATTCGTGCACTAGTGCGGTACTTAAAGTGCACGGGCTTAAGAGACCGCTTATAGTGTCATTGTGTAAGGTGTCCCTCCCACATGTACTCAGTGCTGACTCTCTCCCTTTCTTCCTCTTTCTATTCCCCTTTCCCCCACCCCCAGTGTAGGGTAGCAAACCGGATGCTGTTCTGGTTGACCTCCCTGCCTTCCCTACCCTTGCTTTCTCTCTCTCTCTCTCTCTGTACTAAGGACACAGGATGTCTCACTGCTTGGTACACCAGTATAGTATAAATTCGTATCCTGCCAACATTCATCAATCATACTATAGCCTGGTTGTTAATTTACACCCGTAAAATTAGGGTGTAAATTAGAAGGACCGGGCTGCTCCAAAAGTATTTTCTTGGGGGAACATCCCTTCTTGAAAAAAGAGGCGTTTCAATGTCGTTTACAAGGGTGAAAAAGCCGAAACGCCTTTATTACACCCATAAGGGTGTGAAAATTTTATGAGTGTGGTTGCCAGCCTCCCTTTATTGCCCCTATAGGTGGCATCGCGCGTTGGCGCTTGAAAATATTGTTGCAAATGCGTGGGAACCGCAGTTGTGCCAGAAAAACTGCCAGCGCATGGGCTGCATTTATTCGGTATGTCGCGAATTGGCGACAAAACGTTAAATTGAGAAATATCTTTCAGCCCATACCAGTTATAGAATATGCATATGTGATACCCGCCGTGGCGGCATAGTGGCATGTCTAAGCCAAAGGGCGTGGCATGCAGTCCCAGCCGCAGCGGCCGCGTTTCGATGGGGGCAAAATACAAAAACGAAAGCGCACTTTGCACAAGGATAGAAAGTAGGGCGACTTGGTACGGTAACATATTCTTGGATTGTAGAACAGTATACAACAAAGCTTTTCACAACAGACAGATAGGCTCAAGAAGGCTGGCTATCCTGCTCATTTGTTATCACTAACCTGCGAAAAGCTTTCGGAATTGGTAAAAGGGGCCACTAGGAAACAATAAAAACAGTAAAAAGGAAAAAAGGTTTGCTGTGTGGCCCTATGTACATAGGTTGTCGCATGGTTTGCGGAACGTAGCCAGTAGATATGACGTCAATACAGTTTTCACGGCCTCCCGCAAATTCACTATGGTGTGCCCTATGATAAAGAAGGAACTTGAACAAAGGACAAAGGAAGAAAAAATTATTGCGGCGTTAGGCATGTGTCCCCTTTAGTGCCTTGTAACACTGGTAGAGTTTATCAGATTCCACTCAAGTGCGGGACAACTTACATTGGACAGAGCGGCAGGTGTATCAATATCAGACTAAAAGAATGCAATCACTTAACAACCCTAATGCTTCACATATAGCGGGGAATTGTTTCAATTGTGGTCGAAAACTTTTGTTTGAAGACACAAAAACCCTTTCAAGACACAAATGCCAAACCACACGCTTCTTTGCATTTCACATTAAAAGATTAGGAGAGGCTTGCGTTAGCCACGCATCAACATCTCTTTTAGAAAGCGAATTTCAATATCTTCTCAGCACGCGTGTCAACCTCAAGCAGCCCTTTTGTTGTTTTTTTTTGCTTTCCTGCCTCTTGTTTAACTGATAGTCTTTAGACCTTGTCATGTTGGTATGCTGCGGTATTTGCAATCACCTATATATATATATATATTGATCTTTCAATAAACATTTAGTAGAGAGTTAGCGCTCATCCTGTCTGCTTGCAGTCTATGCGTGTGTCAATTCACGCGACAATCTAAGAATCCGTTAGCGCACTGTGCATTGGGCGCACGTTAAAAATCTTCACTATCTTAATTCCTTCACTACGGCGTGCCCCATAATCATATCTTGGTTTTGGTAAGTAAAACTTCAGAATTTAAATAATTATGCAAGGATAGAACGGTTTTGTGACTAGCCACGCTTTTTCAAAAATCTAGTGCTCCCCGCGATGTCAGGTACTTTATGTTTCGGGGATACCGAATGTCCATTACTCAATGGGCTCCTCGCGGAAACGGGCGACCTTTCAAGCGAAATCACATCCCCTAATTCGTTCAAAAATGAGAAAGTGCTGCGTTTTCGAAAGAGAGAACAAAAAACACAGTTCCAGAAGTTTATTGACCATGAAGCAGGACCTACGACACTACAAGGATTATTGTCCGCAGTGAAGCATTTTGCGCGGTTTGGTTGAATTCCTGTTCGGGATGAACGTTTTGACAACTGTCGTTGGCTGCAGCCCTACAGGCCAAGTTCGCCTTTGTCCACTCAATATGCTTCGCCGTATTACAGGTTTATATTGACGGGAACCATACTAAACCACATCTGTCGTGTTCGAATGCGCCGCCTCAGCCATCCCAAAAAACCAGCTATTGCTTTTCAAAACCCAGTCGGCGAAGTCATGTGTGCAAGCAACTGCCTGGCAGAGTGCTAAAGGGCACATATTTTTGTATGTGAACTCTGCCTAATGCGAAAACGATTTATAAATATGAATGTGTGCAATGGTGTGGCAGCTTACAAGGAAGGAAGGAAAAAAGTGAAGGAAAGGTAGGGAGGTTAACCAGTTTAGCTTAACCGGTTTGCTACCCTACACATGGGAGAGGGATGGGGAGTTTGGCACATTGCTGCCAGAGCAGCGCCACGGGCTTGTGTTTGCTTGTTTCACAATCGCAAAACAATAAACACCTGTTAATACCAGTTCTGTGAACGTAGAGGAAGTATATCCGCAATCTGAAGTCGCGGTTTTAATGTTCAAGAGCCATTACCCGCCATGGTTGCTCAGCGGCTATGGTGTTGGGCTGCTGAGCACGAGGTCGCGGGATCGAATGCCGGCCGCGGCGGTCGCATTTCGATGGGGGCGAAAACACCCGTGTGCTTAGGTTTAGGTGCACGTTAGAGAACCCCAGGTGCTCGAAATTTCCGGAGTCCTTAACTACGGAGTACCTCATAATCAGAAAGTGGTTTTGGCACGTTAAACCCCATAATTTGTTCGAGAGCCATTAAGCAGGCGTTATTACTCAAATTTACTTTCATCAACTTCATAAACAGTTCGCACGGTCTTCCGAACAAGACAGGAGAAACCAAGAGGAAGAGAAACTCACCCCCGGTAACTTCACGATGCACCAATTTGTCAACAAGTTCAACGAAAATGCCCAGTATGAATCTGCCGAAAGCGCTTTATCTAGAGCATTGCCGCGAACATGCTTTGACCCCACAGAACAGCAGGTGTTCTGGTATGGACGCTGACCAATTGCAGTCAACGCGTTAAGAATCTGGGTTCTAAGTTGAAATATAAATGATCCGGAACAAAAATAAAGCGATGAGTGCCTCCTGACTCCTTGCTGATTCTGTATAACGATGCTACTACTGCCGACGTGCCACTGCTGTTGCTATCATCAATCCTATCTCAACACATGCTAGCACCACCGAAAGGGGCGCCCTCGTCAGGGCTCGAGTTAAATCTGCACGGTGCCTATCGGGTGAGTGCCGGGTAATAAAAATGCCATCAAAAAAGGAGCGGAAGCGGTGATTCGCATTAGCCACGGAAGAAGGCAAGCGAACCTCGTAATTGTGCTGATGGCCAGCGAAATATATCGGTGACCGGCGCTGGACCGCGAGCTTTGCTGGAATTGCGATGTGTAATTGCACACCGGCCCACATACGCATGTCGTAAAGTACACGTGATGCCAACAGAGAGGCAGAAACCGAACGAAAGAGAGAGAGATCCCTTCGATTGCTTCCTATCATAATCGACTTGTCGAAGTGGCACTTCTGGAGCTAATGAGTGCTTGCCCCTGCTTGGGAAGTGATCTCGGTGAAGCCAAAGCCCGTCTTTTTTTTATATGCGGCCTTTGCTTAGGCTCTGTGGCTATGGTGTGGCACTAATTTGTGTGCCTAAGGTGCGCGAATCCGACAAAGCCAATTGGGAAATTAGGCTAATCGATACCCACAATTTGGCTTCCCTAATGCTCTGCCTAAGTATCATCCATATAACACAAATGAATGGCGCCGACAAAAGGCATCAGGTCGTTCTGTGTGTGAGCACGGGATAGGACAGGAGCAACTGTATAATTATTATCACAAATGTAGCACGCACACACCGTACATAAAGGAGCAGGTGATCGAGAAAGATAACACTGCTCCTGCTATGGGAACACGTGGGGTGTGTGTTTTACAGCGAAGCTGCTTATGGCTAGCGTTCAGTGCACTTTTCGTGTTTGGCAACAAATCTGCGTGAGCAAAAACTATCATCATCAGCAATATCCCGAGCGTCATCGTTTTCTTCCAGTGCTAGCTCCATTGCGGCTCATCATTCCAGCGTAGAATTTCGCTTCTCTTCTGCCATCGTAATGGGAAGGCTACGTTAAAGAACTTTTTCTTTTATTTACGGGGGTATCAGTCATTGCTTAAGGGATTATGAGGCATTCATTGTCGTAAGTGACGGAAACCGCCGTGGTTGCTTAGTTGCTATAGTGTGGTGCTGCTGAGCACGAGGTCGTGGGAACGAATCCCGGCCATGGCAGACGCATTTCGATGGGGGCGAAATGCGAAAACACCCATGTGCTTAGATTTAGGTGCACGTTAAAGAACCGCAGGTGGTCAAAATTTCTGGAGTCCCCCACTACAGCGTGGCTCATAATCGGAAAGTGATTTTGGCGCATCAAACCCTATAATTTAAATTTTTTTCGTAAGTGGCGGACAAATTTCTTGTTTGGTAGGCATGGAACTGTTTACGCATTTAATAACAGAGGCGATACGAGAATATGTGTGCATACCTATCGTCACGATGACCATCGACTAGGAAAATAAATAAGTTCGAACCTTGTTCAAATATCTGAGTCACCTCTGTGTCGTGTGCTAAGCAGCTTCGTTGGTCATCCATCTTCACAGAGTCTTTGTGCACATAATGTAGAGCCTTTTCTTTATGCACATAATGAGGCGCTCTCCTTGTGTGCATCGTCATCTAGCAGCGTAAGACGTCGAGCAACAAGGTCCAGCATGTGCCACATGTGGAGAGTATGGCCTATTGTAGAGTGAAACCTACACTGACCCCACATTCTGTGCTTGTTTGGAGCTAGCTCAACTTTTGATTCTTATGAGAGTAATACTGAAATGATGAGTACTCGGAACAACGAAATGGACGACTTAAGTCAGAAGCCCGGCTCTATTTGTACTCACGAGCTGCGAAATGTGCGATACAAGAGTAACGTTTGACAGCTTTAGTCGTCCGTCGTCTTCCGATCCTGAATGTAAGTTTGCGGGTAAAGTTACGAGACTATCGCAGGCTGCGTGGGTCGTGTCCACCAGGATAAAATTGTTTCGATTGGTGCGGGCGATCCACTATGACAGACCGATTTATCCCATGGACATCATTTATCGCTAAGCGAGTCATGTTTATGTGTGAGACAAGGGACCCATTTCAACAATATGTTCTTACTCAACGAAACACTGTGCCTACAATAGCGGTCGTGTCCAATTGCGTCCGGGACTATTTTGGATATATAGGGGATATCCTAGTTTTCGCGATTCGTTTCTTCTATTTTTCCTGCCACAAGTTCTACGTCTAAACTATAGCAATGAAAAGCACAAAAAGGTACACAAGATCACTCTTGATATATTTCTGTTGGTGCCGTTGTACATAAGTGCCTGCATTGACGATTTCGGAATGAAGAAGCATTCTTTTCACGGATAACGTTGTGTTCGCCTGAAACGATGGGCCCTTGTATAACTCTGAATTAAGGAGTGTTACGAAAAAGAGTATACTTAAGCACTTATATTCATTTACATTGAAGTAATGAGTATGACCTTTTGGAGCATTGGATGTTATCGTCAGCATAGTGATGTAGACCCTTAATGTTTGTGCAAAAGTATGCTACCCCCTACGCATCTTGCAGTGAAGCCATAAAATGCATATTTCATATCTTTTTTCATGTCACCTACCCATACTGTTCAAAAAAAGACCTAGTAGACACTCAGGCCGTGGAAGGCACTAGTTGGCCTTCACTTGGTGAGTCAATCCTGCAATCACATTACCGGCGCACTAGCCAGATACTGTCACTGAGCATGATCATTTGGGTTAAAAGAGGTTGTTAGAGGCTTATTGATATGTTTACTATGCCCGAGTCAAAAAAGAAGAAATATTAAGATAAAGGCGAATTTGTCTTCTTTCTTGGGACCCCAAGGCAAGTAGGAGAACAATAGTTTCCTAAGGTTAGTAGGGCGATTACCGTCAAGCAGTCGAGGCAGCCGAAGGGGAAAGACTTCCTTACCAATATGACTACCAGCCCATCGCCATCGATCATTGCAGGTCATGCCCGTACTGTTATGTTGTAGGGTCGGCACAGCTACTTTGCATGAATGCGTCAGAATTGGATATCTTTACTTGCCAGAACCAACGTTTATGCGGCCAGCGCAGGTTCCAGTACGCACAAGCAGACTGCCATCTACCAAGAACCACCATGATGCACCGACAAATGTGCCCTAGCGCTAATGCAGTGAAACGAGCGTCCCTTCCAATATGATCCAGCGTACTTTCAGCAAATGCGCCGCCGTTCTAGTGACTTCCTGCAAGTGCAAATGTTCCCAGTGCAATCCAATGTAGAAAATACACTGGTTTAACGCTGAGATGCACTGGAAGCCGCTGGTTTCCACGATAGAGATATGTTGTCTTTTTTGTGCAACTTTTGGGCTCCACAGCCACTGAGGTGTTAAGCCAAGAAAGTGGGCGTTCGGTATATTTGCTAGCTCCGAAAACCTGCTCCCGCAAACAGTGTCGCTGTTTCTGCGGAGGCTGTGAATGTATAGTCTGACAGGTAGTGTAACAAATGTCACTATAATGCGACCTTGTTAGACTATGTAATTTTAGTACTAATAAGTGATTTCATAAACCTGCAAAGCGGGCATGAGGGGCACCGTAACAAATACCGCGGAATAATTTTTCTCACTTGAAGTGCTCTTAGTCACACTTAACATACGTGCAGAATAGCGTTTCATACTCCGCATAGTCAGTGTTTCTACTATAGCCCATGGCCAGGAATTGAATTGCCGTTGTTATACTCAATAGCAGAATACCATAGCCATATACAGTCAACGCAGTGGGCTCACGCGAGCTTTTGTCGACTGCATCTGACAGCATGCTTTACAGGCGCCGAGAATAGTTGCCATGTTTCACCGTTATGCAGCACTGGAAGTCATTTGTGAACGTGTAGTCGTAGGATGTATATAATGGCATCAACTGACTGCGAAGCGTCTCCTCTATTGTTCCCAACAGTATAAGTTTACGGAACGACAAAACGGTGACACATGTAGTTCATCCTTGAAACCTCATATGGGAATACACCGACTTTATGAACGCGTGCATTCGCATTCGGCGTTTGGTACGCTGCTGAGATAGCTACTGAGATTGGAGCAAAGAGACGTCAGATGCTAAAGATGAAACCTAACGCCGGTTCACCACGCTTGCTTGGTGGCCCTTGCGTTGTGCTGCCCTGTATGTTATACTTCAGTTATTTTACGTCGAGGATGTCGGCTTTATATGCAATGAATAGGGCTAGAGGGCAACAAATAGTGTGAAGGCCGTGACCCGAATGCCGGAACGGAAGCAAACAAGCCTTGCATTGTCAAACTGCTCTGCCAAGGAAATGCTCGCTATATAAAATGTATGTGGGCTCGCATAGTACGCGGTATGCGGATTTTCGTTGATGTCGTAAAAATTTTTGTGACAGTCGCGCAGTACGAAAATTGTTCGAAAATTCAGATACCAAAACCCGGCTATTGTGATGAAGGCATATCGTGCTTGAAATATAACTTGGATAATTGACCCACAAAATTTGAAAGGGGGTTGACCGAGGGTTAGTCATATCATAAGAAGCACCAAACACTGACACCAAGGACAACATAGGGGAAATTACCTGTACCTAATAAATGAAAATAAAGAAACGATAAGTAATGGAAATTAAAGTGGATGAAAAAAACAACTTGCCGCAGGTGGGAACCGAACCCACCGAACCGTGCGATGCTCTACCAATTGAGCTACCGCGAAATGCGAAGGTCGTAGGTTCGGTTCCCACCTGCGGCAACCTGTTTTTTCATTCACTTTAATTTTCATTATTTATCGTTTTTTTATTTCAATTTATTACGCACAGGTAATTTCCCCTATGTTATCATTGGTGTCAGTGTTTGTTGGCTTCTTAAGATATGACTAATAAAAATCGGGCCTCTCGGTCAACCGCCTTTCTTCTCGTTTATTACATAACGAGACTCTTGAATCCGGCAACATTGATGCCTTCAGGTAGCTTGTGCGGGTTTATTGACCAGTCGCCTTCACCCAAAAAGATCACGTTCTCGTGATGCGTGTGGCAAAAAGGACGTTCCACGTCCGCCACCAAGGTCTGTGAGTGGTGGCGCTGGCTAACACTCCCAGGGTTCTACCAGGACACATAAATACCCAAGAAAGTGGGTGGGGAAACGGCGCCGTGGTAAAAAAGAAAGAAAAAAAAACACAATTGGTAGAGCATTGCACGCGAAATGCGAAGGTGGTGGGTTCGGTTCCCACCTGCGGCAGGTTGTTTTTTCATGCACTTTAATTTCCATTATTTATCGTTTCTTTATTTTCATTTATTAAATACAAGTAATTTCCCGTACGTTGTCCTTGGTGTCAGTGTTTGTTGGCTTCTCATGATAAAATTTGAAACTGTATTCCAAACTGGCGTACATTATAAGAAAACCATTAAATAACAGTGACCTTTTGGAGACCCAAAGGATTTATTTCTGCATTCATCTGTAGTTTGTTTTGTCGCCAACTTTTTTTCCAACTGCCAATCTTCATTTCAACAGCTTTAAGAAAGTTTCCTAATTATTCGCACAGAAGTAAGGCCAACTCCTTATCCTATAGGCAGACCCTCCTTACCCACTTAGCATATGATAAATGCGCTTACGCCACAATCACACATTTGTGGTAACTTTCACAGAAAGCTGGAAAGCTGGAATACTTAAATATTATAAATGTTACACAGACCTAACTTTTGTGGCAACATCGCATGTCTTTCAGATCTGCGGCACGTTCCTTTACTTCAGCTTCGCGGCCATTGTTATGTAACAATCCATGCCCGTTCCAGTCTTAAATACTTGCCTTCTGTGATGCCGAGTTGTCGATCCCGGCGATAACGTGGATAGGGGATGTCCGAGCCAAATTTTGAAGCAAGAAGAATGGTGAATGATATTGTTACATAACACGGCTGCGGGGCACGACTTTACATATTGGTTGAGCACTAATGTTATCGGTGAAATATCTGCTCGCTTTGCTATCACCCGTTCAGGCTGACCAAGCACACGCTTTTATGTGGCTGCTGCATGCTTTTCTGGTAAAATAAAGTGCAGCTCATGTACGCATTGCGGTCATGCTTTGCATTTATGCCGTGTGGACTAGCCCACTCTTGCCAAATTGTTCAACAAAGAAAGATATTTAGAAAACGTGGTGCACGATACAATTACGGTCTTCGGACGTCAGACCTCTCACAATCGGACACCATAGCTGTTAAGAGGAAGCTTTAGCTCGGGCCCAACTCCGAGGATGGCTATTCAAATACATCTGAAGCGCAGAGACGCTTTTTTGAGATAACCACTGGGGATAACCTAGTGAAATTTGTTGCATTTGAAAGATAAAGTTAATGCTTGTGACTGTTGGAAGTGGAATTTCGATTTAATCCCGGAATTCTCTAAAGCGAATTTTCTAAAATTAGTACGTATGAAAGAAATTGACGCACTGAGTTTACAAATTTCGAGCTCTGCACCAAGAAAGATGTGGCAGTTCTGTAAACTGCATCTATTATCCAAGGAGGACGAACGCGATATGTACATTGATACCTTACATGAATTTGTTGCATTGTTTGCAAGTACTTTGCAAGACTCCTACTCACAATTTATTCGTCTATTTCAGAGCCATGTATGATATATAAGTTATGTCCGCTCTAGATGTGCTATTAGTTTCAGTTTACAGAATTGTGATGTAATTTGTTGTTGCTGAGTTGTAAACTTGATAGTTTCGTTTTGTGAAACTTAGCGATTTTCAACAATATCGCTGAAAAAACTGACGACTTGCGAAAACTATCACTATATTTTAGCCTTTTGCTTTCAATGCAAAAGGACCCATCAAGTTTAGCGCAGTGGTTGCCGAGAAAAACGATTTCTCCTATCCCACGTATTTAGACAGGAGCCCTCGAGCTAACGCTTCCTATTAAAATTGTGTTTTTTACCATATCTTAACGTATTCTTTATTCCCATGAATAACCTCGCTAACGATAGCTAGGATACCATACCGAAGCAATATATGTGGCTACAGGGTTTCAAGAATATAGTCGCATGAAGAACATTGACAAAGTGCATATCTATGCATGACTGATGAGACAGCTAAACATATCTGTGAGAGAATTTTTCTTTGACGCAACGGGATGCGTTGTCACTTTTCCATTCCGTCACGCTACTTAGCCCGTACGATTTGGTAAGGGAAATGACTCCTTTTGCTGAATAGCCTATATATGTTTGCAGAACGAGCTCGACCAAATGAAGGTGATAAAAATCTGAGACTTGTCTAAACGTATACTTGATTTGAATATTTTCCCGTCGGGTAGCATGGAGATCTGGAATTCTTCGGTTTATATTCCGTGCTTACTTCGGTCCGATCACAAAGTTATTGCGACCTAATCTTTAGGGCAAACTCTGCATGGAGTCACGAAACCTATGCGTACAGACATGGATTAAAATAATTTTATTCAAAACTTCGAAAGACGTGAAACACTTATACACAGTTTTGTTTCATGAGAAGAATGTACTGAAGAACACACAAGACTTGGGGTTTCACGTTCAACTGCTGAGTTTTGACCTGCATGCTTCTTTCAGGTGGGCTATAACACTATACGTGGTATCAAGGGGCTTTTGTAAATGCACGCTTTGCCAAACGGCGGATACCTATATGACGCTTTCGAAATGTTATTATTTAGGAGGGTTCTGAGCGACTACAGTGTTCATCGCTGTCACTGCTCATGGTCTCATGGCGCGTTGGTACAGGCCACACTCCAGAGGCAGATGTGTGCTGCAATTCAACCTGCCGTATAATCATTAAATATTATTCTGGCTCATCAATATAGACAGAATCTACACTTCATCATGTTACGAACCACACTGAGGACTTTCACCTTGATTGGTAAGATAATCAAACTAGCCAAAAACATATAAGGATATCCTTTTGAATGCCTATCGCCAATTCGACATCTGCGTTCATTGTCACATGCTGACTTCTAATAATTCCCTAACTGTTAGCTCGTCGGATATATCAACAGTGGACTTCCCCTCCTCTTAATATTTTCCTTCCTTTTTCCCCTCCCCCATTGTAGGGTAGCCAACCGGGCTCAGTCCTGGTTAACCTCCTTGCCTTTCATTTAACATTTTTCTCTCTCTCTGTCTAATACTTCCCAAACATTCTCTGCCTTAGAGACAATTTTTAACTGTTGAAAGTGTTTAAGCGTTGTTGCAACAAACATCTATGACAATTTCCCAAAATACATTAACTGCACCGGAGAGTTCTTTCAACAAGTTTACCGCTTAATACGGCCAGATGATTTTGCTATAAAAGAAATAGGAACGGGCGCCTCAGTCTTTATTGTTTACGGATTCTTTGCCATGATGGACTGCCGTGAAGAAATGCGGAGGTATCTGTAAAACAGGGGTTATTACAGGGCGAAAGAAGGAATATATGCTGTGTTCAATTCTACAATTGAAATAATGTGCTGGCAGACAGATCTCAATAAATATATGATTTCCGCATGATCCCAAAGCATCATTTACTGCTTTCTTGTGTACCAGCCAAGTAATGTTACGGTGTCATGCCGCACAGGTCACAACTATACCAGCAATGTGCTGCTTATGCAGTGGACCATTTACGAGCTGCGCTGAAATGCAGACAGCAAATCAGACGGATGCATATTGTGAGACGACAGTGCAGTGACGTCACAAAAAGTCTAGCGTAATCGTTCGCAAGTGTTTGCACGAAGACATAAAAAAAGTCACTTGGAGTATCGACGCAATGTCCTGAGGTCTAGTTCATGAAACACATATGTATGTTTCATTGCTGTCACCTAGTTTCAAGTGAAGGATTCATGTATAAGATGTTGCACGAGGTGAGTATAGTTTTGTAAGTGTAGCGCACGGAAGTTGTTTTTGCACGTGCACACGATGCCGGTGAAGTCACATCACTTCAGAAGGAAGTTTGGTGGGTATTGCGACATTCTCAGCAACATTGTCTGATGGATGCAGGGGAAAGTGAACAGGGAACGATGATCATTTCTGCTCCTCGCAGGCACGTGAGTGTTCATTTCCAGGTCTTGTCTTCAACGATGGTGCCACCATTTCAGAACACGTGCGCATGCTTCCTCATCGCCAATCGTCGAGGCGTGTGCAGACACGGGCGAGTTGGTTATAGCAAGGGTCCGGCTCGTTCGATTAGAGAATCCTCGTCGCAGTCGCCAGCGGCCGTGCGAACGCCGTAACAGGTACAGCACCTGCAAATATGTCAGAAACAAGGACGGAACGTTGCAGCACAGGAATGGCTAGAAAGAAATCTATAGGTTACAACCGCAGTGTCACTTATTCGCGCGACATTGCTAGGTAACTTTGCTTGTCCAAAAAAGAGCGAAAACAAGCGGAAATAAATGATAAAATTGGCGTTGAAGGGACACTAAAGAGAAAAGTAATTTCACCTGTGTTTGTACATTACTCCTTTACAATACCAATAACGCCGCTCTTATCTGAAGAAGAAGTGTGGCAAACCACAAAAGGGGGAATAAGGAAAGACGGGTGGTGACATCGCCTTGAAGTGAAGTCACCATTACTCCGTGACGTCATGGATTTTCATGGCATCTACTAGGGCCTAGCAATTTCTTTAACGGTAAAAATGGACAAAAATGTGCCCTAAAATAGACAATGCTTTAACATGGCACTTACAGGTAACTTTCACTGGGCAAACGCGATTCAAGCGCGAAGAAAAAAAAAAGTTTGCAGTTCGTGACGTCACACTGACGTACCGGCGCTGGGAATTTGGCGCGAAACTCGATGAAATGAAAATTGGAGATTAATTTTATCTTTCAATAATGATCCTATCTTCGCGAAATTAACTCTATCAGTTTACTAGACAGATTTAGTGTCTCTCTGTAGTGAGCCTCGAAGTGCTTCTCTAGCACTGGCCTAAAATTGATTTCAGGTAAATAGAAATGCCGCAAGATTAGGGTTTCACGTCAGAAACAATTGCAACAGTCAGAAGACATGAGCTTAAAGCTTTCTTTGTTATTCATCCTCGAGTACAAGCTTAATGCGAGTGAAATTGCAAAAAAATATATAGGCCTCGATTATAAGCTATCATGATATATTGGTTAAGCAATGCGCACAACATATTAGGCTGTTTACCGCGCAACTTTAGGAAATTTCTTTTGCCATAGCCAAGGCGAGTGACAGTGTTTATTGCCGCATTTACCACACTGGCGGCTCGGCAAGCATACGCAAGCATCAATGACCGCGGAAACCCAAAGCGCCAGTTACACGACCTATGCGTGAATGCAGTATGCGTCAAATTAATTAGTTAAATTATGGGGTTTTAGGTGCCAAAAGCACTTTCTGATTATGAGGCACGCCGTAGCAGGGGACTCCGGGAATTTCGACCACCTGGGGTTCTTTAACGTGCACCTAAATCTAAGTACACGGGTATTTTCGCATTTCGCCTGCAGTATGCGTTAACGACGATGCGTCGGCATCGTTCGTGCTCTGGTTAGGGAAATGTTCTTGTCGTCGTATTTTGAATGCACGGTCAAGCTGTCCAATTAAGCGTGCCAATGTTTTTACTCGTTCGTTAAGTATTTTTCCCCATTCTTCTGGTTTTATAGCTTTTAAGGCATGCCGAACCGGGCTCGAACTGTAAATCAGGAGGTAACTGGATGACGGGTGCTTGTTTAGTGAGTTTTGCCTCATTAGTACCGTAAAGAGAGCTTGCATGTTTAATTTCTGCTGATGTCGTTGCAAGTTTGTGCTACAGAAAACACTCATCTATACAGTTGCGATTCCTCTGATGCTCGACTAGTTACGTGTAGCTATCCTTGCATGGTGGAAAATGATCCATATCAGTCCCCAACGGGGCATCTTCCATAGCCGGTTCGTTTCTTCGGGCCATAAAAAAATTACTAAGCAGGCTTCAATCTTCTTACCTTCTAGTATGCCCCGGGGGCACACCTTATCTTGCAGTATTAGAAAACTGGCCGTTGCATGCTTTGGTCTTAACTGATACAACAGTGCACCTCTCCCCCAACGGTATAGCCGACGAAATAATAATGATAAATAAAAATGAGGAAAACCAGGGCGCAAGCTATTAGTAAACCTTTGAACTCAAGTCCTGTTGAGCTTTCCAGTCTGACAAAGCAAGAAGCGTAGCTTGTGCAGTCGTATATTGTTGCCAAGTCAGGGTGATCAGAGGCACAAAGACAAGGTTAGGAGTGTTTCCACTCCCGTTTATCAGAAATATCTAATATTGCGCAAGGATTCCACACATCTAGAGGAAGGGCAGGAACAACATACGCATCCTACTTGAGTTTCACTCCAAAACATTGCCCTACGCGTTGCTCTGCTAAGCGCTAGGCCGCGGTTTCATTTCCCGGCCACGGCGGCCATGTTTAGATGCGGACGAAATAAAATGAATAAATAAAAAACAGTGTCTGTACTTGTACGTAGGTGCGCGTTGAAGAACCTCAAGTGGTCAAAATTGACCCGGAGTCTGCCAGTATACGGCGTGTCTATATAATTATAAGCGGGTTTTGGCACGTAAAGCTCTAGACTTTAATTTCTAGCTTAAAATAAATGCCTTATACTATTTTTGAAGTAGCAATTCTTAGCGAAATAAGAACACGGAAACAAAAAAGGCAGACAAAGAAAAGCGCCTTTGTCCGCCTTTCTTAGCGCTTGTCCTTGTCCGCCTTTCTTGTTTCCGTGTTTTTATTGCGCTAGGTTACTACTTTAAATATGGACGGCCAAGTAGCCCAACAATAGACTCTTAGACCATTTGTTAGGCTAGCGGCCAGTGCCTCACCTACTCCTCATTTAAGAACGAACTGGTTTTCACGGTGGGCGACAAGAGGTCCAACCAGCGCACACACACAGAAATTGTTAAAAGACATGTTTTTTGCCGCAATTGAACACTCACAAAAGGAAGACACGTAAAGACAACATGGGCGGCACTTCCAACTGATTTATTTTGGGCTGTTACCCAAGGATATATATATGCACACACAGCCCAAAATAAGTCCGTTGAAAGTGCCGCCCGTGTTGTCTTTATGTGTCTTCCTTTTGTGAGTATTCAATTGCGGCAAAGAACATGTCTTTTAGCAAGCACCAACTAGGCCAACAAGCAGTTCTGTTGCAACACAGAAATTGTATTCCAACGGCGCAGCGGTGGAGTCGCACAAGCACAAAAGTCAGGCGAAGCCACAGCACTCACGGGGTGGTGCAGGCAGGTAGGGACTCGGGCCGAATGCCGCACTTGGCCGTCGTGACGGAACCGGCGCCCGGCGGGCGACGGGACGAAGCGTGAGCGTTGGGGGCTCCTCGCGTTGTCAGCAAGCTAGCACCTGGGTTCGCGTGGAGCGCCTCCGGTCACATGCCCTGGTGAGCGACGACTCCAGTTTCACGAGTTCGATGGACCGCGTGATTTGGCCCTGGACCTGTTTGGGGCGTGGGAACACATGGACAGGGTGTACTGTGCACGTTCGAAATCGCCTCCAGAAGTTACGCTGCTCGTATTTGGCCTGTGTTGTTTGTAACTTTCTTCCTTTGGCCGAGCAGCAGCAGAATGAATGAAAAACTTTATTTTCACAAAAGAAGTATACCGGCGAAGGTGCAGCAGAGTGCACACCGCAATTTGTTGATCAGGTGAAACGGCGGATCTGAGCTCGATATAGAATAAATGAAAGGGCTTACCTGCAAACCGTGACTTCGTTCTTCAGTACTTTGCGCCTGAATCGGAGTACTAGTATATTCTTTGTTCCTTTTCTTGTGTCACCTGTATTTTGAGCTTTTTTATTCGTTGTATATCTTTGCAGCAACATAATTTTTTTGCTCCTCTCGCTACTTGTGTGACACAGATGCCGTATTCAACAAGCACCTTGTGTCGAAGTGACCAACCGTTATAAAGTGGTTTTTCATCAAGCTACACGCTTCACAATCTATGTCTGTAGTGATGCTTTTCTTTTTCGGAATGTTCCAGCAACTGCTTCTGAGGCTTCTCCATAAAATGGATAAGTATCGCGAACCCGTACGGTATATCATCAGGCCGAGGTTTTCTAACCGAATAGTATTCTAGGGGCCACTAGTCACCTGCTTGCACTTTTAAATGTGCCATGTGAAATGACCTCCATAAAAATGGGAAATTCAGGCACATGCCCCAAAACACGCACGCAGTGGACCCATATTATCTGTTGTGATTTTCACAAAGAGCTGCAAAAGAAAAGGCAAATGAACTGAAAAATGAAGAAGGAAGCGATGTCTGACACATAAAATGCGCTAGGAAAGCACACATTCTTATTGTTCATACTTGCAGAACACTTCTGTCACTTTTGGTGCAGATTCTTAGAACTAAATCTTTGTTTATGTAATATGCAATTAGAAAGGTTCAACTTCCTTTGATCTTTTGTTACTTCAATTTGATGGCATCTGTATTCTGATCTCACCCCTTAATCTTAGAGCACAACATATGGGTAGATTGATGTGTTTTGGATGCGTGAACTTGGTAAACCTAAGGCGGATAGGGTGTAAAGTTGTCAAGAACACCGAGAACAAAAGTATTATTCCATCAGAATCAAACGGGCCTTGCTTACCTCTCCGTTGAAGTAGCAGAATATGACAGCTACAAAGAATCCCTGCGCAAAAAGAAAATAATTGTATTAAAAAACAATAATAGTTACCGTAAAGTGCCCCACTATGTGCAAAAATCCAGCTATGTCACTGCGTCTGCAGTGCATCCTACCAAACATTGCAAAAAAGTTTATTGAGCTTTTTGACTGAGCTCTTTTAAATATGCTAGAATATTCTCTGCTTAGTTCCCTGAATCAACCTCAAATTTAATTTCAATACCCTCTGGGCGCGGCTCTTCTTATTATAAAAGCATAGGGATAACTTAAACTGTTCGTGCTCTCCTGAAACAGAATAACGTACAATAGAAAATCACGATTAAAAATCAATTGCATATCGAATATTTCTGCGCTTTTTCAATGCCAAGTATTTTAGTGTAGTTTGATTGCGCTGCTTGCTGCTAAAAAATTCGCATACAAACAAAAGAAGCACATATTTATAATAGGAACGAAAAGGATGGTGAAGGTTGCTGTACTGTATTTTCTCAGATAGCTAATGGATATGCCAGCCAACTGATAAATTAGTTTAACTCAGTACGTCAGATATGAGTTTCTCTTACTCGTAATAATAAATGCAATTACCTGTAACATTGTTTATGTGATAAGAAATAACTTCATCTGAATTTTTCGAGGAGGATGCGTCACCGCAAAGTGCTGGAAACAAAGAGAATCTTGAAGTTCCCTACCGAGCCGTTGTACATACAAGTAGCTTGTTTGTCACAAATTCTGGATAATAATAGTTTCCTTCTCATGTAGTAGACAACTTGTGCTTCTTGCTGATATCTAATGGTGTTCGTGACATCAAATTTTAGGACGGCGCGAATCACATAGGTCATATATTAATCAATACCGAGCTATATTTTTAGCTTTACGAACGATACGATCAATGGGTTCACGTCCCACACATGAAGAACATTGTACAGCTACTTGTGGTTGTGATTCTTGTTTGCGAAGCCTTGCAAAGAACCGCTATGTGAGCTTGTGTGAAATCGCATAAGGGAGTGTCGTAATCTTCGACAAAAATTTTGCGTTCATCGTGGCGTACCACGTGTTTTCTCGCTGTAATTTTGACTTTTTTAGTACTAGAATAGGGAAATTTACTTACGTAGCTCAAATCATTTTTATCCTCAGTGTCCCTTTAAAAGTCCTGTCCTGGTTATGCAAATTTCCATCTGAGTGAATCGAACTATATTGGGAATGTAATTCGAGAACATCGAATACTGCTTCGTAGCTATATTCAACTTAAAGAACCATAAGATTAAATGCAATAAACACTGACACGCGTACTTGCATATCTTTCTAGGGTGAGAACATTGCACCGGCTAACAAATCTTAAACGTTATCGCTCAGCGCACGACACGCATTGGAAGTTTCTCGAAAGTTGTCGATGCTTCTATCCACTGTCTGTTGCCGCCGAACCTTGCATAATATGATGTATGCGTGACGCGAATAGTGTAGTACTTTCTGGAAGACACGCGGGCACCAGCGATTACTGTGGGACATTCGACGACTCTTGTATAAAAGGAGACGGGTTTGACCCACCGATCAGATTTCGACGATCACAGACTAAGATCACCGTTATCGTTGCGCTTCGAGTGTCACTTGCTTTTGTGGGCACAAGGTCGCCCAGCAAAGAGTTCGTTTCATGAATCACAGTTTCGCTGCTGTGTTCTTCAACTCCACTACAACGGGACATCTGGCGGAAGTGTGGGGTAACGTAGCTGGCAGCCACGACGATCCACTTATTCCCTAATGTTGACGGCGGAAATAGACCCAATAAGTCCTTCCCAATTTGTTAGAATGATCGGTAAGGAGGCTCGATTATTTTGCAGGAGACCCGCTGGTCTTATTGCCGGTGTCTTGCGTTGCTGACAGTCCCAGTATTATTGTTACCGGGAGATGTCCAAAATGGTTTATATAGAATATTTACGCAGCGACCGCCAGTGATGCCGCACCAACAAAGATGGCGGACAGGGGCAGAGCTCATCCTCTTTCTGGTCTGTTATACTGCAGCTTCTTCCGCTTCGTCCGCAGGATAGGTCGTTCACAACATTACCCCTTCAATCGATGGGTTGAATCGATGGGCATGAAAACAGTGGAGTGATTTCGTATGTTACATCGGCCACTTGGCGGTACACCTAATATAGGCTGGTCTACGGGGAACAGCAGCTTTTTAGAATACCCGACATGACACGCTAGGGACCAGAGGAGGACAATGGACTCAAGGGCAGGGTGGGTAGTCCTGTAATTCCGACTCGGAAAATTGAGTGCGGGAAACGTGATGTGCATGGTCGGCGCGGTCAATGTATGATTTTGGTCGAATAAAAGAAACGCGAATAACCAGTTCTCTCGTGTGCTGATGTGTTGAGACACAAAACACTTTGCCAGCATGCCAGTAATCATTCAGTTCAGTCGCTCCGTCATGTCATTTGTCTGTGGATAAAAAAAATTATAGGGTTTTGCATTCCAAAACCACGATCTGATTATGAGGCATGCCGTAGTGGGGGATTGCGGAAATATGGGCTATCTGGGGTTTTTCTATGTGCACCTAAATCTAAGTACATGGGTGTTTTCGCATTTCGCCCCCATCGAAATGCGGCCGCCATGGCCGGGATTTCATCGCGCGACCTCCTGCTTAGCAGCCCGTCTGTTTATTGTACGCCGAGGTCAACTTATGTTGCATCAGGCAAGACCGTAGAATGTCATCGATACCCTTCGTAAGAAACTGTCGGGCCGGTCAGTTTGGAGTTGCCGAGGTACCCCATGCTGTAGAATGACGTAATGGAGTAAGAAGTCGGTAACGTGGGTCGCGCAGCTATGGGTAAGTGCGCAGGCGACAACAAGCTACGTAGGTTGCTTGCGGTCACCCGTGAACTTGCGATTACCTATTGGTATAAAACAGAGCTTATGGCAAGCAGTTCGTTGCGGACTACTCGGTTCATACAGAACAAGTACGTACTGCGCAATATAGACGAAAAAGGGCGGGTAGGTCCTATCTCTTTTCCCCTCCTTCAAGTATATCGTGCAATACGTTACTTATCGAGCTTGTGAGTGCCGACGGGTTCAAGTCAAATGACGTGGCCCTATGATTTAAAGGAAAGGACAGAGGCATGTATGTCCCCATTGAGTAGAGTAATTGATTATGGGACCTCACTTCGTATTTCATATTTGACAAATATTTTGAGCATATTGTGAAAGAATAAATTCCAATTGAAAATATAGATATTTGCGAGCTGTACACTTTTTGTAGTTATCATTCTCATTGGCGGAGCAAAACAGTCACTTTTAATAAAGTTTTCTCTCTCTCTCTCTCTCTCGCAGAGTGGTAAAACGTGTGCAGGAACTCTCCTGGAGTTGTCTAACGCACATGCATATCCTTTGTTTGAGCGTAGTCAACAGTACCACCAGACCAGTATTTCGTCTTCATGCAGTGCAAGTACGTCTTCTTGCATATGTAGATGACATAGCAATATTTGATGCTGATCATGAAAGCATCATTAATGCTGTAAAATTGTCAAAGGTTCCTGTGAGATTAGTGGCAGCGCAATCAACTGGGGATAGTGCTTTGAATTTCGGCATGGATACTGGCCAACAACCCCAAGCATTTCTGCAATATAAGGTAGGAGACGACACCGGTGTCTTATTTGGGAGTTCCGTCGGAAAATTACAAAAACAGTGAGCCTTTGTGGCGGCGGAAAGTCGTCGAAAAGGCTGACAACCTAAAATACTTTTACTGCTCATTTTTTGCGAGAACAACGATGTGTAATTCGTTTTTATAGGCAAGCTATGCTGAACACGTGAACAATTAATTACTTACATTATATATATAACGCAAGTAATTAATTGTTCACGTGGGTGTTAATGTACGGCAGTTGCGTAGAGTTTTCGCCATTCTCGTTTCGTTATCTATGTGTGGGAGCGCACATGGCCACCCAAACTGTTTCGTCGTGTGCGCTACGAATGATTGAGTTTGTCGCATCTCCACAAACGGCAGCTAGTTCACAGATTCATGCTTTTCAGAGATATATTAGACGCGTTTCTGCGGACTGTTTGTGAAGTTACACTGGTGAAGAGCATTGCCCAATTTAGTAGTCGTGTCGGAAGGTACGCTACTAGGCCTCGGTGGATACCTAAAAGAGGTCTGCCTCTCATGTATTTTTCTGCAGGTTCGTTTTTCACTGGGCTACCCTTGCACTGTGTCGCGTAAAGAAAAAAAACTATATAAACACCTGTGTAATATTGTCTTACGAGTTCTTCCGTATATATTCCACTATATTACTGACCATAGGCAAGTGTTCTTAAACGAGTTAAACGCATGAATGTACCAAGGGGGTTTAAAACGTTTTACTTTAAGTTGCACACAAATACATCTCATGTGAAGACTTATCTGTAGCAAAAGGCATTTCTCGTGGCTTGGGAGACTCACTGTTTCATTTGTCGGAAGCCAGAAACGATCAAGCGTGTATTTCTAGATTGCTGTGAAACAATCTACAGCGAAGCTACATGTGGGTAGGGTTCCATGCATTTTTGTTTTCCATGAACAAAAACTATCATCATCAATGACTCATACTCCCCTATGCATTTATGCTTCCGTAGGCAAGCAAAATATACGATGGCTCATAGCCCCATAACGCCGATGCTACAAGTACTCAGCAAAGTGAAGCGAACAGTGATTAAATTCTTTCTAACTACGCATACAAAATAAAGAACGGTATGTCGTAAACTGTCATCATCAATGGGTCATACCCCTGTGAGCAATGGCTCATACCTCCGTAAGCAAGCGAAAAAATGCAGTGACTCATAGACCCGTAAGGTTCATGGCTACTCATTTTGCGTGAATTAGTTGCGACGGCGCTACCCCTCTTGCCGTTGTAGGTGATTTCAATGTGGATGCCTCGGTACCGAAAAGGGAGCGGTTTGCGCGTTCTGTGTTGCAGACATACCCCTTGCGATGCCACACCGATCCGGCCCAACCGACCACCCAGCGTCGCACGTGCATTGGCTTCACATTATCAAAGAATGCCATTGCAGCTGCGAGTGAAACAATGACCGCCGATCAAGACAATGAATGAGTGTGCGTACCTTTCGTCACGATGATCACCCATGAAGACAAATTAGTTCGTACCTTTGCTCAAAATTATGTGTCACCTCCGTGTCATGTGCTAAACAGCTTCGCTGGTCAACCAGCTTGACAACAGAGTGGAATGGCTCATGATTTTTTTTTTCTGAGATAAATTACAACGCATCTGTTGACGCTATCGGCATAAGACTTTTGCAAGTTGAAAATGAGAATGGCATTCCATTTGACCTCATTGTGATTTTGAGCCTCCACAGAATTTGGCAATATAGGATGGCAGTTCGGAACGCTGACATAGACGCAAAGCCGATAAGGCCACATTTCAAGGAAAGAATCAGTAGAATTATAGCAGTGCACCAGTTTCAAACCCCGGACCCTGAATGGCTTCCAAGAGTTGAAGAATTGATAAACATGCACGAATGGAACGTAACTGCGCGGAGCCAGTTTCTAGAGACTCTTCCCCCGAATTGAACTTTTTCTGTGATTGTTCTGTTCAAAGTGGCAGTAAAGAAAAAAAAAGTGTTTAGCCCAGTGGGTAAAACAGTCAGCTTCTGAGCGTGGGCTCGTAGGTCCGAAACTCACCACCACAAGCGTTTTTCCTGTTTAATTTAGTCTCTTTTTTTTTCATGGAGTGCATCGCGTTACGGGTTTCAGACGTACAGACCGATGGAGAGATGATTACCTGAGTTAGTGGGCTAAGAATGCTGTTGCATTAAGACGAATGATGGAAGTGTCTATTATTATTCTTTTCACAGCTATCGTTACGTCTCGATTGAAGGAGCCCTGCAGTTGTGACGGGTTCGAGGAGTTCAACCCATGGTTGGTGATTTACGCTGTGAAAGTACGCAACGCTTGACCCGGTTGAGGATATCTGCAACACCTGTTCAGGATACGAATGTTCATTTCCTTTCGTTATATTGATGTTTGAAAGATGTATGCACCTTATAGTTTCCGCTTGTAAGTAAGAAAATTCGAGAACGGTCGGTTGACTTGATTACTGACCATCCATTAAGAGCACCTTTCTGTTTACACACTTTGCGCGTAGCTATATCTTACAGGCTAGCGTACCAGTGAACGCTTGGAGAGAAGCGTTCGGTCACTAAGCTAGATGCCAATTGGTGTAGAAACTGGAGTTGTTTCCTCACACTCAGTGCAACTCGTTTTCATCCCCAATCACAATGCCCAACATTTATGACAGACAATCGTAGCTTTGGCGAAGAAACGCGCACCGGAGAAATACTGGGTGCATTTGGGCTTAGTCGTACTGAGTGATTGCTGCGTTAGTGCAGGTAAGAGGCTTCCCGCTCGTGGAACATTACCCAAACGACTCAAGGCATAGCGACCGCTAACAACGGGTGGTCCAAATAATGCACATTCACACGGCACGTGCATGCAGTGCGGCAGCCCGCAACAGGAATTATGTTGGCGTAATCATCTTCGTTGCGATCGGCCGTCAGGTAATCGTAGAATACCCTGTTCTCTTGCGCAACGACGTCGGCTTAGCTCCCACGCTGTGACTGTGACGCAAGTACTTCAGTCATGGCGCATTATTCCAGCGTTTGCAATTAGACTTAACGGACACGCACACGCATTTTATGCATTTTCATCTTATCTCCCGGCATCGTAGTTGTCGGATAGGTACTGAATACGGACAGCATGGCGTAACCATGGCTCATCAAAGCCTACTGGGTTCGGACGAACTTCGTTCTCGGATTGCGGGGATGAAAATTCTCGCGAATGTTTTTCGCAGCAGAGCTATAGCGTTCTTTCGAGTGGAGATAGCGTTCTTTCAAGTAGAGGAAGGAAAGATAGGCAGATTGCCTATCAGACACCAGTTGCCTTGATGGTTAGAAACAAATTCCCCTAATCTGTGATCAAACAAGGAAAGGAAGGACGATATGGTTTGCACAGTTCTCGCAGGCGCCAGATATTAATCAAGTTGTATTGCCAATTATTCCGTATCATGAAATCACTGCTGAAGAGAAACTCTGTTAGGCTGCAGGACAGGACACCCAAGCTCACAAGGCGATCGTGCAGTTGAGTTCTTTTTCAAGCCTCTGTTTTTTCATAGTCAACATAAGTACATTCTCGCTCATAACCTTCCGCTATACCCTCACTTGAGAAATGACTGTCTTAAATTCTATGCAGCACACCTAAACGACTCCTTTTGAGACAGAGGTACACAGAAAGACGGACGCTTGAAATGATTAGCAGTAGGAGAACAAGGTCTTTGCAGTGACATTTCGACATTGGGACTTGTCTTTCTCAGGTCAACATATGTTTTGATTTGCTTTCCCTGACAGCCTTTAAAAATCCTCCTCCCCCCAACTTGGAGAAGGATAAGGAAGCTATATGAATGCTGTCTGGAAAAGGAGTTGTCACCTTGAGAAAGTTAATTCACCTTGTCTAATCGTTGGCTCCTGAGGCATGCGTTGTGCGACCACTGGTAAACACTTCGCGTCGCCTTTTTGTGTTTTCGCTTTTGTGCTTGTACTGTGGGACACAAGCGTGCACTTTTGCTGTTGCCTGAAGCATGCTTCACACTGGTCTGCTTTTTTTTAAACATATAGTCAGAGCGAGTAGTCATATAACGAATATCATTGCGTGGTTCTTGTCTCTCGCAAATTCCAGTTTTTTCTACCGAAGCTACAAAGCATAAAGCTTTTATTTGTCTCTTCTAATTTCATAATGCATGGTTGGGCGAGTTGGCGGAGTAACATACTTCGTAGACAGGAAACACAAACACAAATCGTGGCATCTCGGGCTTATTCTGACGTTGTATCGAGAACAGCTGGGAGGACCGTGTCAAAAGGTAGGATAGGGTCTCGTCCATACAAGAGAAACCAGCAGAATTATGAGGGGACGTATAGTAGGCGAATGTGACGAAGGGAATAGCGCACTCCCAGTCACGATGGTCTGTAGAGACGTACATAATGAGCATTTCTGTGACAGTTCTATTGAGCCACTCTGTGAGGCCGTTGGCCTGAGGGTGTTACGCCATTTTAAACTTGTGCTTCGAAGCGCATGTGTGCAAGATGTCCAGGACAACCTGTGAGAGAAAGTAGCGGACCCGGTGGGTAAGGAGTTGTCGGGCAGCGCCGTGGGGAGCAATCATTGCGTAGGGAAGGAAGTCGGTGACGTCGGTTGCATAAATGTTAAGGAGGGCCCGCGTGATCGCGTACTGGGTGGGGTAATTCGTAGCAACTGCTATCCCCTTGTTCTCACTATGCGATAGAGGGAAAGGGCCTAGGAGATCAAGACCAACCCGTAAGGATGGCGCAGATGGTATTTCAATGGGCTGAAGACGGCCAGCTGGTAGGGCTGCTGGTTTTTTGTGGTGCTGACAAGATTTACAGGAGGTGGAGTAATGGCAAACGGAACAGTATATACCGGGCCAAAAGAAACGACGGGGAATACGGTCACGGTCGTATGTCTTTGAGACTCCCAGTTGACCAGCGGTTGGGACATCATGCAATTGTGCCAGAACAGTCTCACGCATATGCTTGGGAACGACCAGTAGCAGTTCAGGGTCATCAGGGTGCATGTTATAACGGTACAATATGCCATCTCGCAGCAAAAACATACGTGAAGAGGGGGAACTTGTCAGGTCCGTCAGGCTGAGAATGATGTCTCTCAGCTAAGGGTCGCATTGTTGCTCATCGGCGATATCACCAAACGCGGTAAGCGCGAGCACGGAAGTTGACTCACCGGTCTCAGGCTGGTCTGGTGGGTCTGCTGGATGACGTGACAAGCAATCAGCGTCCTCATGGAGTCGGCCTGCCGTATACACCACTGTTTAAGAGTACCCTTGGAGCCGTAGAGCCCATTGACCGAGACGCCCAGATGGATCTTTTAAAGACGAAAGCCAGCATAGGGCGTGGGGATTGCTGACAACAGTGAAAGGCCGTCCATAGAAGTCCATAGAGATAGGGGCGAAATTTACCTACTGCCCAAACTAGGGCAAGCCATTCACATTCGGTGATTGAGTAAGTACTTTCGGCTGGTGACAGAAGACGGCTAGCGTACGCAATGTCATGGTCGCAGCCGTGCTGTCATTGTACCAAAACAGCGCCGATACCGTGGCCGCTGGCGCTGGTGCGAAACTCCGTTGGAGCGGACACATCAAAGTAGCCGATAATCAGTGGCGATGGGAGTCGCATCATGAGCTCAGCGAATGCACTAGCTTGGTCAGGACTCCACACAAAAATCGCGTCTTTCTTAAGGATGTCTGTTAGAGGTCTTGCGATGTCAGCGAAATTTCTCACGAATCTGCGGAAGTAGGAGTAGAGGCCTGCAAAGCTTCGAACGTCGGTTGCGCAGGTGGGCACAAAAAATCCTTGACAGTGCGAACTTTCTTCGGATCGGGACGAACACCGAAAGAGTCGACGAGGTGTCCAATCACAGTAAGTTGCCGGCGGCCGAAGTGACATTTCGTCGAATTGAGCTGAAGTTTCCCCTTGCGGATCATTGAAAAAACTGTCGAGAGACGCACGAGGTGTATGTCAAAAGTCGGCGGAAAGACAATAACGTTATCTAGGTAGTACAAGCCAATTGACCCCTTTAATTCGTGAAGGAGGGTGTCCATCATTTGTTCGAATGTGGCGGGAGCATTGCATAACCCGAATGACATCACCATAAACTGATAGAGTCCATCAGGTGTAATAAACGCCGTCTTTTCAGGATCCATGTCATCAACTGCAACATCCGAATACCCAGAAAGAAAGTCCATCGAAGAAAATACTTGGAACCAATGAGACAGTCAAGGGCGTCATCTACCCGAGGTAAGGGGTACACGTCCTTTTTTTGTTACTTGGTTAGGATTCCGGTAGTCGATACAGAAGCACCAGCTTGTTGTCCTTCTTTCTGACTAGCGCGACAGGAGATGCCCATGGGCTTGAAGAAGGTTCGATAATATTACGGGCAAGCATTTTGTCAACTTCCTTTTGTATAACTTGGCTCTCACTGGAGGAGACGATATGGACGTCGGTGTATGGGTTTGGCATCGGCGATGTGAATCCGATGCTTGACAACTGTTGTTTGGCCCAGTGGTCTGTCACTGAGATAAAAAATGCCCTAGTACGACATGAGCAGGCCCCGAAGCGCGTGTACGTGTTCGGTCGGACGATCAGTGGCGATCATCTTCGTTAAGTTATCTAACATCGCGGGGTTTGAATCAATAGCAGCAGGAGGCCCTTCAGCAGGCTCAGTTAAGACGGAAGCATGATAGTCGAAGGCTGGAGCTAGGGTTGCAGGAGAGATATCCTGGGGTATCCCTTGAAGCGTAGTCGAAAATTAACAATAGGGAGAGATTCGACACTGCCCTTTATACCGATGACCGAGTGCGGGAACATGACATTCTGCGTACAGAGGACGGTAGCGCTGGGCAACACAATGTAAGCGCCGTCGTCTACAGGGGGATCAGGAGAAACGTTGATGTACGTCATGGCTAGATGTGGTAGACGATGGAGGAGAAGGATGGAGAAGATGATGGAGACGATGGAGAAGGAGGTCAGCCGGGGGAGACAGCCGACTCGGCGCACGATCAGAAGGCTCAACGGCATGAGGTAAGGCAAGCTGGATAACTCCTGCAAAGAAGTCAATAAGTGCCGAATGTGCCAAGAGAGAGTCTTAAGATGATTGCATGTGGGCACTGATCCAAGGCGTAAAACAAAACAGGTCCACAACAGAAGCAGATGGGCCTGTCATCGGAAGTGCGCCATTCTGCGGAATTCTGATAACGAGGACGGACGAATGGGCTTCGATATAACTCAGGTGCGGTGGGTGGGTGGTATTCGGGTCCGTTGACTGGGCAAAGCGCCTGTAATCTTGCGTTTGTGATTTCTTGACGCACAACGGTTTGGATAAGGGAAATGGTTGCATGGGACCCGTCGGGGTTACGCACCTGAAGGGGAACTGGGGAGGCAGCTTCAATCTCACGGCGGATGATGCGCACAATATTGTCGGATGGAGCAGGAATGCGTGGAGCGGATGGGAGAAGGAGGTCCTCGCAGGTAGACGTCGCAGCCGTGTTCGGAAGACGTGTGAAGTTCGCAGTAACGCGGCGACTTATTTCTTCTTCGAAGCGTCGGCATTCACTGATGACGTCTTGCACTGTGGATGAGTTCTTAAAAACCCAGAAGTGTATCTTCATCCGCAATAGCTTTGAGGATATGCGCCGCAGCCTTTTGCCTTTCCGACATTGTGTCATGGGCTTTTCGACAAAGCGCATGCACATCCTGGATGTACGTCACATATGACTTCGTGCAAGTCTGAGCTCACCATGCATGTTCTTTCTGCGGAGCACGATGGCGTCCGATAGCCTTGGCGAACAGATCGATCAGCGTTTGCTTACATACCTCCCAGCTCGTAAGTTCCTGTTCACGGTTCAGAAACCAGACTTGTGCCTTATCCTCCAGGTAAAATATGATGTTCGATAGCATCAAAATCGGGTCCCAGCTGTTGCTACTGCTCACCCCTTCGTACAACTGAAGCCAATCTTCGACGTCGGTGTTGTCAGAGCCGGAAAAGGTACCTGGATCACGCAGTTGTGCGAAGACGACGGGCGGTTGGTGGGGGATGGATGAGGCTCGGTTGGTGATCTGCTTGAAGCACTTTCGTCCCCGCCGTGCGCTGGAATTGTAGATGCCGCAAAGGAGCGTCCACTGCGTAAATCCGTCTTGAAACTTGAAAAGCTCATACTCTCCACCAAAATATTTGAGGGAGAAAAGACGATTTGACAATATATATACAAGATATATACAATGTACATAAAACAGGCATACAAGATGGAGCCCGTGCGCACGACTATCGGCGATGGTCGTCTTTTTCAGCCCTCTCATTATCATTCGCTACTGCAGCACCTGTTAGGAATATGAGTCTGTGTAATGCGTAATAATATGAGAGAGTGATGCATGAGCAAGAACCCCCCCCCCCCCCCCCTTTTGTATATGGCGGTGCTTGTCATCGTCGGTTAATTCTGCATTACACTTAAAGAAACCTGAGATGTTGACGGACTACATGAGCGTATGAGTTGCCTAAGATGGTGTTAGTTGCTCTAGCTGCAAAAAAAGAAAAAGAAGTGGTCTATCGTGGTGTTCATCATCGTAATCATCATGATTATGGCCGTTGTCTATTTATCATTCTTTCTGTAAAATTCACTAGGCACTCGCTTGCTTCTAGCACCCTGTACTCTTCTTCCAGATTAGTATCCCAATTCCCCTGTCGCCCAGCTCTCAACAGCTACCACAGTCATGCTAGTTCACATTGACTCCGAGCTGAGGTCTCGGGCTGTAACCCCACCTTGGGCTTGGTGATGCATGAATTTGTTGATCTACCAAAACATCAACTACATACTACTGCAGGCTATGAGACAACATAGGGCTAAGTTTACTTTGAACACAGCAAAATGAAACGATCATCATCCTTTAAAAGTATTCATAAGTTTACGACGTCTGACATAGATTAAGTTATAGCCCGGCCTGTTGCTGCTTAAGACATGCAAGTTCACATGTTAATCAATGTAATGACATGATTCAGCAGTGATAGCTTAAGAGTCAGCTTCACAGTCCAAATTGCCCGGTGCCAATAACATTTGAATAATATCAGCCCGAACACTCAATTGCTTCAACAAAGATGTTTTGAGGGCAAGTCGGACAGACTGGACGCACTTCATGCATTGAATCTTGCTTTAAAAAAGTTCGCTAAATAAACAAAGAAAGACTTACTTGTAGACCATCTGAAGCTTTGCTGATATACTGATATACTTCCCATGCTCCACAGTTGGCTGGGCTTCTGTACACAGTCATGAGAAAGTGCATACCAAAGAGCGGGAACAATACCAGCACCGCTCGTACGGCTTTCCTGTGAAAAAAAAAAAAGAGTAGCAAGATCTAAGTACCCTCTAAGCAAATGCTTTGACTATTGTGCAGCAACAAAGAGAGAATGTTGGAAGGCAAGGATCAAATCTAAATTTAGCTTTTGCCGCGTATTTGATAATGATTGCCTATGAATGCGCGAGGTCGAGTTGGTGGGCCAGTTGGTTGAGCATTCGAGCTGCAGCATTAAATCGACATGAACAAAAGAACGTAACGCCTGTTTTGCGTTTTTTTATGTTCCTGACCATCCAACGCTTCAACTGAAACAAACTATAGAAATATTTACCACTTAGTTTGGCCTATATTGCACTTGTGAGCGAACATATCCGGCATTTGTGTTCACATGGCAGTAGAAATCAAGTCGCCGATTCTCGTAGCCCCAAAGCCGAGAACCAGAAGGCACGTAATCTGATGTGTCTTTTCTTGTTCAACAAGCTTCACTGAACCACTAGATATCCTTCACTGCGTTTCTTTTCTGCAATCGTGAGATTTCTTGCATAATTAAGAATAAGTCCTTTTTTTTTAAATGGTCTAGAATGCATCCTAGCGTACCAACACTCTAAACATGCCTGTTCATTTGGAAAGTACACTCCCGTGGATGGCATAGAGATTCAGTGATATGCGTAACATATATGTATCACACATTTCAGCACAGGCACATTCAGTGAAAGCCTAGCTAGGTTGGTCAGTGACTATAGCGCTACGCTGCTGTGAGCGAGGTTAAATTCGTGGGCCTGACGGTGCTGATAACGAGACGTAATGAGAAAATCCTCCGATAAACAGATTTCTCCGAGCGCTACGCGAGCCAGTTTGCTAAAAATAATCTCTAACATCTAATTACGGTGCTAATCATAGCCCAGGACTACTTCTTTGATTCCGAGTAATACGAACTATCTATGAAACGAACACATATAGATAGGGCATAAATCGCGTCATTAAAAAATTTTTAGTCACGAAGTAGAAGATATAGTACATGTTGTCCTTTTGAGTGGTCGTGCTTATTGAGGCTTAGGAAGCGCATACTGTCGAAGCCATCATTGCAAAACAAAGAGGCACCACTGATACAGGATGTTCATACCGTCGTTCACACGCTGACTCGCAGGAAACGAGGTAGTTACGTTTCGGTATATTGGCTTTAGCACCGGTACCCCCCTTTGCAAAAAACAGGCGCTGCTTAAGTTGCCCCTGCTGTGAGTCAGCGAAGATTGAAGTCAGAACAGCCTCTCATTGCTTATAATTCTGCGACATGAAACGAAAATGCCAGTTTACTGCAGCGTTTGGACGCAGCGCAAGCTTCTGCCAAGTGAAGTTCCGCCATATACCCGAGTTAAATCTCAACCGTCGTCTTCGACGCCCCGATCTTTGGATGTGCTGCGTGCGCGGACGTATGTAAATCAGCATCCAGCCTGAGAAGCCTGCCTGCTCGTTCGCTGTTTATTCAAGGGCGTGATTTTTCCACAGGGTCACAGTACAATCAAAGGCACATTCCTCAAGAATAAATATATCAACATATACGTGCTGACGTTCCAGAGTCCAGCGCTGGCACCTCGCTCGCGAAAGCCGAGAGAGAGAGAGAGAGAGAGCAAGGACAGGAAAGGCAGGGAGGTCAACCAGAAGAGCATCCGGTTTGCTACCTTAGAAGTGCATAGAAAACAAGCACACAAGAAAAACAAGATGAATAACAAAAATAAAAAGGGCGTAGCTCGTGTGAATAAGTACTTATGTCAGAGAAATATATTCGGACAGGTTACGTCAGTCTCTGAGCAAATAATCGCGGTTACCGTGCCTTTCGTATTTCCTGAAGAAGAAGCCTCGCGCTGAATGCCCAAGCATCAATATATGTGCTACCTTGTACTTTCTTTTTTCTCCTGTCTACGTTTCCTTCAACTATGACCTTGGCTCTTCATACAGTTTCTTGAGAAGCACTTTGCATTCTTCCTGGTCGGAATTTATGATTTTCTTTTGCATAGCTTTGTACAAGCAAATCTATGTGAATCGCTTGCGTAGTGTTGACATAAGTATTCAGTGCCTCATGAGGACTTCCGGATTGCTTACCGAAACTGGCTAGGTTCGCTGGCATGGGTGCTTCTGAGCTTCGTGACGAGGACGCGAATGATGTTGCAGAGGAAAACGAAGTTGGCCTGCAAAAGGAGAGGATGGTGAAAACACCACCAATTACCGAAGCTTAATGGCAAAATTTAGCAAGTGAAGATCAGGAATGAACACAGGAACTTGGTGAGCTACGAATAACAATGCTGGTAATGTTGCTGTAATCCTATTTCTGAAAGCAAAGAATTTTTACAAAGCTCCATAGACGTTCAGTTGCGCTTCTGCATTTTATGTGATTGTGGCACAGTTTTGATCGATTTATAATTGTGAGTTATATGACTTTGGAGATACCTTGAACATAAAAGAACATGTATTGATTCCAATACATGTGAGAAAGAAATGTAGGCAGTGATACTTGTGAAAAAAAGTTTACGTGGTAATTACGGCACTTTCACGTGGTACTCAGGTTAAACGCATATATACGAAGTTGATCTGTGTGCTGTGTCTTAAACAAAAGGCCTGACACAAATAATCTTATCAGTTTTTACACATTTCTTGCAAACAAGAGCATGTGCGCAAATGCTTATATTCTGTCCTTGGTGTCACTAAAACACACGTGGCTTCATATACCGCGTGTAATAAGAGGATTTTTTTTAGTAAAAAGAGTTTTCTCTGAAGTGCTCGACTTAGTGCAAGTGAGCTTGCCGGTAATGAAAGCTTTTTAGCGTTATCAGGCGATAGCCTTCCGGAGTAGAGGGGAGAGCGAGAACAAATGATAAATGAAAGGCAAGGAGGTTAACCAGGACTGAGCCCGGTTGGCTACCCTACACTGGGAAAAAGGAAAAGGGGACCGAAAGATTAAAAATTAGTTTTGTGATGTTTGAGCAAGGCAACTGCAGAAGACTTTCGCTTGTCAATGGATTCGGAGAAAGTTCAAGATACTGCCAGACGACACTTCTGTGATATTTTACTCATGTGCTAGCCACCTTTCCGATTGGAATTTCTAAATGCGGCATAACAACTTATCGAAAACAGCGAGATATTTCTTTCATTAGATGATGCTGACCTTCGCAGCTCTTTAATATTGCAATTCTCTCGAAGACTTTTGATCGACATTAACCTCCTTTCCTTCGTTGCAGGAGATGGATAGCCGTTGACAAACATTTCACTGAAAAGGCAAACAGCCGGTTTACGTGTTTTCGAGCATTACGTTCAACACAGCCTAAGATTCATTCTCGGAAAGAGTAGTTGTGTATCTCCAAGGTGAAAGGCAGAAGTAAAACTTACGAATAGGCAGAAGAGACCAGGAGCCAGGGTTATCCAGTTGTATCCCTCTATGTTGTCCATCCAGCACCTGCAATCACAACAGAAAGTGAACTCGTAGCGCTGATGCGGTTCCTCACATGAGCCGTTGCGTTCGAAATAAGTGCGCAAAGGGAAGTATCGATGGCAGCAAATCAAAGCCAACGTTAGCACATCAAAGAGCCAGCCAGAAGCCAGCCCAGAGCACACAGAGCAAGCGTTCGTGCAAAAGTGAAGTCCACAATGAAAAGGTCGGGTTCCGTTTCGCTGTAAGATATGGTGCCTACGAATTTATTAGAGCTCCATTCAATGACTGATTATTAAAGCTGGTATCCTAATTTTCCATTACAACAATATAAAAAATAAGAAAGAGAATACAATGTGTGACGAAAAACATCCTAGTTCAAGGAAATTTAGTGCAGATTCCAGACTAATGAATTGATTTGTTGATTCATAGGCTTAAGGTCTCGAACTAGCACTAGGCCTATTAGGGGAGCTTCGGATAGAGCGACTCCGCATTAATTTTAACCACGTATCAGGTTCACTAAGGTACGCCCGGGTTCACTAAGGTACGTCTTAATCTATTTGAAAGAGACGCGTTCACGGCTCCTTAGAATTGCGCGCCTGTTAGATAGATGGCCAAGCATCACGAAAATCACTCGATAATTCAACTACATCCAGGTCGCTCGCACTGTGGCAATCGATGTTACGCGAAGTGCCTTGCAAGTAGTTAGTCAGCCGACGTCGTTTGAGGCTCTGCAATGCGTTACTAGATGGGCAGACGTTTTTCAGTAAGGCGAGCCATTGTTTTGTGACGCGAGCGTTAGTGTTACGACAGTATGCTACAGCAAGCCGACGCTATAGGATATGGCGGCAATGGCACGCATATTGTGATCTAAAAAAAGTAAGAAAAGTACACCTTATAACACATTCTGTTACAAACTTGGCCTATCTCACTGCCAGTGTAACCTGCGTGAAACTGTCGCACTCTCGTTTTTTTTTTAGTAAGCGAAGTGTTCCTAGGCTACGGGAAGGACAGTCAAAAAGTTGCCCATTATGCGCTCTTTCCATTCCTGCATCTGCGGCGCGCGCGTACACGCTCTCAAGAAAATCGTTGCTATACCACGTGACTTACGCGTCCGTCAGATAGTCTCAAAGTTAGTGTCGGCACAAGCAGCGCATGCATACGCGTGTGGGTTAACAGATGGAGCTATCAGTTTATGTGCAGGAAGATAATTGGCTTGTTCCCAACACCATGGATACGTAATCTTATTTAAATGCGAAGCATTCTTGTCCCAGTCAATTCCATTTTTTTTTAGTGTACCAAGTATCTGGCCACTTTCGCGAAGCGGCCACCAGAGATAAAGAGAGCGGATTGCAAGGCCACCGTAGTTGAGTTCTGCCCGAATAACTTAGAGTTTTGTACCCCTTAAGCGTCAATTGCAGTTGAGTCTGCTCAATTTCCTTTTATTGAAGAGGTGAGACAGGAACCTACCAACCCATTGTAAAGCATCAAGTATGAGGCAAAGAAAGCTTCGTATTAAAAAAAAAAAAGATTTCTTCAAGCAGCAATATTCCTGTAATTGTGTTCTGCGACAAACGTTTTTTACCACATTTGTTCTGTGAAGGTTATATCGTGCACATGAATTCGTAAACATTTGTGAAAATAGGCAGGAATGTATTATTAGCCCGCCAGCTTTGCTTCGCTTGGCAGTTTAGACTGACAAGAGAAGCCTAGCTGCCATTTATAGGCATTAATTAATATAGGTGCTAATTGCACGTAGAAATAGTGAAAAGTGGAAAGAGTCCTTGTAATGGCACTGAAAGCCATGATTGCTGGCAGAGAGCATTCAAGAATGCCTGAGAACGTTCTGGAAGTGATAGGCACCTGAAACACAACCTTCTTAAAGTGTACTGAAAGAGTCGAATTAAGTCAAATGGGATTAAATACGAGCCATGAATTGAATACACTCAAGGCAAGCTTGAATAGAGCTGAAGTACGAGGAAGGGCCTATAACGGGAATGTAGAAATGTTAGCCCAGCTGGCAGCTATATTTACGTCCCGTTCCAGTCGGCACAGGACTGAATGCATCGTTCCACGTCCGTTTTAAGAGCGCCAGCAAAAGGACACAAGCACAGCGCCAAGCACTTAAAGCACAATGCAGTAAAGCGAGACCATATCTGAAATTCTTGCCTCCGAGTACTTACCTCGAAGTTTTTCTGTAGGGACGTGAAAACGAACACAACATAGTTATTTAAATGGATGACAAGAAATACTGCCGTAATTATTTAAAGAGGAATAGACTAAAACATGTAAGGATCTATTTATTCATTTAAATTTATTTAAATTAGTCATTTAGTTAATACTGTGCAAGTTTTTGTATAGCTGTAAGAATCTTCATTCTAAGCATTGGTAATGAGTGCTCAAAGGGCTGAAGAAAAGCGTCGACAAATAAATTTTGTTTATGAAAAGCTTACTTTATGTTTTCTTCCTATCGGTAACAACCATTCAAGGAATAATAGCAATCTGTAAAATTTTCTAATAAAAAATCTTGTGCTGATATATGAACTATCAGGGCAGTAAGACAGCTTAAAAATAACAACTCTTGCGTTTTCAAAGTACAATATGTTGAAAACAACTCGGAAATATTATTACGAAGCACAGGTGAACAAGCTGTAGTCCGAGGTCTGTTCCAAAGTTCATTGCAGTGAGTCAGCAAAAAGTGGGAAATGCTGTAGCAGCACCGCTATCTCTCGCTCTCTCAGCTCGAAAAGACCTGTTTGACCTCCGAAATGAGCCTGTCTGCTTTATCACAAGGTGCAATTTTATGCGTGTACTTTTTCTGTAATTCATGTAGTTTTTCTCGAAATGAACATCGACGAACAAAATTAAGGAACGAAGATTCAATATTAAGTTTCCCGTGAAATTGGGCAAAGACGGCAATATGCAAACATCAAATTTTGCATATTACCTATGAGAAGGATGCTCTAAAAGGATAGACCTTTGTTCAAGTTGGTCCTGCGTTTGTGGGGTGGCTGGGAAGATCCCAAAAACGATGCAAGATCAGGATGTCCTTCTATCCTTGTGTGAAAGTAGAAACGACGATCGTGTGCATTTCCTTATACTAAGTGACCGCTTAATAAATGTTAGAATGATAGCAAAGACGTGCTTTGTATGGGAAAGTCATCCATTCCCTGGATTCTGACTGAATATTCTGAAATTATCAAGGCTTGCGCTGAGATAGCGCCAAAACTGCTTACTCTCGAGCAAACGTTGCGGCGAACAATCATTCCAAAAATGTATTTAGACGACAATGATGAATGCTTGCAAAGAGTTGTCACGAGTGACGAAATTCGCATTTGCGAATGTGACATGAACTTGAAGTCGCAAAGCAAGGAGTGGAAAAAAGAAAACTATGAGCCGAGGCCAAAGACGCACGAAAGAACAAAGCAAAAATCAATGTTGATCGCGTTTATTATTTACTGCCATGAAATTGGGCACCACGAATGCTGAACTGAAGGTGAAACTGTCAGTGCAGCTTTCTACGTGATGATCCTAAAGTGTCTGAAAGATAGTGTGTGCCACGTGCTACTAAATTTGTCGAGTTAGTCAGTGAGTCGTAATACTTTATTATCGGCACTGAGATTGATGGGCCTAACGACTCCCGAGATGGCCCTCAGTCGCTGCCGAAGGTGACTTCTTGGACTCTTGCTGTGATCCGGACTTCTACTTCCGTAGCAAAGCTGGCCAACAGCGTCTCTCACTTTTGCGAGCCTACAATCTTCTAGAGGGGAACTTTTAGCCCTTCTCAGCAGGCCCACCACCCGAAGGACATCAAATTTGTCAGAAGGGTGGCGTTGAATTCAGCACCACAATAATTTGCCAGCGCAGTCTGTATTGATGGTGAGTGATCGCTGCCCTGCTCGTAGCACCTAGTTGCGGCCCTGTGCTGCAGCAGCTATCAAGCGCTGGCGTGGGGCAGTGGTAGAATAGCTGACTCCCATGTAGGGGGCACGGGTTCAATTCCGGTGGGAACTGGGTATATATATATATATATATATATATATATATATATATATATATATATATATATATATATATATATATATATATATATATATATATATATATATATATATATATATATATATATATATATATATATATATATATATATATATATATATATATTCTCATCGCTGGCGATAGCTGCGAAGGACACTTGCGCTGTCGGCGGCTGCGAACAGCATCGCCAACCGAAACAGCTATTGGATTGATCCCATAACAACTCACGCTGTAAAACTACTTCGTTGATGTGGTGACACGGGCATATATGCTCGCATCAGGACCTCCATATACATGAACAGAGTCCATATCTACAGTTCGTTCAGATAAAAGGATTTTTTTTCCTGTTTTCCTAAATACACATAAACAGGTTCACCACTAATTGGTGGCTCCTAGCCTTAGCTTTTCATTCCGGATTGCTGCATCATGTCGTGGTATTCGAGAGGTACTACACATTGAGTTATTTATTGGTGATGATGCAGCCGTACATCTAATACAAATAGCAGTCTTCTGGAAAAGTGCTTGTAACAAAATGTTTACGTGCTCAACATATAATGTCGCTTGGATCTATATTTATGTTACGCCAGAATATAGTAGCTTACCATTTCTGGTATAATTAATGAATGAATGAAAGCCATTATCCACGGGGGTGGACAGAGGGTCCCAAGAGAATAAGCCGCCACTTGTGAACACAATAGCCAAACATCGCAGCATAGCCAGTCATGTGAACAAGGCATAACACAACATAGCAAAACTTTACGAGAGTTTTACCGACTGTAATGGTGCATCACCTTTTGAAAACAGCGACTCCTGTGGGAACTTAACATAGGCATAGTCTCTTATAGATTCGCAAGCCGACACAGGTAGGTCCAAAACTGATTTTTAAGCACAGTGGAAGAGAGAAAGATAAAGAAGGTTATTATTGGAAATGTAGAGAGGATGGCCTGAAGTACATTCCTCTAGCCAGTTACACTGCGATGGGTAAAGGAAACAAGTAAGAAAAAGTGCGTAATGTTTTATTGAGATGTCTTAGAGGCATCGCATGATTTGCACTGGAGAAGATGTCTTCAGAACGAAATCCAGTCCCTGAGTACTGAAAGCTACGTATAAATTGTAGTTATAGCGGGAATAATGTTACGGGCCGTGTACATGGCTTTAAGAATGAGAATAAACACAAGTCTCGCAGCCTCATATAAGACCAGGGGTTCAGTCGTTCTGCTGCGTTGTGCTACATGATGAGTAGCACGGTATTTATCATGATAATGTCAGAAGCAAGCTATATTTTTTCTCTACATTTAGTGCTTAGAAGAAGAGCGACTCGCTATTATTAGCCCCCTTGTCCATCAAAGGGGCAATCGAGAGATGCTATGCTGCAGGACATCTTCAAGGGTTTCCTCTAGATATCAAAGTCAGCTCATATTGGCCGTGGCATAAATAAGTGTTCACCCGCCGACGACACAATAGAATGACAAACGCGGCAGCCCGCCATGTCATTGGCTTAATATTGCCATTTGAACACGTTTCGTCGAGGGTATAGCTTTCAGTCATGGTATTCCGCGATATTGCTTACTGTACTTATATAATATACTCATATTAATGTAACAGTTCTGTAATTGCCAATAAGCTTTCGACTTTTTCTTTCTACGCACTACTTCATTATTTGCTTCTTTCGTCACAAACTGCGTCAAGAACATCGGTTCCATGGTAATGCGGTTCACGTAACATGTCGAGAACCACGAAGAAAAATAATCTAACATGGTTCGCCACTGATACATACATGCCACGCAGTCTGGACAACTGCAGATGCCAGACCATTAATTGGATGATATTAACTCTCCGCGCTCCGCAAAACTAACAAAAACAAGTGAGGCCGAATGTGTTACAAAGAACAGGCACATGCATAACGCATTCACTCGCGTAATGAACCAACCCTTCTCCTTGATAAGTTGCTCTTTTACCTGTAGCAAGAAAACGCACGCTTCCCCACCAGAGCCTCTGTTCAGCATCGTAATCAAGGGTTGATTCACTGGCGCCAGTGACTGCCGGAAAATCGTCGGATCAATACATTACGCAGCTAACGACTTTTGTAGCTAAGGGTGCTATACACTGGCGGCATGACCATTCACAAGCTGTCAATATCGCGCTTTCGTTGGAACCATTTCGCCATGACATTTAAAGCGAATATCGAATTATTCGGCTCATCAGACCAGTTTCCATTCCTTGTATTTAAGAGTTTTCGTGGGCCATACTCCAAGGCAGTGCATTCTAACACATTGGTTCGTGGGTAGATCTCGAAGGAAGGGAAGCCTAACTCAGCTTTTCAAAGCGCTAGCTGTTACGAGCAAAGAACGCGAGAACGTCTGGCACGTGAAGCACGAGACAGATGTTTCAAAGCGCTACTTTAGTTAGAACATTGGGCTACCATGTTAGAGGACAAGGGCTTAATTCCGCTATCGTTCACGCATTCCTTTATAGCATTATAGGCGGATTTAACTCACTGGATATAGCTAACAGAAAACTCGAGGTGTGTATTGCGAATGCATCAGTCTGCATAAAATGACAAGTTTATAGGATATGCGAGGTAAGAAGAGTCACTTTAATAAAGCGAATAGCTTTATGGAAGCGTTCGGGCTATTCACTTATATTGTCGATAGTTTCCGCACATATTTTTTGTTGCTCGGGCTCTGCACCACTATATTTACAAATTTCAACACATAAAAAAAAAATTCTGTCGAAACAATTTGCTTCACCTTATGAACGTTCCCCCCAAATCGACGTCAATTTTTCGCGGGAAGAAAATGTAGGTCCTTCTTTTGAGTGAATACTATGCACACACAAAAAAAGAAAAAATCAGGGTAGAACTGCGTCAAACAAGAACGGAACAGAACTACAATGTCGTGTAATCAACTTACGGGTGGCCGGTACGTAGGGCACGCAGGGCTGCACTAATGGCGACGAATATTGCGGGGCAACCTGGATGCAAAGGAAGAATTCGTTTGCTGCACGCTTTCACTACGGTCCTGCAGATTGTCACGGCAACGGTGGTTGCAGAAGCACGAAAAGCACTGCATGCTGTCCAATAATGCCTGTGCCACTGACGTAATAGGCTACAGTGCTGCCAGTGCTTTGAGCCGGCAGCCCCTGTATTGAAACCAGGGCACACATTTCCGGAAGCTCGCAAGCATTTAAATGAACACACCATCCATGACAAACGGACTGCATTTTCCGATGGGACTGTGGGTGGTTTAACTTTTTTTTAACAAGGAAGATTTTCACGATGTGGGTCCAGTAAGTCAGCTGCATGAATTCATGAGTAAGTACTTTTGCAATGCATTATGGTCCGGAGATGTTGCTGCTTGCAAGGGGCAGCGAACAATCCGTTACATGTAAAATAAAAATGCAAAAAAATAAAGTCAATAGGATACTGAGCAGTGAACTAAGTCGCATATGCGCCGTCAGTGCTGGACATGGGTGCACAAAGGGGCATCAGACCCGCCGTGGCTGCTCAGTGGTTATGTTGTTAGGCTGCTGAGCACAAGGTCGCGGGGCCGAATCCCGGCCACGGCGGCCGCTTTTCGATGGGGGTGAAATGCGAAAACACCCGTGTACTTAGATTTAGGTGCACGTTAAAGAACCCCCGGTGGTCGAAATTTCCGGAGTCCTCCATTACGGCGTGCCTCATAATCAGAAGGTGGTTTCGGCACGTAAAACCCCATAATTCAAAGGGGCATCAAATATATAAATACACCAGTAAGTGTACTCACAAATAGAAACTTCAAGTGAGTTCACATGAACGTACATAAACCGAAGACAGGTACACACACAAACATGCCGAGTTACAAAATACGCACAAATAAGATTTTTAGAAGCGGCCTGTTAAAGAATTCGCTCTACGATTAACACTTCCTCATGAACTTCCGTTAGTCTGCAATATATTACACTGTATTTTCTAGCCCACAAAACAACAACTTGATGATACTTCCTGCTAATAGGGGAGTCATTAGCTTACACGGTAACATGCGTACACAGATTTGCAACTATGAAGTATGAGTGCTTACATCATGTTTTCTGATATATAGTACTTCCGAACAAACTCCTGTATAGTTAGGTACAAATTATATAATGTTGCCTATCACTAAAGGTGACTGCTGCCGCTGCGTTAAAAGAAAGAGATACAATTAAACTGATTTACAATAAGCGATTTGAAAAATCCCATCGCCAGGCTTTCCCACACATCCAACGTGTCCTAACTTAGATATGATCGCGTTCCAGCTAGTGGCACTGTTGAAGCCGAGACACGTATTTGGAGAGCTTAGGAGGTGCGGGGAACTGATGGTGGCGGGAATGACGTTACCAGCTCCCAGAGAAGTAGTTCTTGGGGGAAAGGAGGAAAGGCTAGCACTATCTTCTGCAACCCATGCGGGAGCACGGCTCAGCGTCAGCAAGGTGGGGGAGATGCGAGCAAAGGAGAGAGAGGGTGGGAGGGAGTAAGGTAGAGGGTCGTCCTAGCAGCATCAGAGCAGCCCGGCCGGCAGTCCCACACTAACTTAATGGCGATTTTAAATAAGAGTCCGGCTTCATGATAAGGTTAAACTAAATGTTGCAGCAGCGGGGTCGCAGGTCTCGCATATCGTTTACTGCTGCGCCACATTTTTTCTGAATCTGTAGTGAATATCCTGTTGAAACACTTCGAAGCAATGACGAGTGCAGTACAGGGCATAAATCGCGATATTGTTTTGTTGTTTCTCACCCCAACCGATGACGTAAAAGACCAGCAACGATTTCTGCTCCGCGAAGGCCGACGTGATGAGCCTATGCAGGTAGAAACCCTCGCAGAACATCCAGGCATACTGGCACAACCGGAAGTAGCGAGAGAGGGTGTAGAGAACCTTGCATAAGTTCTGCACGAGAATGCACATCACGACAGAATAATGATAATAATGAGTTCTCTATTCCCTAATTTCAGATAGGAGAATTATTTTAGCATTGCATGATGATTATTTGAATGCTTATTGTGTAGTTTATTCGACGAAAATCCGCCCCCGTAGAAGAACGGGTAACATATCTAAGGCATAAAACCACAAGAAATAATGTTACCTTGTGCATATTTAATTGCAAAGAAATATTTTTATTTAAGAGAAGCCAGCATATTGGCCTCTCAACATCACCTGATATGTCTACTTCGCGCCGAAATCAGATGATATATGAAATGGGATGTACGTTGTCACTAGCTATCTTAATTTACATAAGAAAGGCATTAATTTCTCTGCTAGCAATGCTTACAGCGCGTAATTGACAACCTCAGGACATCACACCAGATCGTTCGGTTGTTTCACGGATATATATATATATATATATATATATATATATATATATATATATATATATATATATATATATATATATATATATATATATATATATATATATATATATATATATATATATGCAGTAACAGCAGCAGTACAAAGGAGGTAAGAGAGGTGTCAAGAGGGGTCGACGCTGACTCCTGCAGTTAGCAGCACTCTTCGAAATTAAGAACAAAAGAAAAGAGAACGCGGGGCATGAAAAACGAAAAAACAAGCACATGTTCAGCAATACTTGGTGCAACGTTTGTTTTTAGTTTTATCGTCTGTACACTGATTGACAATCCTGGCACCAAGCTATTGTGAGCTATCTACAGATTGATAATTTTTGAAAAAATTTTCGCTCTAGGTAGCATCGTACCTTGATGCAAAATTTCCTGTCGAGAAAAAAAAGGGCCAAGGATCAACACACCGAGTAACTGAGGTTACGATACCCGCACGATAATTGAGACAATGGCGAGCAGTGCCAAACGAAGTCACAACGCCCACAGTACCGGGTTCTCGTTGACGCGTATGTTCTTCTCCTCGTTGACGTGGTCCAAGATGAAGACGGAGTCAACCAGGATCACGCTGATGTCGTACAGCACCATGGCAAGGCAGAAGTTCTTGTGCAGAGCAATTCGATGAACCTGCAGCTGCCTGAGGTCGCCGGAGAAAAAGGCAACAATAGAAATACTAATAATTTTGATTTTACGACGGCACAGCGATTGAATGAGGCCACATTCTTACAGCAAATATACAGAACAACAAGGTAAAAGTTAGAGAAAGTAAGTGTAACGTTCCTGGCTTAATTAGAACCATCTCAAATGTTTGCCGCACCATCGTACTTTTTCCTATTGCTATGCGTTACACGCGGTTCGCAGTCGATTTCGCCTATGGAAACTAAACGATGCACCGTCTATTTGGCGAAAACAAAGCGCATGTTATGCGTAATGTGGGGCTCCTGCAACAAATTACGTATGAAGTTGCTCCAAAGTGCTGCGATTGTACTTTACGAACGGCACACAGTTTAGCCCACCACCCTGGCATAAGTACAAATTCCACGGAGATTAAATTTAGTGAACATGCGGGGAACGATATGGCAAACCTTACGAGTAATATCAGTTTTTGTGGATTAAATACAGTCTCTTCAAAAAATGTCTAAGCAAGCAAGTACGTGTTCAATAGTGTCACACTTGCCGCTATCAGCTATGCTTCCCAACGTCCCGAGAGGACCCTACGTTAATCCAAGTTTATATTTAGTGGAAATGAAGGTGACACTAAGGGCAATGTGTGCTAAAGATATAACACTCCTGATGTAAGTAGTTACGTTGTAAATAATTACTGGACCCTAGTTCCGTCTCTTTCTTTATGCGTTATAGTAGGTTCATAGTCGCTGTTTCCAGTGCCATCGGTGAACTAAACAAATCCTCTTGTTTACTATTCGTTTAAAATTAGTGGCAGGTGATGGGTAATGAGTAGGCAAAGTTCTATGTGGGTGGACAAATCACGTTTTTATCAGTAAATCACGTATTCAAGCGATCTGGTGCGTTGGAAGTGTGTTTTACGAACAACGCAAAATTTATCCCACAATCTCGGGGGAATGATGTATGCATCTTAGATCACGTTTAGTGGAAATTTCATCTCTGACATTCGAACATTGACATTAGGGCGAATGTTCTGACGAAGTAAAACATCGGTGGATGAGTTAGCGTCTTTGTGATATTTCCTTAAGAGGAAGCTTTAGCTCGGGCCAAACTCCGATGCGGGCTAGTCAAGTATATGTAAAATGCAAAAACGTTTTCGTGAGATAACCGCTGGGCCAATTTTAGTTAAATTTGCCGCAATTTGGGAATTCGTTTTTCTCGGCAACCACTACACCAAATTTGACGAGGCTTGTTACATTTAAAAGAAACATTTAAAATCTATAGCTGTTGATTTCGAATTTTTTATTTATGTCATCAATTTCTTATTACAAATTGGCACAACTCGAGCATTTTCAGAAAACGAAACTATCAAGTTTAAGACTCTATAACTCAGCAAGGAAAAACGATATCACAATTCTGTGAATTGCATCTGATAGTTCATCTAAAGCGGACCAAAGTAATTATGTTACTGATGTATCCAAAAAATTGGTAATATGTAACTACAGCTCTTGCAGCACCTTTGTACACAACGTAAAAAATTGACGTAAGATATAAATTGACATGTAGAATTTGTCCGCTTTATATGATCTAATGGATGCCGTTTACAGAACCGCGATATCAGTTCTTGATGCAGAAATAATAATTTATAAACTTCGCTCGTCCTTTTTTTTCGAACTTTCACATTTTTAATATTCTTTTCACGAAATTCAAGCCCTAAATCGTAATTACGCTTCTAACACTCACTAGAATTTAAATTTCTCGCTCAAACGCAATAAATTTGGTTAACATCGGCATAAGGGTTATCTCAGAAAAACTTTTTTTGCGTTTTACAGGTACTTGAATAGGCCGCGTCGGGGTTGGGCCCGAGCTAAAGCTTCCTTTTAACAAGCATTCCAAAGCGTTACATGGGGTAAGGTTTCAAATGGGCCAGTAACACACGGGTAACATTTTAAAGTGTCTGATCAAATTACAGGCAACTGAAATTCTAATTGCAATTGCTCGATTGAAATACATCCGTTAGACAATGGGCTGTAACTCTGCAATGTCACACAAGGGCGCGTGCGCTCTTGTTCTTCCGGTTTTGTGGACCATTATATAGAAGCATAATAACGGCGACATTTGTGTTAAGAAGAATTGTAAATTAACCAAAGCTGATAAACTGAAACTTGTAACTAGTCCCGCTTAACTCGCCCGCGTGTCTATTTTTGCCGTTTTCGAAGCGTCACAGCACATGACACATCTTATATTGCGGTAATGTTCATTATATATTCACAATGTGGCTGCTTCTGTGATTCTCGAACATTCATCATAAAAACATGGCCTAAAAGCGGTCCCGCTAACATTACCTCTTATGTCGGAAATTCGGCGTATGTTGCATCAAAATAATAACGTAAAATCTGTATATGTATACTCGGTCAAAAGCAGAAGGCGGTGCCCATTCCTGAGAATAATTTTTGTTTGGTTGCTTATACGGCGGGGGCAGAGATTGCATACTCGAACTTTCTATTTGTCTAGCTCATTGAATAGTAATAGGATATGAAAATCATAACCTGCGTACGATAAATAAATTGAGAGAAAAGAAGAAAAAATAAAGAAATGTCGCCACACTGTTGCGATTCGCTGGCTACAGGCGTCGCATGTACTGCAGTGGGCTTTGTCCAAAGCATTTGCAATGACCAAAGAAGAACAAGGACGGGAAACAAAGAAAGCAGATACACCAAGCACAATTGCTTCAGGACAAGCTAGTAGTGCAATAACAATTCACTTCTGACTCAGTCGCCAGAACGCCAGACACTACGCTTGCTACGTGGCTACACCACCATTGCGATATCTCTCCATCCTCTCACGTGAAGCGGGCCTGTTCCATTGAGGGCAGGACGCAGATATTTTTCGGTCAGGGCAACTCTCCGCAGTCCCCAGAAGCAATTTGCTGAATTAGTCATGATCGTAAGCAATGTACTCATGCCATACTGCTAATGCAAGCGTGTTGCTTCGCTGTTTGAGACCAACAACTTGGGGGTCGTCGTGACTTATCCAGGGCGTCGCACTGTCAATAGTCCACAGACCGGCGAATAGAAGTGCTGCTCTCGGGAAGAGTCCCGACAAAACTTATTCCAAAGCAATATATAGGGAATCGAGCACTTAGGCACATGGGACAAGAAATATACTAACAGAAAAAGTGCCATGGGGGGGTGTCTACATTTTTATTTTTGCTACTTTTCGTCCATCGCTTCCGATTTCGGCCACGGGCCAAGCGAGACGCACTATAAGTTATATCTGCGAAAGCGATCAGGAAAAAAGCTTCCGAGCAGAGGGCACTGTGTTAACGCTGAACGATCCTCGCGCAGGTTACGTACTACATTAGTGAGAACACAACAAGGAACTTGTAACAAATAAGCAAGTGACGCACTTGTAAACAGAGAATATGATGATTGCAGGCACCAGGACCACCACTGACAGCGAGTGTAGCACGATGGAGAAGATGGTCATGGAGCGATGATACTGCAGGTACGAAGACACCGTGTGACATGTAAAAAAAGCAGAGTAACAAAAGATATGAGCACGGTAATAGTATTATGGCATGGTGTGGCTTTTAGCCTAAATGACTCACACTGAGGCAGGCGAATTCGCACGACAGCTCAAGTCGGAGGAATTAGAGCTTACGCATTCATGTTTCACGCCTTGTTATGGTAAACGTATTTACTTGCTGCATCCTGTGCCCATAGATAAACGATGTCAAACATAAACAAACAACAGGCTGAACACGTTAGTAAAGAAATGAGTCATGTTTCGTATTTTTTCAGAAACGCTTGAGTAGTTTCAGTACGCATAATACTCGGATATATTCAGCATATTAAGCACGCATATTTGAATATGTAACCTTGAACCCTGAATGATGCATGACGGAACCACCCAAGAGATAAGGATTAGCCGGCGCCTTAAATTGCGCGCCAATATCTCCTTATATAATATGAATAAAAAAAAGCACGCATATGAAACCATTGATCATTCGTGATAAAGTACAGTTGTTTATCTTTTTCCGGTCAAACGAGTGTGTTATAGCCTCTAGATGGTGCAGTGAAAATTTTTGTTTTGTTTTTCTATGGTACACTTTCGGACAAGAAGATACATTGAATGGTTAATATGGCGTGTAGGTGGCTCGCAGGTGGCTCTGAGCATTGAATCAGACGTCAGTAGTGTGAATGATGGCGAAATATATGAAATTGTACCAAAAGACGACCTACTACCAGTGGAAGCTGCATTCACAGGTTTGAATAATGTGCCCACTGTTCTACAAATGGACTTGGTCCCCGCCATACAAGTTCTTGCAAACTTACGGGTATATGTATGTGTGCCTCTGTTTTCACAAATTATAGCCTGCACTGGCGCTGATACGTTGCTAACTTTGTGTGTGTTTCGTTAGTTGCCTTGATTAGTAGGCACAAAAATATTGCCACCGTGTAGTTTGAGCCGAAATGCCGGCAGCGTCGCTTGTACGAGAAGACGGTTAGGAACAGCTCGTCGTCTCCCGCGGTCTATTGAATAACTAATGTTTTTTTTTGTTTCATTTTTCAGTCACATAACCGCCCGGTTCATGGCCTATCCCCCACAATGAGTCTGTGCCACAAACTGAGACTTCATCATCATCATAATCATCGTCTCTGCCATTTTTAATGTTCGTCCATTGCATTCGCGCCTTGTGCATAGTCACACCAAATACGCTAGTATAACTCTTTTACACTATAACATTACGTACACCGAAATACCGTTTTACTAATTTCTGGACAGCACGTGAATTTACATCCTAATATACGTCTGAAAGATTAAAGAAAAAAAGACATAGAATGAGTGGCATTCGTATAGAGTTCAAGAAAGCCCAAAAACTAATGAAACAGACTAAGAGAGCATATTTGTGAAATGGTTATCTTTATTTATATTCGTGTTAATTCGTGAGCATGTGTAGTGCATGATGTGTCGTGTTACAGCAAAACACAACGTTTTAGAAGTGATGCTATTGTGAATCGAGGTAGCACAGCATTTCGCAGAAATCTTTATTGGAAAGCGGAGTTCTTGATACCTTCAATTTCGTGCAGGCTCATGACACGGTATCTTAAATTATTTAGTGGCTCTGTTTTACCTCATTGCTCCATACGCACCTTTTCGCCTCGAATACAAATAAGGGAGGTCGAATAATTGTCGTATCAAATGATCATATTGTTTACGTGAAATTCTGGAAGAGAACCGATTGCTTAGCCTACTGCAATGTTTTTATGGTGACCTGATATCTCTTTTCTGGGCTCATACGGCTGCATCAATCACTTCATAGTAAAAAATTAAAATTAGGTGCATTTTTATCACGCGTATTCGGTTATGTTCACTCGCGTATCGATCCCACCCAGCGGGAAAAGCTGTATACCATTAATTAATCGAATCACAGCTGCTAGTTTCTTTTCTAAAATTAATATATACATAAAAAGGCAAGGAATTAAAGAACTGCCTTGCAATAATTAGAATTGACTTACTTGACAGTGACTAATTCCAAGTGGTTAACAATTCGTAATAACCATAATAACGGACCATTCACTGAACTTCATGTGTAAGTGTGTAGGTGATTTATGTGGTCCTTCCAAGATCACCAGTGAGACTTTTGTGCATAGGCGTTTCTCTTTGTGTTCATATAGTCCTCTTTGAAGTCATCTTGCGTATTTCTTGGCATACAGGCACACTGAAGGTGTCAGAGTTGTTGTATAGCTATTAAACTAAATAAGTTGGTTTGATATGCAATTCTAACTGCTGTAACTGTTTCGAGAGCGGCACTGAGAACGGAAGTGTGGATCAATAAGGCGGAAACATGGTAAAGCTTTATGACAATTAATGACAACTTCTGGATAGTAGAAATAACATAATTCGAGAATGAAGGTGAGCTAGGGGGGGGGGGGTGCTGACCATCAAGCTTCCAAGAGCTCAAAAGACTTACCATTTGTAATAAAAAAAAATGTGTATTCAACTGCCGCACTACGTTTAAGCAAATACGGTGCTGAAATACTTGAACGAACCTCAAGTGAGCCACAGTCATAGAAGGTATACTCCTTCCCGTACTCCTGGCTGTAGAACCATGTGCCATTCTGCCAGCAGGTTTTCTTCGACATCTCTGCGTTGAAAGAAGCAATTAAATATGAACTGTACAAAGACACTGCCTACGGGGTGTCCCAATTATCATGCATGGAGCTTTAAGAAATCATACTTAGCCTCAGGATGAACACAAATGTGTGCACGTATTGCTGACATTCGCAGTCAATCAGACCATCCCCCATTATTTATTTTGTTCATGAGGGTAAATCGGGTAAATATAACTCGCGAATTACTCATTTAGTTGTCAACATTGACCTCCTATAAACGAGGAGGCCGTTTGATTTAGCTGTTCATACAACGCGGCGGGTTTCACGTTATAGTGCCCATAGGCCCTACAAGATAAGACTATTCCGATCTGCTTTTATTCCAATCTCCTGACGGCAAATTTACGTAACCATGGACGCAAGCATCGGGCAGTAACCCGCAGCGTTGTTTGAAAAGCCCAATTAAACGCGCTGCTCGTTTATAGGATGTCACTTTCTTTTGCTTTCAAAACAAAGAGCATTGCAACATTGAGCAGTTTTTCTTATCCAGTTGGCTGATATATACGATTGCTTATATTGCTTATATTGCTATTGCGATTGCTCAATTGCTTATACGATTGAGCTTTAGCGGTATTACTTTAGCATTGTTTTTTGTTCTCTTTTTGCCGGGAGTGCAACCTTGAATGATAGACTGGAACACATTCTGGAGAGTGGCCGAGAAAACAAATATTCTGAGATCAATTAAAAACATAAACACGTATCTGCGTCGTAGAGCACTTGGTGCTTTCTGGTCTCGTAGCACGGAATCGACAAATGGTTGCATAAAGAGTATTCTAGGCTCATGTGTGATCCAACGCATTATCACAAATAGCAGCTGCAATGATAAGCGTAGGATGAGGTGGAGAGACCAGCAGGCGAATGGATGCCGCGGAAGACTTATTTTCTGCGCAGTTCAACAAAGTAACTTTCAATCATACGATATGCCACTCTCTGATGCAAGCGATAACGCAGTCAGATGGTTAAATACTTTATGGTCTCTCTATTCATAATTAATATTGGTAATGGCAAAATTTCAATACAGCCATCTCAGAGAAAGCAGAAAGTTATGAGAAACAGTGAAGACGTGGCCTCGTTCGCCACCGGAAGCAAGTTGGTTTTCATCCACTTTCATTTCCATTTAATTTATAATTTCTTTAATTCAATTAGTAAGTACAACTAACTTCCCCCATGTTGTACTTGGCGTCGTTGTTTGGTGGCTTCTTATGAATAAATAAAATCGGGCCCCTCAGTTAACCCACTGTTTTAGCGTGCCACAGAGGCACCTACGCCGTCTTTAGAAAGCTCGTGTCTATAGCGGTGCCTCGGAGTCTTTTTTGAAACATCTAGATTCTCACAGGAGAGCACATCTGCTGACTGAAGCGCTTCTTTTACCTTTCTTTTTGTCTATGCGCTGCGTTTAACCAACATCACTGATTTCTAACGCAGAACACCTAGAGGAGATTTACTTGTAATGTAATTTATCAGCCAGAAACTTAATGTTCGCCGATATCCGCACATCTGAGCCCAGCCATGAGAGACACATCATTAAGGATGTATGGATCAACGTAGGAACACTTGTCCAAGGCCGCGCACCGATTTCCGCGCAGTTTCCATGCATCGTTTCCTGTAATCAGCTGCATTGCAAGAACCAAGTCTGACAATGGTATTTCGAAACGTAACTATGTGATAACCAAAAGGCTACTAGAATACGCAGATTTTACTACGAGCGCGGCAATCTACTGCGTTGCCAATGGCTAACATGCAGATTTGCCACTTTTGAAACATTCGAAACCGCTTTTCCGAGGTTTCACCTTTTGCATTTGTACTGTTGCCGGTTGTTGAATAATCGAACCGAATCGAAGGAGAAAGAAGCGACGTAGCAAGGTGAAATAACCAAGAGCCGCATACTATTTTGGCACAAGCTTCGCTCTCATCGGAATGCCGAATGCTGTTGCGTTAGCACCTAATGTTTCGTAATGTTCCTGCCAAGGTGGCAAGTGCTTCCCTACTCAGCGAACACCAAAGGTCACGCAGTCTCTTCTTTCTCACTTTTCCTAGTATGCTCTCGCCTCAGCAGTGGTTAATCAATGAGGGCATGTTTATACATAGCAACAGGAGAGGTGACGATACTGGAGCCGGTGCAGTTCCGTTATTATGACCGTACAGAGTTCCCCGGAGACCACTGTCGTAAATTTGCACCCGTCTGCAAAGGCCGCATGCGCAAAATACGAACGTGGCTTACTGATGCACTGCGGTTGCTCGGTGATAAAGTACGCGTGCGCGGGACACGGCTTATGCACCGTCGTCTCGGCAGGCGTGTCTTTGTAGCACGTCCAGCCGTCCCACGTCGCAGGACAGTGTGGGCCTTCTGGAAAAGGAACGAACAATAAAAAAAGAGGACGTTAATTCTTTTCCTATTCTATTAATTCTATCACAAACAAGGCTCACCGATGCTCACCGACCACAAGTCATTTTTCTGGCACACTTAAAACCTACTGTGATAAACTACAGAATTCTAAGCTTTACGTTTGTTTTTCTTTTTTGCTAAGTCAGGATTCTTTTGCCACCTTCAGCGATCAGTATTAAATGCGCTATGTGGGGTACACAGAGTGAAATGATACTGCGAAGGAAGTTTGTCCCAATTTTAGCTGGAATTAAACAGTTTCGCTGCTGCTGTCGTTGTTTATGCTGTTTTCTAGTTCTGGCATGTTCGATCTTCTGTGCCCTTGTTCACTAAAGCGTGAAACGTCCCGATTATTGCAATACGCGTCATTTGCAGTCCTAGTCACAGTGGATAGTAGAGCAAATATGTAAAGCAGACACTGAGTGCAGGTAAGGCGACGTGCCTGCTCTCTTCTGTCACCAACCAAAACAGTTAAAAACCCCAGCCACTAGTATTATTCAACGAAGCAATAATATAAATGTTAACATAAGCTGCTTAAAGTATACTAATGGGTTAGTTGGTGAGCCATCATATTGAAGCAGTGCACTTACATGTGACACGTACACGTACACATAGAAAGGACGTACAGAGGCGCTGGTCTGCAACTACGGCTGTATTGTTCAAACACCCGCCTTTTTTAGTGTCCCTTTCTATGTGTACTGTAAGAGTTGGGATCGGGCATGAAATAGATGGTAGCTGGCGCATGCCGTCATCCTACTCATCCACGCTAGGGACGTTGTTGAAACGAGGGACTTCTCATCGATAACGAGGAATACAGTATTTATTTACAATATCTACATGAAGGGTGGAGAACGTTACAGTTCATCAGTCCACCATGATAGCATTTCCTGTCGGCAATGCTATCATGCTGATAACGCGTGTGACATTCGTTACTGGAAAGTACCGGGCTCGCAGCGTTAAAGAAAGGAAACGCATCAAGGCAGATGACGATTATTGTTGTGTGGCAGAAGGGGCACTAGGGCACTAAAGGGTGTAAACTGTTCTTAGAGTGTGGAAAGTGCAAGTCTGAACACTCAAGTGCGTCTAAATCGTCGTGTATATGCAGCAGGATAAAAAAAACATAGAAAAGAACTGTGGCATATAGACGCGAAAGCGAACTATGGAAATGGAGTTGTGTATGAGTCCTTGTCTACGGACAAGTGAATTAATGTCACCGAACACAGGACTCGACCAACTGCTGCTTTTCCTGCTATTGAAGGAAGGAGGTAGATATCAAGGAATTTATTTGTGAAGCTGCACTCGGCTTGAATATGTAAGAGAGTTTGCACCGACGTCGTATGAGGCTCACAACAGCTCGTGTTAAGTTGGCTACTCGCACAAATGCAAAATATTTCCGTTTAAGCTCTAAAACTCTGTAAACCTTTGAAAAAATTCAGTTGCTTTTAGCAAGATCATTCGGTGTAATTTTGTTTGCATTTACAACTGAGCATCGCCAGTTCTCTGTTACCGTTTTTGCTAAAACCTTAGAAGATATGTAGCTTTGAACAATTCCTGGAATATAAATCTCCTTATCGCCTTATTACTCTCTGGCAATATTCTATATCTACATTTACCTGCAAAGTGCCACCGACATAAAAAGAAAAGAACGTGACTACATAACGCAGTATATGTGGCGGAATTCCAATTTTTCATAATGAAGAAGCTCACAATAAGTTTCGTTCATAAAATATTCCTTTGTGTCCAGCATCATTTCTATATTCCAATTAGTTATAACGAACAAATTGTGCAAGATCTTGTAAAATGTATATGCGTATGATTGTTTTTTGTTTTTTTTTTTAATCCGTACATAGTTGAACCAGTGTGTATACGAGGATCATTGCCACCACAACCAAAATAGCACGGGTTGCGTGCCGTTATAACAGTTTCAAAACGCTGTAACCGCCATCAAATTCATCTTTTCAATTAGGCCGCTACGTTTGGATCGGTTCATCGTGTGAACGGTGCAGCTCACCTTTGGCCGTGGCTGGATCAGCCAGCTCGTCTTCGAGCATCTCCCGACAGCATTCCTGGGCAGCGAGGCAGCAGCTGTTCCAGCGGTCGGCGTAGAACCCCTTCTTGAACGTTTCCACGATTCTCGCGTCGCTTCCGTTACCGTAGGGCTGGAAGCATTCACCGCCACACTCTCCGCGGCACAGCCTTCCGCCGCGACAGTACCTGCACGACCACGCGAATGACGAGAAGCTTAGGCGGTGGCCGCAAGGCACGTCAAAGCAGTGACGTATTCTGGACGTGACGTCTTCATAACCATGCTCAGGAGCGGACTACGCTAGATAAACGCGAGTTCATTGTGCACATCATGTTTGTCTGGTCGCAGTGTTCGTATTTCTTTGTTTCTTGAAGTGCGCTAGCCTGACTGACTCAGCAGTGAACGCTTTCGTGTGTAACAGTGCAAACGGTAAACTTCTTTCTTCTTTCTCCTCTTTCAATCCCCTTTCCCCATTTCCCAGTGCTGGGTAGCCTACCGGCCTCAGCCTGATTTGCCTCCCTGCATTTCCCTTATGGCTTCTCTCTCCTTCGTTCTAGTCCAATATCGCTCTTCGCGCAGGTACGAAAAGGCCACGCAGTATGTACTAGCAAGCTCGGCTCAAAACCCTTCTTTATTCTAAGCTGTCCGCATGCGTCAATGACAGAAATATATTTAATGTATTTCGTGCTGCATAAAACAATAGCAATAAGGTGACGATTCAGTCCGTGTCAGATCGAGGCGACTCTTTAGTGACGAAGAAATGCGCTGACGCGAAACACATGTCTAAAATACGTTCCATGCAGTTGCCCAGCCGCCATAGCTAATTCCAACGCGTTCACATTGTAACGTCGTGTAACACGGGCTGGATTCCCAAATAAGTTTTTGAAGAATTAGTATTGGAGCCTGCATGGAGCTAACTCGCTGGCCTTCCACACATGTTCCGAACACAAAGCTCTCTCAACTTCCTGCCTCGGACCTTCATGTCCAGTAACCATGGTTCATAATTTGAACTCCATAAAGCGGGAGTTCCAAGCAATTACTTCAGTTATCGTAGCCATTGACAACCCAGTGCTATTTCGTCAGAAGGCGCCTCTATCGGTAGAAAGAAAGAAAGAAAGAAAGAAAGAAAGAAAGAAAGAAAGAAAGAAAGGAAGAAAGAAAGAAAGAAAGAAAGAAAGAAAGAAAGAAAGAAAGAAAGAAAGAAAGAAAGAAAGAAAGAAAGAAAGAAAGAAAGAAAGAAAGAAAGAAAGAAAGAAAGAAAGAAAGAAAGAAAGAAAGAAAGAAAGAAAGAAAGAAAGGCTCATTGCGAGGTCAACGTCACAAGCCTTTCTGTTTTCAAGAGCTATTTCCCAATGGATGGCCCACTTAGATAGGAGCACATTCGCTATCGCCAGAGCCCGCCATCCCTACTGCCTAACCTATGTAGGCCATTACCCAAAATTGCGAAGCAATTTGCACGCCAACGTGGTTCGTAAGGGCATGCATCGGTCAGCAGAGCACAGCGAGCTACTCTTGACCTAGACGAGGTGTTAGCGTTAGTCGTGTCCCAAACGCTATCCAGTGTTCCACTAACTACTGAATAGGTCCTTCCCGCATCTTCTAGGAAGAGGAAGGAGTTTTGGCAACTCCATGCAAAGCTTCGCTCTGGGCCAGCACTGAATTCACAAAGCTCTTCTTTCAGAAGTGCTGTTGGCGATTGGCGTGCCATTTTCGCCAATAATGTGCCCACCACCTAGATTGACTGACGCTTGCTTTTACGAAGAGTAAGATCTTTGTTGTGAATATACGCCAAAATGTGCCCAAACGTCCGAATAATACGGCCATTTATACTAAACGTCCACACGGGACATGATTATAACTGCCAGCGATCACCTCACTTATTCACCTTATTTTACACTCCTCCAATCTTACTTTCTTTCTTAGTCGCAGCATGGGAGAGTTTCTTTTTTTGCGATTCAGTATTATCGACAGATGGTACATTACACTGCTGTACGGTCAGTCAACGCCTGTAACCAAGAAGAAGAAGTAACCGAAAAGGAAAAGTGCTTACGTCAGCCTAGAGGCGTTCTTGAAGGCCAGGCTTGGCATGTACTTGTAGCAACGCGCACAGGTGAGCTGGCTGAAAAGATGCGGCTCCAGGTACAGCTGACTTTCCATGCGGCAGGTACCAGGGACCCTCTCGTACATTGACTTTCGAGCCCACGCCACTTCCACGTAGCTCGCAGTCATCTGCGAAATTATTTTGCAACGGCGTTAGATTTCAAGCTGGAAAATGTTTCCGATGAATCAGACAAGACACGTGTCGTTCTGCGAGTGATAGATTTGTTACTTCTGTTGAGATATGCCAACGGCAACATTTCATTTTCATACGTGACCTATATGTTGCAGGCGACGTTCGACAAATGTCAGTGTATATTCGTCAATCCTCCGAAAGTTCATTGTGAAGCTTGAAGTTCTTTATTACTGCAGTCGTGGTAAACGCGTAAATCAGTAGTAGAATCAGCACGGTTGTTTTTGCACCCACGATAGATGTTCCGGGACTACCAGAAAATAAGTTGAAGTTCGAAAGCTGGATAAAAAAAAAATTATTTCTGGCTTCATAAAAGCCTGCGTAAGAAAGTTGTCTAACTTCTTGGTTTCATAACTGACGCCTGATCATATGTAGATCATCGTTAAAGCGAGGTACCGTTACCAAATGACCCGTCGTCTTGTGTTCTGTGCAGACACTGAACGATGTCTCTCCACAAATGTGAAATATTCCGCAGTTCACTAAATCATTGTACTGTTACATGGGATCCTGGATGTTTGTGCGGCCTCGTACGTATATACACGTAGGTTGCAGCTAGAGTAAGTGCGGTGGCTTTTATATGTCACAGGTTCACAAGTACATTATCATTCCTATTCAAGAACACTCAATATACAATAGCAGCCAACTTACCAAAGAAGCAAACAAGTAGAACCGAAGGTCTACCGACGTCATAATTCACTCAGTACACAGTGGGAAGATCACGTGAAGGTGCCTTCTTATGTTCTGCACTGTTTGAAGTCACCCGCAGTAGACCGCCATTGTTCAGCACGCTCGCTGTCAGCGGAGAATAAACGCTGTAAGAAATAAAATATAAACATCTGATACAGGCTCCTGCGAGCTGTGAGTCAAGTGTACATGGGCCTGTATTCACACATAAAGAAAGACGTTCTTCCGCTAGAATTGTTCTCAAAAACAGGTGCCAGCCAATCGTGATGGCGGAAAGCAGACACAATCGGCCAGTGGCAAACAACACGTATGAATAAGAATTATGGGTTCTGCCTATGATTCTCGCGGTAACGGTCATCCTCTTAATCTATACTGTTATGCCGCTCTCATTTGCGATTATAAAATAGCACGTGCCTTTTCCGATCGGCTCTGCATGCATTATTATCTGCAGCGCTTCGGAATTACAAAAGATATCGTCATAAGGAGGAGACTAGAAGATGGCTGGTATCGAATTGGAGCGCACTTCTCCACTTTGTAGCTTCAAATCGAACAAATGTTTTGGTAGAAAAAGGGACGCGAATTATTGATGATGGCGTACAAAAAAATACGAAATAAAAAAGAAAGAAGTAACCGCGAAAAGTCGTAGGGGTCTTTTAGGTCTTTCGGGCCATATTATTGGCCGACGAAAATCGCTTTACGGCATAAGAGCTTAAACATGTTTGACCCGATAAGCTCGCCATCACGCTGATCGTACGTGGCCACAGTGACAGGGTATAGAAGGTAGTCTTCAATGAACTGTATGCATTTTTATGTTCTCTTCATGATACGGAAGCGATGGCCCACGGTAAATGTGAATGAATTATAAATAAAGGCCATTATCCGTTCCTGGCAGTCTCGTTTGTGTAGCCGGCAGACTTAGTTAAGCGAGGCATTGTAAGTAGTGACATCGTCGTCATGACAATTTGCGGTGTCATCCGCTTTTTCCCTCTCATAACTAATGGTGTCGAAAGCATACAAATGTTCGCTCAACCGTGGGCGCTTTAAGATAAGGTGATTTCATTCTGACTTCATTCCAATCTTCTGACGTCAAACTTAAGTAACCGCTAACGCAAGCACGGACTGTGTCCCACAATGTTTCAACAGCCCAGCTAAACGCTCTCCTCATTTATAGAAGGTTGCAACTTTTGTTTGTTTTCAAAGCCTAAGCACTGCCTACCGTAACAGGTATTTCTTGATCTAATTGGCTGACGATAGGTGAGAAGCGCACATGTGAGGGTTTAGATGGGGCCAAGCTAGTGCAGTGAAAGTAGATAACCGGGCGAGGAGAGTCGTGCAGGAGTGTCTGAATGGTTCGCTTCCCCTTGCTGTGCTCGTCGCGGTCTGTTGACGATTGCGGCCGCGTGCAACGGGGTCGTAAAAATGTGCAATAACGGATGTTCAAGAATATTTTGGCAGAGTGATGCTGGGGCGCTATAACGTAAAACTATTCCAAACTTTTCTATTCATATTCTGCTGTCAGCCCACAACGATTGGCCAAAAAACTTCTTTCGACCACGCGCACTTCACCTGTCTGTCACGCGACGTCACGAAAACCGCGATACCTCCCCATCTGATATGATGTGTACACACTGATTATGCATGATTCGACAGAAAAAAGAAAAAAACAGTTATTTCTAATTTGACGCCTTTTCGCCATTAGCCCCCGGATACTGGTCATACGTTTTTGGGCTGCACCTACTTCACCTGCCGGTCACGCGACGTCACAAAACCGCGAAAACTCGGGCGATATAACGTAAAGCTATTCCAAACTTTTCTATTCCATTTCTGCAATCAGCCCTCCGCGATTGGTCAAAAACTTTTTTGGACCACCCCCACCCACTTCACTTGTCTGTCAAGCGACGTCACGAAAACTGCGATAGCTCCCCATGTGGTATGACGTGTGCACACTGATTATGCATAATTTGACCGAACAAAACAAACATACTTAGTTCTGATTCGACGCCTTTTTGCCATTAGCGCACGGCAATTGGTCAACAGTTTTCGGGCTGCACCCACTTCACCTGCCTCTCACGCGACGTCACAAAACCGCAAACGCTTACCGCGTCAAAGTGACGTGTACGCGTTGAAGATGCTTTAATATGCTGAACAAAGCTAAATTTTCTTCTTAATAGCCGCAGGCTGTCCCGTTCCGAAAGGAATAAAAGATGGCTGCCGCCAGTCGCTTCGGCACTGTCTACTCTCCCCTGCCGGAGAGCATGGTTTTATTTGCGTGTAATAAAGCTTTTTACGTGGCCGCTAACATTTTCGAGCACTTTCGGCACGTTTACGACCTCGTTCCGCCAACTCTTCATTGCTGAGGATCTGTTTTAGCGTCATTCTTAAGCCTCCGTTGCATGCCGCCGCGATTGTCGATGACCCACCGCAAGCTAAGTAAGAGAAAGCGGACCAATCGCAGACGCCGGCACCACCCTCTTGATCCAGTTATCAATTTTCTGTGCACTGGCTCTGCACCATTCAATCCCTCTCCACTTGAGCGTTCTCCTCGCCTCTTGTCAGCCAATAAGATACGACAAGCCGCTCAGTGAAGGCAATGTTATTAGTTTTTCACGCAAACAAAAGTGACCTCCTACGAACGAGGAGAGCGTTTGATTGGTGTGTTTAGACAAGCCTGCTTGTGACCGCCCGGTGCTTGCGTCGGTGGTGACGCAAATTTGACGTCAGGAGATCGGAATAGGAACATATTGGAATAGTTTTACGTTATAGGGCCCCTGTATGTATGTCGAAAGGGCTCGGGAACGTTATACTGCCCCGCGAAATCTTTATTATGGGCAAATAAATGAATTCTCACTGGTAGGTCCGAGTACACAACGCCAGAGCGATCAGCGCATAGCCATCTTCTGCTCCTTTTGGAACGAGTCCCAGTCTCCAACTGTTCCTAAAAAATGAAAGAAAGAAAGAAATAAAAAGAAAGAAAGAAAGAAAGAAAGAAAGAAAGAAAGGAAGAAAGAAAGAAAGAAAGAAAGAAAGAAAGAAAGAAAGAAAGGAAGAAAGGAAAAATCAGTTTCGTTGTGCATAGTAATGCATATTTAGTGCGTAAATGTCACTGTCACGTGATGAGTTCTCGCGGTTTTATGATGTTGCGTGAAATGGAGGCGACCAAGGAGCGGCCCGAAAACATTTTCGCCAATCACGGAAGGCTAATGGTGGCAAAGGCGTATAATGTGAAAGAAGCCTATTTTTCTTATTTGTATGGCCTAATCATGCATGTGCATACTCAGTGCGTACACGCCATCTTGACAGGTGAACTGCACGTCATTTAAAAAAATGTTTGACTAATCGCGAACGGCTAACGAAGGAAAGGAAGTGGAGCCTGATTGAATACCTTTACGTTATAGCGCCACATACTTGGGATATGAAGCGTTGCATAATTCGTGCTTAGAACAGTAAACCAGGAAAAAAATTCTTGAGACATCCGACAAGTAGAAATGGTGGCGTAATTTTTGTCACATCCTTTACTGATATAGAAAGTGTCTTTTCAATTTTGTATTTTTTTGAAGGCAAACAAAACAGAATCGTTGTTTGTGCTCCGAACTCAAACAGTTTTTAGCCTGTGAAACTATTTTTGAAGTAGCAAGGCGAAGTTGGTCAACACGTGTGCATTTTTTCGCTGTTAAGTTCCCTTAACTGCTTAGTTTCTTCACTGCTTCTACAGAGATTACAGTTCCCAGCAAATCGAGCAGACTTTTGTCGGTGCGTTATTGTCTGTGCAAACGTTGCAAACATTTACCAGCAGTGGTTGCCTAGAACATGAAAACTGTATACCTGAAAATTTGCAGCTGAAAATTAAGCGAATCTAATAGAAATAGAAGAAAAGAGTGCTGGATATCCCATGGGGAACATATATCAACTGGAAAGTGAGCTACTATTTTTATCCCTAAATGTACTGCATAAGTACTCAGCTTAAGAAAAACAAGCTAGTGTACCTAATTGATATCACAAGAATAGGGAAGTCGGGAGACCTAGGCGCAAGAAAAATCCGGACGACCACTCCACAGGCAACAAAAGAGAAACTGCAACAAGTGCCGTCACTGTGGAATGGGAACAATTGTAAGTAATTCCTACACAAATGCCGCAATTCCACACGAATATGCACGCAAGTACGTCGTTCCCAAGACATGATGCAATGATGTGGCTTGACTTCAATATGTTCATGGGCACCTTAACAACCACCCATGCGTACAAAACAGGTCAGTGTTCCCGAACCTCAACATCTAATATTTACAAAGTGCTGACTCATAGTTTTCACATTAATGGTGAGTTCACAAGAATCAGTAATGTTCCTATTTCAGAGGAACTTATTTGGTCTTTAAAGGCTAACAAGTCTAACCAACGTGGTTAAAAAAAAGCGCAACCATACGGTAAAGGTCAATGTCATAAGCTGTATGTCAGCAAAATGTTCTCTCTCTGGCCACAGTGATCCTAAGGCTTGATGTCATCGCTGTCTACACAAAGACATTTTCCCCACCACCTACACACTGAAAAGGTAACAGTGCTTACGGAGTACGTAAGCAACGGTAATGTCGTAAAGCCTACCTAACTTTAGAATGGGGTCATTATGTCGAACGCCTACCAGAAGCGACAAGGGCAACGATGTTACTCTACAAAAAACGAGCAAGGCATTAAAGAATTCAAGGAAGTATCACACTTTTCTCATCTAAAAAAACGCTATTAAAATAATGTGCACTTGTGACCACACCGCGAGCTGTAGCATTACGCGAAGATCCAGAATCCACAAGGACATTTTTAAGGCGGATTAGAAGTTCCTAAGGATGATCCTTCCGACGAACGAACTTTCTTGGAAAAAACACCGAAGACGAGGAAGATCAAACACACACAAAAAAGAAGCTCCCGTTAGGTTCAGTATATATATATTTGCTGGTGGCATTTTACGTGCTCTCTTCGTCCACCGCCTAGCCGCACTTACGTCGCGAAATCGCATCATCGCGCCTTCTCGTCACGTTGAAAGGAACGGCCGCTCTGAGGCCGCCTTCGCCGCCGTTGAGAGCGTCATTAGCGATACCGGGGCGCCCGGAGTACAAAGCCGCAACGACGCGTCGGCGGAGGGATTGTCTTTCGCGAACGCACCTCAGCTACACACGCCGGGGTTCGGGCACGCCGGCGATTAGGAGGAAGCAGGGCAACGAGCTTATTCCGCGTAGCTTGTTGCGGCTCGCAAACGGAACGAACAAGCTGTTGCGACAATGAGGTGCGAGGGCGACACGGCACGCACTACAGAAGCTCGGGCCGAAGGGCGCCTACAGATTAGACGCCCGCGTGACAAGAACAGGTGCGCACGCCGAGTCGGGATCGCTTGCTTGTTTCCCCAACTGAGTGACTCGTTCGAGGCACCTACGGAACGGCCAAAAACAAGACGTTCTGGCCAGCCGCCATCAAATAAACGCTCAGCTCGGTCTCAAACGAGGCGACTAGTTGGACCGCCCTTACGCCGTCTTTTACTTTACTCTCGCAGAAAGACGTACTGCGACGTCCTCGTGTAATAGGAAAAGCGAGATAAAGAGGCTGCATTCGCACATTCCAGGAACCCCGCGCAATGTCGACGTGATGGGTTAGGACAACGCACGTGCTCAATTCGCGAAGCTTTTCTTGCTTTCGTGAGCGTTATTTGGCACTGGCCGACCGCCTTCACTATATATTACGTCTAGCAACAGGATTGGCTGGAAGTTGCTCGCTAATAATTACAGCGGAAAGAATGATTGTTGTTTGGTAAATATGGGCCCAAGAAGTTCACCTCGGGCATCTTGGCTTAAGTGTTTCACTAAGTTGAGAATGCCATGCTGCTAAGTCCCCTCTAGAACTGTGGCCTAGTGCAGGTGCATTCACTGAACTTGTTATACGTTATATATATATATATATATATATATATATATATATATATATATATATATATATATATATATATATATATATATATATATATATATATATATATATATATATATATATATATATATATATATATGTATGTATGTATATACCGAAACCACCTTTTTTGGCTGCGTGCAAACATAGAATTCAACAATTCTACACATTCTGTAAAGTCAGCACCACATGATTTTTTTTGTTCTTCGTTATTCCTCAACGTGTTGTGATGGTTGCAGCTGCAGGATTTGACTTCGCGTTCTCGGCCGGCAATTGATCCGCCTGAATATGCAACACGCTGCTCCTAAACGCCTTTTCTCCCACAGTAAGGCGAAATTGTGGTGGTAGGAAACTTGGGTCGTGTTTAGATAGCGACGTGAAACTTCGTACAAACACCTACGTCGGAGACGCGCTTCACCTGACCACTGGTGAGTTCTTCTACACTGTAATAATAATTGTACTGCATTAATAACTAATCAAGACAAACTTGCGATCTATAGCTACTCGGCATTTGGTACGCAAAGCTTCGAAGTACCGAACGCTTTCAGATATACACAACAATGAAATAGTTGAGGAAGAGTGACCCAACACTATCTTGTCGAAGCTGAGGAATAATGCTCCATGGGACATGTTCTATGTTTTAAAAAAAGCTTTTCAGAAAATCGGCACAGCTGGCGATTTATGTATACCCGTCAGCACGTTATAAAGAGGGGCAGGGGGGGGGGGGATAAATGGAGAAGGAGGTGTCATGAAATCGTTGAAAAAAAAAGAAAAAAAAGAAAGGTGGCGCCGCACAGCAACGGCGTGCAGAGGTACACAGGACGAGAAATCCGCAAGCTCTTCATACTTCCTCCCCTTATCTCGGCTTTGAACACTGTAACGGGAGAACACGTCGGCAAAAGCGTTGCCTGCTTTCCAGCACGTCTTAAGCTGGTGATTGAGAGCTTAAGCCGCCATGGTCAGTTCAGATTTCTGGTGTATTTTGACGCTTGCGCATGCGACGTCCAGGCTTATGTTCCTACTTTTTATGCACAGATATTTCACGCAATTTGAGTCATGTATAAAAACAGGAAAGAAAGAAAACGTTGCTCAGTATACCCTGCAGGAGCTCCACCGCACCCTCCTGCTCCTTCTCCTATTACGAGTTTCAGCATAACCTTTTTTTTTCGTTGTTTTTACTCCCCTCTTACCGTCTGCTACACCGCCTCACTCATGAAGTCAGTATGTGCCATTGTAAGGCACCAATAACGAACTGACGTCGTTCACAGTGACATTTAACCGCATTGATAATAATTTAGGTATATTAATAATGTGTACGACTTCTGGCATAAGTTAGAGTATTAACAGTTCAAACGTTGATGTTCCAACACATCCTGAGACCAGAAAGTGCGAAGTTCTGATTCGAAGACATCCCAATTAAGTTTGATTTGATTGCTTTGATTGACATGTGCTTCTTTATAGATGTACTTCTTCTTAATATAGGGGAATCGTAATGGTTAGAGAGGTATAAGTGTAGCTCCGAGCTCTGGGAAAAAGCAATAGGGCTCTGAAAGCTGCTGCAAATGCATTATTAACTTTTCGTCTCGTCAGACAATTTCATTGAAACGTGTCATTTAGCGTTTCCTGTTCTGATGGCCGCTTTATTTGCGGCAGCCTACGTTCCACTTTCGCCCGCTAGGGCAATCACCTTCGAGCGTTTGGAATAGATTGTCATTTCTCCTTTTTCTCTCCCTTGCTGCGGAGTAGCAAAGATGGCAGTTGCTGTGCTTAATCACTCGGCGTAGCATCTTTACTTTCTCTTTTTCTCTCTGTATTCATGCGTGGGACGCCTGTAGTTATAATGACTTAACGAACTGTAATCTGGCTTATGGGAGCACGTGAGAATAGGACTTGCCGATACGTAGCACGCGTACGAGAATATCTGACTGTACACCACCATATGCATACAGCACTCATTCTTTATGAGGCAAGAACTAACCAGCGATGCATTCGTGCGCCGACAAGCTCTTTTTTATCACGTCGATGAAGCTTCACCGACGAATACGATACTCCCTAATGCAACATTTGAGCGCAGCTCTACATAATACGTGCATAATACATACATACATACATACATACATACATACATACACACACACACACATACATACATACATACATACATACATACATACATACATACATACATACATACACACACACATACATACACATACATACATACATACATACATACATACATACATACATACATACATACATACATACATACATACATACATACATACATACATACATACATACATACACATACACACATACACATACACATACATACATACATACATACATACATACATACATACATACATACATACATACATACATACATACATACATACATACATACATACATACATACATACATAATGACTGGCGCGGACGCTCAGTCTCGAGCGGCTCGTTCCAAACTGAGCGAACTGTGGCGCGACTGTCTCGCTAATTGGGAGATCGCGAGAGGCAGCGTGCTGGCACGATTCACAGCAGCCGCCGCTGACCTCTACTCGTTCACCGCTTTGTTGAGCAGACGACGCGCGCCACTCTGGCGCCATCTTGTAGCCGTCGTCTCCGCAGAGTCCGTATTGCGCGGCACCATGTTTTTTCTTCTTGCGCTTTCGCCATACTCCCCTCCTCCGCTTTCCGTCTCATAGTTCTGTTGCGCCTTCCTCTGCTTTCCTTCTCACGCTCTCTTCGCTATCGCCGTCCTTCATCTCCCGCTGCGCTCCGCGTTCGCCCTCATCCTTCGTTGTGCTCGTTCGCTCGGTTACGAGGTGTGACGCCGACGGTCGTCACAGGAACGTGCGCCTAAGAGCTGCGCTCTAAAAGAAAAAAAAACATAAGCTGTTTGTGCCTATTGAACGGCGTATTCAACAATTTTGACGGTGCCTAAGCGTGACTAAACTCAGGTTAACCTTACTTTGGAGCTACTCTTCACATGGCTTTAAATGCATTCTCTTGCTTCACTGTTGGCCGTTTCTTGCGTGTCACACCCTTGCAGTTTTCAATTAGTAATCTTCTTGCACGTATTTGCGGTTTCAGATTATTGGGGACGCGCATGACACTAACAGTGAAGAACGAAATTTCCATTGGAAGGTTCCGTCTCATAGGCGCAAAGCTGTTTTCGCAATACTGCGCCACCGGCCTTTATAACATTGATATGGTGAACAAGATGCGTTTCGATCACATTCACAAAGGCACCAGTGCTAAAGAATGTCGTGCAGCACGGTAGCTTTTGACTGGTAAAATTTCGCGATCGTATTATCCGAAGCGATATGATCCGGAGAGCATGCAATGAATACAGAAAATGGTATTTTGTAGTTGCAAAAAAAGGCTGCGATATTGTAGAGTTACAGAGAGAGAGAGAGAGATAGAAAGAGAGAGAGAGAGAGTAACGAAGATGGAAGTACAGTACTAAGAACGTGCCCGGTTAACTACCCTACACTTGGAGAAGGGAAATTGGGCAGAATAGATAATAAAAAGAAAGATAAAATTGACAATAAGGAAGCAGTTGTTGCGGACAAACTTGCAGAGGGATGTTGGCTAATAGTTACAAGTGTTCGTATAGCTCGGTCATCTTGAAGAAGCAGCATAGGGTTTTCTGCAGAGTCCTTTAACTGTGCTTCAATGTGGGAGGATGTCGCGAAAATATCGGTTTGCAACTAAATATTTATTTAAAGAGTACCTATCATAAAGACCAGCTTTTTTTTCATAAGCAGTATGTCAAAGCAAAACTATACTGATAACGAGTCTTCACTGTAAATAAGTATTGCGTGTAGTTTTCTATATTAAATATAAATATCCAAGTTAGTGGATGGTTTGATAGCCGTCGCCGTCACACAATTTGTAGCGCAACGCAAGCGTAATGTTGAGTTTGTGGGTTCGGCTCTAACTGGCGACACGTTATCTTTTCGTCCACCTTCATTTCCTTTTCTTTGTTATTTTCTACATTTCAAATTCAACTACAGCCAATTTTTCCTATGCTTTCCTAAGCTTCATTGTCTGTTTGCTTTATATGATCACCATCATTAGATGTCACTAATTTACACTACAGGCAATTTCCCCTGTGATTTCCTAGGCTTCATTGTCTGGTTTATATGGTCACCATCATAAGATGTCACTCACAGTCTCGAAACGTTTTTTTTTTTGCATATTTGACTTGGCTTTGGACATGATTAATGTCAGTGTGAAGCTAGTGTGAAGGTTTCGTGAAGCACACGTTTATATAAGCTAATACTGATCTCTTTCAATCAATCAGCGTCAGTGTTCTTCTTCGGCGCCGACGTTCTTCTCGGCACGGAGTATACAAATTCTGTTTTTAGTATTTGTAGCGACCCGTTTGTACCGGCGATGCATTACCGCCAATGTGTCACCTGTATCAAAGCAAGCTATTCGTTTGACTCGAACACCACCTTTACTGCCTCGTTTCTTTACACCTCCACGAAAAACTTAAGCACGAATAAACGCGCTATTTAGCTATGTTCGGCTCGCTAAACTTGAATGACCTCGTCATTGCGAAATGCGGCTATAGAAAAAAAAATCAAGTGATGGTTTCCACGCAGAGCAAAATGTAACTCTTCGTGTCACACGACACTTCTAACACGAGTATACTTAAAACAAACAAAGCAAAACTGCAGGAGCGGTGTGCCCCGACGTTTTTAGCGCGATCGTAAACAAACGCGCTCACCCCGTGCTATGTGCGCAAGCGGAATGAAAACTCTGCGGCGTCGCCCGGCTTCTAAGTATAGCCGTGTGCGTATACTGAAAGGTGTAGTGCGAGCAAGAAAGACACGCTCAACGAACCACAGCCCACGGTACGCGTGGATCGTCGCCCAGGGTGCCAGAGGCGGTCCTAAAGAAAACGCTCACGCTCTCCAGCTTCGCGCTTGCGCTTCTTAGCGTAAAACGGCGAAGGCAGCGTGCGTCGACTGCATACCGCTGGCTTTATTGACTCGCGAATTCTTGAGGCATTCTTGGCTTGGGGCATTCGGGATCAAACTGAACAAAGACTAGCTCGCGAGATATTAAAACGTGGAGAAATTTAGTAAACATCGTCTCACCAAGGATTGTCCAAAATTAATGTACATCAAAATGCACCGTTTTCACGATTAGTGGGGTTGATGCTTTACCTCGAAGCTACTAAACTGCGACTGTATAGACGCAGTGGACGATGACCGTTCCTGATCTTGTCGAAACATTGTCGGGATTACCAGTAGAACTGGCGCAATTAAATCTGAAAGTCATATTGTGCATACATATCAGTGACCATGTAGAGACAGGATGCAAATGTACGGGATGTTTAAGGGCGGTGTGGTGAAATTAACAAAATTTTGTACACTGCGCCTTGGACCTCTGTGTGATATTCAGCGGCACGTGGTTTCTGGAATATTTAGTATATCAAGCTAAAACGCAACAGGAATGATCCAATCTTTATGAGAAGTATGGCGAGCAACTTTCAAGCATATTTGTATTGATAACACGCCGCAGCAAACTCCATCGCCCGTAATAATTAAGTTCATTCTACTATAATGTCTTCTTTGTGGCGTTGGTTTGAACGCGTACATCTACACATCAAAATAACACTGTAGAAATAAAGTGCGCGTTAGCAGAAATATGCGGAGGAAATTTCAGTCATCTGCATCCGTTGAAGTCACCATCAATTATTTGTCAACTGCGGCAGCAGCCTCTAGAATGCTCCTTTGAGAAGTAATTTATATTTTTTTCATTTACATAAAAGAATGGCATGTTGGCACGCAAACACAGCGCCGGAAACCCCTTGGCTCTACAGGTGGCACAATTATGTGCGCAGCTGTACTCTTGCGCTTACTTTTTTCGTAGAAGCAGAGAAACAGTTAATGCGCAAACAACCACGTTATTAGATAGCCGTGGAAGCGTGACTACGCCATTACAACGAAACTGTGAAAGCAGCAATGCGAACAACAATTTGACAGCACATATTCCACGCAGCGGAAGTAGAAATGAAGAACGGTCTTATAAAGAAAACTGTTTGTGCAATAAAACGGCACAACGTTTCTTCTATAAAATTTGGACATTTATACAGAAGTCTATCTAGGCTCAAAATAAATTGTTGCGTATATATTTTTCAGTTCAGAAGTGGTTATTTGAGAGCAGTAACTGTAAGCCATCACACCCCGACCACCGCAAGCACCTGCGCCGCCACAGCAGCGTTGTCCCGGCTCGTGTAATGAAGGAGTTAAGAAGAGCGGCTGAGTGCTGTGAGAAAAATTCCCTAGAAAACGGAAACACCACTTGTGGCCTCGCTAGAGGGAAAGCGCTTTATAGAATATAACATAAAGCGCGCCTGAAGTCCCGGTATCCGTGTGCGTCAGCTTCGCTGGAATTTGGGCTTTGTGTCGGCACGGCCGCATAAAGGCCAAGTTCTTTTTTATTTCATTTTTTTTGTCTTTTCGTGTAAGGAAGAGTCCCTAAATCTTGCCCGGAAATAAAAAAAAAGCAAGAAAGAAAATGGTTGCGTGCTCCTATCCACGCTTTTCTGGTTCTTATTTGGATACCGTGACGCTAACAGGAACATGCACGTGACGTCACCAGGCCTAAAGCTGTCGATTAGTTCATGTTCTAGTGATATCGTCTTTATTCCGCCTGGTAGCATCCGTTTGCCATGCTATCGCGCGACCGTTTCGCTTGGAAATCCTGTGCAATCATTGATTTAACCTCATGTAGCGTGGTTTGCTTGCGGAGGCAACAGCAAAAAGCGCAGAGTCCTGATAAGCGGAAGTTGGTGTTTTTAAAATAAATTACGCGGTGTTACGAGCCAGAACCATTATCTGATCATGAGGCTTGCCGTGGTGGGGCACTCCAGAAAATTTGTACCACCTGTGATTCTTTAACGTGCACCTAAATCTAAGTACACGGGTGTTTTCGCATTTCGCCCCCATTGGTTCGTGTTGAGAGAGCGAGAGAGAGAAGTTTAATGTTACGAAATGCAGAGAGGTCAGCCCGAGGTATATTTCTCTAGCCAGCTACTCGGCGTCGGGGGAAGGGGAAGAGGTAAAGAAAGAGGGAAGAAAGAGGCGTATGATGGGTGAGGATGACAATAGAAGGAGGATGTAACATATATGGCAAGCAATTTGGCAGGCTCAAAGCCTACAGTCCAGGCCCGTACTTTTGAGAAAGTTCAGTAACGCTTGAATGGCCTTGAAACTCGATTGAGCGTCTGGCCAAGGGCCAGAAATAACGTCCTCCGACAACGGTGGGCTGTCGAGATGCATAAGGTCATTGTTCAACTTTTGACGCTCTTCAACGTACTTTGGGCAGTCACAAAGCACATGACCTATAGTACCATTCACATTACAAAACTCATAGTCTGGAGACTCAGTGCGTCGCATGAGGTTCACGTATCCAAGCGTAAACGTTACCCCCAGCCTTAGTCTAAGGTTGATGTTGAATCAAAACAATTAGCCCCTAGGTGACGTTAGTTCGGGACTGGCACATGCAATGTTCGCGTGTCCTATAGAGAAGTACACGTCGAGGAGGAGAGAACATCTTCTGGGAAGGAATCAAAGGCCAGAGAGAAAGCATTCGCTCGTTTTCGAGTTGGAGTGGCTCAAGAACCGTTTAAGCTCTACAGTATCGATAAACACAAAAAATACACAAAAGTGCCGATGCCGCATTGTCGAAAAATGCTCTGGTAGTGTGTATGTTTACCATACCAACGAAGTAAAAAGCCGGGCTCATTGTAGAAGGGTGCAAACTTTTCAGAAGCATTTTATGAAAGCGCAACGTCCAGTTATTATTACTTCATTTTTTCATATAAACATTGTTTGAGGAACATGTTTCGAACAAGCCACACACACTCCATACCCTGTGTCACAGCTAACGTTAGCCAAGCTGTTGAAAGAAAAAAAATGTATTTGGAAAACATGGTGTAAGATACAATTATAAAATAGTAGTCAATAGTCAATAGTGTTCGGTAGTCGACAGTCTGACAACCGAACACCACAGCTCTTAAAATCACATCTTCCATCTTGTTTCTTAACTATATTTTTCTTTGAACAGCTTGGCTAACGTTAGCTGAGGCACCCTACATAAGAAAATGCGTTAAACCTAAGAAGCTGCACTCTCTAGAGAAGGGAAGCGCAGACTATCGTAAAGTTCCGAATTAAAAAAAAAACACAGGCTGAAAGGCTATATTAAAGACATAGTAGTGCTACGAGCTTGAGGCCCATATGCTCCTCCTTCTTTTATGGGCCCTTACTTCTTCTTCGCCCCCTCCCTCCTTCCCGCTCCTTATATTTACCTTCCTTACAGCGCAATACATGTGGATGTTCAACTAATAGACTCTAAGAGAAAGTGTTTGTTACCCTGAAGACGCCCAAAGCTTCGACGCCCGATTGTTGTAGTTTGAAGGGCCGAAGCTGACGGCCGCTACAGCACAATAGTCGCACGGACAGCGCCGCCTACATGCGCCTGCGGACAAACCAGCCAGAAAGCATTGCTTTGATCTTCTGTGCTACGAACTGAATGCTTGCTGCGGTAATCTTCTATGCTTAGAGTGGACCACCCAAAAGCCGTTTATCACACGACGCCGGCTCCTGTCCCATTCGTTACCAATTTGTTACGCTGAGATACACTGTTGCGGCACACAGCGAGAAAGATCAGAAGGCTTCAAGCGGTGTTCCCCCAAAGCTGCTGAGAGAGCTGTGATGTTGCATCACGCTTTCTTTCATGTTTATACACCAAGCTAAGAACGAAGAGCGGCACTTAAGCAGCCCTATTTCACTCTTTACCCTGAAGGTACATTCGCATTGCCATTCGTAAGCCTCGCCGCTGTCTCATAATCTCGAATCTTTCGTCACACTGCATTGCAGTTAGCGGAAAAGCCCGAGGCTGGAACGCGCATGTTTCCCACGTCATTATCGTGTGGCTACTCGCGTCTAATGCAGTATTCCTAAACCGGGCTTACTGGATTAGGCACGAAACCATTTATTAAATGGACAGCGCTGGCCGGACACGTTACCAGAGTCTGCGATATAAAGCCAGTCACGATGTTGCTGACCGGCCGTAGCTTGAAGGGAGACGTGTCTCTGGTTGGGCTTGCTATATTTTGAAGCAGTCCGCACTAACAATCACCACACTTGGACTATGTGTTGGCAAGCACCGACCTATTCGCCGTTTCTGATGATGATGAATAATGCCTGCCTAGACATCAATTTGGCTTATATAAACGCCTTGTTAAGTAGATTATGGAGCGGGATAAAGGCTCAGTTATGCGACTCTTAATTTTTTTCGCGTGAGACGTCTTTCATTTTGGTCAGCATAGGTCAGCCGCATGTAACGAAAACACGCAACACTAATATCGCTTATAACTTTGCAACCGTAATACCCGCGTGCCTTGCTTCGGTATTACCGCGTAGAGGCAAAAAAGCCACTACTTGATCAGGTACGTTTAGACTGCGCAGATGGTGCCATTTGTCTCGTCACGCATGATGCGATTGGGCCAAAATATAGCTTGCCCCGCAGCGTTCACAGAGGCGTAGCTGGGCAGTACGTCTGACGATCCGAGCGGCAGCGGTGCGTTTCAGAGAGCTCACTTTGCTATAGTGGGTATAGCCCGTCCAACTGAAGCGGGAACTGAGCAGGATTTATAAGGCTTACATGTGTGCAATTTGTAGCAGAAACTTGACGCTTGCTCGCCTGCGGCACCTCTGCGCTCAACACGCATAGAGAAACCGCGTGAGGAGTCCATTTTTTTTTTTTTGTGGCACCAATTGCCGGTTTAGTGAGCCGAATAAAGAGCTTCAACTTTCTAATGGTTGCCGAGTGTGCACGGGTGAAATTCCGATAACATTTTTTTTTTGCATTTGAGAGTTGAAAAATGCTCTCCAGAAGCTTTTGTAAAATGGTTACTGTGGCTGGGACCCTTTGACCGGATAGTCCATTGTGTTGCTGCACAAAAAGATAAGACTTCTCCCTTCGCTTCTTCCCACAAACAGTTTGCACTTGAGACCACAGATCACTTGGTGAATTACGCGTCATTATGTGCCACTGCCTACCATTAATTATGCGCTACGAAGACACGTGACGTCTAGATCATTCACCAGGCTTTTTATTTTTTTTCTTCCATTGTTCACATTGTTTGGCTTTCGCAACCTTCCGAACGATGTTCAATGTTCCCTTTTCCTTTCACTTCCTTTTTCCGGACGAGATCAAAGCATATATAACATACAAGCTTTTGTTACTGGATAAGGCTACCTAAAATGGCGTATTTCGTCCCTCATAGACGCTTTTGTGGGTCCTTTGACACAGGCTTTTGAAGACCCGCCATAATAGGCTTTTCACACGTTTCTAACGGTTAATACTTCCTTACCTAGAAGCGTTAAATAAAAGTAGTACGCAAAGCCATCCCTGCTTTGGAGCGCCTGCTTTGTACAAGGGTAACTTGATTAATCACTGGGACGGCTTCTTCCCTAGGTCATCAAGTTATTTTATTTGCCCAGTTGAACAACCTGTGAAAAATCTGTGGCCTCACACTCGCGATAGGTTGGTCGCCGCCATGTAATGGTTTTATGCAGCCACACCTGCATCAGTATCAGAGATCTCTACATTATCCAGCGCTAAATGCGGCACCAAGACATGCGTTGCAAACAATAAATACCCATAAACGTTACAAGAGCGTGCAAATTTGCGAACTTTTCTAAAATATCCAATAAATGTCGAGCCGTTCTTTGAAGTTTTTATGCTTTTGTTTTATCTCGGCTGAATTTGCCAAAGTAATAATACCAAAGACTGTAATGGTTAAGGTACCATTCGGATGACATGACTGTTAGCCTAAACCATGCAGATCTGCAACAGTTGCCATTAGGATGCCAACGAATGCGCCACGACAACGCTCAATGATCATGGCGAATTTGCGAGGAGATATTAAAAAATTAATAAATTTTTAACTTTAGAAGTATTGTTTTATTAATGTCATTGTTCTCATAATTTGTTGTATATCTGCCTTAAGATCCGGGAAGCTCGTCAATGATGTGAAAGTCGAAATGTCAAACCAATTGAGGCCGACGCGAAGGTTGAAGAGGTTGAAGTAGAAGTCGAATTTTCATTGTAAGGCACCAACTTCCTCTACTTATAATCTATAAATATATCATACCTGCATTCTTACTGTCTCATGAGTTCTATCAGTGGAGTATAGCGGCCAGAACATTGTCAGACGTGCATAATGCGTGCTCATGATAGAGCATCTCGAAACAAGAAGTGGCCTATTCAGCTTAACTTACGGAGAGACGTGCAATGTGATTGCGTTTGAGAGGTAGCTGCACACTTCCAAAGTTTGATTTCACAAAGCTTTTCATTCGTAAGAACAGTTTCTCATTGTGAAGAGCATTGTCAATACGAGTCCTGCTTTATTAGTATGAGTTCGCTGATCACCATTGTCATGTCATCATTGTCTTTGGGCTGCCGATGCTGTTCTCCCGAGTATGGCAACAACAAATTTCACATCAATGCACCACTACCTTGTAAAAAAAAAAAATTCTATCCGATGCATATAATGGCACCCTCATCCACTACAGTACTGCTTGTCCGGCATGCGAAAAACATGCATAGGCTCTACTGCTCTCAGAGTCTATGCACAGCATGAAAGCTTGCCGCAATTGCGCAACTTTGTTGTCGCGCGCTAGCGCAGTGCATAGTTTTCCTAAACCCCGAATGCATACTGCGTTATTGCGGGTGCACGCTGCGAATTGCTACGGTGGCGTTTGGGGTTAAGTTCTTTTTTTCTTTCTTCAGCCTGTGGCGATGTTGAAGCTTGCAATACGAGGTGGCTTGACGACGAGGAAAACTTGCATGTGCCGTGGATCACGACAGCGGTAGTCGTCAGCGTCAGAAAAGGGATGGATGGACGGACGGTTGGATGGGACGGACAAAGCAAACCCAATTTCGAACATTTGACTGCTGCTGCAGTAAAAGATTAAATAGTAGTAACTAAGAATTGCGTATCTCGACGACCTAGAAGTTTCGTAGCGCTGGGAGTGTATTAGAAAACACGAAATGAATCTCAAACGCAGGCATTTTTGCGTACTAAGTCTTCTGTGTTTTCATCTTCGGTCAAGCATTGGTCACAATAATGCGGAGCCAACCCACCGCTACACCTTACAGAACAATGCGGAGTAATTATTAGCGCTTCATTACGAATAAGTAGCGTTTACTGTCCCATTTCTTACAGCCTCTGAGAACAGATCGATAAAACAGTTTCAATATTATAGAGTGCGATATCCATCCCGGAGCGCTTTCTTTGGAGTTGAACTTTCGGCCATGTTCTGTTAGACCTTTCCTGCGCACGCTTAAAAAACAATAATAATAAACTTAGCAAGACACTATAGCTAGGCACGCAGCTGCAGGAACATTACGAATTCCATTGGGTGGTTCACCCTGACCAGTGTTGGACCAATAAAACTTACGGCCTGACTTCATTTAATGTATACAACTGTTATTGCGTAGGGACTTTACATTTTATGACTTACCATTCCTACAATTCTAGCTGGACTGTGTAGTTAGTCTTACTGGGAGTGAACTTACACAACCTCAAGCTTTTCAAAGGGCTCGCGGAAGATTTGAGCCAAACATAAAATTGTTCACTGCCCCCTGTGGTCCTTCGCGCTTCCCGCAGTTGCGGGGGCTATGTATTTACGTATGTTTATATCTAACCGTTCTCGCGCAAACCTGGGCCATGGTATAGTTTATGGTGGAATGATGAAAGCGATCGGGCTTTTGTGTGGAGCCAACAGGGTTCGAAACCAACCGTCGGACCAATTTGAGTAACTGAGTATGTCGCAATGAGTTCATATGTACCGTCTTCAACGAACTTCTTGCCCACCATGTACTACTCTTCAAAAAAATCATTTGACGCCGACTTGCAGCACTGTGTGGTCAAGTGCCAATCGCAACGCCGTGGCGGCTTCGTTTGTTGGTCGGCACCACATATTGCTAGCGACATGCAAGGAGCAAGAGGAACTCTGGGAAAGGCTTTATTGATTATTCCTGAGCTATATATACTTCCGAAACTATATTCAGGTCATATGCTAGTCCTAAATGGCGAGGTGGCTTGACGCTATCAGGCAACAGTTACTAAATCAATTGGAATCCTAGGCCAAACGTGCAAAGATGTCATTCGTGGAGGCCTATAATGCTCCGTCTATACACGATAAAATTCGAAACAGGAAAGTGCACCAGGAATGTTCAGATCACCGCTTGGAATGGAGACTCGTCTAAAGTGTCGTTACTTCACGCGAAGCGCGCACCTAGATGTCTGGGAGGTGCTTGATGATGCAGGCACCTGACACATTGGCACTCGTCAGACTGATGGTTATGTGGAAGAGTCGGCCATTTGCAGCAAATAATCGCCTGTCGTAAATAGGGTGCGACTTCGATTTCTCTAACCTGTTGCGGTAGGTCAGTGACTGTGGCGTTGCGCTGCTGTGAGCACAAGGTCGTAGGTTCCATTTCGCCCATGGTGTGCCGCATTCCGACGAGGGCGGAACGGAATAAGCTCGTGTACTGTAAATTAGGTACCCGTTAAAGAAACGTATGCAGTCGAAGCTAATCTGGCGTTTTCCATATACGCGGCGCGCCTCGTACTTCTGGCACGTTGAATCCCAGAATTTCATTTTAATTTGGATCCCCGTTCCTCGCTTTATTTGCGACACGCTGAACATTACAAATAAAGAAAGGTATCCTTTGGGGCCCGAATGGTCCCCCCAAAATAATCATTTTCGTGCTTTCACTTTCCTGAGACGCTCCTATGGACGCCGGCCGGTGCTGAGGCGTGCACATCGACCTCCACATGATCTCCATTTTCGGGTGGTTGGTCCCCTGAAACCACCCGTAAACTGTCACTTGCTCGAAGCGTGGGAGCTCCGGCATCGGTGGACAAAACGTTCACCGAAACTGGATCATTTTTTCACGATATCGCGGCCATTTGTCACTTCACCCATGTGAAGCCTCCGCCACCTCGAGTATGCGGAACGGCGGCGACGCCAGGAGACGCGCGCCCGGAGACGCCAACCGCGACCTCGCCGCTGTCACCGTGACGACTATGGCCTCGACTACGGAATCGCATCCAATGGCTCAACAACTTGCACTGGTTTTGAGCGAAGAGGTGATGGACTTTGCCGCCTAAAACCGGGCCGATGGATGACTGCCCGAGAATTGCATCATGGCGTCCGCGCACGCCAACGCGCATTTTCCCACCCAAACAGAGACTGACCCCGCCCAGGAGGGTTGGTAGCTATCCCACTCACTCAAAGCATAGAAGAAGAAGGCAAAGGAGCGGAATTTACGGCGTGCAGGGGACTTCTCCGTGGTCAGCAAGCATACAGCGGACAACCACGCGAAACGCAGGTGTCGACCAGCGAGACGCAGGTCCCCACCCCTACCCAAGGACGATCTGAAAGTGGTCTTTCAACCTCACCAGGGACTGCCACTGAGGAATGTGACCAGCCAAGCGCTTTGCGACGCAATGGTGGAGGCCTGGCAAGGAAAAATCAGGTGGGACCAGTTCACTCTCCGCGTCCAGTCGGGTTCCAACATAGCACTAGCGTCCACCACGGATGCGACCGTCGCAGTGGCGATGGGAGGCGTCACGTCTTTGAAGATCAACGGAAGGCTGCACCCAGTCATTGTCAACGTCACGCCAGGCGAAGGAACCGGGAAAGGGGTTATCCACGGTATAGAGCCGCACACACCATTTGAGACTCTCAAAGCCTGCATCCGTTTTTGCACCCAAGGCATAGGGCTGGTAGAGGGCCGGTTGTTGAGAGACTCTCAGAGTGCTGTCCTTGCTTTTTTCGACGACGTCCTACCGAGATAAACTTACTACAGAGGAGGCGAGAAGACGTGTATTCATTTTTCGTAACATGGTCCAATTCTGCCGAGCGTGTGGGGAAGTTGGCCACCGCACCGACGTATGCCCGTAACCAGATTTGCCCACGTGCTGTACCTGCGGAATGCGCAACCCAGAAGTAACCCACAACTGTACCTTGACATGCGCAATTTGCTTTGGAGACCACCTAACTGGAGACCGTAGTTGCCTAAAATGCTTCAAGCCTGTGCGATGCCAGACAGCGAAACCACCCACGATATTGTACCAATAACGATACATCTGGATGGACGTCCCGTCAGGGAGGTGAAAGCAGTACGCAATCTGCGAATGTAGGCACAGCAGAACGGAGGCGCCACACATTCTATCCAAATGTTGAGAATAACAGCAGGGAGCATAGCCAGTATTATACGAAGAATAGCTAGCAGTAGATAGGGGCTAACTGAAGTAGAAACGATCAGTCTGGTCACCACCTTTATAGTTAGCAGGATGACGTACGCCCTTCCGTACCAAACACTAATAAACCAGGAGATTAAACAAGCTAATACAATCATAAGGAAAACCTTCAAGGTAGCACTTTTCATCCGCGAAAGTGCTAACAACGATAAAGTTGAGAAACTAGGCATCTACAACACCTTCGAGGAATACGCGAGCGTGTTCCTCATAGCTCGAAGAGAGCAGCTATGCTCAAGGAACCAGGAACGTGCAGTTCTTGAAAAGCTGGGTTTCATGCCACGACAACTATACTGCCATGAGGATACAGTGTTACAAGGACACGAGATGTCGGGCCCTATAACATTAAACTATTCCAATATGTTGTTATTCCAATCTCCTGACGTAAATTTGCGCAACCGACGACGCAAGCATCGGGTGGCCGCCCGCAGGGTTGTCTGAACAGACCAATCAAATGCGGCGTTCGTTCATAGGAGGTAATTTTTGTTTGCTTGAAAGACGAATAACATTGCTTACACTGAGCGGCTTGTCTTATCTAATTGGCCGAGAAGACGCGAGGAGCACGCTCAAGTGGAGACGGATATGATGGGGCCGAGCCACTGCACTGAAAATCGATAACCGTATGAAAAGGGTGGTGCCGGTGTCTGCGAGTGGTGCGCTTTCCCTTATTTGGCTTGAGGCACGTGGCTGGTCAAAAATCACGATGAAATGCAATGGAACGTTAAGACTGCAGCTAAGACGGATCCTCATGAAAGAAGAGTTGGCAGAGCGAGGTCGTCAACGTACCGAAAGTGCTCCAGAACGTTACACGGCCACACAAAAAGTTTTACTGTACGCAAATAAACCCATGCTCTCCGGCAGGTGCGAGCAGCCAGTGTGTGAGCGATCGTGGCAGCCATCTTTTATTCCTTTTGGAACGGGGCAGCCTGTGGCTATTCAGAAGAAAATTCAGCTTTGTTCGGCATATTAATGCATCTTTAATGCGTACACGTCCCTTTGACGCGACGAGTTTTCGCGGTTTTGTGACGTCGCGTGACAGGCAGGTGAAGTGGGTGCAGGCCGAAAACTTTTGGCCACTAGCCGAGGGCTAATCGCAAAAGGCGTCGAATCAGCAATAATTATTTTACTTTTGTTTGGTCGAATCATGCAAAATCAGTGTGTACACGTCATTGCAATGTATTAAATTCTTGTAATAATTTTTGCTGTCAATTTGTTTTGTTCTTCTGTATATCGCACTGTCCACTCCTGCCCAAGGCCTAAGACTAAGGACGGCAGTATCCTGTGAATAAATAAACAAATAAATAAATAAAGTAAATAAATATCACATGGGGAGCTATGGCGGTTTTCATGACGTCGCGCGACAGGCAGGTGAAGTGGGGGTGGTCCAAGAAAGTTTTTGACCAATTGCGGAGGGCTGATTGCAGAATTGGGAATAGAAGACTTTGGAATATTTTTTACGTTATAGCGCCCCTCATATCACGGTGGCACTGATACCAAAGAATATGCCCCTGACATTCCATGCCGATGGAGGACGAGCACGTACTGTAACCCTGCGGAATCAGTTTGGGAAAGGTTCCGCTGCGTAATACAAAGACGCTAGCAGGGCCAGTAGAGAAACTCACACGTTAGCGCTTACTCAACAACAATGTATCATAACAGCCACAGTCGAAACTCGGTCTGCGTGTGCGGCCGAAGCGGCTGCACTAGCCATGGCCAATGCATACGAAGAACACAGAAACGAGTCGACAGTCATACGATCCGACTCGCAGAAGGCATGCCGACTGTTTCTCAGTTTAACGGTTCCAAAAATGCTACGCAGAATACATGACAGAACCTTGACAGAACACTACGACATTATTTGGTGTCTGGCTCACGAGCGCTTGTAGGGCAAAGTTTCGGCAGACCGTACAGCTCGAGGATTCAGCAACCGAGCTGCGGCCGAGCGGAGCGCGTAACTTCTTCCAAGCGCTCGTGACATTCTTCTCCAGCAAGGGGAGGAACGCAGAGTTTACGGTCATCCACACAAGGCCTGTAACAGACAGCAGACTATAGGGACTGGCGACGCATTCAAACAAACAGATTCCCCAACCTGCATCATCTCGGTAAGATAAATCCAACTTGATTTCTGGACGTCTGTCCATGGTGTTCTACCAGTCCCACACTACAACATATCACATGGGAGTGCCTGGAAATGCCTTCATATATTGCCATCCCGTACATACGTTCACACCAAGTTAAATAGACATGGGAAGCATAGCTTGCGGCCGAGGGAAAGGAGAGCCAAGTGGCTCTCTTGGACCAAGCCCAGCGAGCCGCTCGCCCCAGTGGAGCCCTGGACTAAGGGCCCTACCACGGTCGCCTGATTTTCATTTTGAAAAATAAAGTTCCTTTCCTTCACTTTTCTAATACTGCGTGCGTGTACTTATATACAGGTGACGAACGTCATGCGCGTGTCAGTGGAACATGTCATTGGTGACTGTTAAGCCGCGAGCGCAGCGTTAAGGAAACAAAACACTCGCAAGATTGACCACAAGTATTGTTTCGGGACAGTATAAGTCCTTAAGGGTGCGAAGTGCTTTCACAGTATGGATCGGTGTCACCTCTGAGGACGCTTAGTTCCGCAGAATAAAACAAGTTTTGGGACAACATAAGCCCCTAAGGGTGCAAAGTGTTTTTAGAGTGTGGATCGGTGTCGCCTCGGAACACGCTCAATTCACGGAATGAAACAATAGTTGACAGCCCATTGGAGCGTGCACTCAGTGAACGTTCTCAGGCATGTGAAAGAGGCATAGAATAACTGCGGCAGTCGAAATAAGCTCGTATCAAGCGGACAGGTGAGGACGTGTTACTGTCGAATATGCACGAGTGTCTTGAACGCAATCATATAAAAATTAATGTCGCACCTAAATGTTGTGGATATATTTAGAGAAATGTCATGACTATATTTTCATTGCTGTTTCCTTCTGCTTCAGGCATGTCTATATCGAAATAAAGATGAGATAATGCAACTAAGCTCCTAATTTGCACACTTCCGCGCAGCTTCAGTTGCTACAATGACAGGGAGGGGGAAAGAAGGAAGCCAGAAATCCAGGAAGCGCTTAAACACTGCATTGGTATTTGATGCGGCCACAGTGTCGATACTGAACAACGTTCTTTCTTGCGAATTTTTTCTTTGCCGTTAAGCTCGCACAGAATTTTGAGCCGGGTACGTCGCCCCTGTTTAATCCTGGGTGCTGCGAAATTGCTGAGTCTACAACAAATTCCTGCTGCCGTGCATTCCTAATATTTCTCGCATCTCTCGTTTTTTTTTCTTTTTAGATCCCCACATTGTCAAAAACAGCGTCCTTCTTAGCAACTTTTGATATTTCGCCCCTCAGCGCCATAAAACACGTATTTGATGGGGCACTGTGGCTGGAAACCTGGAGATGTAAGTAAAGATACTTGCTCCGTATGTGACACCTTTCAGAAGAAAGTTAAAAAAAAAAGGCGGAGCACTGCAGTAGAGATGCCCAGGATATTATTTCTTCGGTTGCATATTATTCGTAAATGCATCCTGCAGTGATTAATCGATAAATCTTAATAATGAATTGATAATAAGCTAAAACTCAATCATTTAAGTTTTAATTACAACAAGACAGCTGCTTCGAATATAAAACATACTCTAGTGGGTAATTAAATGTCGTCTCTTTTAGAGATATTCCGCCAAGAGCAACATTCTTTAGGTTCGCGCAAGAAATTATCATTCGCACCGCGCGAGCTGATGTCGCGCATTCGTAATAATGTGTGTTACTGCTGATTAGTGTGGCTATTTAACTGCAAAAGCACATTGGAAGAAATTTATAGCTATGCGTACTTAAAAAGTTTCAAATTTTGTTACGTTCAACACCATCCCTCTCTCTCTCTCTCTCTCTCTCTCTCTATATATATATATATATATATATATATATATATATATATATATATATATATATATATATATATATATAGCGATTTTACGCCCAATTTCGTTTCATGTAGATAAGTAGGCAAATATTTTATAAAATCTTCCACCTATGGCGGAGACCTAACCAGAGCTGAATAAGGAGTGTATTACGAACCACTGGACGGTAAGGTTGCGAGCAAATTTTACAATTACAACACGAAATATGTAGTACCTGCCCGAGAGATGCCCTCCTTGACCAAGGTCTTAAGACGACGTTCATATAGTGAACAAACCACGTGCTTTAGATGACGAGCCTCATGCGACTGCGCAAGAATGCGCTAGACTTTCGAGGCCTTTCCACTCTTCCCAGTATGCTACGAAGCTGGCACGAAAGCGCTTCGGTGAGCGCAGGATTAATTAAAGCTTCGAAATCGCGTTCAAATTGTTCCCCTCGGCAATCCGGGGGCCAACGTTGTCGGTTCCAAGGCTTATTCGCTCTCTCTTCCATTAGTGTGCACTTCGCATGGTGGAGCAGCCTCGCGTCTGCCATCGCTGCGCAATCGTTCCTCAATACATCTGCGCCCATTTCGGCAAAGCACTCTCAGAACCACTCGTGGTAGACCAGAAATATAACGCGTCAACGACATATTGCGTGTGCGCGGACCCATTTGGAGTTGCTGTATGTTATTTCCCCATCTATGCACTAGTCATGCGTACGATGAGGTCTATAAGAACGGAATGCCTTTCTAAACTTTAACAGATGACACATACACAATCAAACCGGCATACGTCCTCTAAATCACGCGAGAGCACGCCTCTGCTTTCGATGCTTCAGCTAAGGTGCATGCAACCTTCTAAATCTGTAAGGGTTTGGCGTTGCGAGGCGGTGCGGGTGCGCACCACTTCGGCGTGCCCTCCGCAAAACCGATTACAGCACTTCTTTGGAACTTTGGATTACTGCCGACTCGGAGACGTACGTCCAGATTCATCGAGCTGTGCTTCAGCACTGTTTCTAAATCCGCAGCTTTTGACGCCAATTCCATTTTTCTGGAAACACTAACCCTGGCATCCGTCCTCGATCAGACGTTTCCAGTACGTCCCTTCCCACAAAGAACGCGCATCTATCTGCAGGCTGTGTGATTGCATAAATGTCGTTCACAATTTCTCCAACCAACTTCACTGCGAGGTAGTGACCTCGAGGTGATTGGTACCGCGATTTAACTGTCCCATTCTTGCGCTTGTTTTCTTCGCGTTACTTTTGTCGTTATCATGGTTGCAGCTGGCAGACGCGACTATGCGACTCTGTATGCTGAGTCGGAAGTGTTTCTTCAACTTCTTTGTGAAAAACAAATCGAATAGCTTATACACAAGAAAAGGAGTTTTACCCACGCATGATGTTCGCCACCAGGCAATCATGCGTTGGGAAGGCTTCCTTGCGGCGAGCCGGCGCGCGCATGATTGTTCTTCATGTTATACGTATATTTGTGCTACTTGATACCAATTTTGAGTCGCCAGTTCTGTTCGTGTTCTGAACACTTTTACCTCCCGCTCTGCATTTTGGTCTTCTTTGCGCTCTGTTACCGCAATGGTGCACGGTTATGTCACGACTCTGCATGCGAAAGCCACCGCTGGCTCGTTTGCTTGGACAGCTCCGCAAAGCACGTTTAAATGTTTATCGGTAACTAAGAAATTAAGTGAAATAAATACTGCGGCATTTGCAGATCCTTGGCTGGACAGTACAGCAGCTTCATCGAGCGCGTTCGCAGGGGTGACGGCAGAGGGATAGCAGAAGGGCAAGCGACAGATTTTTGAGCAATTCTTCATAAAGTGGGAAGCAGTGACGGCAATATAGATGTGAAGGCCCGAAGAACGGCCCATTTGTGACCCTTTCTTTCATTTTCTTTTTCTCTTTTCGAGGTTTCGCTTTGTAGTTGGAGTGACGCTTGTGCACTGTGCATCTCGCCAGCGTCCTACCATCTTAATTCACCTTCTTTATGTATTTAAATAGTCTTCTTTCACCCGTTAATGGATGCAGAAAGAGAAGTTCGCGTGCGTGCGGCTTCCAACTCGTACATTTGTGCGACACTCTTTGAGATAACGGCTCATTATGCCCTGTGTCATAGCTGAATACAGACCTGCAGCAGCTTCTGTAGAGGAGCCCCTTGCTGGAAACCGTCCACGTGAAGCTTGGCCACTTTCGCCACCAGGTGCAACCACTTATTCCTAGACCAACGCAATGCTTCAACTGTCAGAAGATTGGCCGTGTGAAGGGTGTTTGCAGAAATTCCGCAGTGTGCCCTCGACGAAGACAATTGCAGCGCAACCACGTTGAAGTGTCCAAACTGTCAAGGGCATCACTGTGCCTCTTCCAAAGAGTGTCCCCAGATCAAGAAAGAGATCACCATTCTTGAACAAATGGTGAGGGTCAACAAAGTCCGCCGAAGACGACGACGCCACCGGAGGTCCTCACCTCGGAAAATATCAGCGTTTCAAGAAAAGTCGACTCGTCAAGCAGCACCGTCAGCGGAAGTTTCGGGCACCCCTAACACCGATGTTGGAAGGAAGAGAACTGTCAGCTCTGTCTCTCTACGACGGAATGGCCGCCACTTGCGCACACGACCGGCAGAAGAGCCACAGCAGAAGCCGCCCCCAATAGAGCAAGGTGCTGCATCCGAGGAGTTGCGGTAAACAGATGAGCCAGTGATAGCTCTTAGGCCTTTAATGAATGTCATTCGCGTGTTGCCAAACAACATGCACACACCGTCTGCCAGAAGGGCACTTCAAGTACTGAATACTCGAAGTCCGTTGCTGCCAACCCTTGAGTAGGTCATTGCTCCCCAGCCACTGTCCTTCAGTGATGAGGTTCAAAAAGTAGCTATTCCTCAGTGGAATGCCCGTGGTCTAAGAGCGCGCATTTCTTATTTCCCCCGCTTCGTGTATGCCAGTATGGTTGCCATTATCGTCATTTGCGAGACGAACTTATCGAACACGATCAGGCTTTTCTGAATATAAATCGTTTATGCCGTCAATTGTTGGCGGAAACAGTAAGGTTATGTTTATTCGCCATGACCTCACTTAGATTTATCATGCAGCGTGTGTCACCTAATGACGATAATCAATATATATGCCTAACAGTAAAGAAAAAGAATTTTAGATTTATTGTTGTGGCCGCCTATCTCCGTCAATTTGATTTGGCCACAAAAGACTACGAGACATCCCGTCCTCAACTCCCGATCCATAGGTCATTATTGGAGACTTCAACGCCCATGATACGCTCTGGGGAAGTTCGAAGATCAACGTGAGAGGCAGAGTTCTGGTATCTTTCGCCTCCAATAATGCACTTTAGCTGTTGAATTATGGAAGTCCGATGTTTCTACATGGCTCCTCTAAAAACGAAGTGCGAAATAACGGGAAGATATAGCGAAAAGCGCCCGCGGAAAATTTTTGAGGCATTTTGCATATTCACAAATGGCGACGCATGCGTCAGTTGTGCGTCCATCACGCTATTAACAAAACAACTGGATTATTTCCGTGGCTAATGCTTATTGTTCGTTTTCTGTTCTTTATGTTGCGTTCAATGATGTCTTTATATGTTGATGCTGCAAATAAAGAATTTCGTTGCTAGTCAGCTTTTTGTCCTGTGTTCTTCACTCGCTTGTCCTGCGTCACGCTGTTTCTGTTTTTTATAATATAATGACAAAAAAAAGGTTGACAAGCATCTGCCAACTGTCGAGGTTTTTCACTAGCAAGGATTGGGGAATGTCGACAAGTGCTATACCTGCCCAGCGCCATTTTATTCTCTTAATGTCTATTAGAATTACGTGTAATAGACATTAAGAGAATAAAATTGCGCTGACCAGGTCGTGTAACCAATGCAGTAATAACCAATACAGGCAAAACGAATTTACGCACAATACAAAGTGTTCAGGCTCAAGAGCAGCGGATCTGTCTAGGCCTGCCTCAGAGTGTATCAACAGTGGTGACAGTTGCAATTGGTAGACACCACCTTCTCAAGAGCCACATTCAAATTGAAACGCTTAGCACCCATATAAGGCATCTTGCCAGGACTCCTTGCCACCACCTAGCTTCTCTACTAGCGGACAGACCACGCACCCTTTTCAGCCAAACGATAACCGCACATGGTGAATCATTGCCTGCTTGTTTCACTCCGGCTGCGAGACCTTCGATTCCTCCACCCTGCTTCACTCCCCCAAAAATCAACCTCATAATAAATCATAAAATCTCATAATAAGATCATAAAAGCTGATCTGTCATCACCAGCCCTCAAACAACTCATGTTACTACTTTCATACGAGAACTACTGTGACTCTACGCATATCTACGCTGACGGATCTGTCCTGCCAAACAGCTCCTCTGCGGAAATCGTGATTCCAGGTAAAGTTACAGCCATCAAATTTGAGACAACTCACGCGAAAACGTCGACGACAGCAGAGCTCGTAGCGCTCCTTGCCGCCCTTCATTACATCAGTGATGAACTGCCACAGAAGTGGACGATTTGCGATTCAAAGGCGGTACTGCAGTCTCTACTGCCACCTTTACGACGTGGACCGCACGAAGAGCTAATATTTCAGATTACAGAGACAATGCACCATATATTTAAAGCAGGTCACTTAATAACTTTCCAATGGCTTCCATGCCACTCCGGGATTATCGGCAATGAACGGGCCGATCAAGCTGCCCCTTCAGCCCGTAACTGAGCACGAGTACCAGTTTGTAGAACTGACGCAACATGGAAGCTCCGCCTGCTTGCTCGCCAGTGGACCACGTCACAATGGAATGATCCACATTTCAAGAATTAGTGACTATACTCCCTTGATTTCGCATTAAGCATTCGAGTCCCATCAAAGCTTCGCCGTGGAGACGTCATGCTTTTGTATCGACTGTGGCTAGGTTTTGCTTTTACCAAAGCCTATGCGTTCTACATAGGGATGGCCGACACCGCAACCTGTGACCATTGCGGCCATGAAGAATCGATTGGTCATATTTTGTGCGACTGCCGCACTACAGTCCACAAAAGGAATCCCTTCGCCATGAACTCAACCATCTGAGCGACCAGCCACCATCAGAAGAAGGAATTCTACACCATCGACAGGACCTAGCGTCACAGAAGAAAGCCATTCGTTGCGATCTAACGGCCTTTGTGAACATCTCTAACTGGAATGCCTTTCGTGTGTGTACGTCTTCGTGTGCATTTTGAACCCTTTCCTCTCTGTCCTCTTTCTAACCCCTATCTCCTAACCTCAGTGTAGGGTAGCAAACGGGAGATTAATATCTGGTTAACTTTCCTGCCTTTCCTAGTCATTCTCTTTCTCTCTCTCTCTCTCTACGCCATGTGGCTCTTTATTCCAACCAGCTGATAGACTTGCTTAAGTGGACTCAAGGTGGTGATAAACTTTATTTAAAGGGGGGAGGGTAAAGAGGGACGTGGCTGAGGGTTAGGGCTCAAGTAAGGCCCTGGGCCTGCTTGCCCTTTTCCACCCAGTCCATTAGTTCAAGTTGTCGGTCGACGTCCGCGGAACTGAGCCAGACTGTCCAGTCAGTCTCGCTGCTGACGGGGGGATGAGAGAACGGGAGCGAGGTGCATTCCCACATTATGTGTGTGAGTGTTCCTGTTTCTGAACAGAGCCTACATTTGTCGCTTTCCCTGCCCCCTGTGATTTTGTTTATGTACTTTGGGTGTGGGTATGTGTTTGTCTAAAGTCGCCGAAACGCGACCGCTTGCATTTTGTCGAGTTGCTTGGCCGGTGGTGGGAGCGCGCGACGCCTCAAGCGATACCGATGGACTATTTCATAATAAGTCTCATTTTCGCATTTTAATGCATTCGTGATCCTTTAGAGATCTAACTGCGATTTCTTGCGACTGCTTAGCCGCTTTCATGGGCAGATCCAAAAGATTCTAACCTAACCTAACCTAACCTAACCTAACACAACAATAAAGCCGCACAGAGATATGATAACACTGTAACACCGTGCAGTGGTACCGGTGATACCTTTAGTGCCATCATGTGGTACCAAATGGCGATACCCATGGTGGCACGGGGGCAAAGGTAGCGTTCTCGGGACAGCCAGCATTTTGAAACGCTGTCATTGAGATGCTGTACCTCTGGTCGAAGACGCCGACAATGTCCTGTGCGACGGCGCACCTCTGTGATGATAGGCGGTCGCAGACGCTGTACGGGCTTCCGAAGTGATCCTTGAGGAAGTGGCTGATCCTGGAAGTGGTAAGGGGAGCGCCACCCGTAGCACACAGTGCAATATAGTGCCACAAGTAACCACATCCCTATCTGCTAAACGCGTTCTATATATGCGCGATGCCGGACCTCACAATTTCGTGTAGCAAAATGTTGCATGCCGAAGGCAAATTTTTATTTTGTTATTTTTGCCTTGAAATTGCCCTTCCAAATGGCTTGTAAATACAATGTATCCTCCAGTCACGGTATACATATTTGTCCAGATGACTTGCTTTGGTCAGTTTTCTCCTGTAGTGTGGGGATAAAATGCGCAGATCTTCTTCTACAGAAGAAAAAAAACAGGACATTGAACTGCCAGTCAGTTCGAAGTTCACGAAGCCGCCTTTATAAATGCCTGTCGTCGTGACGTGGAGAAAAGGACTGTGTTTCGAACTGATGGCAATCCATTTTAAGGAGCCCGACATTCGCGCTAGTGCACTGATGTGGTCCTGTCGCAGTCTCTTTTAAGTCGTCTCCTCAGAGCCAACAACCTTCGAAACTGATGAGCGAGGCGAAGCTCTGCACATTACTGTCACTCTGAATTTCCTGACCCCAGTGCGGCCTAGGACTTCTTATCCGTTTCAATGCTTTATTGGCAGCGCGGAACAAGTTTAGCGAGCGGCTCGACTCGAGAAGCTTCTTCTGACTATGTGCGCCCAGTTATCGCGACGATGGAGGAGACTCTCTTTCTTCAGCAATCTATCACCATTAGCGCTTGATATAAAAGGAATTCACGTCACCCAAACGTGTTCACTTCCATTTTCTTTTCCTTTTTTTGTTACCTATTGAAAAAGAACCAGATTACGAAAGTATAAATGTGGCACGCAATACGTATAGAACGTGATCATTTAGTCTAGGATTGCGCTATTTCGACAAAGATCAGGAACTCAAAAAGGTGAACGCCTCAGAGCTGTTATTCTTTTACTACCATGGCGGCTAACTTTCACCCGCAAGAACAAAAAGCCAGCGGGTGTGGATATGGATATTATAAGGATGTTATGTGGATATTGTATGGCAAGGATGTTATGTGCATATTATATGGAAATTATACGATAATATGTTCTTGCACCTTTAGCTACGCATAAGTAGTCTGAACCGTATGCTAAGATTTAACTAACACGAAGTATTAGTTCTTGGACACGTAAAAGGAGAACGAGTTTCGTTTCCTCTTCCGACACTTAGGAAATTCGCGTGCGGTACCTCTACGCGAAGCGAAGAGAACCAACATGTTACCTAAACACAACAGAGAGAGAGAGAGAGAGAGAGAGAGAGAGAGAGGCAAAAGAGGTTGAAAGAAATGGAGGTTAGCCAGTGTAAGTACTGGCTGGCTACCCTGTGCTGTAGAAAAGGGTAAAGAGAATAAAATGTGAAAGAAGAAAAATAGCGCGCAAAATTCACACAATAATGCGATGCTACACGCTACAACGTTCATCATAACAGATTGCGGAAGTTCCTCGTCGCACGACAACTCCCCGCAGGTGGTATTGGAAAAAATTAAAATGCTGCATGTATTCTGCATTTAGTTGAAGACAGGCCTGTTGCAATTATTTTGAACCGCGGATTGAAGTCAAAGGACGCACGATTTCAAGAAATCTGTTGTATTGGACAAAATGATTCATTTTATGAGAAGTGCAGTGAATTTTTCCATTATTCATATGCCCTTTGTTCATTTATGGATACAGCGTTCACCCCATATCCCATGGTGTACTCGCGTTCTGTACTTTTCTTTTGGATGTGAAATAGTGCGCTTATGTCGTTGCTTAATACGGATGTCACATGGCGCAATTTTGACAGCGATTTAGCCTAATCGGGATAGAATTTCTCTATCGCGATTGGCTTTTTTACGCAAGCTGTAGGAGGGAGCCAATCGCAGTCTAGAATTTTAATCAGGTTAGTGGGATCAATCGCGACCGAAAGTCACCGTGTGACACCGGCGTATTGTGTTTAGTAAACCGCTATTCTTTCGCCACACTGCACGGATGAAGATTATCTTGTATCTATCATTGTATTATAATAAGCGAAAACATGCGAATCCTGCGAGCTTGTTTTCTCTATTAGGACGGCGCCTAATGTTGTTGTGGATTTTCTTCTAAGTTGTAAAGAGCTGGCACACCAAACAACTAGCTTTCATGTTCTTCGAATTAATTTTTTGAGGGGAACTCGGATGTCGCCAACTGGTTAAGCTATATTAAGGGGTATTTGTTACCAGCCACCATCAATCGTCTATGTATATCACCGCTTTTGACAAAGGCTTGAGTGAAGGTATGTTGAGTGTGATTATTAAGTAAGTCAAAGGAATGCAGTAAGTAATTTTTGCCTATGTCACACAATATTGCGACAACAAAGGAACTCAACAAGTGCTTACGGCGGGGAAAAAAAACTCGAGCAAAGCGTGTTGTTGTTGTTTTTTTCAAGTACGGCAGCGTGATTACCGAGCCGAATATATAGTCCCAAAGATAACCACAGGAGAACAAGAAAATTTAATCAAAGAGGAATTCTGGAACTAACTGAAATATTCGCCAAACATTGTGCGTCGCGTTATAGTGGACGACGTGTGCACACTTCCGTAGCCTGGGGTCAGTCGACAAGGCACTGCACAAGGCACTGCGCATACCGAATGAGTGCCTCTTCTCGAACTTTGTCGAAGCTCACAAAGCACTACAAATCTCTGTTTGGACACCGAAGGCTTTCCTTTGCCTAAACGTGTGCGTCATGGAGAATGCGCATTGCAAAGCAATTATCAAGCGTGCCTTTGAAGCAAAAGAATCTACGTTTATACGCGCTGTTGTTTGTAGATAACACGCAACTCCGTTGTGAGCATTGTAAGAAATTGAAGCAAGCTATGGCGGCAAGTTGGTAGGAGGTGGTTTACAGACAAGTCTTAGGGGATGAAACCCGGAGTATCTGCATGCATAATGTGCACCATGAGAGGGAGAGAGAGAGACGGAGACAGAATGGCTAGGAGAATAACCAAGGACGTGCCTGTGTGGCTAGCCCACGCTTGGAGAAAACGGAAACAGGGAAAGGCAGTATATAAAGAGGAAGGTGAGGACAATGTACATGTAGTCAGTATGAACGCACTCTTTAAGAAATGTTCGCTAAGAGCTAACATTCCGGGTTTCATCCTCTAAGACTGGTCTGTAAGCTACCTACTACCGACTTGCCGCCGTAGCTTGCTTCAAGCGAACGAAATCTTACTCATTTCGCATTGGAATGGCCGACAACGCTCTCTGCAATGGCTGTGTTTGCGAGGAGACACTGGAACACATTCGGTGTGACTGTCCTGAATATAATGTTCAGCGACAGTCTTTGGCATCCGCTCTAGCGCACCTTGACACTAGACCATTGTCCCTCGACACGATTTTCACAGAAGACATCGCAGCTGAAGGCGACGAAGAGTCTACTTCGGTTTTTAACGAGACGGGATTGGACAAGTGACTGTGACAGTGATATGACGTACCATGCAAGAGTGATGGACTCTAACTAACGATGTGTGCTATGTGCTCTCTCTCTCCCTTCCCCATCTTTCATCCCCCCCATCCCGCTCCCATGTGTAGGGTAGCAAACCGGTCAAGCTAAACTGATTAACCTCCCTGCCATTCCTTCTCCACTTTTTCCTTCCTTCCTTCGCTAAGAGAGACAAGCATTCAAATGGACCAGTAGACTTCAATAAGTGCAGTATGGATATTGTGGCTCTGCGAGTGCACGTGTGCTTAGGCCAAGGTTTCAGGAACTTTTCTATTGAACGTGTTCTCTCATCCAGACGCCTGAGACTAGCTGGTAAAGCACATCGTTGAGCGTCGAAGGATGACAGAAGGTGCTCTATTGTCTCCTCATACCCACAAAATTTGCATGCTGCATCGTTGGCTCTTACTGTTAGGAATCAAAATGCACTCGTAAAGGCTATGCTTAACGACATGCGACATAATTTTCGCCGCGACAGGAGAATCCTCGTGGCAGGCGATGTTGTCGCATCAAGGTCCACAGAATACAAGTTGGTGATAGCCGTTGAAGTTTATAGCCGAAGTAGTGATGTGGCGAGCAAGTGAATCAAGTTGCTACGCAGCATCCATTTTTGAGAGCTCTAAAGCCACCTGCAAAGCTTGTTGACGAGGCGAGCGCGCAGCTTCGTCTGTGTTATGAATTTCTTCAGTTACGCGGTTACTTTGTAGCCACTGAAATAGAATGCCGTGTCCGTTCTCAAACATATTATGGTGAGTGTGCGTGCCTTATTTCGTATATTAGCTGCTCGTGTGGGCCATGACCGTGACGTAGGGCAAACTGCAGTTTGCAGAGCTGACTTCGAATGGCATACGTTCGCCCAATGATTATGTTGTTGTCGGAGTATAAAATTGATAGCGCCTTGAAGAAGGCCAGAAATATTGTTGTGGTCGATGTGGTAATGTGACAAAATTCTAATTGCGTAGGAACAGACCGTGCCATTATGGAACAACCATTGCTCCGGTTGGCACCTTGGAACAGGTGAAATTATTAGTGCAAATATGTAATCGATCAAAATAGAAAACTGGAAGACTTGCGACAATGTAACTGTCTAACTTACTTTGGCATAGCTAAAATATCCTTTATACATAATAAGGTGAGTCGCTTGGTCATTTGAATTTTCGTTAACCTTGGCTCTAGCCCTCATACAGATGGAAGCGCGTCTGGCATGATGGTCTTGAGCGCAAGAACATTTATGAAAACTTTTGCGTTGTTGACAGCCTTAAGCGAATTCGAAATCAAAATTTTCAATGAAACACTCTTTTGTTGTTTATACAGAGAGAAAAGCAGAGAGAATAACTTATTGGAATCATGACTACCTACATGGACGATGATACATGAGGCTTTTAATATATTTTTCACAACTGTGAAACTCTGTCCAGTTTCTCAAAGAAGCCTCTCCTTTAGACCACGAGCGACATATCATGATCCCAATCCCAATATAATATGGCGGTCCTATATAATGTGATCTCAATATGATCTATCACAATATAGCCGCACACCTCGTCTCATCCACAAAAATTTAGTGAAAAATTTTACTTCTGACAGAGAGAGCAAAGAGAGGAAAGACATGGAGATTTAATTCTTATATGTTGCAGCTGCTATACACATGAATCGGTAGATTTTTTAGTTATATGTTACTCCTCACATCATACAAGTTTCGATATGACCGCCATACAAGAAACGCTTAAACAAATTGTTATGTACTACTTACTCAAATTCAGCCATAGGAGTGGTTTCTTTTCTTCTTTTTCTACATATAAACACAATTTTTGAACTACTAAATGGCCATATTATTATTCAGGCGACCAAGAAATCAGGCGATTCCACTTACCAATGTCGCAAATGCTTTCTCTGCAGGTATCGTGACTAAATTTCCGAAGTAACGGCTCGACTGCAGACTCTGTGATGACAGACGTCGTGGTCCCGTTTTCCTGCAAGGAATATACCACTGACAGTTACATTACATCTGCTCACATCAATATAGAAGCCAGTGTAATAATATAGACTTTCTTTCGTTTTTGTATTAAGTGACGCTTAGAAGGTATTGGCCCCTTTCGTTCGCGCCGGCTACGGCTTTTCACATAGAGATGCGCAAGTAATTAAGGCCACAGACATGAAAAGTAATTCACATATAAACCACACTAAAACTGAAAGTAAACTCATAAGTCGAACATTCAACTTTAATGTCTTGTCACATGAACGAGAGAAAAACAGAGAAAGACAAAGTCCAGTCGCACAACTACACTAAAATCAGGGCACATCAGAAAACACGGAATAGGTTCACACGAACTTCCTTGAATTCAAAAATCTAAAGGGCCAAAGTCACGCCAATATGTTGCATATCCTCAATCACGTGGCCACAGGTGCGTTGCCGACTGTCAGCTCTTAAGGTTTAGCGCGGAAAGCGTATTCTATACGCAGTACGTACTTTTTTATATTATTATTCGCGCGCATAGCGCTTACTTCTCGAATTAAGGGAAGAAATGTCAGAGCTCTTCATGCTACACTTGAGCGAGAGATAAGTGAAAGCATAGGTGTTGTTCCTCTTGGTGTCTCCATATGTGACTCGTTTGTGTTTTATTTTGAGGAAGTTTTCTGGGACGATCACTTTAGGCGATACTATGGCCTTCGCGTAACGTGGTACTGAACCAGCCAAGCGGCTCATCGTGTTTTCCTCAACAAGCCGCGCACCTGATGGCAGAGGCTACGGTGGCTAGATCGGCATGTCTGCCGACCGGCGTAGTTCACTGCTTCTCCGCGTCATGGCAGTAGAAGTAGCGATGTTGTCAGAGGCCTGTCGCGAAATCCGCGTCGTCTGCTACTAAGTATGTTGTTATAGCACGCATGTTATGCTTAAAATAATTGGTTTTCCCAGTAAAACCTGAAATAAAACGGTTAAATTATATTGAGATATTTCATAAATCGTGATGTTTCATAGCGCAATGATGTCATAAGAAGCTGACAAAGACACCAAGGACAACACTGGGGAAATCACTTGTACATAATACTTGAGTTCAAGAAATGATAAATTACTGGAAATGAAAATGGATGAAAAAAAGAGCAACCTGCCGCAGGTGGGGAACGATCCCACGTTTCCACATTACGCCAGCATCGCACGCGTAATGCAGAGACATGGGATTGTCCCTCAACTGCGGGAAGATATTTGTTCCCCACTTTCATTTCCATTAGGTTATAATTTCCTTAATTCAATTTTAAAGTACAAGTTATTTCTCCTGTCTTGTCTTTGGTGTCTTCGTTTGTTCGCTTTTTATGAAATAATTAATAGAAATTGGGCCCCCTTTCTTCTCGTTCATGGTGCAGTGAGTAGTTTTCGACATCGGACATTTATATCCTCTGTTAACACGCTAATGACATGGTGCGCTGCGCTCGCAGTCACGATAGTTGTCCCAGTTCCTGTAATTTACTTACAAATTTTAGGAGGGGAGTGAATTCTGTGGGTGATGTTGGTGAATAAGAAGTTTTATAGGCTCCGATACGGTTAAAAAAATGAAAATGAACACAGTGACAGTGACAGTGACAGTGTTTCTGATACACAGTGACAGTGTTTCTGCACTGAAGAAAACTAGCCGGAGGGGCACCACATAATTTTGCATTGAATCGTAAGTTCGACTACAAACATGCAAGCCACCGGCTTATTTTGATTTGATTTGATTTGATTTGATTTGATTTTGATTTTGATTTTGACGCCATGAGACCCAGAACTTTCCGAGAAACGCGAGATTGCACATCGTCGTACTGAGAAAACGTCTCAACCGCATTAGCCGTGTGCGAATGCCACTTCGAGGAGCCTTTAATAGAACGTATTGGGCAGATTACGAGAGTGTATTTCCGGCTAATGAGTGACACTGTTCCTTTGATGTTACGACGCTCGAGCTCAAGAAAACTCCCGCAGAAAGAACAAGCAAGACTCCGATGGAACGCCGGTCACCAAAATAATCCTGAAGACACACTGAGCCAAACTTGAACACGTGATTCAAGCAAGGAGGAGGTGTGTGAAAATGACTCCTGCTGAACAAGCGAACAATGAGTATTTGCGCACAAGTTAGGCTGTTGAAGGGCAGTCGACAAAATGATTCTGTGTGGGAGAAGCTTCAACACATTTTGCCAAGTAGGGCGAGAGATATCAACTGCCACAGCTTCGAGTGCAGCGGTTGCAGTTCACAAGAAAACGACTGCTGCGTGCCATGCAGTCGCCAAATCTTTTTTTCCCTGTTTCCAGCTCAAAATGTCCCGACTGGTCGCTTGTGAGCAGCACAAACTCAAACTTACGGGCAGTATCATCAAGCTAATCCATTGCTTGCCTGCACTTCCTTGTGACAAGCAAGAACTTGGATCCTGAACGTGCTCCCGAAAATAAAAGCAACTTATGTTGCGCTACATGTATTGTAAGCACTGTGATGCAATGCCATGTTTCATTTAAGGCTATAGTTTCCTGTAAACGTTTCGTGCTGCTTGTTGACGGATGCGACCTATGAAAATTACCCTACGATATTCAAATGTACGTACATGACCATCAAGAGTCCAAGCTATCATTTTGCATGCTACAAGGCGCTGCTATCATCACAGATCATACGGTTAATTATAGATAATCGAAGAAGGTAAGAAATAATTTTTTGGTTCAGAAAAAACAAGATTATTTCTATTGGCAAGAACGGTTCTTGATTTATATTGCAAACGTGTACAGCTGGACAGACATTGCCATATATCTCGCATATTGTAGCATCCATAGGGGTGAAGAAAATAAACCCAAGGAGTTCAGTTGTGTGAATATCAATATTTATTGGATTGCATTTTACGTCCCTTCCGACAAAGTCGTTTTCATTAGGTATTTCGTGGTACAAGAATACTTGCATGAATTATATTCGCATGCAGCACCCACATATTGTTCTAGCTGTCCCTTTAGAAGAGCTGATGAAGGGCTATTTCGACCGCACAGAATTTGTGTTGCTCTTTTAGACTCAATTTTAGCACGTTTACCGAGCGAAACTGCGTTAAGAGTTCTATATTTTTGCCTCTCAAACCGGCAAATAAACAGCTGACAAACATGGCAAGTACGTTACCGTCGAAAGTGGCCGGGGTCGGCTGCATTCAGAAACCTCTAACTGTCTATGGTGTCGCTGCGAAGATGGTTTCTAGTTTAAATACAGCGGCAAATACGCCGAATTTACACTGTAAAACGGCCGCAGCAGCACACGCCTAATACCACTTGTGGGAGGCCCCTGGCCGCTGCGCCATGTTTGCCGTCACGTCCGGTAGAGGGCACACCTACCCATCCAGTCACGGTACCGAGGCGATATTAGTAACGCCGAAAGTGATCGCCTCAGAATATGTCCCCTGTTTGTGCTGATTATGGCCTCTGTTGTCTTCTCATTGTGGTTCGTTCATTCCCAAGCTCCCTATTAGGTGACATCCGATTGTACGGCATGCCATCCACTAAAGCGTCACATGAGTGGCGTCCGGGCACAAACAGGCGCATGTTGTCAAATCTAGGAGATGTTTCGCCTTCTGTGCTTACAACCACTGACACGTCGGTGAGATTATTGTCGGCCATCTCGTTTTTTTTACGTGCCTACGTTTCGCCACTCTATTCGCTTTTGAACGCCCGCAGCGTCCTTGTGGCCCTAGTGCAGCGAGGCGCCTTCTTGTCCATTCGGCGTTGCATTGTGACGGCGTCTTGAGGTTCAATATATTCCTAACACTCGCGAATTGCAGCAAAACGCACCGCCCACTTCTCCGGAGTCTCGATCGTACACGGCCTCCGTGTTCTGGTCGCAATCTTGTTTGTCCAAGGCATTACAGTACGAGCGTTCGCTTTGAGACGATAGCGTTAAGGGTACCCCGTCGGAGAAAATCCGGCGTCGGAATCGCGCGTCCAGCGTCGACCGTCGTTTCGGAAACATTCTTGCCTAACCATGCAAACCAAACCACGCACACCCTAACACTCAGACCCTCCGTGTAGCGCAAAGAATTTACTGAAGTAATTGAATTTGTCAAAGTGAAATACGTCAGAAAAATCGTAGAGTACGACTTACACACAACCTACACACATGATAGCCTCGGATTGTAATTTGAGTATACGAGAAAACATAATCCTGTTTCGCGGAAACTCAAACGCAAACCCATTTCCCAACATTTCTACTATTCATAGACCGGCTACGGTGTACCAGATTTGCGCGCGCCGGCCGCGCGCAAATCTCGAAGACCATAAAGCGGCGCCCACGGTTCCTTGCAACACCCCCAAATGCCGCTCGCCGCTGCCGCATCGCGGACCACGCAAGAGGCCTGTCAAACGAACGTTCTTTTCTCTTTCTTTTTTGTACCGGTAAGCTTAATAGGGTGCCTCTAGGAAAGGTCAGAGGTGTAGCTTACCTTGATGCGGTGTCTCTCCTTAATCAGCAAGCTTTGGAAGACCTGCACTGAAGCTCTGATAATTCTAAGAAGCTCTTTGTTGTTTACGTGGTTAGTTATAGCTTCTCCTAAAGAGGATACGGTATGGCTATAGCAGATGAACAAGCAGAACGCACGTGAATAGGGTAGCTGATACGAAAACAAAGAAATATATATTCACTATGAGTCGTACCTCTCTCCGCTAATTCGATTGTCTCAGGCCCCGAATATTTTTGCCGTGTGAGTTTCTGTTTTGACTGAGAGATACGTTAACAAACGATACATTGAAAGATAAGTGAAATTAATTCAACAGTCATAATAAATGGACTCCTCTTGAATAGCACATATCATGAACAAATAAAAGTGCATTTCGCAACAGGTCCTTTAGCATTACGCCTTGTTCATTTTGCGCGAACGAAAGTTGAACGAAGGCTTATAAAGTTTCGCACCAAGAACTCTGCAAAGTTGTTTCGACACTTTGAATAAATATCCCTTTTAGTCTGCAAGGATTTATGCTGCTTCTCCAGATCTCTGCTCTTTGCGCCTTTTATGCACCAACTCGCAGACGCCTTAACTTGCTCACATCATGTACTGGCTCCCTGCATGATCGCACCCATTTACGCGTACTGTCTACCACGCTTTATTGTGTTCCACAGAGACTTTATAGAAGCGTCGTGTGCCGTCAAGTTAAGCTCGTTCTTCTTTACGTAAACACAATATCGAAAATGCGACAGAAGAAATCCCCCAAGAGAACCTAAATCAGTCATGTGACTCTACCCAGGTCTCTCTGTTTATCACTCTGGCTCTGTCGGTAAAACGAAAGAAAAAAGCAGAGAAAACGACAGCTACAGTTTACTAGCGCTGTCGCAAATCGTTGTTGATTAGGAAACGTTGCACATGGAGCCGTGAAATGCAAAAGTGCTTATTTGGTGAACGCAGGGCAAATCGGTGACGGCGACGGCAACTAGCGCATTCGGCAGAGGCGATGATTCATTGTGCACGCTACAAGCAGGTCATCTCTACGGCTTGAAAACCCATTATGTGCAACACGTGCGTACCGTTAAATGGGGCCATATTTCTAGACCCAAGTTGCAACACTGGTCACCGTATGAGTATCTGACACTGTCAGCCCGCTTCTTCAGAGAGCGGGAGTAATACTGACACTGGCAGCTCAAAACGCGCATGCGATATAAATGTCTGGGAGATGCCTAGATGGAACGATTGCCGGACAAGCATGAGCAGGCAAGCACCGCCTGCTACAACACCCCCCCACTGTTACCGCCATAATGAAAATGAAAAAAATGACAACCATTCTACTCTGTGAAGATCGAATGGCAGCGAAAGCTGACGACAGTCAATGCTCTCAAACGCAAAGAAAGGCGCTTTCTCTGCCATTCCATCTTCACAGAGTGGAATGACCGTCATTTTCTTGCGTTGTGAGTCTGGCGCCGTTGCTCGTTCGGAGGTGCCCGGGCTCGCGATTGTGGTTTTCGTTCACCATGGCGGGAACGTTCTTCGTCCGTGGTTGTTTCACGGCGGCACCGTTTACATTCTCGTTGCTGTTCCCTCCGGCGCCCCTCGTACGCATGTTGTTCTTCAAATGGACGAACTACGTGCGTCCGCCACATCGATAACGCAGTGGTTTTTAGCGCCGATACCTTTCCTGCTTATATACTGCGATAATATCGACGTCACGCTATTTTTTATGGCGACCGTTCTAATCTGTTCCGCATTTTGGCATCTGAACCACCGCACTGCACCCGTATGGGTTTGTTAGAAATCGCTAAGTCCATTTCTGTTGCCGGACGCCGCAAAACTACGGAAGGTTAGTCATATGCAGCTTTCGCTGTAAACGTATGGAGCAAAGTCGAGCACATGTAGCATGACGATGCGGCGAGTAACGAAAGAAATGTGGAGCAGAGCTCTCGAATGCCTAAGAATTATTTATAAAATCATTCTTATAAAGACGCAAATTATGGTGTTTTACTTTGCAATTTCATCTGCAGTTCTATATTCCTTCTCATTTTCAGCCCCCTTTCCCCCTTAGCGCAGTTTAGCATTCGGGCTCAGCCTGGTTAACCTACCTGCTTTTTACTCATAACCCCTCCCTCCTCGCACTCTCTCTCTGCATACATAAATTTTCTATAACATAACCTAATCAGTGAGCGATTCCAACTGAGAACATAAGTCGCTCAGAATTGGCTTAAGGTGCTTCGAAATAAGAGCAGACTGTAAAACATAGCAGCATAATATTACGAGTAAAATCTGCAGTGTTTTTTTCGGTTTCAATTTACTCTTTCTCGTAGGATAAGTCTTCGGCAGAAAGAAGCGCTATCCTTTGCGTGTGCTGCAGAGAACATTTAATAAAGGAGTAAATAAAAGTTCAGACATTGCTTAAGTCGCAACCTTTTGTCGGCAGGTTGATTCTTCTATGAACGTAGATTGTTACAAGAAAGCTGTATATGAATAACCTTCCGGAGCTTTCTCGGCGTCCGGCAACACAAAGGAACTTAGCGATTTCTAACAAACTGATACTGGTGCAGTGCGGCGGCGCAGATGTCAAAATGCGAAACAGATTCGAGCGCTCGCCGTGAGCAATAACGTGACATCGCGGAGGAGGAGGAGGAACTAAAAAGAGAAGGAAGGGACGTTAAGCAGAAATGCGTCTGGTTGGCTACCCTACCCTGGGGGATGGAAAAGAGGGAATATAAAGATAAGATAGAGAGGGGGGGAGGGGGAGGAAAGCTGCGGTGAGCTCGCGCACGCACGCGGAAGGCCTGAGCGAGTCAAAGGCGTTCACATAGGCCAATCGCCCTCAAGAAAGACAAAAGTGCCTTCATAGCTTTGTGGGCCTGTCTGTATGAAAAACGCCGGCGAGTGATGGGGATGATCTTCAAGTAGCACCTGCACAGACTACGGCCGATCGTCCAGTCATCGCAAGATAACGTTTGTCTTTCCGACTGAAATCGATGACAATGGCACAATAAATGTTCGATGTTCTCTTCCATGCCGCAGACGTCGCATGCAGCACTGCCGGTCATTCCAATCAAAGTGGTGTACGCCTTCGTGAAAGCCACTTCCAATCATAGCCGGTATATAAGCGATGCCTCACGTTGGTGGAGCCCGGGTGGAGGTCGGAGTTGTAGCGAAGGGTTCAGTTCATAAAACCTGGTGTTGTACAATATAAGAAGGAGAAGTATCGACGCTAAAAACAGCTGCGTTATCGATGGGGCGGACACGTATAGTTCCTACACCCAAAGTACAACATGCGTACGAGGAGCGCCGTAGGGTAACAGTAATGAGAATGTAGACAGCGCCGGCGCGAAATGACCACCGATGAAGAACGTTCCCGCGATTCTGAATGAAAACGACAATCGCGAGCCAGGGCACCTCCGAACGAGCAACGATGCCAGACTCCCAACGCAAAACATGACAACCCTTCCACTATGTGAAGATGGAATGGCAGCGAAAGCACTTTTCGTTTGAGAGGTTTGACTGTCGCCAGCTTTCGGGGCCATTCCATATCCACAGATTGAAATGGTTATCATTTATTTTTAGTTTTTTGTTAAAGCAACCATATCATGCCTCCCACCTTATGTGGGAGCACTGATCAGTCTTGAAAGAACGTAATTATACTGTGTATTCCAGCCGCTTTCAATCGGCATCCAAGCATATTAAAATTAGCAGTGACTTCAGCGCCTTCTTCTTGAATAATCGATTTCATTAAGGTCGAATAATGCGAAACCGAATTTTTTTTTAGACATTACTTCGGCGTTACTTCGCGGTTTGTGCCCGCAAACCATTACCTAGCTCTCCCTGTCTCTTTCTGTGTACGTGCGCAACCATTTATGACAAGTGGAGTAACTCATCGCGTATAGCAGCCAGAAATGCCGAGCAGTGGAATTCACTCTACTTCGGACGTGACTGCCGGTCCAAACAACGAACGTGGCGAGGGAATGTGCGCAAGCCCCACGGTCATTGCGACGTCATACTAAGCGGGGTTAAGTTCCCTCCGATAAAGAAATCGTAAAGCAACAGCAACCAAAATAAGGAGCCTATACACTCTGCCAGTTTTACGGCCTCGCAAACACTTAGTCCTGATCGAGGCCGCTGCACAGAAAAGCACCTCACGCCCCTTTCGCGCGTTCGTGATTTTACGGCTCCCCTCAATTCTCGCGCCTGGAGCACACGTCACGCCGAGTCGATCAAGCGCGGGCGAGAGTCCTCCGGCGCAATTCTGAACGGTCCGCGGTTTCTTCAATGCAACCGGTGCTTCGGAACGAAATGTCAAGATCATCGTAAAGGAAACCTTGCGAAGACCGACGTCTCGTTGACCTTGCCAAGGAAAAATAAAGAAACAAAATCTGGATCGGAGAGTATGGGACGTGCACCTTTCTTTCAGTTTTCGTTCGATCTCCTTTCGCTCATTTCCAGTAAGCTCCCCCCACCCCCAACCCACATTTTCTTTACGACAGCTCCTGCTGCGAGGTTAACCGTAAAAGCGGACAAATCTGCGCAACAGCCGTTTGCCCGATTCGCACTAGCCCGCGGCACTTCGATAAGCACAGATGGAAAGCGAACAAGAAAGCGAAAAGGCCCGGATTTATCGAGCAACGGGACGGAGGTTGTCATAGTGATCCGCCGGGCTGTTCACGCAACAGCGCCGACGCGCATTAGGAAAAGAAACGAGAAAGTAACGAGGTTCGGATGCGACCGAAATTATTGCGCGTGGTGGAATTGACATCGTGGATATCGTGTCGTTACGGGAATGTCTCGTTTTCATTCTGCTTCTTAGCCCTTCCATTTCTTTTCTTCTGTTTATCATTTTGTCGCACGCCGGCATGGCAGTCTGGTCATCTCGAGATGGCGAAATCATTTCCCTGCTCCAGTCGGTGCGATAGTATTACCGGCCGCCACGTAAAGCACGTCCGGGAAGCGGCGCAAGCAGAAACAAGGCTGCGGAAACACGTCACGAGCAGTTGACAATGCCATTTCATGTGATTCCCTCCACAGGAAGTCTAGATGAGCGAAATCTAATGGACAAGTGTAAAACGGTGGGGAAAGCATACGGAGAAAACAGCAGGATCGGCTTCCTGATCTGTCTGGCATTATCAAGTTCAGAATGTATTGAAACATGCTTTCTCATGGCCGGAAATAAATCGTGCTGATTTATCTTCGCAATTTATTTAATCGGTTTGAGGCCTTCACATGACCGCAGCCTATAAGTACAGTTAAGTGCCCCGTAAGGGGAGCATCTAATTAGCGTCTTACTTACCTAGCATGGAGGCACATGGAGGCATAACATATCTGGAGAGTTGAAATCCATCCTTGAAGTTATCTAGATATGAAAGAAAACTTTGCACAGAGTTCGTCTTGATGATACCGGCTGAATTATAAGTTAGTGATCATCGATCAACCACGACTTTCTACGCCTACGAGCATATTTAATTTTTTCATTCGTTCTCTAAACATTGTTTAGCGTTGTTTTATCTCCTTTAGTGCAGTGATGTGCCACTCGCTAAATACGGTAAATGTGTGTCTTCCTCGGGTATTGGCCATCTGTGTTGATCTGCAAACTTGTTGCAGTGCACGATTTGATGCAAGGTCACGGGCACTACTGACTGAATGTGTATTTACCGGTACCATCATGAGTGCGTACCGGTAGAGAGAGAGAAAATCAGCAATAGGCAGGGGGGTTAGCTCGACGCACGTATGGTCGACTACAAGCATTAAATATTATTAACGGTATATATATATATATATATATATATATATATATATATATATATATATATATATATATATATATATATATATATATATGTGTGTGTGTGTATATACTGAAGCAGACGCGTTGTCCTAACATCCGTTGCTTAACCACGCATGAAATGACAGTGGAAGCTTCGTCGTGATGTCCGCATCCGGGTAGTTTTGTCTCTCAACGCACCTTAAAGCAAAACCTTTACGCACGTCCTTCCACCTCCTTTTCGGCGTGCAGTCATTTACACGCCTCGCGACAGCCAAGATATTATTATGGCCATATTACAAAAGCACCGTTGCCGTTGACAACCGTATGGAACACTTCCAAGTCTTAATAACGACTTGGTCATCACGCAGCAGAAAATGGACCCTGCGGCGCGGTGCAATGTCCTGCACAGAATGCGTGGAAATTACATTTCTTGTTGACGCAGCTCATTACCGTGCTGAACTAAAGCGTTCCAGTAAACCATTTCGGCATTTCAACACCAAGAAACTACGGGTAACCGTTATTGCCGTGACATGAACACGTGACATGAAAACCAAGACTCGAACAAACCACCACGGTTCAATAAGTTGAGCGAACGCAAGAGCTTGAACTGCGTACCGGCATTACTTCATATCTGACGTTGTCCGATGCTTTGTTTTGCCGTTCAGCCTCAATGACCTCATTACCCCACCTCGTCATCACCATCACAGTGCCGTTTTCGGGACGTATAGAGTATTTACTGGGTGGTTTCATTAGGAAAACGGGTGGCCGGTGAAGGAGGGTAATTATCCGGTGCGGTGGTGGGCGACACTAGGCTGGTGATTGATTAGGTTGCGGGTAAGAAAGGGTTTAAGCTCCATGCACCTCAACTCTGGACGAAGAAAAAGGGTTTCACTTCACCTCGTCATCTTTTGGGCGAGATTAGAAGCTGCCATGTTGAAGCAGGTGAAATAGTTAGGTGGCATAAGAATCTACAGACATAACATAACCTAAATTATCTAGGTAGATGTAATGAGAATGCTATAACGTTCTCAATAGCCTGGGCACCGGACCGGATATATGCCGCTAACGTGAGTAACTTTTGTTTTCTTTTTTAGTGCTGCTCGTATTCTGCTTGTTTACAATAATAACATTACTGACATTTTTTTTTACTAATATGAAAAACCGCTAATGTTTGTATGTGGCCAGTACATGTAGGCCATTTCATAGAGCGGCGGTAATTTCCTGCTGCGTGCAGGTGGAACTGCGTTGCAGCGAGCCTGTGAGAAGCTATGCACTTCTCGCCTGCGCAGCCTCCCTGCATGTCACCAGAGTGTCCTCTGCGGGCATCGTCGGTAGACCGAACTGCAGCGTTGACGATGTTTGTGCCGCATTGTTGACAGTGACAGGGATGCGCGATCTAAAGGCCTGGGTGCAGTGGCGTTGGCGCCAGAGAGTCCTCTGAGATGCTGGGTGAGGGTGGAGAGCGAGCGGTGGTGTCGCTACCGTTGTGATCGACTCGTGTGTGATACTTGTGGTCACCTAGTACCTCTTGGTACCACAGGAGGCCTACTCGACCATGCGGGTCGAGCTGACTCTGCATGGTCGCTGAACCTCCGTCAGTCGCTGGCGCATGGGAGCGCGTGTACGAAACCTCAGGCAGTGCTCGATTAGGTTGCGGGCAAGAAAGGGTTTAAGCTGCATACCTCAAATCTGGACGCAGAAAACGTGTTCGTGAGGTGGAGTCAGCGAAGCAGGCGCGAACTCGCACGACGCGATGCAACCATGATGGCGTTCAGACAAGCAGTTACGGTTCGTCCGAACCACTCTCCAGAACCGAAGACTTAAGGGGCATCGACGGCATGATTAGAGGTGACACATCGTGTGGCTTTTCGCTTTGATGGTAGCGAAGCAGTTACCTCGACGAAAGCACCAGGTGTCGGGCGGCTGCGTCGAGAGTTCAGAAGGCCGAGGAACGTACTGACCAACTTACCAACTGGTCAGCAAGCTCCTCTACAGGTTGTCATAGGTGCTTGTGTTTTGCAAAGCCCAGGGGCCGGCGGCAAAGGACGTCAGTTGGGAGGATGTACAACATAACCTCATACTTGAAGCTTTAGATTGTGATGAGGCTCTGAGTCACGGCAGGATTCAGCGTGACGACCCTATCGCAGACATGCTGAGGCTGGAGCCAAGGAAGCAACGGGTTGAACTCTGGGCTTGGCCAGCCTCTGGGTCACGAGTTTGTAGGTGGCGGGTAGATGTCAGCCATCATTTTTATTGCCGTGAGCGATTAACAGTGTCAGTTCGCCCACGCAGCAGCATGACCTTATCCTTTTCCAGTCAGTGGGAACGTTCTTGTATTTCTCGCCTAGCCGATCGCCGTCTTTGTTCGATGGAATCTATCTCAAGTAGCCGCTTGAGTTGCCCGCAGAAACAGTTCGTGTGTACGTGCGTGTGTGCATTTAGGTTCTGTTTTTCCTCTTTTTTATCCTTCTCTCTTTCACCTATGGCATCCCCTTGCCCTTCCCCCTGTACAGGGTATCCAACCTGAGATAATCTGGTTAGCCTCCCTGTTTTTCTTTTGCCTTTCTTTCTCTCTCTCTCCCTCTCGAGGCGCCGCTACATGCTCTTATTTCCAAATTCTGCTGCAATGCAAAAGGAGCCATCTTGTAAAGCGCCGAATTAATGAACAAAGACACTTTGATGCTGATATTACCGCAGTGCCGTTCAGCCTATTCTTAGAACGGGGAAAACTCGGACAGGAGCATTACGAAAGTCTGAACTGAAACTGGACATAAAGGATCGAAAGCGTGGCACGTTCCGGGACAGAGCATGGAACGCCAGAACATGTTGACTTTTCTTTATGGGTATCGAAATTTTATCATACCCTGTCCACAAAAACACATGCTGTTTATTCTTTGTCATTGAAATAAATTCGCAAGGACATCTCAAGTGGCTGCTCATCCAGTCTGTTTCTTTTCTCCTATAGGATGTTCTTAAAGTCGGCTGTAGAACAAGAGCTCCTACTTATAGGGATAAAAAGTAAAAACTGGAGTGCTCATTTCACGAGCAAGTCGTGATCGCGATTTGCTGTTCTTATCGAGCGCGCCCCGATCTATGTAAGGTTTCCTCCCATTTTTTTTTTTATTTAGCAGGACCATCCACCTGTAGTGGTTCGAAGCTGCGCCTCTACGCCAAGACGTGTTGTTGCGAACGTCGCAGTTGAAGTAGGTGTACATGCATTCCTAGCAATGGTTCTCGAAGCAGCGTAAGTGACTGCGCACATGTAAAGGGCATACTGACTTCTTAGGGGAAGGAAAGAAGTCTAAATATTCAAACAACTGCTGCTTTTGTTTTTCGTATGGGCTCAGTGTATGGAATATTGCGGCATTTGATGGGCAGCACCATCGATAACCATGGCATAACATCACACTCTCTTATAGTACAGCTGCATGCAGCCAACGCTACTGTATCCAGAAGGCAAAACATTGTTGCGAGATGCAATAGTCGGATTTATTTACGGCAAACCTATGAGGCGTTCAAGGGGGGTGCCTGCAATGAAAATTAAGATATGTAGTTGCCTATCAGTTTAATGCTCCTGTCACATGGGCACACGCAAGCTGCTTTTCATAAACCATAAATCCATCTCATAATCATAATGCCATGACTGGATTTGCGACTACCTTACTAGCCGTACCCAATTCGTGGAAGTGAACGGACAGATTTCCCAGACAGCGACGTAACGTCGGGGGTACGCCAAGGAAGCGTTCTGGTTTTCTTTTTATTTATAATTTTCTTATTGACCTACCAGCAAAAATAACAAGAAACATTAGGCAATTTGCAAACGACTGCATTCTTTATCGAAATATTAACTCCTATAGTGACCACATAACAATATTAACGACCTTAAAGCCGAGTATAACTGGTGTACCAATTGGCAGATGTCCATCAATACCAAAAAATCTGCTGTTCACTCTATCACTAGAAAAAAAGTTACTCGAGCTTTATGTATACCGTCAATGACGTGTAAGGGATACGAGTTCATGAACACAAGTACCTCGGATTAACATAACTTCATATGGAACTTCCATATAAACAACGTTACAGCCACTGCAATGAAATGCCTTTTATTTCTTGAAAGACACCTGCGATAAGCACCCCACGATACAAAACTTCTGGCTTACAAAACTTTCGTCAGGTCAATCTTTGAGTACGCAAATGTTATCTGGTTCCCATACACTAAGCAACTAATGAAAAACACTAGAAGGTGTACGAAGGAAAATACTACGGTATATATGCAATAATCATAGACTAACAGACTCGTCCAGCGAACTACTTAACAAAGCCGAACTCTTAACCGTACAAAACCGAGCAGTACTAGGCCGTTCTAAGCTTATGTACCAGCTCCTACAGAACAAGCTTAATATTGATATCTCTATGTACCTTTCCAGAACTGAAACACGGCCAACACGACAAGAACACACGAACACTCAATGAGTATTCTTTTCGTACCGACTGTTTAAAAATTCGCTCTTTCCTTTACCGATAAGAGAGTTGAACATTCCAAGTGGATCCCTTAGTAACACCTAATGCCATTTGTACTTGCCCTTCCTGTTGTAATCCCATGAGGGATTGGCAGTATCTAAAATAAATAAATAAACTCCGTTATCTTTGTTTAGAGAGTGATGCACTCGGTGTCACGAGGTCGCCTTTCCGCTAAGGGAGATTAACGGAGCTTTTTTATCAAAAGAGATCGGTTATTTCCCTCGGCGGCTGAAGGGAGTACTCTCGTGCTCATAGACTGCTTATTGTAAAATTGAAAATTTAATGATCGTTTGCAATAAAATAAATACTACGCACGTTTACAACATTGTTATTGAATTAAATAAACGTTCAAGCACAATTAAGCAACAGTTATGCTTGCTGCTCCGCAATACTCTCGACATAGTCCGCTTGGTGCCATGTTTTGTCTCCTCTTTCAGGGCGTTTACGTGAACCCAACAGAAGGGGGTTGAGTCGGCTTGTCACGCTGGAACATGCCTGTAGAGTTTATGTAATCGCTGGTCGCTCGGGCTGAACAAGTGTGGAGAAGGACTCAGTCAACCCGAATGCATGGGGTAGGCTGACCCAGCCCGACCCGTTTACAGTGTGCGTGTAAACGCGGGCCAGTGGGGCCCGCCAGCGCCGAGACTTGCGTGGGACCAATGTTACGTCGCGAGTTAGGCGCCGGCAACGGGAACAGTGTCAAGTAAAGGCCAAGACAAGCTCTGTGACGTGCAACCTCGTCGTAGTGATAAGACCCGTGAAGATCGCAGCTGGAACCAGAAGCTCAGTTCGAACGCGTTGGATCTCTCGGCTCGACGCTGTGTGTCGCCATTGCCCAGACACGTGGGAGTCAAGTTCATGTAAACGTGGCCACCATAAATAATCGAATTGAATTGAGTCGAATTTTATTCCTCTTCCATTCAGACGAGGCTAGCCTGAGACTAAAGGCACAAAGCTTGACAAACGTCTCAGTCCCCGTGAGCGACAAGTTAGACAGCAGATCAGACAGATATGCACAATTTTACAAGTTACACCAGACTTGAGTGTTGCGAAAAAGTATAGGAACAATGTCTATCGTCGTCGCATTCAAATAGGATCAAATTAATAATGCGGCGTAAATCACGCGCCTAAATACAAATAAACATTTCAGATTCTAATAATGTTCTAAAATTTCAGAAATAATTTTTTTTTGTAAATATAGACATTGGCGAATCTGTAGAGCATTATAAACCAACAGCATGCGCAAAGAAAGATCACGCATTCTAACTGGTTGTTAGATAATGAACAACAAAATGAAGAAGAACGGAAATTGCAAAACTGGACATGAATGCATATAAATATAAGTACGTGAATACAAAAATAAATATATTACATGATATGATATCATGTGGATCCTTAAAAGAAATCATGCGTAATTCATGGCAGAAACATTGTTGATTCAATAAGCTCACTTAATAAATCTTAAACTATATGTCTGCTTTAAGTAGCCATTCTCTTATTTCGTTTTAAATGTCCTTATAGAAGTATTTAACGATATAGATTCACTGTATCTGTTCATTATTCTTGTGGACTGATATACAAATCTATGTTTCCCGTAATTGGTCCTTGTTTTTGGCGCGTGTTGTGTGCTGTGTCGCAAGAAGTATCCGGAAAGGTTGCGTTCAATACATTGTGCGATGGGGCTTCTCTTTTGGATTTCTAGAACAAGTCGCATATAGTATATCCTGTCTGCACCGAGTCTGTCATATTTTCGGAATAATGGCGCTGTGGTTAGTTGTGATAAACAGCCATAGTAATTCGCATATAGATGAACAACTCTTTTTTTTAAGGTTATCAATTTCCTGTAATGTGCTCTGGTGGTTGTACCCTATACAGATATTCAATAGCAGTCTTGAATGAATAAATGCGTTATTCAACAAATTCGACAAGCGGGTACACTCAGAGAAAAGTAGCAACCGGAAAAACGTCACGCTAGTAATAATGCCATCAGTTAGCTGGCTTCAGCATCGGAAAAACAAATGTACAATGAAGATAACAGACATTGTTTTAATAACGTTTTTATTGTTTCTCGCTAAAACTAAAAAGTATTGCGTGTAATTGAACTTATACTTGAAGTCTTGTTTTTCTTACGTCACCCAGCAAGAAGCTAATGGCACGCCAAACGCGCATGATGCAAGCGTCATGTGCCAGACCCGACATCGAAGCGACCGAGACCGGCTGGGAATGTAAGTTCGCCTGTCCGGCAACCTGCCTCTTTTTATTTCTTCCTTTCTTTTGCGGATGCAACCTGGCTTGTTGGGCCCCCGGCCTATTCTTCCGTTTCTTCTGCATTTCTACACGGCACCAGTACACTATTGGACTACCGCAAGGTGAAAATATTTGTTTCACAGTCTGCGCCGCATTGCAAGCAATTTAGGCTTTTACGGCACGAAACCGAGACTGACGCAGTTAGCGAAAAACAGGTCGGCCGTCCTGGTGCAGTTAATTTGAGTTAATGACTCGTACTGGGGGATTTTGTGACGCTTTCTATGGACCCTAACATAATTCTAACTTATTTCAGTAGTTTCTGGGCAGGCTGGCCGTACCCGGCTTTGTGACGCAGTTAGCGAAGAGCAGCTCGGCCGTGTAACGCAGTTAGTTTCGCATGAATTGAGTCTTCATGGGACAAGTTCGTGATGCTTTCTCTGACCCCCAACATTATTGTAATCAAGTTCACAACTTTTCGGGATATTTCTGAGGCACGCACGCCACTGCCGGTGTGGTGACGCAGCTAGCAAAAAGCAGCTTGGGCATGCTGACAAAGTTAGCCGGACGCGTACACTGAATCATAGGGGGACAAGATTGCGACGATTTTTATGGCCCCGCAACATATATCTTCTTTGAGTGCTCACCCGCTGTGGTTTCTTACTGGCTATGATGTTGGGGTGCAAAGCACGAGGTCGCGCAATCTAATCCTGGCCTCGAGATGCGCTTCCGGTTCGTCTGCTTGTTCCCACGTCGTGCAGTAGCGCACGCAGACGCCGAAACTGCTAATTTTCTACCGTCTTCCAACGTGCGATCATGCTCTGTGATGCGCTTGCGTCTGCCTCAGTGTTCATGTAGTTCATATAGCACTGACGTATACCGTTAACCAGGTGTTCTCGTGCACAGCGCTCAAAATCGTGCGCAGCGCTAAACGAGACAAACGAGCTGGCGCGAGGAGCCGTTAGCATACGTGCACCGTGCTAAAAAAGAATTCGAGCAAAAAAAGGGAAAAGGCGGAGCCAATGATATATGCGTGACGCGATCCCTGGCTCCGGTATGGGATAACGCAGGGAAGGACCTTCGCTCGCTGAGGCTTTACTCGCGGACAACTTTCCGTGGCTGTGAAGTGGAAACTACGGGCGTGCGGCTGCTGCACCTGTGTTACCGCGCCAAGTAGTCCGCCAGCGTTTGACAGTGCTTTCGGTTGCTCAGAGCAGACGTTGAATCGGTGCGGCTTCCACGCGGGACGGTTTCACGTATGTCCAGACACGGAAGTTAAAGCCCGGAGGATAAGTAATCTTGTGCATTTGTCGTGTGTTTTGTCTTATTTAACTGTTGCTAATAGGGTGATTATGTTTTCTCTTCCCCTGCTTTAACGTGGATGAAAACACGGGACTCTTTTCAGAAGCGCTCTCACTTGTGCGTGCTTTGCCTCCGTAGCTTTCCCTTCATCGCCACAGAAAGCTATCAGCGAGTATAGACGGAGGCAAGTGGAGAGAGCGTTACGTTGGCGGTGACGCCCGGCTCCTGAAATTCTGGGTTCATGACACTGAAATATTTATATCTCGGCTAGTAACGAAGCAATTTGGAAAATTCTTGCGGCAGAACGGTCCCAAGAGGGCAAGTCAGAACATCCAGCGAATAACTCAAATTTGCTATGTGACCTAGTGAGGCGTCCTTTAGTGTTGTCGCGTTAAAAGAAAAACTCACGAGATCGCCGTGCACAAAACGTTACGTTTTGAGTACAGTTTGCAGCAGCTCACAGAACGGGTCACGGGTCACAGAACGCGGAGCCTACTCACCCCACCGCAAACATAAGTACAGACATAAGTACAGGGTGGCTAACGTCGCTGTGAGCACTGCTATGTTTGGCGAGCGCACTTTGACCTTTAACGAATTGTATGTTTCAAAGCGACAGCGTTAAGAAGCTCGTGTCGCAGAAAAGCTGGTGTCGTCGGTGTCGGCGTTGGCCGTGAGCAATAAATCCCAGCAGGCACTTCATGAATAAAAAACAACTTGCAAGATCGGCTGGGTGGGAATCGAACCAGGGTCTCCGGAGTGTGAGACGGACACGCTACCACTCAGCCACGCGTTTTTTTTCTTTATTTTCAGCCACGAGTTCGATGTTTCGATGCTTCAAAGCGGTACAAAACCACCTCTAGTGAATGCGGTGTTGCCTTAGAAACGAGCTGTTTCTAAGGCTCAGGCGTGCGCCGCTTGCTCAGGCGCACATTTCGTTGCCGCGCTGAGCGCGGCGTTGCTCGACGCTCACCGCGTCCGATGCGAAGCGCGTAGTCGCTGCGCCGTAGGCCATTGTCTTACACCCCTTGGTGGGTCGACGGGAACGCTGTCGCGTTCCACTCTTGAAGGTGAAGCTTGAGCGTCCTCCAATTTTTTCGCATCAAATATATTGAATAATGTATGTTTCATGGAAGGAGCGTTAACTATAATAGCTACGAGCGTAATAAGAAATTACATATTTGTACTTGTACAAGAACGCGCATCTCATGGCTTCTTTTAATACCTGATAATTGACCGTGCGACACGACCACGACTTCCTTGAGGTTGAACTCCCTGAGGATGCCTCGCCCTCTTATTCTAAAGTGGTTCGTGCGTGCCTGTGACACGGGTATAAAAGGTGCCGTGAAACTGGACGAATACCCATCGTGAACTAACGCGGCAAGCGGCGCGTCATACACGATGCGCATGGAAATAAATAGGGCACGTTCACAGTTGAAGACATGAAATTAAATACAGTTCACAGAGCAAGTAATTCACTCTATGCATGGGCGTATCGGCAAAGGCAACCGCTAATGCTCTCTGCCAGGGCTAAAAATATTACCTGCAGTTGAATAGCAAAGTGAGTACAAGCAAGCTCGTCTTTTAAATTACTGGAAGGATTAACGTAAGTGTGCACCAGCAGGGCAATCTACATGCTTCCTGGACATCGAACGTAAATGCTTGCTGCGCTATCCAGACACCATTCTATGAATCCAACATAAATTCGGGACAACAGTGTTGCTGAAAATCCGGTGGAAGCAGTTTGACAGATGAATGTACGTAGCTGACAATAACGCCAGGAACTCTTTAGAAACCAGGGCATGTCGCTGAAATCACAACTGTACCTGCTATTATTAAACTAGAATAATGACCATATTTAAACAGAATCTGACTATGGCGACGCTTTAGCGCTTTCTGAAAGTATTGCACGAGTATAAGAAGCGTTCCTAAGCCTACCGCGTCCTTTCATCAGGCTTTGTAGACACGCCCTGCTTGCGTTCATACTGCAGCCCACGTTGGTACAAGCAAAAACGAAAGGTAATTGTTGAGCCCCAGGTACATCAATCTAAGAGCCTGGCTCTCCCACTAAATGCGACGCGCACAACCGTGTTTATTTTCTTTGTATGAAAGCATATTCTCGTGGAATGTTTATATTCATGCTTTACATCGTTCCCCAGCTACGCCAATATTTACGAGCTGAAATTAGGTGGACGCATACTGCTCGATGACGACGCAGCGATGTAACGCGGACGAAGGCGATGCATGACGCTTGCCGAGGCAAGAAGAGTGAGGAGAAGTGCATGCACTGAGATACGTACGACAAGTACGTAAATTCATCTACAGGGATTCTACACCCCTTGTGTCATAGTGGCACCTAGCAATTTTGAAGCCCTGGCCAAGATATGGCACCCGCGCATTGACACATATCCAATGTCACATGCCCAATGGGCCACGAATGGGTAGCTGAAATGTAAAATATTTATACACAGCAAGGAAGCAGCTGAATATCGTGTGCTATTCTATTCATATGTATGGGTGCTTTAGTGCTTTAGAGATACCTATCAGGAAAAATTACATCAACAGGTTCTAACTCGGGTATTATAGCTTTATTGCGCAGAACAAGGCTGTTCTCACTGGCGCTACCTTGTCGGTCAAAATTCCGTGCTCTATAAGCCCAGGCATTCAGTGGCATACGCCAAGCTGCCCAAAAATAGAGTAAGCCAAACAAAATAATGTTACAAATGTAGAAAAAGCCACCGAATATCATGCTTTCTTTTTCATTTAAATTAAGAGGTCCCTCTGAAATAACAATATTATGTACAGGTTTTATTCCTGATTCAGTTTTTTGTTATGTAGAAGACAGGGTGGCACAGTTTGGGAGTGGATTCCGCTTTGATGCCGCTGCAAGCCGCTTTGATGTCTCCTATAAAGCAAGATACACCGACCGACGCAAATACGTAGGGAGTTAGGCAAAGACAGACTCCTTTCAAAACAGTAGAACGGCCGACAAATTCACTTGAGCACTTGACAAACGGCCACTTGATAAATTCACAACATGTACTTTGTGCTACAATATACTAAAAGCGTTCAGCAATTCTGCCAGGACATAAGAAACGGCTATTGCCCGCGGGGCATAATGTGCGCTCCAATAAGTGATTTCAACACTGGGTGCATTGCTATGCGAAGTCACGTAGCAGATGGTCGCAACATCCCGTTACTCTTCGATCTTCACGTGCGTGCCCGTTAGTACAATGCTCCCTCGCTCGGAGCGAGAGCAACGAAACGCCTTCTCATCGATAGCACGCATGGCCAGTTGCTTAAGTCGCCCAGACGTGGGCTCCATAGTTGAGTGCGCTGCCAAATTGGACTAGATTCGCCTGCAGCAATGCTCTGTAGCAGCAGTTGTGGTCCTGCCGAGACAATGCCTTTGAGCGACCGACCGACGAGCATTCTGTGCTCGCCGCAGTGCCTGTGCGCGCAATATAGCCAATCGGCGTAGGTTAAATTGGACGTCAAAATGACGCAACGGACTATTTCGTCCAACGCCACGAACGAACGGGCAGTTCGCATGGCTTTGGTTTGGTGTCTGTAGTTGGATGCTGTCCACGCGCTCACCGATCTCTAATGTTCTGAGCAGATGCTAGGGATGCGGCGGTTGCTGTAGGCACCATTGGAGTGAGCGAATTGCTTGCTTGCACAATTGACTCGAATCAGGTTATCGACCTGCTGATGCGCAGTGCGTGCTTGCGGAACGTTTGCAATCTACTAAATGTTCGATCAGTGACGTATTCGCGCCCAATTTGACCGAACTGCGTCGGAATGGCAAGGTATGGTAGCTGACCAGAACTGCAACTCCGTTGACTAAGCGGTAATACGACGAAACTAAAGCTATTACGAATCGTTAGGGCGGTATGATCCCCCCTACCCCCCCCCCCCCCACACACACTATAAGTATGCGCGCAGTTACGTATGCAAGTTATTGCTGCAGACTCGCCTACGGTGGCGAACAGCCGTATATGTCGGTTTCCAGAAACTGAAACCCCCATCTTGATTCAGTACCACCCAGTGCCCATGACATTGAACAACTTTTGCGGCCACAACGATTGAACATGCACGCGAAAGCTACAAGCATATGCAAGGATCGTTAACACCGCTATACCCAAAGAAAAATAGTGTACTCGAACACACGCTTTGCCGCAAGACAAGGCAGCCAGTTTTTTTGTTTTTGTTTTAAGCAAGCAGGACGCATCAGTGCGGAGTTTAGGCCTACACTGAAGTGTTTCATTGCTACAAAAAAGAAAAGTGCTCAATGTAGTAAGCTACTTCGGAAGCGTTGTCCTGTTCGTGGCAGATACTGTTGGCTCTCGCGTGCCTTACACAACCGCTGTGCACAGAACCAATATGCAGGAACAACACCTCAGGCTTTGAGTTCGAACGAAGAGACGCCGTGCTGTTTTGAAGCCACTCTTAGCTAGCCGTGTTGCTCCGCGAAATGTGTAAAGAATTTTTTGTCGTCTACACACCGGTGTGTCGTTTCTGTGCACCGCGTTGCATCTTTCGTGCTCGCGTAGTTTGCTTTGAACTGGCTCACCTAGTTCTGCGTGGAGCCAAAAAAAAAGAAAAGAAGAAAAGATTCCATTAGTCAGCATGAAGACTTCTCAGAGCGGAAGTTCCCCGCTGCGCTCCCACTGTATTTCAGTAGTCGAACGAAGTTCCATGGGTAGGTGTAAAAGCAAAACATACGAGTCATTTCAGTCTGGGTGAGCCACGGTGAAATGAGCAACAATCCGTCCGCTTCGAGACGCGCTTTTATTATTCTCCTTTTCGGGAACAGGCGTCGCAGATGTACTTGCCATTGTCAGCTGTTTGTTTCTGTTAACCTGCCGAGTGTTCTGCTTTAACTGCGGGGAAAACCCATTTAAGCAAGTATTGATGTCAACAGTAAAAACGAGGCTGAAGGTATCCCGTTTTATCACAGATATGTCACCTGTTTTATAGAATGGATACTAGTTTTGCTGAACTATCTGGGAAACGAACATGCTGCTACGCCTGAATCGTTCCAGCAGAAAACAAAAACCTAAATTTCTCTAAGGGGATCAGTAAAATTTGTCGTTGGGCAATCTGGTTCATGCTGTGAGGAAATAAATGTAATGAACAAAATCCAACACAAGAACGTAGTAAGAGACACGGAGCAGCGCTCCCTTTCAACTAGAGGGGTTTGGACGCGAGCTAGCGATCGTCCTGTACTCTTCCTTGTCCGTGTGTTTTGGGCGCTGTTGGGAAGTGCTTCTACTGTAGTACACACCTCGCCTGTCTCTGTGCTTTACTGCACTTCTCACTGCACTTGTGGGGTCTACCGCCCCTTGCATCGTGGTGAAGGATGTACAACATCCCGAGGCCCCTCCCAGTTCCCGTTCACCCGCTGACATCACTTTGAGAAAGCGAGGAAATACATCGAGCGACAGCGAGGGCACAGAGCTGTACTGCGCATCAGGTGACGAGTCCTCGAAAGACAGCTTTCGGCTTTCCTGTGCCGCAAGGCGAAACAAAGAATTATCTACGAATCTTCGGTGTCAAGTTCGACCACCGTGAAAACTGCGCCTCAACGATGGCCTCCCCCCATCCTGTTTGAGTCGCAGAACGCTACTGACAACCTGCATGTTCTCAACAGGCAAGCACTCTCCGTGTATCTATAAAATACCGTGCTGAACGAGATCAAGGTTGTCAGGATAAACAATAGTATAAATATCCTGTCAATCGATGTGATGAACCCGAGTGCGCTGAACACGCTGCAACATGTAATACAGCTGGGTAACATCAAGGTCCGATCTATCGTGCCAGCAAATGGTGCCACAATAACAGGAGTCATCTATGACACTGAAAATGAAATACCTAAGGCAAACCGCCCAGTTATCATAAAACCAGCAAGTGAACAAAGCATCATTGCGCACGTTGGTCGCCTCAGTAGTAAGGGTAACGTTCAAGGGTCACTGTCTTCCCTCCTGCGTGAAGGTTGACCACATGCGCCACCAGGTCCAACCATTTATTGCAAGGCCAATGCAATGCTTCAACTGCCAGAAGATCGGCCCTGTGAAGGGTGTTTGCAGAAATTCCGCAGTGTGCTCTCGATGCGTCGAACTCCACTCAGAAAACAACTACAGCGCAAGCACGTTGAGGGGGAGAGGAAGAGAGAGCAAATGATAAATGAAAAGCACGGAGGTTAACAAGTACTGAGCCTGATTGGCTGCCCTACACTGGGAAAAAGAAAGGGGAGGGAAAGATTAAAAGAAGTTCACTGGGGATATCGTTTGGTCACTCAGTCCGGATCACAGACGGTGACTCAATCCGGTAGCTTTCAAATATCGCAGCAGCCCTTTTGTGGCCATTTGTAACTGCAATATGCGAGACAATGGTCCCAAGATCTTGTTCAAGGTGAACCACGCCGAAGTGTCCTAACTGTCAAGGTGATCACTACGCCTCTTCCAAAGGTTGACCCCTGATCAATAAAGAGATATCCATTCTCAAACAAACTGTAAGAGACAGCTCTACCCACAAACAGGCGCTGAGAAATGCCGGAGAACACGACGTTGCCACCAAAGGTCCTCATGACGAAAAGTATCAAATTTTCAAGCAGCATCGTCAGCGGAAGTTTGCAGCACCCCTAACACCGATACTGGAAGGGAGAAAACTGCCAGATTTCTCTATATACAAAGAAACGTTGGCCGCTTACGCGTACACGACCGGAAGAAGAGCCACAGCAGAAACCGCCGCCAGTAGCCAGTACAGCAAGGTGCTGCATCCGAGGAGTTGCTGAAAACAGATGAGCAAGTGATAGCTCTTCTTAGGCCTTTAATGAATCCCATTCGCGTTTAACTAAACAACATGCACACCGTCTACCAGAAATGCGCTTCAAGTACGGGATGCTCTGAGTCCTGTGCTGGCAACCCTTAAGTAGATAATGGCTCCCGAGCCACTGTCCTTCAAGGGTGATGTCCGAAAAGCAGCTATGTTTCAGTGGAATGCCCGTGGTCTCTGAGCGCGCATTTAGGATCTCCGTCGCTTCGTGTATGCGAATATGTTTCCCATTATCGCCGATTGCGAGCCGAACTAATAGAACAGGATAAGGCTTTCTGGATATGAATCGTTTATGCGCCTACCTATCTACGTCCAGTTGATTTGGTCACAAAAGACTACGAGACATCGTGTCCTCAACTTCAGATCTGTGGGTCATTATTGGAGACTTAAACGCCCATCATACACTCTGGGGAAGTTTGAAGCTCAACGCGAGAGGCATAGCTCTCGTATTTGTCGCCTACAGTAATGAACTTTGGCTGTTGAATGATGGAAGTCCTCCGTTTCTACGTGGCGCCACATGCAGCAGCTGTCTTGACTTGGCTTTTGTCTCACGAAGCCTTGTCAAACGTTCTGGGCGGTTTGCGAACATAGAGACGCACGGAAGCGACCATATCCCCACGTACGTCAAGATCAGAGGATTGTCTCCTTAAAAAATACGGGATCCAAAGAGTCGACCGCACTAAATTTCAGTCTGTCATGGAAGAACACTGCAAAGCCAATTCATTTTTCGACTTCAAAGAGTTCTCCTCCCCATTCTGTAGTGTTCTAGAATTTCTCTGTATGTGGTTAACTCTCGCTTTTTGGACAGGAAGTAATCTGCCTGCGCTGGGGCCCGGTGTGTGAGTCCTCCCCCATAGATCTCTCACAAAGCAGGAAGAGGTAATATGGCGAAAACTGCAGACAGGTACCTTCCCAAACCCGTATATTCTGCACAAATGGCATCCTGAGGTGCACTCTCCAAAATGTAAAAACTGTGAAGGCATAGCAACGCTAAATCACATGCTTTGGGCTTGCCCAGCACTAAACGGCCTACATGGAAACAGAGAGTCATGGGAATCCTCCCTCCATAGCCAGGAAGAGCAAGCCCCAAAACAGGCCATCCGTCAAGCCCAGGCCGCCGCCGGAAGTCAACTGATTCCGGCCGACGTCTAGGGGGGAGGTAGACGGTGATAGGGAGAGCTGCGTCTCACCCGATCACCCATACTCTCTGACGGGTGTAAATAAAGTGCTATCTCTCTCTCTCTCTCGACTTCAAAGAGGCAATCAAGAGCGTGGTATAAGACACTATGCGTACTGTCACATGCTCTTCGAAACTAACGGAAGTTGTGGAACTAGAACGACTTCGAGCAATCCAACGACGTGCTGAACTAAGGTACCGATGCATTAAGGCAATGGACGATATACGAATGGTCAGACGCACGCAAAAGAAGATCCAGCACCGGTTAGACAAGTTCGAATCGCAACGTTGGACAGACTTCTGTGAGTCGCTAGATCCACGCTAGCCTTTATCGCAACTATGGAGAACAATGCGAGGTCTCCGGACATACCCTCCCCCACCCCCTGGTACAGCGGTACAGCGGTACGCATTCAAGGCTTTAGCCCTCTCTCTTGAACGCCCTTCGTGTGTGTCTCTGTGTGTGCATCTTTTAAACTCCTTCTTCTCTGTCCTCTTTCTAACCCCTACCTCCCGATCCCAGTTTAGGGTGGCCCACCGTAGAGTAACATTTGGTTAACCTCCCTGCATTTCCTCTTCATCTCTCTCTCTCTCTCTCTTGGCGCGGTTAGAAATGAACTTTCGACTCACTTTATTCCTCCCCGCTCATCAACATATGCGACTAATCACACATCCACGAAACCATGTGATCACATTGTCACAATCACTGATTATAGCAAGGCGCGCGAAAACACTTTTCACTATCCATTAGCGAAACTGATGTGTCAATTACGCATTCTTTCCCTCTTAGAGATATATAGAATGCTTCCATCATCTCCCGGGCAGTGTTATCTTGAATTTTACCCGAAGTATTGATTTCTCGGAAATTCGGAAGCTTATAATATATCTATAAGAGGGAAATAATCCGCAAGACATATATTAGTTTCGCTAATGAATAGTGAGAAGCGATTTTTTTTTTTGCCAGGCTCGCTATAATATGTGTTTTTGACATTGTAGTCATGTGGCATCGCGTATGTGCGATTAAGCGCATATATTGACGAGTGAGGAGGAATAAAATTGGTTGAAAGTTAGTGCTGGTCCGTGTCTCTTACTACGTCCTTGCGTTAAATTTTGCGCAGACCAACCAGTACGACTTCTGCGTGAAGATTGCTCCTCGACGAAGAAAATTTGCGGGTTACCTGCACTTCTGGTGACAAACCCCATGCCCTCCTCTTCACTTAAATACACCAGGTCATCTTGCTAAAACGCGCGATGAGTGATATACAGATAACCAACTCACTTTTCCCGTGCATCACCATTTGAACATATCTATCTAGCTATAACACTGCACCAAGCTCTCATATGTCGTGAGATGGGTATGTCGCGAAGAAATCAATATCGCGGATGCATTAGCGGCAGAAACCTATGGGCCTTCATGCTCACTCTGCGATATCCTTACCCAAGATCTGGACAAGACGCACTTTCTCTAGACATTCCGGGGGCTATATAAAGCCTAGTTATGACACCATTGAAGTGCTATTTCTTTTTTCTGGTTTTCCGTAGTTATGGTTATGGTTTCAATAGTCGGTATAATACATCAGCTCAAGTGACACAAATATTCAAATCCAGGAATTGGGGACAACGACAACCGCGATCCAGAAACAGGCGTCGTTTTTTGGGGCCCGCCTTCGCAATGCATTTTGGTAATGAACTCACAGCAAACCGGGAATATCCTAGCCAAAAATATCATGAGCCATTCCACTATGTGAAGGTGGATGAAGCTGTGTAGCACGCGACAAAGAAGTCACACAGAATTTCGAACAAAGGTAGGAACACATTAATTGTCTAGATCGGTGGCCATGGTGACGAAAGGTACGCACGCACATTAGCTTTTTATACATGCGCGTTGACTCATGTTATACCTTTGTTATATACATTCGTGTTTTCATTTCACGATATGTTGAGGCAAAGACTTTGAGACCGAAATCAATGCACCGACTGGAGTGGGCCAGTGCCGTCAGCGCCTTCACAAAGGGATGGGTGTGGGGGGGGGGGGGCAGTATAGGAACGCTGGCATGATGAGGGGTATCGGAGCCAGCTGCGGAAGGAGACGACGACGACAAACGCGCGAGCAGTGGCATGGGCCATTGCTGATGATGATAGCTTTTGCCCACACACACTTGTTGGCCACGAAAAATGCACGGAATCCCAGCCATAAACAACTTTGCTGTAAAAAAAAAATGACACACACACACACACACACACACACACACACACACACACACATATATATATATATATATGTGTATATATATATAGGTATATATATATATATATATATATATATATATATATATATATATATATATATATATATATATGTATATATATATATATATATATATATATATATATATATATATATATATATATATATATATCTGCACGGCTAGCAGCCCGCCACACATGAGAGGCGCCATGTCTTGTGTGGTCGGAAATCTGTTCCAATTTGTATTCACAGTTTGAAGTATGGGAGCCTAGGGAACGATCAAAGTTTGCAGGAATTTCTGGGCAAATTATTCTAACTAGGAACTACTCTGTTGATTGAGATGCTGTGCGGGCTTTGCAAATTTCAAACACTTGTTTTAGAACACATTGTAGCACGGCATCTGCAAACGACTAAAGAGATGTTAAAGATCTGCTGTTTTATTTCACATCAGTGAATTCAAATCGCAAGGTATATACATGGTGCATATACATGACGCATATACATGACGCATATACATGGTGTTTTTCTTTAGATGCACCAAATTTTTTAAAGGTTGCCTATGGCAGATAGCACAACTCATACCCTTGTTCCAAATTACTCGATGAGGCAGCCATTACTTCTACGAGAAATCAAAATGTTCATTTGAGTAATAAGCTTAATTACGCTAGTTTCTTTTTTAATTAGTTATGGCACGCCACGTATATCCATTTAGGAATTATAGCCGCTGAGCTCGCACGGCGTATTCACTTAGAACGAACATTCTCGACAGTGCCAGTTCCGAGATTTCTAATTTTCAATGTGTCCGTCGAAATGAATTAGGGTTCCAGCTACTTTTGTTTTTCAATGGATAAAACAGCGCTTTCTTGAAAAAGTAACTGGAACGCCAATGCATGTTGTCGGGCACTTTGACACTTTAGCCTAGCGGTTTTGATGTCCCGAGGTCAAACTTTGTGATAAGGTGAAAGTGTCTTCGGTGGTTCAATGCCGGCGCTCGTTGTACTGGGCCGGAGTCGAGTAAGAATTCTGTTCAAATTGCTACGTCTTACTGCCCTTCATCAGTGGTTTAGTACCCCTGACAAAACGTAAAAATGACCACGATCAACCGGTCTTCAAAAGGGGACACTTTTCCGCACTGACTCAGCTCAGTTCACTTGTTGATCGCACACAGTTATCTGTGGCAGCTCCTCGTTAAGCATCGTGGTGGGTCCTAGGAATTTTGTAGAGCTGAAGATACGCCAAGTGGTGATGTCGCTAGCTAACAACCGAATTCCCCATAACGACTGCGTTCGAGTTCATGGCGCAACCCTGCAGTTTGCCACCCCAAGCGAACGATACGCGAGCACAAATGCTCGCGGTGTTGCGCTCAACGTCTGTGCTCCCAGCAAACACGAAGGCGCCTTCATTTCTTGGAACGCCGAAGTGACCCGTCTCTATAAGTTTAAAGAACGCTCGATGCCTAAGGCCTTATAGCAGGGGGTAGTTCAAGCACATATTTAAAGTAGATCTGGAAGGAGGTTTGCGAGAGCAAACTGCATCTCGCAAGTGCTTCTGTCGAAACTCTTTCGTATTTTATTTCCTTTCAAAGGTCGTTACACTCAATGCGCATTCTCGTGTTGACAAGAGACACGTCGGTTGCGCAGTGCATGGATCCTACTTTGGAACTTGTTCGGACATCCCCCGTCACTGCAGTTGGCAGCGTTGTTTTCGGGCACAGAGATATTAGGCTTCCCCATATACAAACAGAGCGCATTCATTGCGTCCCTAGACTCGGGCGATGACAAAGGCCATATATGAAAAAGTTGGCTCGAAGTTGCAAGGATGTGCCACCGTGATCGATAGTTTGTAACATGTTTTCAAGCCTCCTCTCCCATTCCAGGGGCGTAGCCAGGGTTGGTGTTTGTCGTGTGCAAACAGATAAGAGCGCGATCTGGCAATCTTCAGCTCAAAACAATGCTTCATTGCGGGGGTGCTTATTCATTGTTATTTTAGCTTTGTTATAGCTCCGTTTTAGCGTTTGTATCGTTGGACAAATGAAGAATTCGGCTACGCTTGTTCTTTTGTTCTTCGTACAGAGGACGTTAGTGCCCTATGGGACAATATAAGCCGGCTGGATGAGATGGCGGATTCAACGGCATGGTTCCGTATGTAAATGTCCTCAGCAGCACCCCCGATTACCATCCCATGGCGCTCTTTCCGTCAATACACTCGAGCGATTCAATAGAGAGAAAGTGTTGTGGTGGCAACAAGCCTACTTATGGGCAATACCCAAACACACCCAAGGACACACACACATACACATATACATCCACATACTCTTACGTATTCAGTATGGACAAACACACAGACACACGCACATGAACACACGCATACAAAACGCACAAAGTGGAAATCTTCTAAGGATGCGAGTGACAGGAGGCTCCCGCTTCATCTGTACACAATGTCCCACAAAAGAGCAATTGCCAACGGCGCTAAGACGAGCTCCGTTTCAGAAGGGTCCCTGATCCTGTATATCTGATTTAATGATAACGACTGCAAAACGAGTCTCTTTTGTGCGTCTTGGACAATAAGAACGCCGATTCGGGACCTCTTTTCCGGATCTGTCATCCACAGGCGTGTTCACAATACGTTGGATACCGGAATAGAACGTTAGCATCTCCCTATACATTGTGCTGACGTCAGCCTGTCTTTTCCTTTTTCCATTCTACGCTTCCTCTATCGCAGCAAACGATATGTGCGCTTCTTTCACCAGAGGCTCGCATTTAGTCTTAGAACGTCACGCTTTATAGGTATGTGTCGATTAAGGAAACTAACGAAGGTTGGGAATTGAAATTTGCTGTATCCTCCTTCATAATAGGCGAACAATAATTTTTGTATGGCAGAGTGTTGCTGGAATAGGTTGTAGGAGCACAGCTCGGCATTCTTTAATGAAATTCGCATGACACTGGTAGCAAGGATCAGCGTTATTTGCTGTTAGTGTAGAAACTAAGGCAACCATGAAGTTGTGCTAAGGTTGTTCAGTTAGCATTATGTGTTTGTTGAAAAAGGAAGATGAGGATGATGCTATTGGCTGCGGGCGGATTTAGATATTATTTTTTATATAACATCAGCCTACGGGCCCTCAACGTATGCTACATGCACAAATATGTGAAAGCATGGGGAATGCGGGAGATGGAAATTCAAGACGGTGAGCAAAACGAGAAGAAGGTGAAAGCAGGAGCCACACGAAAGTGTGCACCATTTCCATTTTTGATCAGTGACTTGTATGACTTGCAGATGTAACCTTGCAGAACAACAAACAAAATGTTATTTTTCCGTTCCCTGTATTATGTAACCATGCCCTGTAGTCTTAATCCTATATATGATCCTATAGAATCCTATTTGAAAACTTTTCTGTTTTCGTGTAAACCCATATGCTCATATAAAACCATATGGTTTCACTTGAGACGCATAGGATCGGTGTAGGATCATATGAGATGGAGTTTACGTTTTTTTTTTCCCTATAGGGTTGGATACGAAACTTCGTCGAACAATTTTATGTGTGGCATAGACGTTGGGCCTACCCCCATCCCTGTATGTCTCATCAATTACAAGCATAGATTTTCACACCTATATATTACTAAGGGTGGTGCATTGAAAGGTTTACGTTTCCCCGCGCCATTTTTGAACGCACCTCTTTGTGTACAAACCTGACGCATTTATTTTATACAAAACCAGCTGCATTATTCATAAACGTTCCGCAATAACAGAACAACTATAGACAAAGCTGCGTCTCTATCTCACATGCATGGCTTCGATAACGTGTAATGGCCTTTCAGGCGATCGGAAGCAACGGCAAACCACGATGCGGGGAGCGTAAAGCCCCTATATAGCTGGTCCACTTAGACGTCAGAGCAGGCAGGTATTGAACGACGCTAAGTCGATAAGATACTGCCTCACAGCTAATGCTGTGGACGTCGTCGGAGGCATATAGAGGTGTGGCTTTAATCTGGCGAATCGATAAGCTCTGTCTCAGGTGGCCGCCCAGCGCTCGATCTCGACACGTCTGACCACATTGAAGTGACCGGCTATTCAGAACGTGGCTAAGGTATTGAGCGTATCTCTAAGTTGCAGCCACTGCCACCTTGCCGAATAGTTCGGCTCGTACACAGAGGATACCACTCATATAATGAACCGACTTTATATGTAGCTCGATCTGTAGTAAACCCTTTAGATGTGCCGGTGGCTGCCTTTGTTCTTTGCGGAGTGACGCAGTGAAACAAGACACTGTACCCTAATATTCTCGCTCAAAGCACAGGATTCCTTTACTAAAACGAAGCATTCAGTGTTTTCGTTCCTCATGGTTTGGCTTCAGCTTCTTGCCGAGTAAATTACACGGGTCCTTGAACATGTAGCGAAATAATGAACTGTTCTGACACTGGACAGCCATATGGAAAAGTGGGCCCATCTCCGAGGCCGTGCATTTCGCGGTCGCGTGGATCACGTGGTGCGGGTTCCCCTGTGTTCGTAGATAGATCGTAAATAGCTCGTAGATTAGTTGTTTTAAATATCGCTTTTCGCGAACCTATTCCCGACAACTTCGCTTCGCAATGTTTGGCGCATTGTGCGCTAGATTTCAGGCTTTTATTTTGTTTGTTTTAATGTTTTACTGTGAGAAGTGTGGCAACTTCGATGTACGGAAATGCAATAGGCGCCTGTTCTATGGGGAAATAGCTGCACAGTACATGCGTAAACTTACGTTATATCTATCACAAGTGCCATCATCATATTTGTTATCTTTGGGTATGTTTCCTTAGCAAAAAGAGGCTCCAGAAAAAATAGAGCATCTAGTTGTCCACAACCAGACAGCTCTTTTGAGTATACATCGTGTGGGCTATCTAGTGTCACGTACAAATCTGTCATCACAGCATCATAACGATGTTGTCGTCACTGACATTGTCCAAATTATTTAGTGGCTGTTATGAAACCAGCTAACGCTCATTTGCATGAGGCTTGGGTTTTTTTTTTTCACTCATTTGATGTTTCAATTTCCGATAGTGGCAAAATGCATGCATAACGTAACGCCGAAATTGCTGCTGGCTAAGCCAAAGTGGTAGAGTGGGTCCTCCTGGATGCTGACAGATTAAATGCAGCGTCAGTTGTTAGTTCTCTCACTAAATTGCGAACCACCGACTAATTGACAGGAAAGCGCATTTCTAAATGCATTGTTTGTCATACTACATGTTCCTAAGGGTAGGCAGCGCAGCCCGGAACATGTTCAATCACCAACTGGGCCACCTTGCCGTGTTAATTGTCTTACTAACAAGAACCATCTGCCTCGACATATTTACTTAATTAGGCATGCTTACAATTGCGACCTTTAATGCGGCATCTTTTTTACGGATTTACTCTTGTGTACCGCATACACTGCAACTCAAAGCTCAGAAAGATAAAGGACAAATAACGTCGTGTACAAAGTACACTCGCATTCATTTCTTTTAGTGCTAAGTCATGATATAGCATCTATGCGAGTTCTCTTTCTTGAGTGTGGCTATTCGTCAACAGAAGCTTATGGCAAAAAAAAAGAACACCTAGTGTCTGTCATTGCTCTGCGCAAACACGGTCACTGCTAATCTTATCGCAACGAGCACCTTCCCGGCTGTTACCCGGATGTTAAGTCCTTTGTCAGGATTGAAAAAGCGAATTCTCAAAAAACCAATGCGGGCTATGTGGTCTCCCTTACGCAGCTCGATCTCGTAGCTGCTTTCACTGCTTGTCGAGCCCTCTCCATGATTCCTCCTCCATTGCTCTCATGAGCAGGTTGGAGGTGTTCCACGAGGTTAGAGGCGAACATGGCGTCTTTGTATTCGAGTCGTCTTCTCCGAACAGAACAAGATGAGGCCAAGGCCAAAGACCTTGCCTCGGAGAAATGTGTCGTCGTACTTTGTGTTGGTCGTGTAGTAATCGAGCAAATGAAACTGCAGTTTGGAAGACAGGTTCTTGCCCAGTTCCCCGTAGCACGGGAACGAAACTAATCGAGAAACAAAAATTAGGCAAGTGAAAATGACATGGTGGTCCACGCAATGGGAGAATGCTGCTGTCGCAGGAAATGTGTTCCGAACAGAAAGAATCGCCGGAGCCTGCCGTCTTTTCTGAGTGCCTGTAACAGTGTGCCTCGTCCAACAGTATTCGGTTTGCACCCCTATTTGCATACCTAAAATCGTGGCATTCCGCTTTGCAGCCGCACTGTGCCCTTTGAAACGCGAGCTTAAAAGTAAAAGAAAGAGGACGTAAGCCAGTGTTCGGTGACCTTTTTCCGTAGTGGGCAGGACACGAAAAACGAATTTATATTTCGCCCCCCCCCCCCCCCCCCGCAAGCTATAGCGGTGCGCACAATAGATTATGCGTTATGTATGCACACCGCCTCGGTACGTTCTGCGAGTGCGTTCCATTCTTCAATATGCTATTCGTTTTTTTTCTTTGTTTTTGTTTTAAATACGCAGCGACATCCTTTTCTGCCAAAGACGTTTCAGTGTACTTCATACTGAGACAGAAAAACATCTTTTTTTTGCCCAACAAGCTGTAGACCCTCGTTGCGGTCACCCACCTTCTGGCTTCGTCGCACTGAGCACCAGTTGCGTTATTTGCATATTCATGAATGGGTTGACGGCCTCGTACTCGGATGCGGCAGACATTATGCGCAGCGCATAAATGATGGTGTTGGAAAGCTAAAAGACAGAATGCAATAAAAGGTGACGATGTAGAAAATTATAATTGCATCATTACGCCCTTTCATGGCCGTGTTCACTCATTACTTTGATGCATTATTAGTGCTACGAGGTCTGTGATTATGCTAAACTCGTTGAACCTATGTATACCACATACACCTACAGCTCGTGTAAACTTTGAGGACAAATTTTTGCCGCATTGAATAATTGAAGTTATTGTCATCAGTTCCGTTGTCGGGGTTCCTGCGCCTTTGTAGAGCCGGTCGAGCGCAAGGCTCCCCTCGGTGTCCATGAAGTTATGACGATGAGACGGGAGCTTACGTCTTCCCATCGGGTTGCCGTTACCGAAGCACCATTTGAGCAGATTGAATTGACTCTTTCCGTTCATAATATGCTGTTTTTCAGAGCCTCCTCTATTTTACTTTATGATAGGAATGTGCGCTCAGCCGTTCAGGGATTCGGTTTTGTTCAAAACACTTTTCTTACTAAATTCTTAGAAAATTAGCCGGCCATTTATTTTCTGAGCCGTATCTATCTTAGCTAAGATTGTGTAGCTAGAAACAATTTTTACCTTTTTGTAACACCTCGTTTTGTACAAGACGAAAAGGAATAAAGAAGCAAATAAATTTAGAAATAGATAAATAAATTATTAATTAATTAATTAATAATGAGTCTATGAATACTACATACATAAATAAATCTAAGGGTGCTTTTTTTCTTCATTGAAATGAAAATAAAAGACAGAGACGTAGTTACCTTATAATCGTGACGGCTACTCCTTTTCTCATTGCGGAAGCAACACTATAAAAAAATATGTGAGAAAATGAGAAGAAATTTCGTCATAGGGTTAGAATTCTACAGTACGCAGTCCTATACGTGAACATAACAATATGAAAGTCGAATGCAAGTTGCATCACAATGAGTTTGTAAACAGTCACAAGCCCACACAAACGCCCATAATATGAGCATATTAACAGATGAGCAATTGCATAGAGTTGAAATAATGTTCGCACAGAATACAAAAAAAAAGTTATAGCACGTAATTTACATGCACTAATATTTACAAATAATAGGAGCAAGTTATAGTAACATCGCGTGATTATTCAGTGCAGTATCTAGTACTTGTTAATGATGCCTGTTTCTTCGTAAAAATGCTCAAGTGCGTTCAGCGCCTTTAGCTGCGCTATTTTTGACGGCCATGGGCCTAGCCAGTTTGCGAGTGAGAAAGGCTGGTGAGGATCAATGAAGTGTAGCTCTTGTTCTAGCTGCCGTCTTTGCACCGTATATATGGGGCATTCGAGGAGTAGGGGGCGAACATTCTCATCGTCGTGGCCACAGGAGCAAGCCGAGAAAGGAGCCGTTTTATGCGATATAGGAAATGTTTCCTGTATGCTGTCCCAAAGCGTAGTCGATGAATTAGTGAGTCTGTACTTTTCTAAAGTTTTACATCCAGGTGGTAATTGAGTTGAGGGTCGACTTCGTAAAGAACTGATTCTTTAGTATTTTCATTAAACCTTTATTTTTCTGTTAGTTTTTCAAAACGTTTGTTAGGTTTGTTCTGCATATAATAACCTTCTAGAATAATTTCCGATACAAGGGCGACTTCCCCATTAATGAGTATTCGCCGTATTCACAGTGCAACCAACCGACCAGCCAATTATTGTGAGAGCTAGTACGAGTGGCCACTCGGAATTGTTACTTCGGAATGGACCTCAGACTACACGTATATATCGGTCGCGTAGACCAGACCTGGGCAAAGTACAGTCCGCCATCTGCCGCCATTTGACACACATGATGAGGTGTGTATAATACAAAATATCCACGGGTAAATCAGCTGCTGACAGACAAGAACAACGACTTACTGAAACACAGTAGCAAGGGTTGTTGCTGTAGACAGACAGACAAGGAACTTTATTTACAAGGTCCTTAGAAGCTTTGCCCTAGGGCAGAGGTGCGGGACGCTCCGACGTGGGGACCGAGCCTAACCGAGCCGAGCCGAGCCTAACCGGCCGAGCCTAACCGGCCGAGCCTAACCGCCGCATCATGGGCTCTCTGGACAGCCCAAGTTTGCCGTGAAAGTTCTGAGCTTTGGATGGCAGAGCTCCGTTCTTTTTCCGTGATGCGATTGGGTCCCTGTAACGAGGGGCATCACCAGAGCATGTGCGCGAGGTTGCTAACAGCCCCACAGTCGGGTCAAGTAGAGCTAAAAGCCTCTGGAGTGATCGTATGGAAAAGGGCCAGGTTTAGATAAGACTTAGTCTGAAGCACGCGCAAAGCGGACGCCAGAGGTCTAGCCAGTTTGCTGTGAGGGGAGGATAAGTCCTCCTCCCCAGGTGATAGTGCTCAGTGATTTTGTTGAAAGTAGTGAGAGTGTCCCGAAACTCGAGAACCCCTGAGTCTGAGCTCGGCCCTGCTCCCGCGCGGTGGGTTAGTGGGCGCGTTTGGGATTGGACGATGTCATCGAGATTGGGAAAGGAGTCAAGTGGAGGGTCGAAGTGCGGCGGATACCACGTGATGGTGTACGGAGAGATTATCTTGTTCTTGAGAATCTTGTGAGCCTCCTCAGCGATGGAACCTGAAGTGAAAGCCCTGACCGCCGATCTCGAAGCAGTGAAGATCGCTAATCTGCTGTTATCTAGGAGTTTTATAGCGACTGCGACCTATTCCGCTCTGGTTGGTGTTGAGCACTTCAGGGAAGCCGTATTCACTCTCTGTCCGTTTTGATCAATGAAGGCAATGGCGAAGTTAGACGAGTATCCATATTGGGCTGCGTCTACGAAACATGCCGATAGGGATCGTCTCGATAGGGATCCCTGTGTCTACCTAGGTTGTGTATGAACATTACGGGGAAACGGTGTGACTCGTATGTTGCTCCTTTGGTCTTCTGAGGTTTGATATTTCCGCTCTTCCATGAGGGTAGGGCTGATCCCAAAAACCGCCAGGATCTTCTTTCCAGCCGGCGTGCAGGATAAACGGGCCAGTTGGGCTGACTGCTGGGCCCCGATTATCTCGTCCAATGTGTTGTGCACATTGCATAAGGTGGCCCGTACTCTCCTGTAACAGCATACCCAGTAGTTTGTTGATAATTTTTCTGATGAGCATGTTTAATTGTTTTTCTCGGAGTTATACCAATTGTGCATGGCTGCAACACAAACTATATGACTCATGAGGAAGGCGTGGAACAACCTGAGGAGGTTGTCTTCCTGAAGGCCTCCATGCCTATTCGAGACTCGGTTGATGAGTCTGCTCATGTTTTCAGTCTTGGCTGTGAGCTGTGAGCTTGCTGAGCGTCATATTGTTACTGCCATTGAATTCGATGAACATCCCCAGGACGCGAATGGTGTCGTTTCTGGTGATGCTACAGCCGCATTTAATGTAGAGTTTGATGTCTATTTCGGACAACGGATTCCAGCCTCTAGGTTTGCGACCTCTTCTGACTGGCCTGCACAGGAGGAGCTCAGACTTGCTCGGGGAGCATCTCAGCCTCGTATTTCCCAGGTATATCTCTGTTTGACCTACAGCCTCCTGCGCACCTAATTCAACATATCCTTCTCTTCCACCGGTGCACCAGATTGTGATGTCATCAGCGTAGGGCGCATTGATCCCCTCTTGTTGGAGAGCCTTTGCGATGGTTCCTTCATGGCATTGTTAAAAAGCAGCGGTGAGGCTACCGCTCCTTGTGGCCTGCCTCTGGGACTCAAACTGAAATAGTCGGACTTGAGGTCAATTGTGAGCGTAAAAGGAGTCACAATTAGAGGCATGTAGCTTTCTGTGAAAAATTAATTTAATTTCTTTATAGGTCACACTTCTGATCATTATTTCTTGTGATTGTTTGAATAAACGTTTCTGTTATTGGTGAAATACGTTGCTGATTTCAATATATGTATTGCCGGTTCCACAACCTCATCGGATCATACCCCTGCCGACAGCAGCAATTAAAACAAGAATGGTGGCGCAGAGTGTAGTTGGGTCGGTTAGTCTGGCCCTCCAGGACAGTCTGTATAATTTGTCGTGCGCCTCCCTCGTGTGTCGAAAGGCACGGTGGACAGAGCATAACATCGAAAAAACATGGCGCCCACTCATATTTAGAAAGACCGGATATAATCTCTCGATAGAAACGATCAATGAGCAAGCTCCGCGAGAAAACGGGAAGAAACATCCTTACTTACTGGTCACGAGGGACTCCTTTGTCGCCTGCGGCAGAGACAGCTTACTGGATTTTCCCTGGCCAAGTTCTTCTATGTCGCCGAAAAAAAAAATATATACTGAGACCTCAGAAGTCTCGCCCGAGGCTCATATCTATCTTTTTTTTTTCCTTTGCCTTTTTTCGTTAATGGAAGTCTCGGTGGGTCGCCTTTTATTGACTGCGCACATATTCTGTCGACCGAAAATCCTATTTCTTACCCGTCCTGTATTTCCGACGTCTTCTGCTTTTTTTTTTTTCGTCGGCACTTTACTTCATCGGTCTGGTCATCCTTGCACTAGCGCGAGCCGCATGCCGTGACTCTTGCAGCGCTGCTATAACCGTACCGCTCGATATCTGCCCACTTCACCGACCTTTCGTGGAATACAGTGGCGTTTGCTGCCGCGGCGCTGGCCACACAGTGATCCCTGGTCGTACGTTGTACGGTGGCTGCTATGAGGACGATTTCTCTTTCTACCCCTTATCAGCTAAGACCCTTGTTTTCTGTGCCCGGCACATGCGATGCCGTAGAAAGCCTGTTTAACAACGGCTTATGGAATGTTCGGCGCACCGCGATATGAAAACGTTGCTATGAGCTTAGTGGGATAGCAGTGGCGTGTGTATTGGACCATGTTAGGAAGCAGCAAATTCTGACTATTTTTTCTAAGAACATTTTATTACAGCGAAGCTGTTAAGGGCTACTTTCCCCACTATTCAGACCGCGTGTAGAAAAAAATCCTGAAGATAGTGCGATTCGGGGCCGACCCGCGGTGGAGGTGCAGTTCGTCGCGGGTCACTTAGGTTTTTTTTTAATTGAAACACCAAATAAATTCCCTAGAACACACACACACACACACACACACACACACACGCACGCACTTTGAAGAATTGACTTGTTACGTTCAACAGGATGGCTGCTGAGGTGCAATTCAATGGCAAGCATTGTTTGTGGAATGGTCTTGACTTTGAGTTTCTTCTCCTTGAACAAAATATCCAAGGAAGGAGTAGCTATAAAAAGAACTACTGAGGTCAGTAGCTTGATGGGGCGGCTGACTCTTTACACAGCAGCAGCAGTTTACGAACAGTTTTCATACAAATGACTGCTTTTACACAAACGTACAGAGAATGATTGCAAGTATCGTCATCGTAAATTGAAACGCGAACATTAACGAACGCCTCTTACATGTAGTTATTCGGAGCTGGGTTGCTGTGTAGCCGGTGTCTGAGGTTCTCTCTCTTCCTCTTTCACTCCCCATTCCCCTCCCCACGTGTAGGGTAGCAAACTGGACTCAGTCTGGGTAACCTACCTGCCTTTCCGTCTTCCCTTCTCTCTCTTCTCTCTCTGAGGATGGAGTAGTGCCACGCGTACTATTTGTAATGATTTCAAAAATATATAATGTGTATGTCACGTTCACGCCTTTTTGTTAAAAATTCATTTCAGACAAATTAGCAAACCTTAATCATAGGTGCGCTTCAATCACAGCAACGAGTGCATTGTTATCGGGTTAGTTTTCATTTCTGCGGGAGAAATAAAGGAACACCTTCGAAGAACACAGAACACGTGAGAAAAATCTGCCGAAGTGCAACTAACCGAGCTTTCTTGAGGTACTGCACTGTCACATAAAAAAACATGAAACACTACTTCGCATCTGCCATCTTAATTTCGTGGGGAAAAAGTCGTAACTCTCTCTTCTGACACCTTTAACTACGTTATAAACGCTTGTTTCAGCCGTGCATGTCAGTATATGACCAGCAAAATGCTCGCTCTATACCGAACAATGACAATTCTCATCTTATAAAAAAAATTAGTGTAGTCAAGTCGACGGATTGTCCATACCCCAAGTGTGCAGCTTCGCTTGCTTACAAAGGTTTCCTTTTGCTATGACAGGTAGCACTTCTCAAAGACATAAGCCGTTATGAAGTCTATCTCCTTAAGCCTAATTGGCCTCGAAATGTTCCCTCCGGTTTTCTGCAGAAAAAATTTTATTATTACACTCCAAGAAACTGTAGGGTCCTCGCAGGAGGACAAGATTTGTGTGTGCACTATACAACTTCTACATAAGAACTCGTGCGGACTTTATATGCATTGTCCAAATAATTTCTTTTGTGAAGGCTGACCTCTCCTTAACATACGGATAAAGTCATCGAAAAGAATCTGCTGTAATTACGGTCTCCGGAGAATTCAGCAGTGACCACCAGTAATCATCATCGTCATTACAAACAGAAACCAAGGGTACCATTCTTCTCATCATCAAATGCCACGATACTGTCAAGTTTTGCAATGGTGGAATTTTGAGCCCAATCAGAGAAGCCATTTAGCAGACCCCTAAAGCAAACAGGCAAGATGGCGAATTGTACAATGTGACGAAATTTGTCAACACCTTGAACCCGGAAACCAGACGCGCTGGTGGCACTTCCACGGCGAAGCAACTGGAGTTACCTGCGCAGTTGGCCTCAAGAAAGTATTCACAAAATGATTGTCGTAACTACAGCCCGTTACTCCAGTCGCACATTTGTGGTACGTTGGAGAAGGCGTAGCAGTAAATGAAAGTTGCAATGTGTGAGAGATGGTGAACGAAATGTTCGTGAGGCCTACGCAGATGCGTGCCTCAGCCCTGCTTATACGAGGCACCTAATTTTGTGTATTTCTGCTTGGAGACCATCTGCCGCGCAGTACCGGTAATTGGGTGATCACATAATTAGCCTACTGAAAAGCTCTACACAGAGATTCCACGAGTGAAGCAGTGGTTTCTCTGAATGCGGAACGAGGCGTTGTCTCGTTGCCAGTGGTGCTACTTTAACATTTAGAACATAGCCAACCATGCCAGACGGGCCACCGACTTAGTTCCAGACAGCATTTTGGAGCCTGCGTTAACTTGAAATGGTTGCACGATGCTTTGTGACACCGATAAGTGGTCCGGTACCGATAAGAGAGAGTGAGAGAGATAGATGCAATTGAGAGAAAGGCAGGGAGGTTAACGAAAGTTAAAGCCTCCGGTTTGCTATCCTGCACTAGGGGAATGGGAAGGGGATGTAAAGACGGAAAGAAGGTGTCCATATAGACGCACAACGCGCTCTTGCAACTCACCACTCTGTCGACCTTTTCTTTATTTTTGCGGACGTTGTCGTAAGACCAGCGTTCATATAGTAGTAGTTCCTTATGCGTGAAAGCATGGGCCGCAAGAATGAAGCATAAGGTTTGTCACGCAAAACACTTTTTTTTTTTGCGCACGTGTCGTAATATTTTCGAGCAGTTTCAAGGAGAGCGCGCGTACTCAGCTTTGCCTGCCACTCTAAGCTTTCGCCTTATTTTCAATATTTGCATGGCATACATTTAGCTTTGGCAGACTAGGAACTATCTTTATTTTGGGTACAGCGGCTAGCCAAATTTTCCGTTTCGAAGTCTAGCGGACCGGCAGAGAGACGCCTTTGTGGCAAGCGTTTCATTGCTATAGTTGCTTGACGGTCACCAGCGATGGATCTCCCGTGAACCTGCACATGACGAAAAAATCTCAACACATTTCTAGGCAGCTTCTCCATCCGAAACCACTCAGCTATATAGCAAAACTGTGGGCAGCCGCCACCTTAACGCTAGATGCGAAAAATACTCGCTGGCAATGCATGAGCATCTGCACTTAGAAGCTGAGCTATACAAAGCACCGGTACGCATTTATCTATATTTTTGCTTAGATTTCACGTTTAAAGATTTCTTCTTTTGCTTAAATTTTTTTGTTTACAATGCTGGTATCGTTCTTTGCATATTTACTTTTATTTTCCACATATATTCTGGAACCTCTCACATTTGCCCCTCTTCTGACGTTCCACTTGGCCGGGGTGCTGGTAGAATAGACTCGCGAGATTTTTGTACTTTTCTTTTCTTATGAAAAAGGCTGTCCGGCCTTTGCAGCCCGCAAGGCAAGTAGATGGAACTACTTTAATGATTAATTTACGACGTTGCTTATACTCAGTGGTTTGGACGTATTTACTTAGGTTTGAAATGTTGGCTTCCGGCTCTTGCGTGGTCTCCGTCCACCAGGTCAGGGAGTATAAGCCAGAGCCGGCGATATATGGGAGGATTGAATTAAACGGGGTCTTATCCAATAAAACTCTTAGAAGGAATTTTTTTTCTTTATTTTCCTTAGCGTGTCCCTCTCTTACTAAGTGTTGTCGAGCAAGTAAGGGAGAGCTCAGCTTCCAAAAGAATTCGCTCACTGTTTATTGGACCTTTTGCTTTCCCCGTGACAATATTAACAAAGGATCCAAGCGTACGAGCACACACTAAACACACCCCAACTCTCTGGGTTGCCTCAAGCAATATCTTCTTCGGGAAGCTGGCACGCCTTTAACATGACCATTTGTCGGGCTACTTCCGCATCTTTTAGACGCATCAATAAACATTAGCGTTCACTGGTGACAGTGAGAGCGAGAGACAGATCAACTCTATCTACTCTACTGAGGGCTCTTTGTCTGAGCCATCGTCGCTGGTAATACGTCACATCGTGCTCTGGGGTTTAGAATTGCCTTAGCTCCTTTTAACGCACGAAGTTACTCGGTGTCACGGCATGGCTGTCGGTTTCGTGTTATACTCAAAGTTATCATCAAATGCAAAGTGGTGGAAAGTGGACAGCGGAAAAGAAACAAAGAAGAGAAGAAAAGAGGTCAAATATAAATTCGGTGACTCCTAAATCCGAGGGAATCGCGAAGAGCATGACATTTCACGGGCCTCCTTCTGCCAGCACCGGAAATGTAGTAACGGGAAATGTTGGTGCGAATTCACTCAAGCCAGGTTTTTTAAGGGCGAAAATGACGAAATCCTTTTAGCTCGCGGATATATAAGTTAAGCATGATGAGCTTTACGCGAGGAGCAAGGAAACACTTTTTTTTATGAAAAAGGAGGTTGGCGCCCTTGTTCGTCTGAGCTTCGAAAACGGTGAAGTGTCAATTGTTTCTTTGGGTAAGAACAATAATAAGCTCGACACGAAGAGTAATAATTTTTTTTATAGAAGCAAATGGCCCGTTGGAGCACTTGTTAATCTGAGCTTCGGAAGCGGCAAATTGTCTGCCTTTCTAGTCGCTTCCATTACTGAAGTTGAACAGAAACAGGAGCAGATAGCAGAGTCCATAAGTTCTTTCGTCTATAGCGTGAGCATGACAATGACACCAAAAAACAAACAAATTAGGCTGCTTCTAAGCCAACAAATACCTATACAAACACGTTTTAATCGAGAAAACTACATATATATCATTTCGAAAACTACCATATCTACTACAAGTACCAGTTTTTTCAGGCCAATGTACCTACTCACTGGCGCTTTTGGAACCAATGCCCTTGACAGAAGGCTGTACGATAATTTTCTATGTACGAGCGTGAGCTGAAATTCACAAAACTTTCTATTCGTAAATGCTGTTTGCCATTCGCCGGTCGCCTTTGTTAATACTATGACTAGCATCAGGATTAGCTGCCACCTACTTTTATGAACAGTTTTTGCGTAAGGACCTTTTTGTGAACGCGGGACCTGTCTACCAGGAGCGAAACGGGACATATAAAACAACCCTGTGCCGAGGGGAAACCTGTACGATGGTAATTTGTATACGTAGCTCTCTACTTATAACAATCACCTTCTTCTTCGCCATCTTCCTTTGCCTTTTGATTCCCTTCCTGCTTCGCCGGATCCATATGGCAGGCCAAGCACTTGGCTTTTCCAGTAGATCTACTAGTAGGTCGTCATTCATTCTTTGAGTATATACCGGGTTTTCCACGTAACTTGAGCAAAACGTTAAGTATATGCCAATGCCACCTAGCTGGACAGAACCAAGGCAATGTTGTTTGCCGTCACTTGGAGATACTCGGATTACCTCTTGTTTGCATTCCGCTCTAACTACATCATTAGCTTTAATTAATAATCAACTTTTCAAATATTATAGTTAGATTAAAAGCGACAATGAGAAAATTACAGAGCAACAAGAAAAATTCCCGATACAATTTTCTGTTACTCAAAGTACGTGCAACATAAAATTCTTTTACCAAGCGTGAGAGAAGTGCCTCGAGCGGCCCGTCGCGAGGCAATTTTCACGCTGTGCCTTGACTGAACCAAGTAAAGGATCGAGAAATGCACGACCCTGTCTACAAATTTCGAGAACTCTTTTCGAATACCAACTGCGTGTAAGGTTGTTGTGACTTTTCTTGTTCCTTTTTGTTTGTTTGTTTGTTTGTTCTTTATCAAAGCGAAGTTTTATCACTTCAGCGTCTTCGACGTGCCGCCAAGCGTTGTTCATGACGAACTACCGTTGTGTCTGCGCTACTTCTAGACCGTGCTGATTATGTCCTGCTCTATATGAACACAAACACACGCCACGCACACACACGCAAAAAAAAACGAGAGAGGTCTCAGTCATGCCATAATTAACGATCTCAGAAACATTCAGAGACGCATTGAGATATAAAGATCCAGATAAGCGAAAAAGACGAAGTTCATTGGCCAGCATTCATACTGGAAAAAATGTAGCCACCATAATAAGCGAAGCGTTTAGTTTGCCAACATAACGTACGAGCCGCGAGTCTAAATGCAATGCGATGGCGCTCATTTCGGGCGGCTGCACTTAGTCCGACGAATTTCGCGCGGCGCATTGCCAATGAGAAAAGCGGGCTTACGCAGCGGAATTCGCTGAAACCGGCTGGGCTTAGCGATGCCACAGGGAACGGCTGCGAACGAGGGAAACACGCGGAATAGGTCGCGCTCGGGTCAAGAGAATCCGAATGTACTCAATTAGTGATCCGTAAACATACCGCCTCAGCGGCTCCTCATTGAAGTTCGGTGCAGCCCGGGACGGGAGAAGAACTGAAGAATTCGTAGCTACAGACATGCAAATTTCAGGGCAAAGTTCTGTGCGTGAGAATGCAAAACCCTTCCCATATAGTTGTGACTGAAAGGACTTTCGGGGGCAAGTTCGGGACCCTCTTTCAAACACACGTGCCGTTCCCGAACTCATTCTTTCTCATAATTAGTCTCTTCAGGATCTCGTAGACGAACTTTCGCCAGCAAGGCGCGCATTCTACGTACTCGCCTTGGTGTAAGCCTGTGTGTTTGCTTTGGCGCGCTACCGTAGCGCCAGCTAGTATGCAACCGCTGAATGACGGTTCTTGTCACTGGGAAATCGATGGACACGTTTGCGGAATTTACCCCCATTTTTTTCGTCTCTCTGTGTGTGTGTGTCTCTGTGTGTGTGTGTGTGCGTGCGTGCGTGCGTGATTAGGCATTTGACACTTAAGAGCCTTCCGACAAAAGGAAAAGAAGTGCAAATATCGTAACTAACGTTTCGCGCGACCTGAGGTCTCGGAGGCGCATACGACGCATAAAAAGCTTCAGAAGCTTCCGCAAACAGTGCAAAAATATGCTTAACTGGAACTCGGAAGCAAAATTATGGACGTTCCCATCACATACCAATCTAATACAATTAGCTACTGCATCTTATCATTTACGCTGCACTAGGAACGAGGATGATGTTCACAACAACAAATTCTTGCGACTGCAAGTGAAACGACAACAAAATTATGTGTTGTCGGCGGCGTTCTGCGTGGGAACAATACATTCGTGCTCAGCTTTCTGTCACCTACATAGAGAAATGCTCTTTATATAAGCGGTACTTCTCTATTCTAATATTTGATTTATTTGCTATAAAATGTGTTCTTTGAAGCTCTATAGAAGCTGCAATGAAACAGTAATACTCGAAGCGCGCAACGATAAATGGAGCGGTCATGGCATCCGTGCCATGCGGCATTCCATTTCTAAAATTTCTTGCAACACCTCGTCTGAAGGTTATTTTTTAACGTAGTAAGTAACGTAACATTGGACGCCAATCGTCATGGAAGCTGAATGCATGGGTTCTGAATTTCAGCAAATTGTGGGCAACAAGAAGAATCTTAACTCTGTAACTTTGTTTCAAAAGAAAAATAAAAGTAAATAAAAGTCTAGAAAGTTACTGCTCGATGATATTTGTGCTTAGCAATTTTTGTGAGACGTTTGAAGCGAAGCGCGGAAATACAAAAGTGGTAGGAAAGCTTTTTTAAAATAAAAGTACAAAACAGATTGCTCAAAAAAGAAAACACAGTAAGTTATAACATTGCGTTGTTTCTCTTGAAAGCCGGACAACAACTGATACTACTACGACCAGCATCTGAAAGAAGCAAAGCAGAAAGGTCTTCATGGCTATAGTGATGTCGTATTTTCCTACACGTTTTCTGTGAAGTGCACAAAATTTCACTGAAGATTGAAACTCGTCTTTCGCATGCGACATCTTTTAGCGAAAAATAGCGTTTCGCTCACTTTTTCTGTAGAATTTTCAATTACTTCAACGATTCATAAGAAGAAATAAAAAGAAGCGTTGGCAAATGGGTACGAAGAATTGATACTTTTCTTCCCTGTAGATTATGCAAATATAGACCGCAGGAGCCATAGCGTGAACTCTTAGACTCGTGGCAAAACACTATTTGCACCAGTTATGCCGAAGTATTTGGCGCATCACCGCTTCGTCCGGTGAGGCACCACTAGCTGCCACACCCGGCGCGCCACACCAACATCGATAACATTGACCGATAAAACGACTTTCCAAGTGCTTCTTCACCGGTGTGAGATGCACTTTTAAGCGGGCTGAAAGCGCACTTGTTCAATTTCTCGACATACGTACAACTGAGTCTACAATCGCTACTGCACTCATTTTCATAATGTAATGGCAAGTAAAGCAAGTTCACATTTCCCACGTAACAGGGGGATTCGGTACAGGAGTATACGGATGAATCTATTATATATACCGAAGTTTTGTGTAAAGGCGCTCGTTAGCGAGAAGTTAGAAACGGTAGGTCATTCTTTGACCGCACCCCTGGGTAATGCTTGGCAATGAACAGTGATAAGAAGTTACTGTTCATGCCACCGCGATTGGTTTCCAATACTTTTGGTTATTAACCTAACAGCAATGAAAGGTTCAGTTTGCCGTTGTGTAGCACAGCGGGTAAATGACGTCACAACACCTCCGTATTATTTACGCATGTGACGGGAGAACACCACTTTGTTAAATGCTACAGGTAAGCTGTTTGGAATGCAAGACAAGTAGACTTCGTTTCCAACTATTCTGTTTTTGCTGGGTGCGACATAGAAAGGAAGAAAACGTGCGTTGAAATACGATGAGAGCGGTATGATGTTCATTGTACAAAAAAAAAAAAAACTGTCCTCTCCCCGCCCCCTTAAAAAAACAGAGAGCATGAAAAAAACCACAACCTCGAGGCGACTAAGTTGTATACGCAAACAGTGAACAAGCTTTCGATGGACACGACCTCGAATACTAGCTGCAAGCAAGACACGGCGGGATTCATTGAAAAGTCGTTAGTATACAGGGTGTTCAAAATTAAGCTTTATGGTTTTCTTAAAATTAGGCACTGGGAGGCAAGACCACCTGTGCAAATAAGTCATCTGACCAGGAGGACACAAAGTGAGGTGATAATTACCGCTGTCAGTAGCCCAAATAATTAAATTTGAAGAATGAACTTTTTGTTGACTGCAGCAAGTGGGCATGTTTGTATCGAAAAGTTAGGGGCAGTCGTGTTTTTATACAGTATCAGTTGCAAGAATTCTTCTAGCGTGTTTATGCTCCGAGATATCTGACTCCAAATTTTGATTGTCGTTCGAATGATTACGCATCCAAGAGAATTAGGATCGGTGCAAAACTACTGCCTGATGTGACGCGCCTGTTGCGTGCGGCGTTTAGTCTGACAAAGGGGGGGGAGGCAATAGGCAAAGATGGTAACTGTGTCCCTTCTGCTGTTGGCTGGCGAAATAAAAAAAAAACTGAAGAACACGGAACTGCTGCCGTAACACGCGACCGCACAGCCTGTAACGATGGTGGCAGCTGCCATGCCGAGATAATGGCGCGCATGCAGAAGCCGGAGGGCAGTGCGCGTGCGTAATGGAGACTAGACGAGCGGGCATGGTCCTTGCCCGGGCTACACTAATGAAGTGACTGCTGTTTTCCAAGTACTGTTAGTTTCATTGAAATCAAGAGCAACAACTGCACGGCACACCACGATATCATACCTTGATTTCGCCCGCCGAGAGGTGAAGTGGAACAGTTATCATTTTTGCCTGCGCCTCAGTCCTGTTGTCAGACTGAACGCCACACGCAACAGGCACGTCACATTAGGGAGGAGCTTTGCGCCGATCCTAACTCTCTTGCATGCGTAATTATGCGAACGACAATTAAAATTTGCAGTCGGATATCATGGATCACGGACATGCTAGAAGAATTCTTCTAAGGGAAATTGTGTCGAAACACGACTGCCTCTAACTTTTGAATACAAACATAACACTTACTGCAGTCAATAAAAAAATTTTTATTTAATTTTAGTTATTTGTGCTGCTCACAGTGATTATCATTAATTCACTTTGTGTCCCCCTGGCCACATCACTTATTTCTACAGGTGATCTTCACGCGCCTCTCAGTGCACGCCTAGTTTTAAGAAAACCGTAAAGCTTAATTTTGAACACGTGGCATGTAAACTCACAAGAAATAAAAGAAAGAAAAACGTAAACCATAATAAACAACTTGTTGCGCGCTTGGTTTGTATTTGTTTCCTGGAGTGTTGCCCTCATTTTATCCGCAGCAGTATTCTCGATAATTTGCACCAGCGCTCCCGTCATGTCGAAAGGCCAGTCCCCTTTGCCGCTGAGTAAATTGCACCGCCACGAGAGTCTCATTAGCGACACCACGAAATCCAAAGGGCAAGAAAGGTGCAGTATTCATCGGCGGAGAGATTGCCTTTCACGCCCGCAGCTGAAGCTGTACGCTGGAACTCGCATGCATTAGCGAGCGGCTCGGAGGCGGCAACGAGTTTGTAACTGGAGCTTCGTCCCGTTCGTCGCCTGGAAGGCGGCAACAGTTGCGACAGCGACGTGGGATGAAGAAAACTGCCTTGAGTTAAGAGGGGCAGGGCGGACGAAAATTGGACTCGTTTACATGACGAGAACACGCCTGGAGCGAGGAGGCGTTCACTGTTGCGCAAACACGCCTCGAGTCTCGCTCGCGAAGGTGTACGCAATTGGGTCGTTTTCCCTCATTCCGCTCACGGGGCTATAGAATAAGGACAAGACCACCAATTAATGGCGGCTAAAAAGGATCGGTTTCAGCAATGACCTTTCAGTTCACTTTGCTGACTCGAGATTTTTTCTGTTTTACCTTGTTTAGCCTGAGTGGTCCAAGAAATATTACGCCAGAGGTTTTCTACTGAAACAACGACCACGTAAACTGCGTACACGACAATAAAGGGTTCGCATGAAAATGGAGACTTAAGATGATCGATGTTAGGCGAATATGGAAAGCCTCAGGCAGGAGTCATTGCAATAAGATGACTTTTCCTTGACCTTGGCGAATAAAGGTTCCATTGACAGAAGGTTGGCTAACGCTTGACGCTGACCTTGGGAACCACATGAAATTTGTCAGCAACACGAACGTGGCGTTCATTGGAATGATTTTGTACGGTATCTTGCCAAGATTGAGATATTGGCCAATACGGTTTCCTTCAGCGCGGTATACGTGCCTCTCTGGTTCTTTTTTTCTTTTTTCCTAAAACAAGACATCCCACCTCCCTCTCACTTTTTCTTCCTCTCAATGGAATGCACATACAACCCAATTTCTATCTGCATGCAGTGTGGTCGTTATCACGTTGAGCTACGCCGACGCCCGGGCTTCTACCATTAAGAAAATGCGTTTCATGCGGCTTGCCCTTTTCTAGGCATGAAACAGTGCTAGGAGTCAGTAAAGCCACGATTATCCGCATGAACAAAGGCTTAATCGAAGATGTGGATACGGAGGTATCCTTTGCAAGACACGTTTTGTTTGTGTTGTACACGCTACATGAGGCTTCGTTACATCAGTAAGCGCAATGCTAGCCCGATCTACCCCCCCCCCCCTTTTTTTTTTTATCGACCTTCCAGGCACCTTCCTTTCGTGCCCCCAGCCAGCTTCACTCACTCCCGTACCTCGCCCTATGCACCGAGGAAAGCTGAGTCGACGGAGAGGGATAAGCGCCAGATTTATCCTGTCAATGATAAATTTAAGCAACTGAAGCTAAGTACTTTTTCATACCCAAACAAAAATTTAGATATTTATGATTCATTTTCTCACTAAGAAAGCAAGAGTAAACAATATGAAAAGCGTAGTCACGGCGTCCCTTCAATGTTGCTAGGGAGACAGACTTGTAAAGAAAAACAATTGCTACCGAGCACGCCGCCCAAGTTGAGGTTCATAGGGTCAACAAACAAGAGTAGGCGTCCCACCTTGGCATGCAGAGCAGTCACTAAACAGGAACTGCGCTCGGTATATATAGGCTATATTCTAAGTATAGCGTGTCCATACGCAACGGACACTTGGCGCAATAAGCACACGTCGAGGACGTCGTAGCGTGCGGTATATTTCGGAGCGCGCTGTGTCTTGGTCGCGACCCGCCCTTGGAGGACTTACAAAAACATTCACGCTCTAGAGTGAGGACCATACGAGTACATTGAATAAAGAAAAATAGTGACCACTGGTTGCATTACCTTTCCGTTTCATGACCTCGTCCCCCATTTCGTTGAGCAGTACTCTCTGGTGTTGGGCTGCTGAGCACGAGGTCGCGGGATCGAATCCCGGCCACGGCGGCCCCATTTCGATGGGGGCGAAGTGCGAAAACACCCGTGTACTTAGATTTAGGTGCACGCTAAAGAACCCCAGGTGGTCGAAATTTCCGGAGTCCTCCACTACCGCATGCCTCATAATAAGAAAGGGGTTTTGGCACGTAAAACCCCATAATTTTTAGCAGTACTCTCGAAACGCTGGGGAAATGTGAGCAGTTGACGAATAATGGCTGAAGATGGCTAAATGGCTGAATGACTGAAAAAGAAAGATGGCTGAAGCCATCTTTTTTTGGTATAAAAAAATACCCTCGTCTAATACGACCAAATGAAACAGCAAGGCGCGTGGGGGATTTAAACGCTGCTCCATCTCTCACTTGTTACGTATCATGGGGCTTAGGCTCGTGCAAAGACAAATTAGAAGTTGGAAAAAAGTGCACCTGTGATACATACGTACCGAAGCCGCGCTTCAACGGGTCTGTAACCGAAACTCGTCAGATTTAGAGGTTCTTTAAACTTTTTTGGGTTGCCTTTGCGCAAGTCATTGCAAGCGTGCTCAATGTCGCAACTCTCTGGACAAATTCCCTTGATGAGGACAATGTCACGAACCGAATAGGTGAGCGTTAACTTGAAATGCTTGGTTTTGATAGGAATTGATGGACATAATATTCCTGAAAAGGACGAAGCACGCAGAAATTAAGACGAAACACTAGCGCGAAATGTAAAAAAGTACGCTGTGACATACTGTATATTATTGTGATACCGCCAAACTTTCTGTCTACATCTAAGTCATAGTTTCTTTTAAAAACGCAGTCTCTCACAAAGTGGTCAGTTTCCGAATCATTTCAATAATTTCTACCTTACATTCTCGTCGGAATTTTCTCTTCCTTTACCGGTTTCTTGATCATTCCCCACCATGCAACCAGGAGCAATCAAGCAAGCCATGTCTTAAGGTCACATGGCATTTATGCATGCAAATGAGAACTCGTTTGAGGACACGAACAAGCAATAATATGCATTATCGCATCAAAAAAGAAAGTAATACAGGTACCATTAAATACAGCTGCTTTGCAAATTCTCTTTGCCTTAAGAGACACATAGTTGCTTTCTAAGTGACTATTGACCTTCGTAGTCCATATCGTGGGCAACGTGTTATTGTTCAGTCACCACACAACAGCCTTTCCAGCTCGGTTGCGTAGTTGTCCGCGATGTACGAAACTGAATTTTGATTAAATTAAAGAGAATGTTTGCAATGACAAGACATCTTGGACGACTGGTGTGATAATTGTCGGGTCGTCATGCCTATACCATTTGAGTTGGTGCACACACACATAAAAAAAACTAGCTGAAATATACAACAAACAAACATACAAACGAAAACCAACAAGGAGTAGTGGAGAAGAAAGCTGTCACGTTAGAGGAGGAAGGAGGCATCGTGAAAGTTTGCATGATTGAAACCTGAACCGGAAGTAACAGAATGGAAGGCCAAAAGGAAAACGACTAACTGAGAAGCTGCTACGGAACAACGTGAGCCTTGTTAAACAATTGTCAGAGCACTTCAAATACAACACGTCGAAAGAAGAGCGGAAGAGCAGGAATTGAGTGTTGGCACCACATCCACCTTCTGCACGGTTTGTGTGTCTGCTCCGTTCTTGCGAAAAGAAGTAAATCCCAGATGTGTATAGACAGGACCTGAATAGGCCCGAGCGGAAATCACGCTTTGCACAGAGCAAGCCAAAGGAAACACACCTTTATTTACTAAAATGCTGAAGGAAAGAGAGGGATGTGAGGAAGGAGTCAGGAAGTGAAGGAAGTAATGTGCACCAGCAAACGAGCTCGTGTGACAGTCAGCGATCTTGCAACGCTTATTTTTTAAACTTTAGACATCTGCGTGAACCACGAAGTCATTATCGAAAACGAGTACCTATACGGGTGCCAAGATACACCGACGAGCAAAGAAAGCACGCAACCGCTGTCTATACGCAGGGTGAAAGCTGGCTCGACGACAAGAGTGTAAGGCCGTGGCAGAACGGCGCCTGCTTGTGAGCGCTGAGTACGACTTCCGGCAGGCGTTTCACGAAAGCAACGGAGCCCTTTATATAGTGACAACTCCATTCAGCTGAGAATGCGCTCGGGCTCATACCTCAGTGACTGTCTACTGCCGCGTCGTCGAAGTGGCAAGAGTATCGCGCAGGTACTGAACACGTAACGGCCTCGCGACATGCCATGCTCACAATACCACGCTCATACCCAAGGCGTGCAGCTCATGCGTTACCGTATGCGCTGTGTGGAGAGAAAGGATGGCGCATACGCCTCGCTGTTCAGCTCTTTTTTTTTTTCATATTCGCAGTTCTGCATACGTTCCTTTGGAAGGGAACTAAACCATGTACTTGAGAGTATATTTCAGAGAAATTCTTTTTTCCATGATCTTATGTTTCCGTCAACGTAATAAGAAAAAGTCATACGATTAAACGGTACCTAAGAATATGCAGTAAACTACGCAAATACACTTTCGTTCACGTTATTTTCAGGATGTGTCTTCACACTGAATAGTCTGCGTTGTGTCCAACATAGGTATGTGTGAAATTAGAAACGTCTCAATGGGAAAACATATTAGATGACACAAGGCACAGGACAATAAACTAAACGAAGGTTCCCAGCTTTCCAGGAAACTTACGACCTGCACACACGTATCTTCGCGGAGCTTTTTATAGCATCAGTTTACATGTGTGGCGAAATAGGCGAACGTGATGATAAAATAGGCTAATCGAGTGATTGGCAGCGATTAATCATACGAGTGGGTGAACGATTCCATTAGCGGTTCTCACATCCCCTGTGCTGAACCAAACGATACAAACGCGTTTCACACGACGAAGTCGATGCCCCGTTAAGCGATTAATCGCATTCTAGACCTTGTGCGCGTTTTGCAGCCTCCTCGCAGAAGTTTTTGTGCGGAGGTAGAGGCTGGCGTGCGGCACCATGTTCAGAACCAAAGGGAGGAAAGAGAAAAGCATAAGGCAGAGAGGTTAACCAGAATAACGTCTGGTTGGCTACCCTACACCAGGGGAATGGGAAAGGGGAAAACAAAGATCACTGGGAGAGAGAGGAGGGAAGGAAAGAAGGAGATTGCGGTGAGTTCGCTGACCCGTGTGGTCTTACAGAAATTGCATTAATAGTCACATTCAGAATCAAATGTCATCAAAGAACATCTGGAATCCGAAATTTTCATTACGATAGCAATTATATAGACACTCCCGGTGCTTTCCTTCTGTCGTGTTGCCGTTGGCTTTCCCGTTATGCTGCGTGTAAAGTCCAAGGGTGATAGGATCGTCGCCACGCGCTGTATGCTGTACGTGCTAGTGAAAGGAGGTGAGGGTGAGCTGACGATTGCGGCTCCATCTCGCCGCGCAAGGCAGCGAAACGTGAAGGAATCGCGCCATCTTCCATCGCCCACAAGGCACCGAAGAGAAGAGAGGGATGGAAGGGGGCGTTGTACTCCGATGGCAACTGCGAATGGCGTGGCCGCGCGGGCCCTATTTCGAAAGCGATCTACGATGGGGGACACAGTGCAGCGAGTGCCGATAGCTTCGTGCGCGCTGTATTCTCGCCACTCAGTCTGCGTTGAAGCGAGAGGCAACACGAAGGTCAATGCGCTGCTGTTGCCGCGCTTCCTCACTCCAGTGCTTTGACAGCGAGTGTGCGCGTTCATCGAGTGACACGTATTCATTTTTACTTGCGCGGGCGTGACACTATGCTTGTTAACTTAACTGGTAAGCCAATGTTTACAAGTTTATGCGGCTGATAAAACTACTATCTTTATACTTCACATAGCCATCTACTAATTTGCTGTCGCAATCGGTGCTTCTTCTTTCGGGCAAAACTTTGAAACGTAGTTATCGGTGATTACAAAATGAAAATTGCTTTACTTCATTCGAATAGACAACGACGTATTTGCGTGGTTTTCTTCACCAGTGATCCAACAGTTTACTTTCTCGCGTTCGGTTTTGTCGTGTCCAATTTGGAGCTCAGCTAGGATGCTGTACAGGGGTGGTGGTGAAAGCTGACAGTTTGGTGCTGCAATGCAGCCTGCTTGGGAGCCGCCTCTAAAGACCGTCATCAAACAGGCCCCTAATTCTTCCGACGAAAAATATGACAACTCGCTCCGACGAATGTGAACACTGCAAGAGTGGGCACCGTAATGGTCGTTGATTGCACTTCGCAATGTGCCTCCAAGCGCTTTTGATGAAGCTTGACGTCATTTATCATATTTATTTTTCGGCCTTGCAGCAGTCATTCATTGCGCGCTGAAAATCTCTCCCGTTCTCTCTCCCCCTTCTTCCATCACGTCACAAGAGATAGAATTCTAAACCGAACTCGTTCTGGCATTACAGGCATCTGGCATGTCCCTTATGAGCTAGCGACATTTACACCATATACCTGTGTGATGATACAGATTATTTCACCTCAGCTTTCAGGCCGACACATGATTTGTTGGCTGTATATGTACATTGCGAGCACATACAGTTACGCTGACACTGTCTTATTTTTTTTCCGTGCAACCGCCTGTGGACTATTCCTCTTGAGTTCCGAGGTTAACAGCTACTGATAATGATGAAAATCGCAAGGTCCTCAAAGCGTGCAGCTTTCGCAAGGATGGGTGACACACCATGGATGGATGGATGGATGGATACAACTTTCTTGTACGTCCGGCAAGGTTTAACACGACCCGGGCTCAGGTCTCCCATGGAGGAACGTCAAGGCCCTGCCTCAACGCCGCCTCACGGGCTTGCTGGACTGCCCACGTCTGGATTCCGAGGTCTGAGCTGCGCAGAGCGGCGGCCCACCTCGACGACAGGGTCTCCGGAGTAACTGCCATCCCTCCTATAACTACATTGCACTCCCACAGCATGTGTTTGAGTGTTGCTGGTCCTTCCTGGCACAATTTGCACGTGTCGTCCTGATGCTTATCTGGGAAGATGCGTTTGAGACGGAATGGATTAGGGAACGTGTTTGTCTGGAGTTGTCGCCAGGCGACGGCCTGCCTCCTGTTCAATTTGGGACTCGGCGGGGGGTATATCCTTCTGGCGTTCAAATATGCACTGGTGATGTCGTTGTATCTTGTGAGCCTGTCCCGTTCTGCTCGAGAAGCGTTCGCTATCGTACGAGAGGCGTTGCCCTGTTCGGCGCGGCGGGTCATGTCTCGCGCCGTCCGGTGCGCCGTCTCGTTTAGGTTCGGGAGCGCGTCGCCTTCCGTGGTGACGTGCGCGGGGAACCATATGATCCTCGAGCTCGCGGTTTTGGATCTGCCCGCTTTGGCCAGAATGGACATGGCTTCCTTGGAAATTCGACCTTTGGCATAATTCTTTACTGCCGTTTGTGAGTCACTTAGTACGACTTCGCATTCCTGTTCTGTGAGGGCTAGCGCAATCGCTACTTCCTCCGCTATTTCTGAGTGTTTGGTGTATACACTACATGTGGTTCTGATTTTCGATTCTGCGTCTATGACTACGGCGGCGTATGTTTGGCCGTTCGCATATTCGGCTGCGTCAACAAAGCGCGCGTTTCTGTCCCTGCCGAATGAACGGAGCAGAGCCTCGGCTCTTGCCTTTCGTCTACCTCGGTTGTAATCGGGGTGCACGTTTCTTGGGATGGTTGCCACCGTAATGGTCTCTCTGATTTTGTTGGGGATTTGCATTTTCTGGCCGTGCTGGTTGTGGTACGTTATGCCGAGCGTGTTCATAATGTGTCTTCCCGTCGTGGTGGTCGACAGGCGTTCGAGCTGCGAGATGCGTTGTGCTTCGGCTATTTCTTCTATGGTGTTGTATATGCCCAGCTGAGTCAGGAGCTCGGTGCTCGTCGATTCCGGTAGGCCCAGGGCTATCTTGTACGTTTTCCTTATGAGCGTGTTAATCTTGTTCTTTTCCGCGACGTACCAGTTGTGGTAGGCGGCTACATAGGCGATGTGGCTGACAACGAATGAGTGGATCAGCCGAATGACGTTGTCTTCCTTCATGCCCGCGTGTCTATTGGTTATTCTCTTTATGAGTCTCGTGGCGCTGATGACTTTGCCTGCGATCTTCCTCACGGTTTCGCCGTTAGCTCCGTTGGCCTCAATGATCATTCCGAGGATTTTGATCTTGTTCACTTTGGGGATTGCGTTTCCGTCTTGGGTGTACAGGCGGATTTCCTCGTACTCCCGGGGTCCTGTGTAGCTCTTTGGTGGCATGCCTCTGCGCGTGGGCCGGTAAAGGAGTATTTTTTTTATTTACTCTCATACCCACAGCGCCATTTAGGCATTACAGTGGGGGGGTTACATACATCAATGTAAGCAGCTTATGGCATCGAATAAACAGTATTATGCTATACAATACAATGAAAGAGAAAAAGAGAAAAAAAAACGCAAAAATGACATGACAAAAATGGTACATCAGGATATCAATGTACAGCACACAGGAAACGGCATCATAGAATTAAGTAATAAAGCACTATATAATGATAGCAAACTCTGCAATTACTGCATACTGAAAAATAAAGAAGAAAATTTCAAAGAGCATTTGCAAAATGTTCATTATTAAGTATACTAACTACGGCAGCAGGCAGTCGATTCCATTCTAAAATGGTTTTGGGGAAAAAGGTGCTTTTGAAAAGTTTAGTTCTACAAGTGTATTCCCTAACCTTGAGCTCGTGATCTGTTCGTCTGGATATATAATGTGGCTGAAGAATATATTTATTACGGTCTATTCCGATTTGGCCATAAAATATATTGTGAAAAAGTTTCAAGCGTAATGCCTGCCTTCTCTTTTCTAAGGTGTCCCATTTTAATGTTTGTTTTGCGCTACTAATACTAAGGTTTCTGTCACAGTTGCCGATTACGTACCGTGCTGCTATATTCTGTAGTTCGGACTTGCTCGGGGAGCATTTGAGGCCCGTTCCTTGGAGGTACTCTTCCACTTTGTTAATGGCCGTTTGTAGTGCGTGTTCAATTTGCCCATCACTGCCGCGGTCTGCCCATATCGTTATATCGTCTGCATATATAGCGTGGTGGATTCCCTCGATTTCGCGCAGTTTGCTGGGGAGACCCAGCATGACTAAGTTGAAAAGGAGCGGAGATATAACTGAGCCCTGGGGGGTACCTGCACTTCCCTGGGCTCGTTCTTCGGACTCGAGGTCGCCAACCGTGAGGGTGGCTTTGCGATCGTTCAGAAAGTCCCTCACGTAGTTGTAGGACCTTTCCCCCAGGTTCAGATTAGACACTTGTTTAAGGATCGACTCGTGAGCGACGTTGTCGAATGCTTTCTCCAGGTCTAGTCCTAGGATGGCTCTGGTGTTTCTTGTGTTGTCGTCGAGGATCTGGTTCTTTAGTTGTAACATGACGTCCTGCGTGGACAGGCGGGATCGGAAGCCTATCATGGTGTGGGGGTAGGCTTCCGTCTCTTCTAGATGGCTGTTGATACGGTTCAGGAAGGCGTGTTCCAAGACCTTACCCACGCACGACGTGAGAGAGATTGGGCGTAGGTTCTCCAAACTCAACGGCTTTCCGTGCTTGGGTATGAGGATAGCCTTGGACCTCTTCCACTGCTCCGGGATGCGGCCTTCTCTCCAGCACTTGTTCATATAGCCCGTGAGTTTGGTAACAGATTTGTCGTCCAGGTTTTTGAGCGTTTTGTTGTTAACCCTGTCCGGTCCTGGGGCTGACTTGCTGTTGAGTCCTTGGAGTGCCGTTCTGATTTCCGCCTCACTGAAGTCTTCATCTAACTTGGGACAAGGACTGCCAGTGTACCGGCCGTGCTCGACCGTCGGTCGTTGCGGGAGGTATTTGTCGCAGAGTTTCATGACGATTTGCTTCTCGCTCGCCGCCCCTTTTTCTTTGTGCAGAAGTCTCTGCATGTCGGCTCTTTGCTTGGATTTGCACTGGGTTTCGCCCAGTAGGTGCCTCAGCAGTCGCCACGTATTTCCGTTGTGGAGTTGGCCATCCGCGGCATTGCAGACTTCGTCCCACTGTTGCTTGCTCAAGGTGTTGCAGTGCTCTTCGATTTGTTTGTTTAAGTCGGCTATCTTTTTTCTCAGCTTTCGATTGAACCGCTGGCCTTGCCATCGGGTTTTTATGGATTTCTTGGCTTCCCAGAGGTGGGCGAGGCGACTGTCCATCTTCTCCGTCAGGAAATCGGGAGTGATGGTTTGCGTGGCCTCCCCGACATCCCTGGTCAAGTCTGTGATCCATCTGTCAATGTCACCGATTGGCTCGTCGTCTTGCCGGATATCCCGGTGCTTGCGAAACTTGTCCCAGTCTGTCCATTTGAAGCTTTTGACTGGGAGGGTGGTTCCCGCTCGGGGGATCGTGATCTCGATGATCATGTGGTCGCTACCTAGGTCTTCTAGGGTGTTTCTCCAGGTAGCCCTCTCGATGTTTTTGACCATTGTTAAGTCCGGTGTGGTATCTCTTGCAACCGAATTGCCCATACGCGTTGGGGCGCTGGAATCCGTGATGATCGTGTATCCCAAGTCTTGCGAGTCCTGCCATAACTGTTTGCCCTTGGTTGTGGTATGGCCGTATCCCCAGGCATGGCACGGCGCGTTGAAATCCCCACCCACTATTAGCGGGTTCAGGCCGGCGAGCTCGGCTCCCTTTTTGAGCAGGGAGAGAAAACGCTGCCGTCTTTTGGATGGGCTACTGTATATGTTCAATATGAAGATGCTATTCTTTTGCGTTCTGTTAGGAATAATTTCTATCATTATATGCTCGGCCTGCGGGCCTGTAATCTCATGTTCAATGGGTACAAGACCCTTTCTGATTAGTGTGGCAATGCCCCTATCGTTTTGGTATTTAGGGACGAGGGCGTGGTAGCCCGGGATGTTGGCCGACGCGCCCACGGTTTCTTGAAGCATTATCACATCGGGTTTGGGTTGGATGTTTCTTACGTATTGTTGTAGGACAGGTTTTTTCCCGGCTATACCTCTGCAGTTCCACTGCCAGACCAATAACTCTTTATCGTGTCTGGCCATCCTGGAGTCTTGAAGAAGAAGCTGTTGAAAAACTGGAGCGGTGCACGGGGGGCGGTGCCACCATGGGAACATCTGAGATTACGGGATTTATATTATGAGTTCCCATGTTTGGCTGTGGTGATTGCGACAGAGACGGTGCCCACATCGCACATTCTTCGAGCTTGACCACCCTGGTTGTGAGGCCGGATATGGCGGAAGACAGAGTGCCGATTGCACTTTGTAGTTCGGTAAGCATGGCTTTTATTTCCGATCTAGCCTGTTCGGCGCGGCTGGTGTCTTGGCTTTGTACGGCTCGCTTTTTCGCGGGTGGGGTTGCGTTGTCCGGTTCCTCGCCATTGTTGCTCGGAGCAGGAGTACTGACGGGAGTGGGTATGGGGATTTGCGCGGGAGGCGCGACCTTTCTCAGTTCGCGTACCTCTTGGGTTAGCTGTTGTACAAGGCTCTTGAGCATGGCGTTCTCACGTTTTATTTCTGCAATTATCTCATTGTCTACGTTCTTTGTGACTTGCGGTTCTGAGGCAGTTACTCCGTATACCCCGCGCCTTGGCGCACCCTTGACCGCGTCTGCCCAGCTCACCTTTTCTGGGAGGGCCTGGATGGATCTGGAGTTGGCTCGGCCCGGTCCTGGGGTGCGACTGCGAGCTCTGCTTCTCGACTGGCTGTGCTGGCGGGAACGAGGGGTCCCGGTAGCCGACGTCGATCTGGACCTGGCCCGGCCTCTGGATCTGGATCTTGGCTTTTGCAGGGCGGGGGCTTGATCTTCTCCGGATTCCTTGACCGCCTCGAGTTCTGCTTCCGCTTCGGCTCTTTTCCTTTCCCATCTTCGTTTCTTAACTATATACGGGGTCTTGAATTTTGCTCGGCAGGATTTGTCTGCCGTAGGGTGTTTCCCTCCGCATAAGCGGCAGTTTGGCGTGCACTGGTGATTGGGGTCTGGGTTCTTGGCACCGCAGCCCCTGCAGATCTTGTCCTGGGGATTTGGGCAGACGTCCATACGGTGCCCCAGTCTACCGCATTGGTGACAGATGTCGACCTGCTTCCTGTACAGCGAACAGCGAAGCAGAGTGCCTCCATACCTGACGAGAGTGGGCACTTTTAGGCCTTCGAAGGCGATGATGACTGTGGTCGTGTTGCTAAGACGCTTGGCTGCCAGGGCTGTCGGGTTCCTGTCGTTCACGATCTTGGAGTTAATTGTCCTGGAGTCTTCTTCGAGTGGTATGCCTCGGATGACCCCCTTGGCCGTATGATCGGGCGCCGTTTCATAGGCGTTGACTTCGTATTGGCGGTCGCCGATCCTGATGACCTCGAGCTTCCTGTATTTTTCTGCGTTGGTGCTGCTGGGTGTGCTGATAACGACGATATTTTGCTGGGTGTTGGGGCAGACGGTGTCTTCGCTGGCGTCTTGATCGGACACTCCTGCAGCCCGGTATATAGCTGACGCAATCCTGACTGCGCCAATCGTTGCGGTGTTGAGGCCGCCCTTGGGTCTAACGACGATCTTGATGTCGTTCCTCGGTAGAGCCGGCATTCTGCTGGCCTTGAGTATTTGTTGTTTTACGTTCCGTGAGCGTCGTGGTGGTTGTCGACCGTCTCCCTCGCCGGTGCGGGAGTAGGCTTCGTTCTTAGGTCTATCCCGCGATGCGCTGGGGCCGGACCGGCTTTTGGAGCCGATCATGCACCAACCGGCATCTTCACCGAATTCCTCAGGAGACATCTCCTCTCCGTTGACCTGGACCTCCATGCTTGGCGAAAAGTGATTCTTAGGGCTTGGGTATTGTTAGGCCTGGCGGGCGGTAGCTCGCCTAGGCTTGCCTCCAGGCGTGCCCAGCGTATGAACGCGGCGTCGGCGTTGCTCGGGCGGAAGTGCTTTCTAAAGTAGCCAAACAACGTTTCCCACCTTGAAACTTGACACCAGCACGCTCCTGGCAGCTTGCTGCATTCGAAAATTGCAGAGCTAGAAAAATAGCGTTCTGGCTCGCAGTCACTTCGTCGTCTTTTCCGACACACCAAACCTAACAAAAAAGAACATTGCCGGAACTGCCTAAAGGAATGGGAGGTGGAAGAGGAAGGTAGCGTGATTAACGTTTTAGCGAAGACAAATTCTTCTTAGTGCTGGTCTGTGGATGTGACAGACAGAAGCGATGGCACCGTGCGTAATTAGAGTATGAAATTACTAACAATTAAGTTGCGTTGTATTTGCCTTTGAGGATTTACACCAAGCTATAGTTCACGATGGTCAACGAGCGAGAAAGTGCACTACTGCAAGGAATACCACGTCAGCAATTCTGCATCACTCACGCACGAACACGTTTGGCATTTCGAGTGCGCAAGCGCGTGAGAGCGCTGTGGAGAGCAAAAGATATAGTCAATATACATCGAACAACTCGCCCACACAGAGTAGCGAACGAACGTGTGAGATAATATCGTTCTTGGTGAGGCATCAAAATATCTTCAGACTGCGGCGCCTTCAGCGCGACAAGCGACAAAACTTTTTATTCTTACACAGGCCCTAGTTTGGGCGTAAGCATGGGATATCGTGTGGAGTTCGGTGTGGTAGAACGAGTGGAAGTAAAAAAACCCAACTGGTAACGCATCAGCAACGCTGGCAGACTAAATGGCGCCGAATGGTTAAGTACTCCCTGTGCAACCAATGATGCCAAATGTGAGATTTCCATCATGGAGGTGCATATAGGCGTCCGCCAGGACTGTCACCTCCTTCGTTTTGTCTTTCTTTCTTTATTGTTTCTGCTTAGGTGATATTTTTGAAGAAGCTCAATTCTTCCAGAAAGGGAACCGGCCAATTGCCCTTTAAAATGGCGTAAATTGAGAAATTCTGGCGCAGTGAAATCTGCACAAGATTGTGAAGAGTTGGACCAAGGAAGGGGAAAAGAGTCCACAGCCAAACATAGGCACTGGCTCTTTCCCTCTAAACAATACGTAATTCTTTGGTTCTCCTCAATTCTCGCGCAACGCGATCCTCAAGGCATTACAAATGGTTGCCATTTCAAGTGACATAATCATAAGAACAGCATGTTCATTTGGTACGTCTTGTAAGCAGCAGCTTTAAATACCGTGACAAAGGACACAACAAAAGAACCATAGGAAAAACCATGTGCTAGTCATCCCTCTGTCTTGTGATTGCATTGCCACATCCTGTACCATGCTGTTTAAATGTTTTGCTTTCATCAGAAGGAAAACGAGAGAAAGCAAAAAGTGGGACCAATTCGGGATCCCATGTCTCCTTTAATGCGAAATGTTAGTTGGCTTATTCCAGACACGTTGCGGTACGTTCCTGTCTCGCATTGTTTCGGGCCTCTCACTCAATAGTTTCTCTCACCTGACAAGAATACATTTATTATTATAATAAATTCTCAGGTTTTACGCACCAAACTCACGATATGATTATGAGACACGCCGCAGTGGTGGGCTCCGGAATAATTCTGACCAGCTGGGGTTCTTCAAGGTGCACCGAGTGCATTGTATACACGAGCGTTTATGCATACCGCTCCCATCTAAATGCGACCGCCGTGGACAGATTCGAACCTGCGACCTAGTGCTCAACTGGGCAATGCTCATACAGTAAATATCCTTGAAGGTGTCCCGCTTCCCTCTCTCCGCCTCAATTGATTATCACTACCGATAAGATCTTATAACATCGATAATACGCTATGAACTGAAGTACGACGTTAACCTATAGCGTCTTCGCTACACTTCAAAGTGTATCTATAGTGATGAAGATAACAAAAATAAAAGAGCAACTTCTTCCAAAATCTCCTTCATTGTTCGTTTTCCTGCGCTGCTTCAGTATTCATCAGGGTGCTTACCTTTTTTTTCTCTCTCTCTCTCTGTGGCCACTGAAAAGTAGTCCCACTAGAAACCTCTATATAATCTTGATTTTAATACCCTAGAGGCTTGCTATTTGCACACGCTAATCAACAACAAAGTGCATCCGTAATACCCTTAGTCAATTGACCTGGCGATAAGCTCACAAGGGTTCGCTACTGCGATCAGGATAATTTGTTCATTTTGTTTGCGATCCGCCGAATCGCACAATTGAGTTTCAGCTAAGGTTCAAACATTTGCGGTTCGAGTTCATTCTTTCATACCACGCTTCTTTACCAGTTTTTCGGGGTAGATTAAACGGTTGTTATTTTTTCACTCCTTCCCCTGAATTGTCCACGGTGGATGATAAACCAAAGCTTTTGTTATCCAACAAAACATTTTTCAACCGGCGTTCATTTGTCTTCGAAACAACAAAATTCTGCGCCGTCATGTGGCTTTTGAAGAAAAGAAGAAACAGCTCCGTTTTTAATGCCAGTGCTTTATTGTAGTCATTAATGAGTTCTCCTCGAAAGGATGAAAAAAAGTAGACTCGTACTTTCAAGCGTACACTAGGGGATGTGCTCGATAGAAAAAAGAAACAAAAGTGCGGGGAGGTGCTTTTTTCGCAAATCGGATAAATTACTTAGAGGTCGATTGCGCCTATATAAGCACCCGAAGAGAAACTTCTTCTGAAGTCCTAAACGGCACACTAAAGAAAAAAGAAACACTCGTTCACTTTGTTCTGTTAAGGCGTTCTTTCTAAACATAATTTTCATTATTTTTACGTAACTAGTTCATTACAACTAGATTTGTCTTTCGCGCCGAAACCTTAGCACTGGTATGTTGTCTGTGTGACACCGTAGATTTAAATGCATTTGTTTTCGTACTTGCGCCATTGTGACTTAAGTAAAGTCCTTGACACTGGCAAAGTTCAGTCTGTCGTTCTATTAGAATGCAACGTAGTCCTTCCTTTAGTTCAGAAATTTGCGAGGCCCGAAAAGACGCCGTAAGAATGCATGAAGTCGCGGCGATCTTGTGCGAAAACTTCAAAAGCGGCTTCGCCACCGGACTTTACTTTCTTCGTATTTTTTTTGGTCACTGTAAGAGTGCGTTATTGCTTTTTTTAAACCAGAGCAGCTGAAGCATTGCCCTTCGTATTGCCTTGGCCATGACAAAACAATGAAACCACCTTTCCCTCGCATTCTAAATGTCAAAATCACAATCTAACAATAATTTAGTACCACAGGTAAACTTATTGTTCTCTTTAGCATCACTTTAGGTGTATGCCATATTGTAGGCGTCCGTCACGAAATCCTTATCGACCTGGCGCAACACTACTGTATCGGCTTCGGATCAGAGTATAACCTTCACTAACTCATACAGTTATCGCATTAGAATGGCTGACTCATCCGTTCGCGCTAAGTGGAGGACTGAAGAGATTATCGATGATGTCCCCTGCCACCGTTACCACTTAGAGATGCAACGCCAGACTCTCCAGCGTGTCCTGAGTTGATTGGACGGTAATATGAAGAGGCGTTAAGAAGCAGGCGTTAAGCACTCCCCATACGTGGGCCACTTCAGAAGATAGTGCAATGCCGGGCCGACCCGCGGCGGAGGTGCAGTTTACCACTAAAAACCCCACATGCACAGTTTCACTGGCGATGCTTCTTCACGGAGTAAAAGGGCAGTGAGATTTTTTTTTTTGTGACGACAGTTGCAAAAAGCTCGAAACTGATTTGGTGTGTTCATCCGTTCAGTTACGCCAGTGGTCGCTGTCGTCAACTCGTCATCGTCATCGTGCCATACTTCATTCAAAGCTTCACCTGTGCCGCAGGGCAAATAAAAACAGTGTTTTACCTACTACCACAGCAAAGATTTCAACTAAAATTACTAGAGGCACCTTTGGCGCTAGTGTTTACGTAAACTACACGCACAGTGGTTGAGCCAGCATGATGGTTCGTACATGGATTTTTCCCAAATTGTTCAATATGCTTTCGAAAATCTTCGTAACTTTGCGAGCTTGTTAATTTTCAACAGAAATGTTTGCGCTATGAATGCCACAATTCCTACTGATTGTGCATGTGCACAAATGTTTTATTGCTTTGTGCATTGAGAACAATTAGATTGCATATAAATTTGGTCCAATGAAATCCGATAAAGCGTACTAAACAAAGCCGCGAACATGAAAACCAGAGTAATACTTTTACTCATCATTCCCATTGTACACTAAAACGATTTCAGCGCCAAATTTCTCTCTTGTAATTTTAATTAGAAACTGTACGAGCACCACCAATGGGACTCACAATCCTCGTCCTTGCAGCGGTGTGCAGCTGATATCTGGACGCGTTATTGCGCTTCTCATTTCCGCGAGGTTGTCGTGCGCCAGACAGACTCTGACGGGGGTGGTGTCTGCAAATGTATTTCAGAGGCCATAGGCCATGCTGTATCGGCAAAGGAGTATGCTGGGTCCATAGCACAGAAAAAAAAAAGTTCTGCTTAAGGATGGCATCGTTCTCTCTGAGAACATCGCAGCTGCCGTCGCAGGTGATAAGCTCGTTTCATCCGTTTTCGTTTCCTGTCTTCCCCTCTCCCCCCATCATTTTGCTATAACATCTAAAGACGCAGTATCAAACACGGACGAATAACATCGACTGTTTTCGTGTTTTTCTATAGTGAGGTAACTGCAGGGATTTGTTTGTAAGCTAGGCATACCGTATTTGGTAGTCTTTTTGCGAACAGATTGGATGGACCATTGTGCGCGCCTCTGGTGCAAGTACCAATCACACCGTGCCAATGGTGCAGCGGGGTTTAGGTCGCACACAATCCCAGTCGGCCTCTCGGTCCCGGCAATGAGTTGTAGATTTGTGCAGATGAAATTGAATTTCCGAAATAGTGAAAAATCTATATATATATATACAGCTAATACACAGCTTTGAATGTTAAGGTCAGTGCTTTAAGAAGCAATACATGTTGAACGCAGGACAAATAGTCATATGCCTCTCAGTGGTGCAAGTGTGTGCTCCGATAGCTAATCAATTAAGCCACTATACAATATCATGCTCCAAAGCCTCTTTGACGAAAGTCTCCATAGACAAGGCAGAAAACTTCTACAGCGCTAAAGGAATGCAGGAGCTGCGTTTCCTGTGAATGACACAAAGTCAACGTAATCGACCTAATATCAGATTGTATATTGCGTTGACTTCGATTTACTATTGCAGTGTGTACTCATTTTTTTTTAATTTAGTGAGCGTCTGCATTCAACGTATAATGGTTTCAAGCAAGTATGGACGCGAGCACAAGTAAGTAGAAACGGACAGGACACCAGCGTTGTACGGTCCGTTTCTAGTTACTTGTGCTCGCGTCCGTACTTGCTGGAAACCATTATACGTCCACCATGCACCAACTGGCGCAGAAAAATATTCTACTAGTCTGCATTCATTTAGCAAGAACTAACGTGAAAATTTAACGTAGGCGCACCGATAAAACAAAATGTCATGGTTGGGTACAGGTGCAAGTGCGTGTTTCAACCTTTCATAATTTGTTTTGCTAGACACATGTCTTGATCTGATTGAATAATCGGCAAGATTAAGTAACGCAGCAGTCTGTAATTTTTGATGGCCTATTGATGTTTTATTCGTACTATTGTGTGCTTATAGCTCGCTGATAGAAGCCGTATAACTTTATCAAGTGTAAGTAAGTGTCAGCGCAAGAAAATACTATTCGCTCCTTAAATCGTCCGAGTTTCCGAGTCATGACTTAAGAAACAACACACGCACAGCTCAAAGAAAAGTTCCAGCGAAAATTCAAGCCGACTGATTCACAAAACTAACCTACGAAATTGAGAATTGTTCTGAGGATATTTGAGATGTTTTGACTTCCGATGCGAAACTGCATATGCACTGACTATTTTCACTCAGCTGTAAATATTTCTTTCCTCCATTCCTCAGCATACTTTGCCGCCATTTACCAAAAGGTTGTGATCAGAAAATGTATTCGAAATAGCCATACCAGTGCGGGCCCTTCACACACACACACACACACACACACACACACACACACACACACACACACACACACACACACACACACACACACACACACACACACACACACGCACGCACGCACGCACGCACGCACGCACGCACGCACGCACACACACACACACACACACGCACACACACACACACACACACACACACGCACGCACGCACACACACACACACACACACACACGCACGCGCACACACGTACGCACACGCACACACACACACACACACACACACACACGCACGCACGCACGCACGCACGCACACACGCACACACACACACACACACACACACGCACACACACACACACACACACACACACACACGCACGCACACACACACACACACACACACACACACACACGCACGCGCACACACGTACGCACACGCACACGCACCCACCCACACGCACGCACATACCAGAATGATGAAATGGTCATTTCCGTGATACCATAAGCTAAGCGTTTACAGGCGACATGTTGATAGGGAAGCGTCAAATGGCTCATTCAGCGAGAAAGCTCGCGTCTATCGTATGTAGCAGCGAAGCGGCATCTGAATCCCCATTGACTTCGATGCCACGTCATGAGCGCGGCTGGACGGAGTTCCCATTGGCTGCGACGCCACGTCTCGAGCGCGTCTCGACGGAGCACAGCGGGCGAAAGGGAACATCTGCTGTCGCAATAGGGCGCCAGGTGGTGCTAGAGGGGAGAGCCTCTCGTCGCGCAGGACTTCGGGGGCATGCGGCGTTGGAACTGCAAGCTGCTGCTGCTTGCTGGCTCAGGCAGCACGTGCCGCTATGACGCATTGCTCGCAGCGCAAAACTGGAATGACCACTCAGCGTTGTTCAATAGGACATTAATGCTTTCGCATTCACAACTACTCAGGCATGCTCAGGCAGCCTCGGAATTTCTAAAGGTAATTTCATGTCCCTGCGTTTAGTTGTTGCTGTTGTGTGCGTACGTATAACGTACGCGTGCGCGAGCTTTGTTTGTATGTGTGTGCGTGTGTGGGGAGTGGTGGGGGAGGGGGGGAGAGTGAGCGATGACATCAACGCTAGTACGTAACGCTTGCTTGTGCTTGCAAGATATGCCATCAATGCTAGCACGTAACACATAACTCCCAAAAGTTAGGCCAACTGACCTTCAATGCGGTGCTGGACTGTTTCCTGCGGGCTTTATGCACCCACCCCTGCCATCCTTGATGTCAACCCTTGCTGAAATCAGAATCCGTCGAGCATTCACTGGCCCAGTGGCTGTAGTGGAAAGACAAATTGTGCGGCAAAACGCCGGGCTACTGTAGACGAAAGTGACCTGAATAATAAAATTTGCGAACTTTCTTGAGCCCAATTTATTGCCTCCTCTATTGTTTGAGCCGAACTTTACGACTGCTGCCGCTTCTAAACTAAGTCTCCCAGGACTCCCCGTGTTTTAGATCCTTGGTGCGATTTAGAGATTGGTCCGAATAAAAGCAATGTCACGATTTTCTAGGCACAGTGAATGTTCTGGCAAATTACACACGCTTTTTCGCTTATGCCTCTCTGTTCCCCTTCGCACTTCAGTCGCCCTACAATAACGACGTTACCCAAAGTTTGTTCCCTGTTGCGGGCCCGGGCTGCTAAGCAGCAGTGGAAATAGCAGCGCAAAGGTAGCTTTGCTGGCCTACAGAATCGCTGCGCGCCTTTACGAAGCCTAAGTATTCTATACAGAGTATATGTGCACAGAAAACAAGAATACACAGATTTCACCGCTAGTGCAAAACAATACCAGCAATAGGCAAGGAATTGAGATACATTGGCATCACATCGCGCACAATTTTCAAATAGGAAAGTAGAAGTAGCCGACGCTGTCTACAGGCGTTTCCTTGAAAACAGGTGGTAGCAATTTCTGTACCGAGATTCACCAATTTCATTTCATTTCATTTATTTTTCCTTCGAGGTACATAGTACGTTATAGAAGGGAGGGGCTAAGAGAATACAAAGTAAACATCGGTAAAAGTAACTCTAACAAAATAAATAACAGCAGTAGTAATTCCAAATTTTGAGTTGACATCCGATGATAACAAACAGAGGTACAAAAGATACAAATACAATTGTGAGGTACACAATGGTAAAGAAGTTCGAAAAACATAATATGTACAGTGGATTTACAAAATGCATTAACTTTTTGATCATGATGCTGATGAAAACGCTGCAATAGAGAAAGGTACATACACATAGGCAAGACAAATGGTAAGTATATTACAAAAGTTCGTTTTCAACTGCGTTTGTAAACATAAGTGGATTAATTATACCTGTTAGTGAAGGGGATAAGCTGCCGATGTCTTCGCAAAGCGTCGGACAGGCCAGTGCTGCTCACGGTGACAATTCTGCCTGTACAGCTTTCCTTGGATACCACTTAGCTATTGAGTTTTCGTTCGCTTGCAGCTTGCTTTCGCTTCCATTTTCCCACAACAACGCTAATCAGTAGGGCATGAGAAGAAAGGGAGGTGAATAAAGAATACTGGTAAGCACAGTTTCAGGACGGGACAAGAGAAGACATCGACGCACGGGATAAACTGGACTTACAAGTATTCATTTATTAGCATGAACCAACCAGCCCAGCCACCAATTTTGTAAATGGGGAAGCGAGGGGCCTGATTTTGATGGTCACATCCGTACGAAGCTAACAGATAATGAAGCGAAGGAAAGCATAGGGAAAGTTATTTTTTTGCATTGAGGCCCATAAGTGATAACATAAAGATAAATTAAGGTCGACGAAAAAACTATTTGCCTCCCGTAGAAGCTGAATCCACACCTTGAGTACAGTGTTACTGAAGCTACTGCGGCTCGCCATAAAACCGGTCAGGGAATTCATTGCACAGAACCGCAGCACATATGTACATCTGTGACAACATATATACATCTGTCACAAGTGATATGGTAAGAGTGTGGTGTTTCTAAATGCAGAGAGCGGCACATAATTTTTCTGAGAAATGCATTTGGCAAGAATGCTAAGCATTGCCGATGCACAACAGTTGTTTTTTGGAGCACCTTGCCGACCGCACCAACATTCGTGGTGACATAACCATGCTAAGCGATTTCTGAAGGCCTCCTACACGATCGAGCTATAGTGGTCCTTCGAAAACTATTGCCATCTGCAAGTGTTTTCCTCTACAGATGGTGTCAGCTCAAGCATTGTCGCTGTAGGCCTATCTGTGATGGTGGCTTTGGTTGACCGCTATCACGTGAAAACCGGCCCTTGAGCCCAACGTTCGACAATGCTGTATAATGAGAACCCAATGAAGCGAATCAATCTCTCCTTAGTCGTACTATATGGAGGAATTTAAAGGTAAATAAATAGATCGACTAATAAAGGAATTAACTAAATATACAATTCTTCAAAACATTATTTAGTAATCAATTAATTCCTAATTTATTAATTGAATAATTGTTAATTATTAATTAACCATTCAATCAAATAATTAATTAGTGTGTAGTACCTAAAGTGGAACCTCCCTGAAGATAGATATGCTAGATAGATATTGTTACGGGGTTAAAAACAGCCAGACGTGTATTTACAGAATATTTACAATAATTACATCAGCTGACAAGATGGTAGCCAGCGCACGAAGCCCAGAACATCGTCTTATTCCGACGATGATTAAAACATCTTCTTCGTCAGCGCGTCACAATATGGATAGATATGCGCTCTGGGAGCTGCTGTCCAGCATCAAAACCGCACCTGTACGGCTGGCCTTGGTTGCACACTTCATTTTGCTGCCTGTGGAACCAGCCCGTGGCTACCTGTGGATCATCGCCCGGGAATAGTAGGCAATTCTACAAGAACGTGCCGAGACTAAAGAGCCACATCATCCGTACAAGGTATCAATAAAGTAATGCTAGAACACCAGCATCGGCCTAAATTCGAGGCATCTAATCAGGGCACTTAGTCCTTATACGCAAAGGACTGGACAGCTCGAAGTCTTCCATTTGTCGGCAACTAGGCGTTCTGAAGTCCTTTCTTAAAAAGCACCAGGGGAGAAGATTGAATCCAGTGCCATCGGCAACGTGATTCCCTATTACCCCTGGAGGGGAGACAGTCAAAGCCGCAGAGGGTGGGAAGTGCCTGAAGCTGAACCTCCCTGACCATAAAGAAGAAGACGATCGAGGCTGGGGCTGCGGGCACAGGAGAGGTACTTCATTAAAATGGCGGACTAAACAGACCATCTCATTCTTATTTCCTTACAAAAGATAAATAAATAAATAAATAAATAAATAAATAAACTTTATCTGATAAAATTTAATTTTTTTTTCACAGTGGCCAAGCCACTTTTTGAAGTTTCGAGAGAATGCTCGCGTAAATTTTTTGAAGGACTTAATGCAGGAAATCAGCGCTAGCCTTCAAACGAAGTGTAAGCTTTCTGCCCCTTGGTGGATGCTTGCTGCATTACAGCTGGTGTTGGCTTGCTGTGCGATGCCGACTTTAGAATAATCACGCAGCACGCGTCTCAGCGCGTCCCGGTCGGAGAACTCACGCATGACCTGAGCTGTCCCAAGAGAGCGCGCTCAAGCTCGACAATTGCATACTCGGCTGCACAGCAGCGAGTAATCCTGTGTTTTTGCTTTCAGTTTGTAGCACGAAACGACTTCGTTCACTCGCGAGATTAAGAAGAATTATGCAGCATTCTGTTTACAAAAACATGCCCGCAGGTGGCGCTGGCATTTCGCACGCGGCCGGTATAATTCCTTCTCTCTTAGTTTGTCTCTTAGCCGGCGTTACACGCATGCTGCCACAATACTTTACAAAACATGTGCCAGTAAGCTGTCAGAGAGTACTACAAAGCTCTTAAAATGTTCGTTACCTTCACATGGCTTCTTTCACTTCAAAACGTGCCTGTGATTTATTTTTTTACGAGAGAGCCGCATCCTCCAAATACCGCAACGTTTCTATTAACGCAGCGCGTATATTTTAACTCCGGGATCGCCTCCTGAGGGCTACAAATGCTCCAGCGTACAGTGCCTGTATCTTTATGATCGGCGATGTCATGCCTCGTTCAACCTCATTGGTATCAAATTACATCGAGGACGGCACCTTCAAAATTGACCATATGTGCCATAACAACTAGTCGAGCGGGTGCAATCATATTACTAATTATTCGAGAAATAATACTCACAATTTTTGGAACAATACAAAATAATAATTCGAATAACATTCTTGGCATTGTCAGACTGAGGCGATATAACGTAAAGCTACTCCAAACATTTCTTTTCCAATTCCGCTATCAGCCCTCCACGATCGGTCAGAAAATTTTCGGGCCACCCCCACTTGTCTGTGATGCGACGTCGCGGAAACCGCGAAAACGCCCTATCAGATTTAATATGTGCACACTGATCATGCACGGTTAGGTCGAGCAAAAGAAAACTGATTTTTTCCGACTCGACGCTTCTTTGCCATTAGCCATCTGCTATTGGTCTAAATTTTTCAGGCTGTGCCCACTTCGCCTGTCGGTCACGCGACGTCATAAAGCCGCGAAAACTCACTGCGTCAAAGTAACATGCACGCGTTAAAGATGCAATAATATGCAGAACAAGAATGAATGTCTTTCTGAATAGCTGGAGAATGCCCCGCGCTGAAGGTATAAAAGATGGCTGCCCGCCGATCGCTCAGGCACTGGTTACTCGCACCTGACGGAGAGCGTGGGTTTATTTGCGTATAATAAAGCTTGTTGCGTTAGAGTGCAACGTTATCGAGTCCTTTCAGCACGTATGCGACATCGCTCGGCCAACTCTTTTCTTAGGATCCGTTTTAGCAATATCCTTAACCTGTTGTTGCACGCCGCCACCATTTTCTACCAGTCAACGCAAGCAAAGTAAGAAGAAGCGGACCAATGGCAGACGCCGGCCGCACCCTCTTCATCCGGTTATCTATTTTCACTGCGCTGGCTAGGGCCCATCGATACCCTCTCCAATTTAGCGAGCTCCTCGCCTCTTGTCAGCCAATTAGATAAGAAAAACCGCTCAATGTAGAAACTGTTATTTGTTTTAAAGCAAAGAAAAGTGGCACCCTACAAGCGAGGAGAGTGTTTCATTGGGGTATTCAAAGAACGCTGCGGGTCTCCTCCCCGAGCTTGCGTCAGCAGTTACGTAAATTTGACTTCAGGAGAGTGGAATAGAAAAAGACGGAAATAGTTTCATGTTATTTCTTTTCAGCCAAGCTAAGCGTTTTCGTGCGCCGATCTCGAAGATTGTCAGTTTGAAAGTTTGGCCTACGCTCCCTTCTGTTAAGGCGAATGGCATTCTTGGCAATGTCAAACCAGTTTTCTTTCCGGCTATCTTTCTGTCTGTTTTCGTGGGCTGATCCCAAAGATAGGGTTGACTAAAAATATGCGGTACTCGCGAAGGTAGTGCAGTCTAATAATGTGGAATTAGCCTCTTTCACAAAGCCTCTTCAATGAAAAAAAGAAGACTTTTTCAATTTCTCTCAATTCATTTTCGTTCTCAAAAAATGCTTTTCGTATACTTGGTTAGTCATCGTAGATAATTTCTTCCCGAAATTTTAATATCCGATATTACTAGAGCAAGATCGAATGAAGAATTGTATGTCGATTTCTTGTGTCACTTCTCCACGCAAAGTAAGCATTTCACGTCAGTGTTGAGAAAGAAACGGTGACCTAAATTGAAGTTTAATTAGGTAGTCGTTTTCCACCCAATTAGATGGGGTTCTGAGCTTCTGGATAAACGCAGGGAACTCGGAAATAAATGTTATTCTAACCTGTTACTTACTTAACCATCATTTTCTTCATGCAGTTTCTCGATGCCCCGGAAATCAAATTTTATCAAAGCCAAGGACAGTCGCATTCCTCCTAAGTATTCAGCTTGCGTGCTCGAGAAACGCTTGTGTTTCAGCAGCTCATGTAATAGGTCCACTCCAGCTCACATACAGCACACCTGAATTGTATGTATGGGTCGCAAATTAGGAGGGGTGCTATATAAGGTAGCCAGAGATTAAATTATTTCGTCAACAAATTCTAGCCTTCTAGGCGCTACTGTTATGTCATAAAAAGCACGCAAGACATTTCTTGAAGTCGTACCGTCTGAGGAAGGCGACTAACCGTTTCTTCGAGTTACTTTCCGCAAGCGAAAACCAAACTGCCTTTCTAACGCAATTGGGGCCAAACACCTTATCCAATAACTTTCGCTTTCTTTGAATACTTTTGTTAGCATCCTTAAGAATAGTGCCTGCACAAATTGTGGGCCAAATTCTTCGGGCGCTTCCGTCTGTCTTTTACGCACACAATCTCTCACGCATCCTGCATTAATAAAACAAGCTGCACTTTTGTCGGTATTTCGGGAATGTTTTCGGGACACTTATACTGTCCGGCTCCAGTTTGGCGCTTCTGATTTTCTCGCAGCTTCAAAGTGGTCGTCACATTATTTGATACCTAAATGCTTTATTATTGTCAAATATCAGCTGCGGGAATAACAACTCACGCAACAAGAAGCGAGAGAACATCGCCATCTTACTCAGTGAAGTGGTCTTTGCGACGTGGCTATGCGTTGCACACGAAGTAACTCCTACTGCGCGTCACTTTATGTGGGAACGAGGACTAAGGACATATTGGGTAAGTACTAGCCTAGGGCGGTGACGTACTTCGGGGATTGGCTCCGCCTACACGCTAACGTTAAAAGAGGCGCTTGTTACGGAGCTTCGCATGGGAAACTTCCTTAGTGAGTCGTGCTTAGCCCGATATCTTTTCCCCTTATTCCCCTATAAGATAGGCCTCGAGCCATTATTTAAATATGTTATTTTTTCTCTTACATAACCTTAAAGGGGACGCATAATGCGGACAGTGAACCGGCATACAGCACGAGTAAAATCAGAAGCTGGCTTCTCCACAATAGCGATGTCCTTGAGAAAAAGCGCAACTTCTTCTGAAGGGGAAAGAAGTATGGTTGTTGCTTGCAAAGACAGAAATGATTAAAGAAAGAAAGGAAAGAGAGAAAGAAAGAGATAAAGAACGAAAGAGAGATAGAGAGAACGAAGGAAAACAACATGAAAGGAGTGCCACCGATGCTACTGCAGGGAGCTGCTCCATTGAGTATTATTAGAAGTACGCCTTGCGTTTACCATGTTACAAGCCCCATATTGCACTTACAGACCCAGCAAGCGTCCTTTTCTTACCGCACGTAGGACGTGCGTGACTGCAAGTGCAATAGAACGGACGTAAGTTAAGCTTGTTACTGGGAGGCTACTCCTATGTAGAGCTGCCGCTCATATTCTGCAAAAATTTAAAGATCAAGTAATTTAGCCTCTTAGTTTGTAAGACATTCTATTAATTAACTGTATTTGTTTTATTCGCAGCACATAGTGGCGGATCTATTCCCTTTACCCCTTTCCCCAGCAAAGGGTAGCCAGCCGGTACTTACACTGGCTAACCTCCCTGTCTTTCCTATCCTTTGTCTCCTCCTCCTCGGGTACAACGTTGGTGTGACTTCACGTGAGGCAACGGCGGAGGGCAAGAAGTTTTAAATATGGAATGAACCATAAAATGCAACTCTTTATTACACTTATCCTTCCATACATTTTCTTTTTCTTAATTTATTCAAGGGCCATATCACGCGCTGGAATCGGACTATCTTCCGGTGAAGCCACAGAAAACGGTACTCTAGGGTTCGCCACGATATATAAAGGCAACATTGGTTTCCCGGGGGACAAAAATGCTTCCTCCATTTCATTCGTGCTTTAAGAATTGCTTGGTTTCTATTTCACCGTAAGAATTTTCCATTGTTCCGGTAAAGGAGACGAAGACTTTTTCTTTACCGCACCAGCGACAGACGTTTATAAAGACCACTTCAGTACGAGCATATCAGTGTATCATTGGACTTGCGTGTTCTATACGTTCCACTTTATGACGGCCTCCTCATAAATGACACCTCAAAATAATTTACGCAGAAGTTATTCAATAATATATTCAAGGTAAGCGCAGTCTATGTACCGTTAATGTGCTTAGCTTATATTGTTTTCTTTGCTTGTCCAGATGACGGTGACGTCATTTCATGCGGCTGCTGCATGGATGTGCCTACTTTTGAAGACCAGCTTAGGAATGACAGCGATACGTTCGGTTGTGGCTGAAGTGCATTGCAAACATGTGTCTTGTTTTTTATTCTGTGTAGTGGTATTGGAAACCATGGAGCGCCGAAGACCTAGGACTCAAGAAGAACACAAACGACAGGACCGGCGCCTGTCCTGTCGTTTGTGTTCTTCTTGAGTCCTGGTCTTCTGCGCCTTGCCTTTACTGATTCAATCATGAACCAACTAGCCCAAGCTAGAGTCTTACTTAATGGAGCGCCGGATGCCTCCTTTCTACTGCTGACCGGGTACGATCCTGAAGGCGGGTAAATATCACAGCGTTTCAAAGCAATGACACAAGTGAAAGATGGGGGAAACTGGCACGTTCTCACTTTTGCACAATGCTTATTCGAATATAGGCTGGCCGCGATTTTAAGCAAAGTAGTCATGTCGCAGGCATGCCGGAAGAGATAGATGTCTAAACTTGTTTCGAGCGAGTCGTCTGATACTCGCGGCCTCACACGCCATTATAACCTCCGTTGCTACGGACATTCCCACCCCTCCTTTTGTCCTTGCAATATCTAAAGCACATTTTTCCACCTCATGGTATCGAACTTTCTGCAAATTGTAGTGTCCGATGGTTTAGACCCAACCTCGTCCTAAAATGTAAGCTGATGCCTCACTCTTGTACATTATACCTTTTTTTTTAGGAAAGGCGCCGGCCGACATTCAAGTAAACGGGAAGAGTACGTTATTGCTATGCGATGCCAGGCACGCGCCAAGCGTCTGAAAGCGCCAGATTGCGCGAAGAAAAGACTGGCAAGGTTGTTTTCTTTCGTGCTATGCATGCGCCTGAGGTCTCATTAGTAGCGCGTCGGACTGCTGCGCTGAGAATTCCGGTTCGAATTGCATTATTGACGTGTAACTAATTTGTAAGGAGCTATAGCCCGTGTTAATCACGTTCTGTCATCTTTGTGACGCATAAACCTACCAAACAAATACACAAACACTAAAGTCTCGCGCCCCGCTCAGCCTACACAACGAGAAACCCAGCCAGCCATGCACGTGAAACTCCGAGGAGACAGAGTACAAAAGCATCGCCTTTCGAAAATGAGAGGCAATGAGAACTCATTTGCATTACTTTTGACAAGAAAATGTAGCTTGTATATACATATATATATATATATATATATGTATATATATATTCAGAGCCATTCCACTCGGTGAAGATGGATGACCAGTGGAGCAGTATATGTGGTGATAAATGTGTTGATAATAAATATGTTGATTGCAAATGAGTGACACATACCACAATAAATCTCGTTATTTCATGATGTTTTGTGATTTTATTAAATTGCACACTCCATGCTTTGTTTTATCTTCAGCCCCCTTTTGTTCGCTATCTTTATTTGTTATTTGGTCACCACGGCAACTATCGTTGACCGCTATGATATGCGGCCAGTGGCTCTGTGGCGACACTGGAAAAGTTATTCGCCAATTTTAAGTCTCTACAAGACCGATGACGCGTCGTGGGTACTCTGATGCTTGTGTAACATTGAATGTCGAGCAGTGGCGTAGCCAGAAATTTTGTTCGGGGGGGGCTACGCCACTGGCCCCACATATATATATATATATATATATATATATATATATATATATATATATATATGGGGCCAGTGGCGTAGCCAGGAATTTTGTTGGGGGGGGGGGCATGTTGCAGCTAGGCCTTCTCAAGAGGAAGCTTTAGCTCGGGTGCTCCTATTTAAATACATGTAGAAGAGGAAATCGTTTTTCCCTACAACCACTTCACCAATATTGAGGAGGTTTGTTGCATTTAAAAGAAAAAGTTTAATTCTAGGGACTGGTGGTTTCGAATTTTTCGTTTAGGTGGTCAATTACTTAGTAAAAATTGGCCAAAATCGAAAATTTTCAGAAAACGAAACTATCAAGTTTAAAACTCCGTGACTCAACAATGAGAAACGATATCACAATTCTGTGAATTGCATCTAATAGTACATTTACAGCGGGCAAAATAGATATGTTACACTTGAATGTCAATAAAATTTAGTATTGTGGAAATACGGCTTTTGCAGAACCCTTGTACACAACGTAACCAATTCACGTAAGATACAAATTGACATAGCAAACTTGTCCGCTTTGAGTGTTATAATAGATGCCGTTTACAGAACCACAATATCTGTTCTTCATGCTATTATGCTATTATGCTTCATGCTAGTAGTTTGTCAACGTCGTGCTTCTATTTTTTCAAACTTTCGAATTTTTCAAAATATTTTAAACAAAATTCAGGCCTTAAATCGAAGTTCTGTTTCCAACAGACACAAGCATTTAACTTTTTCACTAAAATGCAACCAATTTCAATAAAAGCGATTAGAAGGATTATCTCAGAAAAGCGTTTCTGCGTTTTACAAGTAATTGAATAAGCCGCGTCGGATTGCGCCCGAGCTAAAGCTTCCTCTTAAACAATTTGTCGAGGGATCAAATGCATGAATAATAACTGCATTGTCATTGCCAAAGATGCTGCAAACGAATTCTTGAACGCTGCGCACTGTCAAAGCAATAAAATATGCATTTTTTCATAAAAGAATATACTTGTACGTGCCAAAAATTTTGCCCAAGATAACTGATATCAACGCTTCCATATTTCTGTCTATTTACTAAGTAAAGAAAATATCACACGAACTTGAGACCTATATAAGTTCGAAACCAGGAAAGCAGTGAATGCCGCTGATATGAAAAATTAAAAGGCAATGAACTGAACAAGTTGAGGACAAATATATAAATGAAACTTTGTCATTGAAGAACCGTGCTTACATTCTTGTATATATGCAATGGCCAGTGAAAAATCTCACTGACGCTGTCGTTTGTTCCTATGTATTACGCAGGAGTAGCTGTCCCCTGTCGTGTATCGTGAGTAATTGCACAGAAGTTATAGTCGCGACAGAGAGCACGTACAAAAAGCAGGAGTTCTGCAAAATATACGAGGGCAAGTCAAATGAATGTGAGCCAACAACGGGGTACTTTATTTAAAAGTAGTCTTCATGAGAATTTAGATCTTTGTCCCATTGACTAACGAGTCAAGTGATTCCCGTCTTATAAAACTCCTTGGGTTGCTTCTTCAAAAAGTCTGTATCTGGTTCCCTTAAGCTGTTTTTTCTGTTGCCCCCAACTGTAGAAGTCGCAAGGTGACAGGTCTGAGTTGTATGGCGGATGTTGCAGCGTTTCCTACTTGAAGTTTGCCAGTTTTATATTAACCATATAAGCGACGTGGGGACAGGCATTGTCGTGGAACAAGATGACCCCATTCGTCAATTTTCCACGTTGTTCGTTCTTGATTGCGACACGCTGCCTTTCTGGCCTTTCACAATATCGGAAACAATTGATAGCCCCTCAAAATTTAGCAAATTCTATCAGTAATGGACCCTGACGATCGAAAAAAAAAGTCAACAACACCTTTCCAGTGGAAATGATAGCCTTTGCGTTCTTTGGGCGTGGTAAATTCGAATGTTTCCACTGTACGCTTTCCCGTCCTGTTTCAGGCTCGTAGTAGTGGCACCAAGGTTCGTCCCCGATCACAACTGCAAACAAGAAGTCGTCATCCTCATTGTGATACCCGATCAGATGAGTCAAGGCAGCGCGAAACTTCTCCGTCTTCTCGCGATGGATCAAAATCTTGGGGATCCATTGTGCACCAAAGAGCTGATAACCGAGAAGGTCATGAATTATGGCGTGAACCGAACCGTGACTGATGTTCACATGGTCTGCCTGTTCATCGATGCTTATCCTCCGTTCTTGTTTCATCAGCTCATGAACCCTTGAAATTGTGTGGGAAGTGATTGCACGATGGTTTTGGCCCGGTCTTGGAATGTCTTTGCAACGTCCTTTGAACCGTTTGCTCCAACGCTTCACAGTGGTCAATTAAATGCAGTGTTCAACGTACACGGCAGCCATACGGCGATTAATTTCTGTTTTGGAAACACCTTCAGCTGTCAAAAACTCCGTGACACCGAGCTGTTCAACTTTTTGAAGTGTCTATTATATGACGCAACCATATTCAACCCAGTGTATGAGAGCATTAAAGAACATTTATCTTCACACCTGCATGTCACATTTGTAAATGAGACATGCCGTTGTTCTACGCGCATGCCTCGCAGATAATGAACCGAACCATTATTGCACGGTTAGGGTAGGCTCACTTTCATTTGACTCGCCCTCGTACATTAGAAATGCAAATATACAATGGGATATACAAATGCAAAAATACGGCTTGATAAAGGACAAAAAAGTGTCACTGGAAACAAACTTCACTGCATATATACACAAAACCTCGCAACAAGATATTTAAGTATATGTATAAGTCTCCAATGAGTCTATGTATCTAAGAAAAAGTAACTGTATATGCTGCGTCAAACAAGGCAAATAAACCTGTTGAACAATCATAGATTCACAGAATCCTAGATTTCGCCCCCATTCCATCCACTCCCCCGATGTATTGCGCGCGACGGAAGGCGGCGCGCTTGCTCCCCGCTTTTCTCCTTTGCGCACACAAGACTGAGCCACCATCGTCGGCTCACCTATTCGACCTCCCCTCCTACGCTTTCACTCGCACATACAGCATGCAGCGCGTGGTCATGATGTTATCGCCCTTGGACTTTATACGAAACATGAGGGCGATGGCAGGAGTGCGCCTGGAGTGTCCATAAAATTGCTTTCGCAGTAATATAGTAAACGTATCCGGCAACTGAAGCGTCCCGTCACCCATTACTTTCCGCAAAAGAAGTATCAAAATCGAGCTTTCACCATGCGACAATTCGCTGCGCCGCAACAATGTATTTTTTTCTGTGGGGCGGAGGCACCGAAATGAAAAAGAAAACGCATAGGAAAGTGTGATGGCCAGAATCGAATGCCTACTTCGGGCACATAATGGGGCTAAGGAAGGAATACCGAAGAAAACATGAGACGCTTGGTCCACTGAGAACCATACGCATACTGTTCAGTATCCTACACCGGCGAATCAAGACTTTCCGGAAAGGTTCCGCTCAAGGAACGCGGTGCAATCCTTCGAGTCCCCACAGTGATGGCGGCGAGTGACCATTGTTTTTTTTTTCTCGTCTGCTAGCCAGAAAGCGTCCAAAACTCTGCCAGGTGAAAATCCCCTCGACCAGAGCAAACCGAACGCTCACCGAAGTGCACCGCGCGGTGGTCGGTGCCATACGAGAAAAACGTATGCGCTCTGGCTGGCTCTGGCAGCCCGCGGATAGGGTAGCGAGAACAAAAAAAAATTGAACAGGCTCAATGAGTCCTCGCGAATAAAAGTCAAAGTAGAAAAAATAAATAAGAACGTAGTTACTTTGGCTGGCTTTAGTGTCTTGACATGGATGTTCTGGCGTAGGTTAAAAAAAATGTTGATTTTTTTTATGTGACATGACGGCACAAATGAACCACCCCAACGCTTCGTCTCATTGGACTTCGCTGCGTGCTTTCTCAACTCGTCTGCTAGTGTGTTGATTTGGCTTGTCTCGTTGTATGTTCCGATGTAAGACTTTAGAAAATCAATGGAACTTTGGCGTTAAATGTTTATAACAACGTTAAACCCACAAAGTCCAGCAATTGAAAATCTAAAGCATAAATTTGGAAATGTCAATGCACCTTTCACATCAAGAGCTTATGACATTTATACCCATAAAGTTTCGCAATTGATATCCATGCGCTCCATAGATTCCGTGGCCTCAGTGAGATGCCGCGGCAAGCTCGCTCACCATCAAAGCGCCCTTGAAACTTTGTGCTCGAATGGGACTGCTTGGCGTTATGTGCCTCCCGGTGTATGGGCGTTGCCACAAAATCCAGCCCGAGTTCGCAATCTTCGCGGTTAAATGTCTTTTCGAGCGTCAAAAAGGCATTCTAGACAAAATCCAGAGTGATTTCCGGCGCCGGGGGTCGCTTTGGTCGGTGGTATATGGACAGCCCGAAAAAATTTCGGGGGGGGCTGAAGCCCCATAAGCCCCCCCCCCTGGCTACGCCCCTGATGTCGAGCCCTTCGAAGAAAAACGCCGCGAACCACTTTCTGTCTAGCCGAGACAGGTCTATGTTGAAATCACCCAGAATTGCGATGGGAGTAGAGTCGGTAGGGGTGATATAAGGAAAGGTGCATACGCTTGGCGTTTGCGGCACGATCTTTGTCCCTATTACGTGCCGTCCGCCGTCGCCGAGCACATTCTCGCTTCTGTTCAACCACGGTGTTCTTCGTAGGCGTGCTGTTCTTCCGCAGTCCCCACCACACGCGTCCTACCCATTGCATAGTTGGAAGGGAAGTGAGATAAGGTTTGGTGGTTTGTCTATTGAGCCCATGACATCAAACCACAATCCATACTGAACAGTCTCTATTCCAGTTTCACTTTTTTTGTTACGATATTTTTCTATCACAATACGTTTTGGCACTTCTCGCAATTAAACGCAGCTGGGGCATACCAGGCGATGCGCTTTTCCTTTATGCTTTAAAACTTTTAGCTCTGGGGTGGCTGCCATCTTTTTTTTTCCATACGCACACAAGCCGCCCGAACCTACCGCATAACAGCTCCGCTGTAAAATTGATATTTGTTTAAATTTCATCATCCTTACATTGCAAATGACGTGCGAATTCTCAATTTTTTTTTTCTTCGCATATGTACCGATTATTGAAGTAAAGGGCACTGTGTTCCCTTTATCATGTTGCAAAAGTTCAAAAAAAAAAGTGTGTGCGTCTTTACTCAATGTATCTTCTTCAAGCCAGTGGTGAGTTCGCTCTGGCAGCCCCATTTCCATCTTCAAGAAGGGGACGCCATGCAGAATAATGCAGATGGGCTCAACGCACTGCGTCTGATGAAATAAACAGTTTTCCGTATGCTTCAACTTTCCGACATTCTTAAGCAGGAAAGCAAAAACAAGGGTACATTTAGAAACGGGCGAACGCAAGGAAGTTGGCATATTTTTTCTTCATTCCAATCGCTTAGAGATAATAAGCTACGAAAGAGTGACCTGCCAAACCGATAAGCCGTGTTATACCGGCAACAGCCACAATTACAGGTGACCATTGGAGAAAGGAAAGTACGAGACTACGGAATTTGAGGTTACTTTCAAGGTTAAAAAAGTATGCACTAAAGGGGAGCTGAAGGTTTTGATTATCGTTACTTTACCGCATTGCGAAGACTCTCTTCGGAAAACAATTAAAGCAGCGGCGGTATAAAGGTCACGAAAGAAATTCCGATATCTCATTTTAGTTTCAAATAAAATAGAGCACTACGTTTTGACCAACATTTCCATTGCTGCGGCGTCGTCATGTTTAACGAGGTCATGACAAAACAATACCCGACACTGGTCAGTTCATAAGTCTCGCTTACGTAAATAGAGTTTCTTAATTATGGTCGGATGATCTCCCAATGCTAACGAAATGAACATGCGTTCGGCAATCCTCTTTCTTTTCTTTTTTTCTTTTTTCTGTCTTTCTTTCTTTTATTTAGACAATACTGCAGGCCTTGTGGCGCAAACAGGACAGGCAAGGGCCACTGGTAAATACGCGTACATAAGGTTAGAACGCTACTATGACATCGACTAATAACTAATCCACGTAGCGTTTGTATTCTTGTTTAATGCCTCAAATGCAGGTGCACAATTTCAACGATGACCTACGTACTGCTAAGTAGTATTCTCTATAACGGGGCGCTCACTACATTTCGTCGAACACCTCCCGTCCAGCTGCTTCTGCCATGGCCACTACGTAAGATGAAACTCCTTTGGTTGTACTTCAATGAGCTCGGCTCTATTTATTACCACCAAATTTAAACTCAATCTAATCTGCTTCGGCGTCTGCCAGATGGCGCTGCTAGTGGCAATGGTGATTCGCCTGGTGTGCTTATAACGTTCAGTCATCGAGGATCTCCCTCGGCTCCAAACTGCCGTCGGGACATCGAACACCTACACCGCTTTTGTGCAGTGTGCCGCAAGCTGCGAGGGCAGCTAAGGATCGATATTCCTTTTGATAAAATTTCGCCATCCATACCGAGCGCTTCTCTTTCTGTCTAACCACAGGTACCTTTTTATAGATGTTCTATTATTTACGCAAAAGATATTTAGCATATACAGGCCTAAAGAAATCGTTGATACAAAGCCGTAAAAATTTGCGGCAGTGCTACTCCATGCAAACTAAAGCCAGTTGTTTTTTTCTGCTAAGTATTTACATTACTGCGCTCAGATATCCAGAAGCAGGCGAGCCTGACATTTCCGGCCGTTACTAAAAGCTATGAGTCGAGAACTTCCTTTCCAAAAGCAGCTGCAACGTCGCCTTCGAACTTTTAATGGGCATCGAGCCTCTCAAGAGCACGTAGTCGTATTCAGGGATGCTTTGTGCTTGTTTCTATTAATGGCCAGCATCCCAGGCACAAATCAGCAAAGTAATCATTTGTTACTCAAACGAGCGTCATTTTCCTCTCAGATAACTTAGGACGGCTCTTTCTGGGCCACGTTTCTTCTGTCTGGGGTGGCAGATGAAATTAAGATCGGACGTAAGTTTCTGTAACAAAAGAATTACAGAATACTGCTGCGAGTTTAAGGCACACCGTTACCACATATGCAAATCCATTTGTATGGCAAAACGAAGTCCTGCATCGCGGCAAGGCTTTGTCTGGCATGTAGTTTACGCCGGCGGACTAACGTCCCTTTAGTTACGTAACTCCTGACAAATCTTTTGCGTTAAAGAAGCGTTCCAAGTATCGCTGAATCTTTTTGTCCCACAGCAACTTGTCCCGCAGCCGCCTGGATCTAGATTGAACTCAAGGGTGGGCCGACTCACGCAAGTTTTTCTGCGAATGCAATTCGCAACTATGAATTGCATCGTTTTATGCCCGAATGGCGCGGGTGTTATCTTTTACTTGCCTTAGCACATACACTGGCCAATGCTCAATGCCGGTAGTCGGCACTGTCAGAGTCAAGGTTCACAAACAAACTCTCTCTACAGGCATCCCAGTGTCGGCCACAGATGATTTCAGGGAGCACGTTGCTGGAACTTAGACGAGAGAAGTTGCCGAGATGCGATGGTGGGCTTTTATATCTGGCTTACAATCCACGAACTGTTGATGTACTGCGAGGTTTGTATTTGTGAATAGGCAGTATATTTCAAAAATAAGCGCACTACACTGTAATGGCCATATCTCTCGCGTACTGTGCAAATAATGTGAGAGAGTATGTGAGCCTCAGATGTTCTGAAAAATTCGCCCACTGTCCGCGTATAGACCATACACGTGTACTAGTGCTTATATACCTTCTATAAACTCGAAAGTAAAATTTTCCAACGAAAAAAAATTAATTGGTTTGGAACTGTTTTTATCTACGCAAGTAAGTTTTTAGATCAATGTTGTGGCCTTGGACAAAAAGTGTTTATATTAAAAGTGGTTTTATCATAGTGCAAATTTCACCGCACGCATATCACGCATGCTATGGAACGTGGCGGTATAATGTGTTTTGTTCAATATGCTTTTGCGATCACTTATACATTGCTTGGCGTCTGATAGTACGCACAGTCGAGTTGAAAAGTTTAGGGACCTGAACGACCGCTATAATTACTATTTTCATTGCATTCTCGGAATCAACGTTTAAATCAAGGAGTACTCCCTACGTGCGCCTGTTCGACTAACGTCATGCATTAATACAATTTCACATTGCACGGCAGTGCTAGAAGAAATTATTATTATTATTGTTTCGCTAATGCCGTGGTCTCTAGACTTTTGCAGTTGACTGTACACGCTATTGTTTGTCTTCCTACAAATGAATTTCTGCGAAATGTCAGTTGCATGTAAAATGTATCCGCTCCCATATTGGGACATAAGGTTTCCGCTGAGACAAACAATATTGCACTAGTTTTATTTGTTTTTCTAAAAAGTGCGCAAACGAGTGCGAAATGTTTGTGCTAGTACCGCGAAGCATTTTTCTTTCTCATAATTGGTCAGTTTAAGTTCATGCAATCTCGTACATGAGCTAGAGCCACCGCGCTGCTATCAGCAGCCTTTTATCATTAGTACCCCTGTATTACTTTCATAATTTCTCATTTCTAAGGCCTGGAGAGGCACCTGGTTTAGTGGCGCTTCACAACATGCAATGGATCATTCGTGAGAAAGCCCTGCATTACTGCGAAATAGTTAAACAGAGAGTTAGCCAATACCGTAAAACTAATCGTCAGGCAGATTGGCTTCGAAACGATGAAGAAATGCTGTCACCGGGCTAGTCACGCAAACTGGGACTACAGCCAACAACGTGCTACTTGCACGCTTCTCGGTATTTATTTCATACTTTTCGACGGCGCTTACCAGCTTCGGCCTCCGCCAGTCAGCTTATTTGGTTCAGAAATCAAACAGGGCTAAATTTATTTTCTAATTAATATAATTAAGGCAGAGGCGGAGGCTTACCGACCGAACTACCGAAGAAAACTCGTGGATCGATCGTAATAACGCTTTGCATTTGAAGGTCCATAAAGACAAGCGATAGCAAAACGACCTTTGAAATGTCAGCCCTTCGGTCACGTAGCCAGGGCCTGTGAATGCACTGTGCATTCCTCGCGATGTGCAGAAGGACGTGATAAGTCTGTCAGCGAGTCTCATTTTCGATGCCCCAGCTGTCAGAAGCATCATGAAGCATCATTAGCGCATTCTCTCGTCCTTCACCGCAAAAACACAAATGATACCAATAGCGTTCACTTTAAGACAGCAAATGAAGCATATGCGAGCGTTGCCATCTCTGTCACTCTGTCACCGTATTTCAACTACAGTGACTGAACTAGCTGCACTGCGGGCTGCTTTGATTCACATCATTGACCAGACAGTTGATCTTTGGGACATTTTCACTGGCTATAGTAGCCCTACATTCCCTGAAGTCGACACGCAGGCAGGAGAAACTCGTAATGGACATCAGACGCCTATGCAATAAAGCCTGCGAGCTACATCCCAGCCTTGTGCTGCAATGGTTACCAGCCCACTGTGGAAGACAAGGCGGCGTCCAGGCTGACCATGCTTCCAAAGCTTGACACGACAGTTCGAGAGAAACCGCCCAGACAGCTTTCTGGAGAAAAAGTGCGGCGACACTGATGTCTGCGCACAGCAATTCCTCTGGACAGATTCCGGCTACCACTACGAACCCTAATACAAAACAGATCCATCATGCCACTTTTACATGCCGCAAGGCCTCAACAGACAAGTCCAAGCATGTATTCACCGCATAAGACTCAACGTGGCCTACACAAACTACTTCAGGTGTAAGATTCAACTCACAAACTGGCCAACGAGCTCTGAATGTAACAACCCTGAAGACGTGCAATGGGTTTTGTGCGAGAACTGCCCCTTTGTGTGTGTGCTGTCAAGTGTTTAGCACTGCATGTATATATATATAAATATATATATATATATATATATATATATATATATATATATATATATATATATATATATATATATATATATATATATATATATATATATATATATATATATATATATATATATATATATATATATGTATATATATATATATTGAATTCTGTTTCATAAACCTTCTAAAAAAGAAGATCCTGTTCCGTTATTCGAAGTAGTTTTATCTGTTTTCTCAAAAGGTCGAGGAGACCTATTTGTTCATTTCACAGTTGCTCTAGTGTCCGGCTGCACTGCGTAGTTGTGAGCGAGGGAAATTGATTCCTGCAAATGACGTCGGAATGTGAAAAGAAGAACATGAAAAGGAACAGTGACAGAGCCTGAGAGGCGCCTTAAAAAAGACATAGTCTGCCCGAGGCTTGAAAATCACGAACAATACCTTCTTCTTTCATATTTTTCTTATATATGCCGACGTCCTTCCTTTACTCACGTTTCTGTACCCATTATTTTTGGAGCCTATTGTTAAAACACAATTTCACTAGGATGACTTTACGTACAAACTACTTATACCACTGTGAAAAAAGAAACAAAAAAGGCATTAACAGTTAAGGAAACCACATAAGCGTTGGCGGCTCTAGCGTTTGCATTGTATTCTCACTGTGCATGCCCATATCGCCTGCAGGAACTGCTGCCGTGAGCCACGCTGTAACACAGTCACCTCAACATCGCATATAGAAGGAGGTGGCGGGGGGGGGGGGGTGGAAGGGACAGAAAACGGTCTAAGCGCCGATGAAAACAGTAAGACGGCGCTTCGAGGCCGCAACTTCACCATAAGCCTAACCAACTAGCCAAAGCCAACACTTCACACAATTCACACCGACAAGGAATACCAGTACACTGACGCTCGCGGTGAGAGTCCTGTACAGTTTGGTGGTGACAGATGGAAAAGAACTATAGCAATTTTCACGTGAGGCAAGCGGTTGTAGTAGGAGAGGCGATGACAAAAAGAAAAGTAAAAACAAAACGCACTAAAACAAAACATCTCTGGATGTAGGTTGGGTAGAAGGCAGCAAAAAGGAACCGTAAATTTCGCTTATCTATATAAGGCGAAGAAGCTATAAACGAAGGCAGTGATGCGCGTGGCGTTTTACGATCGAGAAAACCGTTCATTGGGGATCCATTTCTCGCAGCGTCCCTGGCACCTTTCCTTCAAGCAGCTATTTTCTGTCTTATGGTTTTTCACTTCAAGTTTCGCTTGGCCTTCATGAAAAAGGATGACTCCTCTGGCGGACTTCGTTACGGCCAGTGGTTCCCTGACCTCTGAACAGTCTGCACCTCCTGTTGAACACGAAAAAAAAAACTAATGAGAAAGTTTTCTTGCAGAGACTCATATCCCTGCTTTCAGCAGAACATAAAAACAAATCAATACACTGAGAAAGCGAATGGTTTTTATCATTATGTTGTTTTCTCAATGTATAAGCTTACTTTGTTACGCCTTTGTTATGTCATTTCTTCTTTCAGTTGCACCTTCCCGAAAAAAAAATGAAAGGTGAGATGACAGCCGTAAAATCGGGACGGGTCTCTGGCACGCAACCGTTTGCTAGATTCATAACACGCAGCGTAGCTTCCCTGCATGGCACGCCATCAGACAACACTGCGAAGCTTCAGAGAATGCGGATTGATCCAGGCGGGCGCCAGTCATCAACATTGTCATCGAGCACAGAATGCATGTTAGCGCAGACGTCATGAGCAGATAGTAAAACGGCAACGAAAGAAAAAAAAAAGCAGCCCCAGAAATGAAAGCCACAAAGCATATCCGCGCCTCACTTCACACAGGTCCCGTGTTTGACAGGCTCATCGGAACGTCCCGCTCTTGTTGTTCTTGCTTTATGTTTGACGTTCCTGCGTATTTTTCATCGATCGTCCTCATATTGCCCAATGACGTCTTTTCAATGTCAAACGCGGAAATTAATTCCGTGCTGGTAGCATAGTGAGCAGTGTTATTGCCATCCATTCCATATGCATGTGTGAAAAACTGGCATAGACGTAAAGTTAGGGCTTCTGAGCAAGGTTTGCGTGTCGATGGTTCCTAGTACAGCAAATTAATCAAACTATAGCTATCTTAAGAAGCAGTAAGGTAAAATGGCCAATAGTCGCAACTCCTCGCAAGGCGTAGCGGCAGCTTGCATTTCAATAGAAAAGGAAAGAAACATATGTATGAAAAATCTTATGTGTCCAAGTGTCCAAGTGAAATGAAGCTGTGACAGTGAGATATGGAAGTCAGTTTCTTGCCATTTGTAAAGCGCGTTGAAAAACCGCGCTTTTTACTGCTACTGCACTTATACAAGGACGAAAACGAGCTCTAGTGCCTCCACATAGTATAAAGCATCAAATGGAATATTTTTCCATTACACTTCAATCTTAGCCCACTAGTTAGTGATTGTTACAATAGTCGCTGAAATACATAGTAAAGAAAGTGGTTTGTCAAGCTTCCATGTTTTATTTGTCTTGCCTTTCGTGGGCTTATTTTTTTTTTCAGTTTACCCTATCTGGAATTTCCAGATGCTGTGCGCACCTCGTGCGTATTGTGAGTGAGCCTACAAAGCCCGAAAGCCGTTCTACGTCAAAGAAAACTCGAAAAAGTGGTTCTCCTTTATCTCTCGCCGTAGAAAGTGCGCCTATGCTAAAAAAATAAAAAAGCAACAAAAAATGCCTCTGGTGTAAAAACTTTATTACAGTAACGAGAGAGATATATATATAAATGAGATGGAGAAGGCAGGGAAGCTAAACCGGAACACAGATATCCAGTTTGTTACCCTGCACTGGGTAAGGGGTGAGGCGAGACAGAAAGATAAAGAAATATGCGCATACTATTGTAGTAACGATTTGCTTATTAATTGCTAAGGTAATATCTACCATTGAAAAATTGATGCAGTGTATCAGAAATGCTACGGTGGTCATTGCGGCAAGTTTGTTGCGCTAAAGTCAGACATTTGAGGTATCAAATCCTGTGTAGCAAAAATAATACGCTGATATTTGTTGCGGTAAATGCATGGATGGAAGCAATGTAGCTCGTGTACAAGTTTTAGCGGCCTCGGTATGTCAGTGCCTATGGCGTTGCGTTGCTTAAAAGGAGGTGCAGATGCAATTTTCTAAACCTTGGAGGCCACACTCCTGTGAAGAGAATTGCGAAAATTTTCGTGCTCTTGCATTTACGCTAACTAACTGAGTGGTGGAAGTGGAAACTAGTCTGAAGTCGCAAGCTAAACGGTGGCGCCTTTCTCAAGACCTAATTATTTATTGAAATAACAATAGAATGAATAAATGAAGCGAACTAAGATTAACCAGATGTCTGGTTGAATCTGGTTGATCCACAGGTCCAGTTTCTTTCTAAGTTCAGAGCTTTTGTTTTTTTGTTCTATCGCTTTCTTCTTCTTCTTTTTTTGCATTGGCAGTTGTAGTGAACTATGAAAAAGGTTTTCTAAGTGTATGTAACTCAGATGACAGAACATTTATTCCTTAATGCATCCACGTTGACTAACGTACATTTCGTCGCTGTCGATGTTGTTGCTTATCGGCGCTCCAATTCTGTGGTTTCGGTTACGAATTTTGTAACATATATATTTTTATTATTATTACTTTTTTGCTCACACGTAACCGTGCATCTGAATTGAAACAATATTCATAGCACCGCAGTTGGAAGAATATTTGTTGGGGGGTAGCTTAGCCATCAACATTTAGAGCTTATGACTGCAACGGCAACAGGACCCCCGGAAATTTCAAAAGTTATTACGTGCAGGACTGCGCAATCATGCGAATGCCTCGAAAGTCATAAAGCGCCCCGCTTTTCCGCACGAATCGGGAAACGAGATGCAGAAAAACGCCATGCTCGTCGCCGATACTGTTGCCGTTGTTATACATTCCACCAAGCTTTTTGGGAACACCCTGGCGCTTGCGAACGGAATGACACCCCGAGGGCGCCAGCAGAAATACGAGGTTACCTCACAAACTCCACGTCGAGTGAAGCTATCTCATTCCTTCAATGAGCACAGCAAAGCCTTTTCTTTCACTCTCTCTGCCTCTCTCTCTCTCTCTCTCTCCCTTACGGCGCCGTTCGCGAATTCTGTTGAGCACTAGCTGTGCCATCGGCAGCACAATGGTTGCTGAAACCGCGTTAAAGAAACGATAACGTCGTTAGTTCACCGTTTCGCGCGGCTCTTGGACTGATTCATTTTTGCCTCGAGGTCTCGCGGAGCTCTTCGCCCCCGCGAAGGAGATTACAGTTCGGGCTTCCAGCCCCTTCGCGTGATAAAACGGAAGCTCTTATCTTCGCATGCGCGGAATTTCTAGGAAAGCAAGGGGAGAAATGGTATTCTTGCCTAATCGCAAATAGGACAGTTTGCCCTCTCGAGGTGTACGCCGCGGGCGCTTCCGACTTCCCGGAAGTAGATGGAACTCGGCCACCCATTTCCGGGCTAGCCACCATTGTCCAAGCGCTCCCGGAAGCGAGTTCGTCACGTAGTTTCGCTTTGTTGAGTTTAGTTATGTGTACACTTCGGCCCCTATTTCTCTGCTTCTCTTGTATGGTGCGAGGTTACAGCTTTTCCGAATATCCGTAGACTGGCATTACTGAAGGCGCCGTTCAGCTTTTCCGCATGCGACATTCATTCGGAGTAGACGAAGAGCGTCCAGACTTAGTCAACTTGCTTGGATGTGTTCGGGCGCGTTCCGAGAAAGAATGCTCCGGCAACGAAGTAGCTTTTACTGCTCCGAAGACAGCGCACAACAATGTGATGCAAGGTCTGAAGTTTAAAAGGCGTTTTTATGTGACGTCTCATTTCTTGCACTTTGCCATGGGCTACCTAATGGAGATTTCTGTTTCGGTTTTGTTTCATAAACTCCGTCGGGTACATCGCATCTTAATATATATATATATAGAGTAGCCACGTAAAAAAAAAACGCATATATTGAGACGTGTATTTATTTATACTTTTTCTGGAGACTGCATTTCACCCGCTAACAAATTATCGTTATCACTCAACGCAAAACGCGCCTGCATGATTTGGAACATACTCGAACCTTATCGTTGTTTGTATCTGTCATGTACGTTGTCACTGAACCTTGTGTAATGAGATTGTACGCGCGACGCGAATTGTGTCGTATTTTCTGGAAGGTGAGCAACTTGAGACCTTACAGGATGTCGAGTTTTAGCGATGGTGAAGAACACTGTTACTAAATGGTGAGTGGCGACACTAACTCTTTATTGGGGGAATTGTGTGCCTAGAAAAAAAAGAGTGACGCTCAGAGCATAACGATAGCCGAGAACACAGTGGGTGATCGTCGGAAACTGAAGTGGGGGTGAAGCACGTCGACCTTCATACCTGACTCGGAAAAGGTTCCAGTGCAATCGCTGGTGCTCGCACTTTCCATAAAATGCGACACCATTCCATAAACCCATACAATGGGTAAACCTGCGTAAACCCATACAATGGGTTTACGCAAGGTTCAGCGAGAACGTACACGGCAGATTTAAACAACGATGACGTTCGAGTAGGTTCCAAATCATGCCAGCGCATCTTGCACTGAGCGGTATATAACGTTAAGATTTAGCCCGTTAAATGCAGTCCCATGAGAAAAAAACATAAGAAAGAGCACGCGCCAGCAGGGTGCAGTACGCTGCATTGCAAGCTTACTATTAAACGGCCGTTATAGTCGCCGTGTTGCGAAGTAATGCTTGATTTCGCGAATGGAACGAGATCTAATAGAGAATTCAGTCATTGATAACTTGTGTTATGTTGCGAGTGAGAGACAGGCAAAACAGAGAGAGAGATAAAGAATGACGAAATGCAGTGGGGTACCGGTAACCACGGTGGCCCGCAGCTGGCGATCTCTACTTGAGGAGGGGAGAGTGTTCCACAAAGACATTAAGAAAGAAAAAGTCAGTGCACCCACACTTGCAGGGAAATGTTTAATATCATCTTCCCGGGCGGCCGTGGAGTGAAGTTTACATTTGGTCGCGCAATGGCCCTTTGTAGTTGCTTTCTGCATGCGTGTGCATCCTGAGCAGAGTTGCAAGACTGAGGCCGCGAATTTCGTTGTTGGCCAAAAGATGCGCAGTTGCGCAGAATGTTATGTATCCCAGTTGAAAATGACAACAGAGGTTGTGTTCAGTACTACAGAAATTTCTGTTGTACAACAGGATTTTTCTGTAGTAACTACAGATTCCTGATGGAGCGACAGAGTTTTCTGATGTACAACAGACATTTGTTGTTGCTACTACAGAAGTACAGTCTGTCGTATGTCTGTTGTTACAACAGAAAGCTGAAGCTCTACAACAGATATTTGTAGTACTACAGAAATTCCTGTTGTACAACAGGGTTTTTCTGTAGTAACTACAGATTCCTGATGGAGCGACAGACTTTTCTGATGTACAACAGACATTTGTTGTTGCTACTACAGAAGTACAGTCTGTCGTATGTCTGTTGTTACAAGAGAAAGCTGAAGCTCTACAACAGATTTTTGTAGTGCTACAGAAAAAATTGTCATCACTACAGGCACCCTGTTGTCCCAACAGAAATGTTCCTGAAGTAACCCGAAAAACTTCTGTAGTGCTACAGAGAGCTGTTGAAATACTACAGAAACCTATTGTGGCAACAGGCCCCCAATTGTCACAACAGAAGTGTTCCTGAAGTAATGCGACCAACTTCTGTTGTACTACAGAAAAATGTTGTTGTACGACAGAAGCCTATCATTGCAACAGGCCCCCAGTTGTCATAACAAAAGTGTTCCTGAAGTAATGGACAAACTTCTGTTGTACTACAGAGAACTGTTCCACAACGGAAACCTATCGCCGCAACATGTACCCAATGATGACAACAGAAGTGCACTGAAATTGTGTGATGCGACAAGCTTCTGTAGTGCCTTGTTGAAAAAGACAAAAGGAATTCCTGTCGCAACTACAGAAATTCTGTTGTACGACAGAAATTGTTGACATTTCTTAATTGGGAGACATTTCTGACATTACGACAGAAATTCTGATTTCGCAACAGAAGCATTCTGTCGCGACAACAAGAGTTCTGAAGTCGGAACAACAGCTTTATATCCTGACTCCGACGTTACGACACCAATTCTCACATCGCAGCAGAAACATTCGGTCGCGACGGCCAAGAGTTCCGAAGTCGCAACAGAAGCGCTTTCCGTCGCGGTCCTTTAAAATTGTATGTTTTCGCATCGGTGGTGTACACTGTACTTTTCTCTTGCGCGGTATTCAATCGCGCTTCTCTGAAGCCGGCAATGTTGATGGCACCGACACCGGTATTAAAGTCGACGTGGCGAATAGTTATAATTGTGCCGTGACGACGCGGCACCAGCAACGCCCTACCGGCCTCCTCAAAATCGGCCGCTGAACAAAATCATACCATGTTTTTTTTTGGTAAGATGTGGCACACAGGCCTGTGGACTTACATGTGCTGTTACACTGACACATTAGTTAATTTCCCAGGAATATTTCACAAGCTTATGCGAAGCGGAAAAGAAGATTTGGGTTGTTCCACAAAGTTGCGTGAAAAGCTGTCTCGCTCGGGTCTCATTAATCTGGTACAGTGCTGCCGTGAGAAACCAGTATGCTGTCAGAAAGAACTCTCATCCACGAATGTTTATGTAGCTATTTTGCATTGAACACACGAATTATATGCGCGCTCAAAAGTGTAAAGAACGAGAGACTACTGTCGAAACTAGCAGTAATAACCCTAAAAGTCACCGTTGCCTATTTCTGAATTCCTTATTTAATATGGATATCGTACATCAAAATCGATGTTCTAGCACTGCACGATGTACCTGTCGATGGTACGAACACTCTTGCTCTTCTAGAAATGCGGCACTTGACGCCGTGGAGTGATAGCGGATCTTGGCTCTCAAAATGCAAATGTAAACATCAGCGCATCAGCACGTCGTACTATTCACATGGCCAAAACGTACACTCGAAAAGCATGTCAGCGGTGGTGCAGTGGTAAGATGCCGGGCTGGGAATCGTGAGGTCGCATGTTCGAATCCTAGGCGCAGACGTTTTTTTTTAAATTTTTTTTTTAACTTTTATGTTTTTCTTTTTTGTACTAACAAATTTACATAACCTTACGGACGTCTCTGTCAATTTTTAATTAAATATTGATCAAGAACTACAGAACTTTCTACTACAGGACGTCACACTACAGACAACAGAACTACAGACAACAGAACTACAGGCAACAGAACTACAGGCAACAGAACTACAGGCAACAGAACTACAGGCAACAGAACTACAGAAACAACGTCCCAAAATACGACAGACTGTTAAAATTTCCTGTTGTGTTTTTCAACTGGGATATAGAGTATTTTACAATACAGATCCGACAATCTGCTGGTATAATGATACAAGCATCCATGTGAACGTGTAGGCTGTTTGTTACACTTGAACACGAAAAAAAAAAGCTCATTAAGGTGTGAAGCGGCAAGTCGAGCGCACACGTTGAAGAAGAACAAGTAACCACGTCTGATTTTACGAGCCATTAAATACCAATGATGATATTGTTAGCTGTCCCGGATCTATATTTCTAGAAGTCCAAATACATACTTATTGCGTTTCTGAAGTACTCACTATAGATTCAAACAACACCTGGCACACTACGCTGCTACAGCAAACACACGACCGCAGCGGCATAGCTGATGCACGGCCTATACTTGTTTTTCTTTTTGTTCCAGCTTCATTAAAATAACTCCCAGTGAGCTTAAAGAACTTCCTTGACCGAGAAACCAGCATGCTGCTGCGTGTAGTGAAGCAGAATATCAAGCGATGCGTATAGGAAACGCGCACGATCGGAATGCAAGCGTAAATTTCCACTACATTGGCATTGACATTCCACTTTGTAGGCAGTAGAACAGTCCTTCTTTTTTTTTTTTTTGCTGCGCACGTTGGGAGTTGATTTTGCACATATATAAACGCCGGCACCGGCTTCTTTCTTGCCGTACACTACACACATACAGAAAGGGAGAGTTAGAAAGTCATATCTTCCACTTCTAGTAAATGCAGAGCTGACAAATGTCAACCGGCGCACAAGTGTTGCGCAGCAAAGTCGAACGCATCCGTGCATAATCCCCGAAATTTGCGCGGGTGGCGCAAACACGTCGGAAATTGTAGCACATTTCTCGCAAAGTTGCGAAAGGCAACTTATGTCCTGAACGTTTGAGGACCCTCTGGAATATGCAAAGCCGCTTAGTTGGCACACGTTGTGTCAAAAATTTCCTTCCTGAAAATGGCAATATGCTTAGCAGTACCTTTGCATAAGACATTTCATATCTTCTTAGGTCGTGGAAGCTGTAGCAGGGACGAGTCACACCACATCACCGAGCGTGTTACCTCTTGACCTTCTTCGTCACACCACTGCCTTACGTATGTCCTTTCGTATCGTCAATGAACATTGTTGTTAACCCGGCTGTCGGGCCTCTTACAAAAGCAACTTACTCGGCCTCATAAGCATTGCTCCTTGCTCAGTGGTTACAGCTAAGTACGGGAGCACTAGACTGTAAGAAGCTCTAACATCGTGAGCCCCATAATCGACAGCGTTGTGCGCTAAAGTTACAGTGCAGGCTTAATATCGAAGACGTTGTGCCTTTGCTTTTGCGAGATTTGCAGTGATGGTGAGAGTTTGCGCTGGCTGCTTAAGCTACACCGAGACCGACCATGCGCATTGCATTTAATGTCACTTGGTTTTAAAAAGTGGCTAATAAATCGACTCCATGCGCAAGGATATGCTTACACTTAGGTGAGCTGTCACATTTGTATTCATGGCGCTATCATTGTTTTCACTCAGAAAATGTTACATTTAGCACCCCGAGACCACACGGAGCCATTTTCTTTTTCTTTCGCGGTTCATTGTGCATTCAAGATATTATGATGATAAGTGAAAGCCTTCACGCACTTTACTCGATTTTTTTTTATTTCGGTAACCCAATCACCCTCAAATTGTTCTTCGTTGACTGGCTAATCCTCCTTTTTCATTTATCGTTTCTATCGTGCGCCGATAGAAATGTTTTAGAAGGGAGCCGGGTCTTTGGCTGTTTGATTGTACCTCCGCCCATTGTGAGCGCACGTCGGCTGTGCGTTTCGTATGTTTCGAATGGCTTCTCTGAAGCAGAATGTCGTACCTGGAAGCCATGTAGCACTCACCGACTTTCTGGATGAGCCGGGCTGAGTGCGCTGTTGCGCTAACAATGTGGCCGATAACGGCACGTTGAGACGCGGCTGCCTTCAGTGCGTTGTCGTGGATTCCTAATGCGACAGCGTTAAGGGCCCCGTGTCGCAGAAAATCCAGCGTCCCGCATCCAGCGTTGACCGTCGTTTCGAACAAAAAAATCATTTCCCACCACGCATAGCTAATAACGCAGTTCTTCCACGTAGCAAATTGAAGTTGCTGAACTAATTGAATTTCCCAGGGGAGACTGCCTCAGAAAAATTGTAGAGTACAACTTGCGCACAACCTACAAACATGATAGCGTCGAACTGCATGTAATGTGAATATACGACAAAAGATAATTCTGTTGCGCGTAAACTCAATACACAAATCCATTTTCCAGCCTTTCTACTGTTCATAGAGTGGCCAGGACCTCCGAGGCCAGCGCGCGCAAATCTCAGAGGCCATAAAGCGGCGCGCCCGGTTACTTGCAACACCTCCAGATGGCGCTCGCCTCCGCTGCATCGCCTGCACCCAAAACACCGTTCGCAATAGGGGATCAGAAAATTTGGACGTGTTAGTTCTTAGTGTTTTTTTCTTTTCTTTTTTCATTGGTTGACCTAGGTAGGATATCAGGCAGCATAGTAGCAAGAGCTTGGTGGCGCAACCCACAGCCCCGTTCCAAAGGGGACGCTCATAACATCCATCCATCAATCCATCCATCCATCGCGGCCCACGCGAGAATTGTGCTATCTGCCACTGGCAACCTTTAAAAAAATGGGGGAAGCGTTCGATGAAACACCCGGCATATATGTACAGGGTGTTCAAACTATCATGCACCAAGATGTAAAAATATGCAAATACCACGTAGCTGGACAGAACTAAGTTAATGTTGTTCGCCGTCGCTTGGAGATAGATATTTTCTCTGCATTCCGCCTAACTACATAATTGATCCTAATATTATAATAAGCTTCTGAAATATTAAAAAAACATGAAAAGTGTCAATGAGAATTTGTAGAGCAACATGAGAAACTTCTGATAGAGCTTTATGCTGGTCAATACGCGCTACATAAGAGTGTTTGTCCCAGCATGAAAGAATCGCGCTAATACGCGCAAAATTGTCGCGCGACTGGCCGCTCGAGGCACTTGTAAGCACGAAGTAAGCCGGGATCATAATTCCAGCTTACATCGATGCGTGCGTTAGACATTTAGATACAATGAATGCAGGCCCTGAACAAACCTAATGGCAAGTATACCCGTGGTATTGCGGGTGATGAGCGCTAGCTAGTGTAAATTGCGTTTTTAATGCGTAAGCATTCTTTGGCGAGTTCTCCAGCCCCATCACGTGAAAAGTTTAATGCCTTGTATCTGCACAAAAATGCCTAATTTTAAGACATATGCCATTTAATCGTTATAGTACCGCAAATGTAAATGACTGGTAGATTTATAAGCGATAAGGAACAATTTAGACTTCAAAAAACAAATAAAAGAATAATCTCAATCTTGCCGTGAGAATGGCCCGAAGAAGGCACTATAGCATCAATAATTTGAATTGCGTATTTTCCTAAAGACCCCATTCACGGTGATCCCATGGGCGCCGCCATATTTGATCACGTGGTGACGCGTCCATTGCTTGCCTCCGCTACTTCCCTGTTCACGATGGATGTGCGTGACGCTGTTTCGGCACAGCAAACCTGCGTTTCGGCGGATATAATAGACGGCTGGACGACACGAAGCTTTGGTCTCAGTTTGAGGATACGTAAGCATTGTCTGAGCATATTATGCCTTATCCAAATGGCGCCAGCCGCGTATATGGTGCATGTCCTAGCAGCGATGCTAGAAATATCTTTGAAGCTGTTTCAAGTGTTCCGGTAATAAATTAAATGAATATCAGTGTGTTTTCCTACTGGTTCTTCATTTGGCAAACACATCGAAGAAGGAGCTTGCCATGTTTCTGACTCTGTAACGTTCCTCGGTACGGTCACTGTCTGATTGCTTATTTTTTGCCTAATCGCTGCTTAACGGCTGTGCTAAGTTGCGGTAGATGTGTTCTTGCAGCGCGCAAAGCTTCGAACGTAAATGTTTAGTACTTTGTAATACCTAGTACCAATGACGTATTAGCGTAGGTCGCCCACTTACTCCATAGAACGTCGCGAAGCGTTCAGCTTCGAATATTTTCGGCATTTGGTGTAGGCGTGTCCCCCGTGCTTCGGCGCATTGTTTCAAGAGCACGCCTATTCACTCATCTCTTATACGTTGGCGATAGAGCAGGCATCAGTTTGCGTGCGAGTAGGGGTGAATAAGTAACATGCGAGAAACTTACTATGACAGGAAGCGGTGCTACTGCCTTTGTCACTGTGTAACGAACGGTACACACTCTTGCCGAGATTCCAGAGTTGAAGCCCTCTCTGTAGGAGAGGGCTTCAACGCTGTAGGATGAGTGGATTTGTTTATCCTCGAGGAAGGTCATGGTGTTGCCGACAACACAGGCAGTCTAGTCCTTATGTGGCAGCGGTCCGTGACCTTGGCCTCATAGATCCACTTCATTCCTCAATATGCCAGTCACTATTTTTGCAGCCTGCTCCTGCACACGTCTTCCCTCTAGCGTTGCACGTTCTGCAACACGAATGGAGCGCAGTGCATCAGTGAATACACAGTTGCCTTTCCGATAGCTAATTGCGAAGCACCAAGCCAGAAGCGGTAATAGTTTCGTATTTGTGTGTTTTCGCAGAGGCAACGTGTGGCGCGCCGTCGAATGCGCCCTCTCATTCCTCTATAGCAAACTGCTCTGTTTCTTTTTTTTTTCAGAGTCTAAACATTGGGCCTTCTCCTGTCTCTTTAGTGCGATTAGATCAATGCTTATTCTAAGTACTCATATCACCATTTCGTGATCAGTGGCTACTTAATTAAATTATATGCATTGCGCATAGAATAAACACTTCCTGGAAAATTAACCGCTACGCTTGTGTCACTTGTTTTCGGACCTGGCATTGTTGTGCGGTGCTCTTCGCTAATGAAAGGCCAACACTTGTCAACTTACACACTCTTTCTTCCCAATCTCCATTTCAGAATATTCGCTTTCGTTCTCTCCGGGTTCACCAGTTCTCTCATATGAGGGCGGTTTCTACACGAACGTCGCTCCTGTTGGATGGAATTTTTAGACTTTTGATTCTGCACGAAATCTCTCTTTTTCTCTCTCTCTCTTTCTCTTCCTCTCTCTCTCTATCTTTTTCTTCTCTTGTTTAAGAGCGTTAAGAGTTTGTCAAAATGCCCGTGAACACTATAACAGTGTTCTACAATCTGTTTGTCAGGCTATACGGAATGGGATATATTTTATATTTCTGCGTGTACTTCATTTCATTCCACGTGACATCCTTGCGTATGGTGTTAAACTGCAAATATCTAAGGTTTTGCTTTACCTGTCAGCCTACTTCGTGCATGCAGCACTTTAACGTTGTGGTGAAGCCGGCGACGCGCTGTACTCGTTGCCAACATTTACGAACCATAATATGACAATCAATCAAGCAAATAAGCAAAGTCTCACCTCGCGTGTGTAGGTGACATTGAAACAACCTTTAAAGGCAGGTGAGATGACGTATCGACTTCAAGCTATCCGGAAACCAAGAAGACCTGGTGTAGATAACGATGACAGATTCTAGGACCAGATTTAAAAGAAAAAGATGGAAGAATAAGAAAGAAACGAATCTGTGGTATAGCGGGCGGCCTACAGTTGCATGCGGGGGTAACCTTTCTCAAGGTTTCCGAAGTGCTTCATACAGCTTCCGCAGATTTGGTTCTTGTGTGGTCGCCGTGAATGTTCCAAAAGTTGCGCTTCGAAATCCTTGCTGGTGTTTACGGTATCGCTCCTGCCTCAGGCAAGCTCTTCATGTGTGGCAAAACTAAGCGATAGTCTCAAAAGCGACTTGTATATAGGCACAGATGATCTGCGAGCAAACTGTAACAACGTAACTAAAGAAGAAACGTATATATACACCAAGACCTGCGTTGGATAAATGGTAAATACGGAAGGCAGGATACGTGACTGCGCTTGTAGGTGGAGTCCTAGAAGCAAAGAGAGGGACATACTTGCAAGGTTGTAAAAGGTGAGCGTCGGTTTATGAAACGTGCCTAGGCTCTCGTCTGCTGGCTCTCAAAAGCACCGTTTCCGCAAACATAATCTGTATACGCTAGGCGGTGTCAGTCTTGCCGGTAAGCGTGCTGTTCAAAATTTTACGTGGCGTGTGGTTATTTATTTTGCTGCTGAAACAGGCCAGATTCAACTTCTGGATGCAAGGCGCCCGTGGCCAAAAGGTGAGAGTTCCTGTCCGAATGTTTTCTTCTTGAGCGTTTTATGCGAAAGCAGTTAGTATCCCTACAAGCGTATAATAATACTCAGTGGTATATGAACCGCTGCCGGTGAGCATGAATGCACTCCGTGGTGTCGGTGCAACATTTCGCACCGGCCTTGTTAATGTCATTATGATTCAGCATGAACTATATAGTCTATTTCACCTCGTACTTGGACGCTGGAGTAGCGCTGGTATGGTGCATTACGCGCAACGAAGGCCGCCTTAGCCTTTGTCAAAAACACCAGCATCGACCATAAGCTATATATTTTTTAGTTGGTGCAAGTAGAAAAAGTGTGTATCGTTGTGTAGGTTGCGTGCATACGTACTACGTATGCATCTGGTATTTCATATGTCACACCCCTCACCTAGAGTTCGGCATGCTATAGGCGTATGGCCAGGAAAACGTATCCAGCATCAATGCAACAATGTTTGTCAGTCTATCTTCTGTAGGTGACCTATTGATAGTAAGATCTAACCACCAGACGAGGTGAAATGCAGGTTAATAAAATATATCATGGTGTTATAGATTTCGATATAGTACGCGGATAAACACAAGGCTTCTAATTAGCCTTAAACCATATATTGTGTTTTTTCTTCTTTTTAACGGAGGTCGTTCTTTCAGTCCGCCCCTTTCAATGTAGTATCTGTTTCCGGTAACCAAGCCTGCAACCTCGACTTGCGTAGCGGAACACCACTACGACTGTGTCATACTTGAGCATATTGCACGTTACTCAGAATACTATATTTTTAAGTTCGAACAATTTTTTTTTCACACGAAGCAGAAAGTGCGATTCCGCCTCTTGAGGTAGGTTTCCTGACGAGGCGGAGTTTATTGGCACAACAAATCGCAATGTGCAGTTTGATTAATGTAAAAAAATGTCATTAAACAAAACTATCAAATTATTTGCAATAAGAAACATTTTCCGATTGCGATGTTGGAAACGAGAAGTAATGAAATAATGCCTGCTTAACAGAAATCCTAAGACCATTGCCACTTTCGAAATATCCGTCCGCAAAATCTGCTAAAAAATGCATTCCCATTACATTTAAGATCATCGCCAATTCGCTCATGAATGCTTTTATAAAACCGTCGGCTGTAACGCTCGAGTATATTGTAGCACTGTTTAAAGTTGCCTTTTAAAAATATGTGCAGATCATATAATTTATGTTAAGCGTACATGATTTAACTACTGCTTGGTTTCAGTTTCTCAAATGGAACATATGAGCCACGACGTGAATAATTAAAGAGGTAATTAGTGAGCCTTCCTAATTAGCAACCTATGCACTGCGATTTGTCGCACAAGTAACGCTCGCTTCTTCCATAAGTGCACCTGAACGCATGCTTGTCGCCGGGAAGCTTTCAATAAAGCTCTGCTTGAACAAAAAAATGACGCAGATCCAAATCACACGCTGGAATCTTCTTGAAGCGAAGCTTTAGTCGAGCACGTGACGAAATGCCACGCAACTGAATGCGACGCCTACAATTGTGTTTGTTTTCAACATTTTTTTAACGTGTAATATTATGCAGCGCTTATGCTTACGCCCCGCTCAGGTTACAACTTCCAATTTCGTGCAATATTTAGGTTTTATGCACGGAACCATTCACAAGCAATGCCGAAATGCAAAACTCCAAATGAGGCAGGTGCACAGCGTAAGACTTGGAATGATTTCAACTCGAGCGAGTTGGTATAGGCGATTCATGCTACTGAAAGGAAGGCGCGCACTGAGGAACACAAGAAGAAAGGAAAGGCGTTTGTATTCTCCTTTTAGTTTTGCCCTCATTCTTGGGTTCACGTTTACACAACTCCCTTTCAACAACAGTGCGAGATGACGATGTCGTCGCAGTGATTACAGAGGACGGAAACCGTGTATGATAGTTGTCGAGGCAAATGAATGTTGGTCGGAGCTGTATGCACAGCGAAGTACGACACATGTCTGAAATTGTTTAATCGTATATATTGAAGGATTCGATATAGTTTAAAGATTCCAAAGATAAGAAAACGAAAGCAGTTGTTGAATAATAATAATTCTGTGGTTTTACGCACTATAATCACGATCTGATTATGAGGCACACCGTAGTGGGGGACTCCGGAATAATTTGGACAACCTGGGGTTCCTTAACGTGCACCTAAATCTAAGTACACGGGTGTTTTCGCATTTCGCCCCCATCGAAATGCAGCCGCTGTGGCCGGCATTCGATCCCGCGACACAGTTGTTGAATACCACGCGCTATTTTAGTAAGAGGTCTGCGTCCTTTATAGATGCGTATGAGCCAACATTAAACATGTACAGGTCTTATGTCGTTGTTGGTCCTTGATTATGCAGGACAGCAGTGCGCGTACGGGTGCTGCATTATCGGTCAACATTCAAATCTGCGTAAGTCATCCATCTGTCTAGAAACGTTAATTATGCTGCGCCAAATACCGGTAGTTAAGGCGAGCAAACCTTTCCTTAAAAAGAACGAATTGTGACTACAAAGCACAGAAAGATTGTGGCGCATCAACTGCGTCTCACTTGAGAGACTACGCCAATTTGCATCCTTGACGAGCCAGTGCAGTGCCTAGAAGGGCTAGCCAATGAAAGCCTAGACGTAGTATTCATTCTTCGTTGACCTGTTTGCTTGCTTTCATCTTCCTCTCTGATTCGCCGCAGCTAAATCGATAAAGCGCTCATGGTGTGTGGCCGCGGTGCTTGATAATCCCCTCTAGGCTTGGAATAATAGGACTAATTGACTTCCTCAGTCTTCAACGCCCCTCCGGTAATCTCTATCAGCATTCCTCAGCCCACAGAGGCACTGCAAGGTCATATTAAAGTGGCACCTGACTCCTCATGCGATTCGTATTTTTATCTGTTCGTGTAGGTTGCCCATTGATTGCGTGTATGCAATATAAGATTCCAGCTTGGCCGTTAATATTTAGATCAACAATACAAATGTGGCATTTCTCTTTGTCAGCAAACAATATTACACACACACACGCAGTGTTCTAAATTGTGAAATATGCCCTGCAATGTAGCAGTTTTCTCTCTTACGGACATTATTTATGTGTTCAGTGCATTGCTTTGTATGCGCCGTTCATTCCTGATCCTCGTCTGCGTTTCACAGCGGAAATCTACGTGGAATAGTATGTAGTATGGTACCCTCACTGCGCCGCATGGCAGTTGACCGCGAGTTTCGGAAGTTTTTGGGCAGATCGTCATCATCGTGGCAGGTTTCTTGTGCGCAAGGGAAATGATAAACCAAATAGATTTTTGGTTGTTTCTTATATATATATATATATATATATATATATATATGTGTGTGTGTGTGTGTGTGTGTGTGTGTGTGTGTGTGTGTGTGTGTGTGTGTGTGTGTGTGTGTGTGCGTGTGTGCGTGCGGCTGTTATTATGATCATATGAAGCAGTATAATGTATGACTCAACAAACCGGCAGGTTATGACCGAATAGGAGCGCTAGATATAAAGTACAATTTATATCGTATTCAAAACATGCTCTTGTTTATCTTAAACGGATGTTTTGAAACAGGTATAAAGCCGCATGGTTTAAAGACCTCAGTAATTACAACGATTATGTATGCAAAAATATTGATCAAGATAATATTGTGCTTGGCCTTTCCTTAGATCTGACAAGAGCTTTTGAACCCATAGAACACAACATCATGATATACAAACTAGAAAGTGGAAACTAGAAACTAGACATTACAGACAGTACGCTCCGTCGTACGACTTGCTGAATGATGGTTACCCGTCATTTTGATGATCAAATGCTTGGAAGTTGAGCAGCTTAGATATTTCGCGTCATTCCTCTGTAAGGTATCTTACAGTTCGACTAGCGTCAATAAAGTTTCGTGTCTCATGGGTTCGAACTTCTGAGGTGGATCCGCATGCATCATTTTATCAGATACGCTGAAGAAATGGCGCGTGCCAGAAGTATCAGCACCACCTCCTGTCTGAGATGTCCAATACACAGAAGAAACGCTTAGTATTCTTCGTGAAAAAAAATGAAAAAAGAAATACAGTGAGATCACTTCCCATACTCCCAAATGCCACTGGGGCAATGCAAATGGGTCTTCGCGTTTCTGCTGTCGTCTTGTTTCTTTTCAGTGCTACATCAACCCCCCCCCCCCCCATATACTTTCTCACATGTATTCACATCATCTGTCGAGTAATCCTGCGCTGAGGGCTAGCAACAAGATGCAAACACAAAAAGCTGAGTGATCCAAATACTGTTTTTCAAAACATCTACAGCAGCGTCATGTGTTTGAACACAGGTCGTCAGTGTAAGAAAGTTTGAATATTATTAACGCAAAAAGTTTCACTAGAATCTTCAGATTGTATGTGATAATATTTTCGTGCAAAAGAAAAGTTAGATGCCCAGATGTCCTGTAACGATAATGGGAATATAATTGAGGCACCAAAAGTGGACGCTCGTGATACACGCAGTAATATTTGATCAACTGAAAACTTCGTCACTGTCAGCAGATATTTCTCCTTAACATAGGAGTTCTCGTTACCGAATCTGGTTACCAAAAGTAACGAGATTTCGTTTTTTTTTCGTGAGGTAAGAACGGTAGCTAATATCGACGTGCACCGCTAGACGCGCGCATTGGAGTATCGTTTCCGTCAGTTAGCCAAATGACGTCATGTGCCGTCAAGTTTCGCCTCCTGACTTCACTTTCTTTCGATCCTCTGTCGCCTTCAGCGTCGGTTTTGTGTTGTCAGACACAAGGAACAACATAATGCTTATGAAGTTTTGTCATATCCTTGCAAATTTACTTCCACACCAAGGAGCTTGTTCGTAATAAATTCGCATCACCAGTTAACAGTCAACTGGCATTTTTGCGTTGAAGTGCCCAAGTGGTCGCTTGGTGCAGCTCGTCGAAAATGCCCGAACCTGTGGAACCCAGCAGATGGTCCATTGCACCGCGGCAATGTTCTTGCCCACACAACACTCTGCGTGCGTCACTTCCTGACTGAAGTTGGATGATAACCAGCATCGTAACTCACCCTATCTGCTTACCACACCTTACGCAATGCAAGTTCTTATCCCCAAGAAAGAAACAACAGCTTGAATGAAAGGGTTTTCAAGGTGTGGAGGAGATAACGAAGACAACAATGGAAGCATGGAGAGTCATGACATTTTTTTATAGTTTTATTCTTAAGTCTTTAATTTAATCCTAGATTTTAGTAAAATCATTCTTAACAAGCTAATCTGCTTTGATTCTAACGTACCTGTTCCAATTTATTGTGTTCTTATATTTCATAGAATTCTGATTTCCGATTTTATTAAGAACTGCATGGTTCCTCGCCAATCTGCAAGAATGGTCATGTGCCAATAAACCTAAGACGGGACGCTAAGATATACAGATTGTGAGAGTTCCATAACTGTTTTGAACGATGAATGAGGCGGTGGGACAAGTTTATTGCGTCTCAGAGAGACGACTGTAAACCTGATTAATGTCTCCTAATGTTCGAGATCATCATAATGATTAAATTATCGAAAAAATAGATTCCCGTTACCTTTGGTTTCCCCCTCGTATACGCCATTCTGAATACTCGAAACTAATACGTAGTGTCTGAAGTCAACTTAGTTTGTTCTTGTGAAAAAAAAAAAAACCCGATGATTCCTGATGCAACCTTCGGAACATTGCTTAATTACCTGCTTCTCGTTTTTCCTTTTCACCGGTAAAAAAAATATAAACTGAAAAAATTACGTACCTTCCTTTAAACAAATCCGGCATGTGAGAAGAGGTGCGCGATGTTTCTTGGCGTTCCTTCCCTGCATCGAGAATCGACTGCCGCTAGGTGCTTTGTTTTCACAACTCTAGTCACCAGCCGTGTCTATAGCGAAAGACAAACAACCCGTGTCCTTTATCGGCCTGTGCAGACACGCTATGGGCCGTTTGGGCTTCGGCGCGTGTCTGCTCACCGCAATGGTGTTCATCCTGCAGCCCCTTGTTCGCCGTTAAGATGGGCGACCGAAGAAACGCAATCTCGTTGCTCCCACCAGAAGCACGTTGCCGTTTTTAGACCACGACTGGCCACAACACATGGCCAGTCACCGCTGTGCAAACAGATGCCGTTTTCGAAGTTATATTATGAATGACTCATTTGTGCAGATGCGCATTCTAGCACTTGGTAACGAAGGCACGCACGAGGGAAACAACATAACATATATAAAGGATTTCGCAGACAGCGCCAGAAGACACAGTTGCAATACAGGTGCCATTTGTGAATGGCCCAAAAGTATGCTGCGTTTCTCGTTTTGAACTCCTCATTTCCCAATAGGTCACAATTATGATGTACAGGTCGCGATATTAAGTCCGTCGGTACGCTGAAACTTCAGAGCAGGAAGTCAAGTGCGGCTAGCTACGGTGCCTTTTTCATGCAAAGCTTTTTTTTTTTTGCAATGAACGATCTTATCCTGTGTCAGAAATAAAAGAAAATATTGAGCAGATCAAATGAGCGATTGCTTCACCCCCCTTCCAAAAAAAAAGAAAAACATACGTATTAATGTACGGGGCCATCTCTTTTGTTCTTTCAGAAAGATAGCAAGAAGCGAGCACAGTGAAAGGAATGAGGGAGTTCTGTCAGCAGTGAAAGAGATGAAAAAACACAGAAAAACGAAAAGAAGAGGGCTGTACAGGCCTAGTAAGCCTTTTCAGCGCCCTTTGTTTGGGTTTCTTACTGAAATTAAAAGAAGGACACGCCGTAGTGCAATCACTGCGCCGGCTTAGTCGGATAGCAATAAAAACTGGTGACAGCCGTCATTGTAGGCGTTTAAAATGAATTAGTAAGCCCAGGCATTTCCTCGTGACAAGCACCACTCCGGCTGCATTGCTAGAACAAATGGCGTGGAAAATATACCGTAGTATGACACTAAGAGAAGGAACAATTTCTATTGGTATTGTTATTGTGTGTGTGTGTGTGTGTGTGTGTGTGTGTGTGTGTGTGTGTGTGTGTGTGTGTGTGTGTGTGTGTGTGTGTATGTGTGTATGTGTGTGTGTGTGTGTGTGTGTGTGTGTGTGTGTGTGTGTGTGTGTGTGTGTGTGTGTGTGTGTGTGTGTGTGTGTGTGTGTGTGTGTGTGTGTGGTTTCCTTCGGCAAGCTTAGCGCAATTTTAGGCAAGGGTTACAACTCCAATCTTGTTCATATGCGTATTCGTTCTATGCTTTTGGCCCTAATGAGGCATGACTGAAACACTGCGCCATTTATAGGTGGTGCGACGAAGGACTCATGTTCGACCTGTAGCATATCTGCCGAACACTCGTATGAGTGTTGATTTGCTATCTTCCCGGTCTCAAAGGCCAATTTTGCGTTACCGCCGATGTGATGGAACTAATACGAGTTCAATTGTTAAGTCTTGACTCACTATATACAAAGCCTTTGCTAGATCGAAGCAAAACCAGCTATATTGTGAGCACTCAGACAAGAAAGTAGTTGGCGTGCATTTGGGGATAACGTTTCGGCCCCAACCATACGAAGCCTATGCAAGAATCTACGGCGAAGATTGGAGATATGGCAAGACTGAGCTGTTCATGTAAAGCATTCGTACAAAGTACCTGTTACTTCCATCTTGAGAACGGATAAACTAATGTTCCTTTTGCAGTAGACGCCTTTTGTGGGTTTATTTGCAGTTTATTTTTACTTCTTCGACCGTTCCATTTCAGCCTGATAACCTGCGATTCGGGCCGGTACATACGTTATACATGAGACAGTGCATACAACAAGCAAGAAGCTTGAAGAGAATACGACCACGAAGGCTGAAGAGCATACTCAACCAGCCACGCACCGCTTTGATTAAGATGGGCGTCCCAGTTTTAATAAGCTTGCGATATATCTCCCAAGATTCTTCAAGCCATGGCGTACTCTCGAAGGATTAAATTCATAATTGAACATGACAAGACGATCAGTTGTTTCGCAAGAGCGTCAGTTGACTCTTACTGTGCAGAATGTTTTCATATTTGTGCACTCGAAGTTGGACAAAGCCAATCAACATGTACCGAATATTAACGCTCGTGCTTTTGCTTGCGACTAGCTCGCGCCAACTTAACGCTGATGGAATCGGGAAAAGTTGGATGGTTTTCATTAAAAACAATAAGTGACTTTGTCTCACACACGCGCAAAGACAAAGAAAAAGCAGAGTAAGCAAATGATTTATTGCTCTAAAGAAGAGAGAAGTGGCGCAAGGAACTTTGGACAGGCGCCCAGTACCGCCGTTCTTGATTCACATAAAGATTAGATTAGCGACAAGCGTGACGCCGCCCGTTCCTACACTGATTTCTCGATTTGTTGGAGTCGCAGTCGTCAGACAAAAACTGGGGGACGAGCGGAGCTGTATGCCGGTGTGTAGTTGTTTGAAGCTCTGCTTTTGGTGTTTCGTGTAGGGTCACTAAATAATGCAATTAGGAATGACCACTTTTAGCTACCTAAAGACCACTGAGACATGAAATCACTTAGCTCTCAGGCATTGTAGGGATAAAATTTTCGTAGTTTCATGGGCGCGATTTCAATCATCATCATCATCATAATCATCATAAGCATCATCATCATCCTGATTACGCCCACCGCAGGGCAAAGGCCTCTCCCATACTTCTCCAACAACCCCAGTCATATATTAAATGCGGCCATGTTGTCCCTGCAAACTTCTTAATCTCATCCACCCACCTAACTTTCTGCCGCCCTCTGCTACGCTTCCCTTCCCTTGCAATCCAGTCCGTAACCCTTATTGACCTTCGGTTATCTTCCCTCATTACATGTCCAGCCCATGCCCATTTCTTTTTCTTGATTTCAACTAAGATATCAGTAACCCGCGTTTGTTCCTCATATCCTCGTTAAAGAAATATAGATCGGTGTGTCACCATTACATTGCACAACATATTTCTAGATATAGTAAAGATATGTCAGAGAGAGACCAGGAAAACGAATCGAATCAGTTTTGCAAAAAAGCAGGTAAACAATATCGAATTGGGTAATAGGAATTATCATTGTAGCCAGCTTTAGGGAAGTTTTATGCTTATACCTTATACTTTCCACTCGGAAATTGAAAATACATTCTGTGATTTTACTTCTCAAAACGACAATTTGATTATGGGTCTCTTATGGATAAGTGAATGTCTGCGGATACATATCAACGTGAAACATGCACCTAAATCCAAGTACAGAGTAGAGTACCTCCGAAAGTCCAGGTATTGCTCCCCCAAATTATTGGTCTAAGGACACTCATCCCCGAGAAGGGAGTGATTTGCAAGCTCATTCTTACTCAAGTGTTCCAAGCTTTCCAATACAATAAGATTAAGAATTACGCGACGGTTGAATTGCACAGTTCAAGAAAGCAGCATTCATCGTCTCGTTTATATTCCAAGATGGCGTTGAATACGCGTATATTTAACTTACCGCAGATTATTCTGCCTTAAAAACAATGCCACCTGACTCGGAGAAAGCGAAAATTTTGTATGCGCGTCTATATTCACCCGGCTAGGCGACGTATCCGCAATTCATCACTTGGAAGGTCTCATATGCTGATCTGCAGACACACTCAATATGCATACGTTCCATATAGTAAAGGTACATAAAGTTCACTATAAGGGGGTTTTAATAGGACAGTGTCCCTGCTGAGAGAGGTATTACTTAGGAAAAAAATTGAGAGAAAAAAGATTGTCTGAGACACTTAATGCTACCTACGTGTAGTAATGCGAACGAATTATGCCAGTTGCGGACCTTGGACAGTTATGAACGTGCTCATTTCATGCACTCATGACGTGGCGCCCCCTCCACCTCATTGGCGGCACCATCACGTGCCCGACGACGTAAGCACCTGGCCCACCTTTTGTATGCCGATAATCGTCGAGCGGCCGTGTCGTCGGAGAAGCGTCATCTCGTACCTCGGAGGTCCGGGTTCGATTCCCACCCAGAGCAAATTGTAGGAAGTTTTCTTTCTAAAGCCATTACTTTGCTATGTTTACTGGAACCTCCCCGAGAAATTTCACGTCAGTCTGAGCATTTTTTCACGCTTACTATTTTTATTAGTGTTTGCGTCGTCGGCCATTTTGGTACCATCTTTCGGTTAAGCCGCGACGTTGACGGATTTTCGCGTAATGGGGCAGGTAATTTTTTTCCATTAAAACGGTGGCGCCTTTTCTCAAGCGATAAATCAGTAGTACCAAAATTGACTGAAATGCAAAAAAAAAAGCCTTTTCAATATCGACGTGAAAATATTGGAGACAAAGGTAAAATAGGTATTGATTTGTTGTTTAGCACAGTTGATGGGGTCTCCGACGAAAGAGGAAAAAAATAAACACACACACACACACACACAATGTCATACGATCCCCGCGAGAGACACACCGAAGCACATCCATTTGGTCTTCAGAAAATGCACACGGGCCGTCGTGGCCCGTTATATGTTACTGTTCATTCCGGAACACACTGTCAACGTGCACAAAAGCGGCTCGAAAAGCATGGAGCTCACTCGAGCTCGGCGTGTCTTCTCCTCCCGACACGGCTTTCTCCGCGAGAGCCTTTATGTGGCCGTCGATATTCGCCACCCCAAATCCCCTTTTTCCAGTTTCACTTCATTGGTTTTTCCATCATTATTTCTTTTCGTGAGCACTTTTCAACGAACCGTGAGAGTGTTTTCGCCCTTGCGGTATATCCCAGAGCCACGTGTCCTGGCTCTTCTTACGGGCCACGCTTAACACCGCAGGACGATGCGCGCGAACTTTCTTGGCTTTCCTACATAAAAGGAGCTTTCAGTGCACGCGGTGGCGTTTCAACAATGATCCCCTATAGACGTATGTCATGGGAAAGCCGAAAGCTTCTCCTTTCTCCTCCGTTGCATCCAAGTCCCTTGTTTTCCTTGGATGCACGAGCGACGATACGAAACTGCGTCAGCGATGAGCCGGTATAACAGCGGCTTTTACGCTGTCTCGCAGTGCGTAGATTCGACACGCACTCTAGGCACCGGTAGACTGTACTCCTCCGCTCCTTCGGTCAATATTTCTTCTTATTCGTTCCCTATTGTAAGCTAGTAGTAGGCTAAAGGCAGTTAAAAAGACTAGAATTCTTTTCATTTTATTCCTTTGTCTTTCTCGTTCACATTTATTCAGAACGCAATTGTAACCTATACGAAATTATACAGAGGGGCACTTGCAGAGGAGAATATGATACGTACCGAACTACCAAATATTTCTGACATGCAAAAAAAGGAAACAAGAAAACTCAGTGAATAAGGATGACCAGCGAAGCTTCATATCTGGGCCCCTTAATGGCGAACTGCACCTCCACCGTGGGTCGGCCCGGCATTTCAGTATCTTCGGTATCGGCCCACGTATGGGGAGTGTTTAACATCTGCTTCACTTACGCCGCGGGTCGTCCCGGTAATGTACTATCTTCGGCACCGGCAAACGTATGGGGAGTGCTTAACGCCTGCTCCACTTCCGCCATGGGTCGGCCCGGCGTTGCACCATGTTCGTGATTTTTTTTCTGCACGCAGACACAATAGTGGGGAATTAATGTAGTCCTTAACAGCCTCCCTATTTAAAAAAATTTAAATAAGAACTGATATAGTTGCGTTGGGCATAGTGGGTAAAATGTAGGACAGATCGACTTAGAGAAATAAATACTGTTTAGTTTAAAAACATTAAAATATTATCTCAGTGCCCTTCCACTCTGTGAAGGGCGACCAGCAAAGCAGTGTATGTGGGCCCCTTACTGGCGAACTGCACCTCCGCCGCGAGTCGGGCCGGTGTTGCACTATCCTCTAGATCGGCTCAGGTATGGGGAGTGCTTAACGCCTGCTTCCACTCCGCCGTGGTTCGGCCGGGCATTGCGCTATCTTCGAGATCGGCCCACGTAATGGGGATTTTTTTGCTTACGACACGAAAATTTCCTTGCACGATAGAGGTATACAGCGTCGCTGTAATCTAATACCTTAGAATTGGTGCAGACATCGGTCAGTTGGTATCTAGGAAACGAAAATCTATCCAGCTAAAATGAGGTGGCATTAATAATGACAGAAAGACGCACTGAGGAGCACGTGGCGCCACCACTTCATTAGTATTTTAAGACGAAGATGTCATATCCGTCATACTTATTCAAACGACGTATGTTCATCGTAATTTATTTTGTCACGCCTTCATTTTCTTTTAATGTTTGGCCGGGTCAATGACAGGTATGCATCTTGCCGCTTCACTAGGCTAATAGGCACACATGCTTTATTATGTATTTCTTTTTTGTGAGTGTGTCGTCTTGTCCTCATTGCTATCGTTACCATAGTCATATGGCAATACGGTCATTTTCAAACTGGCCTGCTACGTAGAGTAGCAGGCCAGATGCTCCATTATCCGGCCGACCTCTCTACAATTTCCAATCATTAAAATACTTCTTCTTCTTATTCAAACTACAGTGGTCGATTGTGGTTGTTTTGTGCGGCCTGGTGTGTGCGCGGAGTGGTCGTTCTCTCGTTCTCCCCTTCTTTTTCTCTTTCGATTCCCCCTTTCTTTTATTGAGAGTGCAGTGTAGCAGACCAGAAGCTCGCCTGGTTGACACCCTGCCTTTCCTCTCTTTGCTTTCTGTCTCTCCAACTACAGAAACATAAAATAAAGCTACAAAAGCGCACAGAACACCAGCCGCCTCATTATTTTAACATTGCACGAGGTGCACTGCCACTATCCTCTAAGAGCCAAATGTAGTAACAAGAAAAAGTTTATTTTGCAAGGAAGACTAGCAGGTAATAGCGGCGCACAGCAGAAAGTAACGGCATGCCAGAAGCTAAAAAACAATCGCATGCTGCCTTTTTGACCGCGCAGATGTTTAAGAAATGTACATTCCCACTAACTTCTGACACAGCGATTCTGCTACGCGCGTGTGTTTTGTTTTCGCTTTAACCTGAGAGACTTGCTGCCTAATGTGAACATTCGGTTCTTACGGCTAAGTCAAAAGCAGCACGATCAATAAACGTTTTTACTTCTGCACGCAAGATAGAGTTTTTATGCGCATTCAATTCAGCAAACTGCTTCCCTTGGTAGATCTGAAACCACTTACACGGATTCCAGTGGCACGAAGAAAAAACAGCCGCCCTTACTTATAGGGAAAGTACATCGCCGAAGGATCTATCCCAGAAGGAGAAAACAAACAAACAAAACAGAAAAGAAAGTAAAGGAGCGGCCAGAGTGTTCTTCCAGAGCAAGCGAGAGCACAAAGACGAAATGAAGGCTGCCGGAAATGCCGACTGGCTTTTCGTAGCAGGGACCAGAACAGACAGATGGCAGGGCGCCGTGTTTTTTGGGGCCCCAGCTCCTGCCAACGCCAGCGGTTTCGTACAGCGCGACAGCATTTGCAGCCGAGTAACCGATCAGTTGCAGCTGCAATGCCACAGAGAAGCGGCGAACTTTAGCTGAGTGTTTAGCGTAACCTTTGATGATGTCACGTCCATTCATTGTACTACGCGTCGGTGCAACTTTCAGCTACGTTTCAACGACGTTATTGACGGAAAGTTCATGTCAAAACAGCCTTCTATACTTGGTAAGGAGGCGTCTCTTGCTTGCTGAGCCTACAAAGGCGCGCCGGAGTTGTGCCACCGTTGGCGCCATACAAGAAAGCCAGTCTTTTTGAACGCTGGTACACGTTACACAAGCACACACATTATCTGATCTGTAGGCACATAGATTACCTAGAAAATGAAGGGAGTGGGAGGAGGGCCTAGATAATAGATCAACGTTTTTTTTAGCTCACGTCATGACAAAATAGATTCGCTTCCTCAGGAAATATCCGGCCGAGAACATCCGGTTTTCCATCTTGCCTGAAAAGAAATGGGTCTTGTGTGGGGCTACATTCAAGGGCACTCTGCTTTAGTTTTGATCACATATCTCAATGTCCCACGTAGGGCCACGCCCATTTGCATTGTGCGCTACTTAGGTTGTACATCACGCCAAGCTAAGCTTGATTGCACACACAGTGATACCTACAGCAGGCGCCCTCTATTTCGGTGGCTATTGTTTGGTTGCAAGGTTCGTTATTCTCAGTTACCTTTGTGGGAAATGATTTAGGAGATTGCATGTGCCGCAGTCAAAGGAAACGTTTTTATGCACGAGCATGTTTACTACGCTGCTGATAAGCGGTACAGGACATATACAAATACAAGGACGTTAATAACCAGCGAGTATCCTTGAATAGCCCACAGTTAGTGAGTTTTATGACCAAGGCGGTAGACAGAGAAACATAATGAAAAGAATACCCAAGGAAGAAAAGTGCGCTAAGTCCAGCGTTACACAAAAGAAAGAGAAAAGGGTGAAGAGAAGACAGGGACGTTAAGCGTTAGGATATATCTCCGGTTGTCTACATTATCTATAAGGAAGGGAGAAGAGGCTCTAAGGATTAAAGAACGGAAATAAGAAGAAAAGGAAGAAATCAGAATAAACAAGCTAGGAGTATCCATGTGGGCACGATGGCCCACTTTTTCAAAACGCTATGTAGTCGCACTCTGCGTCCTTCTCACATAGACATACAACGTGGCATAGGGCACTGCACCACCCAGTGTCACGCAGTAGCAACTTGTAACGCTAATAATCTTGTCTCTTCTGGTTAGCATAGCCGGGCTAACTTTATAGCCGCTCACGCTGATGTCTGTGTAGGCCGGAGTCGAAAAACTTCAGTTTCTGTGAAGGGGCGATTGTCCAGCTAATCTCACATGGAAGAAAGCGCTGTTTTTTGCTGGTTGGAGCGAGGCCACTCACGAAGGTGTGCGATTGCTTCACTGCAGCTGCAAGGGCCATAAAGTCAGCTATTGGTCATTCCTACAAGAAAGAAGTAATGCTTTAAATTGGAATCCTAGGGATGAATGCGTCCGTCTATTTATTAGTCCGGCTGAATGCTCTTTCGGCTAGTAGGCGCATAAAAGGTTTTTCGTTGCGTCGGCTATCGGAGAGAAAGAGAGAGAGAGAGATAAAAGGATGGCAGGAATGTTAACCAGTCAAGAGTCGGGTTGGCTACCCTGTGCTGGGGAATGGAGAAGTGGAATAGAAAGAAAGGAGAGAAAGAGAGAGATGGGGGTAGAGTGACGTGGACGAGCAGTACAACAGAGTCAAAGGTGCACGCTCAAGCCAGACGTTCTCAGAAAGCACAAAAGACTCTTTAGTGCCTTCTCAGCCAATAATTGGTGGGGACGATATTCTAGTATTGTCTGTTCCCTCAGAACACGATCATCTACTTTGCTGAATGCGTTAATCATAGACTGTCTTTGCGCTTCAAAATGAGAACAGTGGCACAATAGGTGGTCAATGTTCTCCTCGCAGCCGCAGACATCACATGCAGGACAATGTGTTCCGAGAACAATTTGCAAAATGAAAGGTGTTCCACTTGTGTGCCTGCAAAATCTTTGTTTTCAGGAGAATTCAATATTGTCCGCAAGGAAGTTTGAAGCCCTCATACATTTATAGGACACACTGATCTGCTCGACAGGTGGTAAATACTCCAGTGACAGCGAGAGAGACACTAGAAGCTGACTGAATAAGAAGTTGAAGTAATAATGCCCCGTGAACACTCAAAACTCGAGCCAACATTTACCCCCTGCTAATTCTTTATCATCATCATCATCAGCATCATCATCGTCATCATCATCATCGCCATCCTATTATATGTCCATTGCAGGACGAAGTACTAGCGTAGTGAAGTGTACACGCGATGAATGAAGGCCCACCCGCATTAAAATGACAAAACAAAGGATGCGAGAACAAACAGCTTTACTGGACGAAAATTTGATTCCCAAAGCATAGGACCATATCTCATGGCAGTGTCGTATCAGATACGTTCCGTCGACTAAACTCATTCCGAACGCCAGCATATGAAGCAGACACGTATCGTTTGCCACAGGTAAATTGGGTCACTGAGGAAATCGTGCCTCTATGTTAGGCCAAGAAAGCAAGTGCCGACCATGTTTGGAGTTCGAAATGTCCCAGTGAATATAGTATTAATTATATTTCTCTCGGTACAACTAGCAGCCTTCGATCAGCCTGCAAACCAATTTACAGTCGGCGGGCTCCACGATAACATGCAAATGAGTCCCACACCGAATTAGAATGAATGTGACACGGAGTTTTATACGGGCTGAGACTTGAGGCTATGCGCAGACATGAGTTAAAAAAATGAAAAGCCTAGGACACTTTAACTTCCTTCTTATAAAAGTAACATCAGAAAGACAATGGCGAAACTGACATTAAACACTTTGCTACATTGTTTTAATGTTATTTTATTATTACTAGTCTAACAATATAATTTACTACATGACCTCATTGGGCAAGGAAATTAGTAAATCGATTGTAGCGCAGTGTTTATTCCCGTGTTACCTCTGATATAAAACACCTATTCAATACGTTTCTTTAGCAAAGCAGGATACAATGGACGGCACGAAATAAATATTACATACATTGCATTATGTCGCCTTCGTGCCCATCAGTTCACGGACTGGACTGGCTGAGCCTGGTGACTGGTCATACGACGAGTTGAACTCCTTTCTCGTCATCATGTACATGATAATGTACGTGATGCATAAAATTAGTGCTGCCCCTCACCCTCCGCCGCAATATTTCTTTTTATTACGCAGTTTCATTTGCGTTATCCTTATTTTTATCATACTGTATACAGCCGCGCAGTATAAGGAAGTGGGTCATAACGCAACGCTCAAAATAGACACGCGTTGGAACGTTACGTTCCTGTCTACCAAGCAATCACGGGAGTAATCCGTTTGATATGTTTTCTGACCAACTACAAACACGTAAATTTGCATAAAGAGATAACCGCCCAAGCCCTCCGTACAGATCGTTAACCAGCGAAGCTGAAACGTGCGGCCCGGGTGTCTATCACTGGGTTAATACGAACGGTTAATTAAACGACGGCTTGGTAGGCTGCCGGATCCTCGATACGCAGTTGCTGCTGACGCTTGGCTGCACGGGCCTGTTTTTGTATCCGGGCTGCAGCATTGGGACGGCGTAGACGAGCTCGTTCGCGGTTCTGCTCGCGGCTTTGCTGATCGAAAGTTGCCTGCTCCTCAGGAGTACGTATGACGCATGGCCTACACATTTCGAAGCCGGTGAGAAACTGCTGCGCGTGCACTCAGCTACGACGGAGAGCAACGGCTTCACTACTGGCACAGCCAATCGCGCGCCTCTCTCTCTCTTTCTTTTTTTTGCGCGCATGCGCACGGGGTTGCGCTGAGAAGTTTTCGGCGTACAGGCGAAAGACGGATGGACGAAACGGCTAGCCATATAAAGCTTGGCTGTAAAACGGCATCAGCATTTCACGCTATCCGAGAAAAGAAAAAGAATCAAAACAGAAACCATCCTCTTTGGTGATTATCTGTAACGCACTTATGTAACGGATAAACGACGCAAATATGTGCAAAGAGAGGGAACGATGCTATGAGGACACTGAATTGATGATGGTGGCATGGCGGCTATAGTGTGGTGACGGCAGCGTGACGGCAACGTGATGCCGAGGCTTTAGTGATTCAGGAGGGACGACGATGTTAAAATATTACAGCGGTGTGACAACGAGGGCACGTCGACAGTGGTATGGTGACGAGTGCATAACGATAACGGTATGTCAACGATGGCATGACGGAAAAGGAATGACGAAGGGGGAGCCATTACGACAGTATTATGACAAAGGTATGACAACATTGGCTTGGCGACAGTGCAATCATGACGACAAAATGAGGACATTGGAACGACTACGGCGACACATAGCGGTAACTTGGTGATGATGATGCGACGTCGACAATGGCATGATGACGACGGTGTGACAACGATGACATGAAGATGGCGTGATGACGTGGATATGGCAACGCAGTAACAGCAACAGAGTAAAAACGGCGCAACGATGACCGATGACATGCCGACGAAAGAATGATGACAGTGTCATGAAGGAAATGAAATGACGACGACAGAGTGACGACGACAGCATGTTGACAATGACGGCGTGCTAGCGTTGTAGCTCACTTCTGTGCATCCGTGCATCACCTGCCACCTTAATCCGTTGGTCCTATGTCCGATACCGGCCAATCGACCGGCCCTAATTAGCACAATCATGTGGTATTCATCGGCGCTATGTCCAGCGGCTTTTCTAGTTGCACTATCTCCGCTATCGGCCTACATTTTTTTGGATATGAAATTCTCGCTCTCTTTATTTTGTATTATTGAAGTGAATGAGAGGAAAGGTTGGCGCCTTTATGGTGGCACCGGCTACTCCTTGTCACTTAGCAATAGAAACAAATATGCGCAAAAAGGGAGACTGATGGCACAAAATACGTAGCTCAGTGAATAAAAACTGTACGGTCCAACGGTACATGAGTCGCAATGTTTTGTACATGAGCTCAGTACGCATACCTACATATAAAGTCAAATACTTTGAATATCCGAACCACAGAATACAAGTAATTACACATAGGGTAAAAATCACGACCACCGCATCAATCAATTTTGGAGCTAGAACATCATTTATATCACTCATTTAGCTTATTGGGATAAACTTAAATCCAATATTTCCCCAAAAGGTTGGTGTCCTCGAAAAACTTTTTCAAAAGTAAGAAGTGCTCTTTGCTGAAGGCCCGCTGTTCGCCATGGACCAAGTATCTTCTTTAAGATGGATGATCTTATATCTAAAAGTAATAAATTTACTTGCAGTACCCTTTGTTGTGGATCGTATTTAGTGCACTCATGGAGGAGATGATGCACATCTTCATCTAGATGGCCACAAGAACACTGCGCATTTGAGGCACTTTTCATCTTGTATAAATAGTGTCTCGTAAATGCAGTACCAAGCCGCAGGTGGTGCACGAATCTTTCGAATTTCCTGTTTTCTCTAAGATTTGACGAAATTGAGAGGTATATACATGGTCTGTGAAGTATAACTGGGAGTTCTTAGAATGCTCATCAAACTAGGTAGTTTGGCTGAGACGACAGGATATCTACTTCAGGAGCATACGGACTTCACTGCGCAAAAGAGGAAGATCGATTGTCTCTGTGTTATTGTGCGCCCTATTTGCAGCTGCGTCTGCTGCAGTGTTACCAGGAATATTGCAGTGGCTGGGTGTCCACTGAAATTCAATTACGTGATTAATTGCGCTTGCTTTTGTATGTTCCTTGAGCGTCTCATACAGCAGTAAAGTGTTCAAATAATTTTTCTTATTGCTTTGTAGTAATGTGAAAGTGGCCTGCGAATCCCTAAAGATTAAACTTTTTTTGACTACTTTTTTCTGATTTTGTAAAACTCAAAGCCCACAGGATTGCAAACAGTTCTGCCACGATGGAAGATGTCTCTCGGGATATTTTAAATGTTTGCCCTAGCGCCAAATGTGGAATGACGAATGCTGAAGCCGAAGAATTTTTATGACACGAACCGTCGGTATGCATGGACATGTATTAGGGATATAATAATAATACTATAGACTTGGAATAGTGCCACTTGCTGTGTGGGTACCATGAACATGCCTCTTTTGTATAATACCTTCAAACGATATTTCTATTTTAAGGCTTATTAACATCAAGGGAGGGTAACTAATACCCTGTCACGCAGGCAAAATAAAGTGCACTTTAAGCAAGTGCACTTCAGCGCGCTGAGTGGCATTTGGGCGACATGATGCTACACGAGAAAGAAAAGTGTTCTTTCAAATTGATGGCGAAGGCGATCCGGAGTAAGAAGGGAAAGCACATATTTCTAAACAAACCGAGAGCTAGAGTAGTTCCTGGCTGTCTTCTTTCTTCATTTTGCAATGTGGCACCACTTGTTACCTTGTATAATGTTAGAAATTGAAAAAAAAATGTTATTAAAATTTATTCCTGGCTCTGCTTTCACTATTACTTTCCTTAGTTTTTTACTCATTGCTAAGAAGGCTACGCACTTCGCCGCCGCGAAGTGTGTTCGCCGAACACACTCGCCGAGAATGCGCTCTGCAGTGAGTGTAGCTAAGCGTTCCCGTGTGGCAGCCTGGGAATGGCACTAGCGGCGAAGGGCACTAGCTCAAAGTGCACTTAAGTTTGCCCGTGCGACAGGGGTATAACATCACTTTGCATAGCTCAAATCTTGGTAATAATGCTTTATGTTCTTGAACAACATCACGAATTTTGCTTTTGTTTCGTTCGCTAAGCGCAAGGCTTAATGGATGTTTCTCGTGTGGCGTTAAAAATGCGATAAATATGTCTGCATGTTCCAACCATTCGTATGACTGGAAATGGTGGGGGACGAGCTTCACCAATTACTAGAGAACTCGAGGTAGCATGCTTAATCCCGAGATTATACTCGCAATCCCCTTGCCAGTAAACGCTGAAGAGGTTCCTAAGAAGGTCGCGGTAAACCATGGAGAATAGGTGTCGAATAAGCAATTTTTCGTTTCATGAGTGCTTTATGAACTTGTTATAGTGAAGAGGCTGATCCCTCTACGTTGGGCCAGCGAGTTGCCGTAGTACGTTTGGTATAGTATTGGTCTGCTTTTCAATTACGCGGATGTGTGATGCCCGCGTCAACTGACGGTCGAGAATAACGCCAAGAAATGTATGCTTTTTCACGATCATCAAAGTTTGCCCGTCAAACATAAGTTTGAATTTATTCAGCTGTCGCGACTCACCTGCAAGGCGTGAAATGCACAGCGCAGTCGCAGATTCCCTTATCGTGATCACTCATTCGCTAAGCCCTTCTCTGGGCATTCCAAAGGGTCATCCCATTAATTTTTCTGCTCGCGCCGGGCCATCGCTCTTCATTGCGCTAGCGTCCTGAGCCCTTCCATGTGATGCTGAATGTCCATGCTGCCACCTTTGCATTCCCATGACAGCATTAGCGCCATATCTAGGGGACGGTAACGACTTGTTTCAATTACGCAGACAACTATAGCACTTCGTCTGCACGTTTCCTTAACTTAAGTGGGTCATTAAAAAAACAAATTAGGTTTATTCAACGCACATTCCTAGGGAAGCGAACCTTTAGTGAAAAAGACAACTAAATGCTACACGACTAAATGCGATGCGTGTAATATAATGTTTAATTTTAAGCTATGTGCAAATGTTTATGTACGCGCACAGTGCAGGTCACAGCTCTACTCTCGTGCAATGTTTTCGCTCGTGCTCTGCACCATCCCAAGTACTTTCGGAAATACAAAGATCCAGAACAACATCCCGGAACAACATCCCGGAACAACATCCCCGGAAACATCCCGGAATTACAAACACCAAGTCAGGCTGATACCGCGTGTGAGGCGCCGACGCAGAGATTTGACCAGTCTGACGACCACTATATGAAGTTTGTCGAGAGAAGAACAGTGATGACAGGTGTATCCACAAAAAAAATTACGACGCTTATCTAAGTATACTTAATAATTATTTTCCCCTTGTGGCACAGCGGCACCCATCAATTCTGAAACTTTTGCCGCGAATAGGCACCTAGACAGTGGCAAATACCTAATAGTCGGCAAGAATGGGGTAGACAAAAATGCAATAAACGGAAGGAAAGAAAGTAAGCGTTTGAATATCATGTGCTATTCTATTCCAACGTCTGTGTTCAAGGCGAGATGCAGTTAGCAGACAGTTAGCATTGAATGTTAGCAGACAATGCAACACCGATGAGCGCAGCTTTGTTGAGTGTAATAAAACACTCAACAAAGCTGCGCTCATCGGTGTTGCATTGTCTGCTAACATTCAATCCTACATAAAATGTCCAATCGGCTAGAAAGCCAACGAACACACATATCTCGGCATTAAACTCCCTAACAACCTAAACTCTAATATCCGTGTTACTAGCACTGCCTCTTCTGCTTTTAGAAATCTATGCCTATCACGCCTTAAGCTTAAAGCAGCATTACTTGATGTGAAGTCATTGGCTTATATCACCTTTATTCGACTGATTCGACTGAAAGCTAACAAGAATGACCTTGAGAAGATTCAGCGAAGAGCCGTTCGTTTTTGTTTTTTTTTTCAGATACGGCCGTGAAGGGTCCGCAACTCAGTTATTGCGCATTAATGGATATTACGCCCTTCAAACGAGGCGGAAAATACATCGACTTCCGTTTCTTTACTCTTTTAGTAATCGGAAACTTCCTCTACAGATCGTAACCCGCGCCTCACTCTTTATCCTCATGCAGAAAAAGCTGTCATTGCAGCCTCTTCCTCTATCTCTCTTTACCATGCTAGGACAAATCTCTGTAAGCTCTCGTTTTTCCCCAGAACTATAGGAGAATGAAACGCCGTACCCTTTCATCATCTTAACTCTGCAGAATGGCTTGTAACTCACGTTTACAATAGTTCGTTCGAGGTAAAATTGCTTTGTGCTGTTATATTTATTTTTTTAACGTTTCATCTTTTTTCTTGCAACGTTATATTAGAGTTCTAGCCTTTTGTATTGCATATTTATCAGTGTACCTTGCCCCTCCTGCTTGGGCCACAAGACTTGCAGCATGATATAAATAAAATAAATACCCAAGGACACCTAAGCCCATCTTACAAGTTGGGAATGAGAAAGCATTAATGTCCTCTTGAACGCGGCTGAGTGGTCCTTCGAGTTATGAAAGCGTCGCGGACAAGGAAGCGCGTTGCGACGCTTGGCCAATGCCTGCTGATAGCACAAGACCGGTGCACTTCGATCCGTGGCATCAGGCTACCTTGCCCGACTGCCGCAGAACCTAATGGAGATGCTCCCGAGTAAGCCGTGGTGCTTTGACGACACCGCTTTTGCCACGCCGGGCTTAGCAATGGAAATTTCGGGCCAGGTAGCATGACGTCATAAAGCAGAGTGCACAGGCCTGCTACCTAGGTTGGCGCTACTAGGTGGCGCTACCTAGTGGCGCTAGTGAGCAAGACACTCGGCTTCTGAGAGTGGGGTCGTAGGTTCTAAACTCAATATCGTCGACGTTTTTTCCTTTCGATTTTATTCTGTTTTCTTATAAATTAATTTCTTCATGGTGATTATCGCGACGAAGTTAGAAGGCACGAGAGAGAGCTTGCGTGGGCAAAGAACCCGGAGATAACGCAGGCTTCTGAGAGTGAGGGTGACGTGGCGTCTCGGCATTGCCTTCTCCCCTCGCGCAACACTTGGCGCGCCAGCGGGGCAACAGGTATCCCTTTTCGCGCGCTCTGCTCCATCGAGGCGCGCATGTGACGCGTCGACGCAGCCAACGGGAATTTAGGTGCGGTTTCGCTGTGCAGATGCTGACCTTTTCGCTCAATGGGCCACTTGATGCTTTCGCTTCGATAAAGGTTGCCTACTTGTGGCAAAACCGAAGGGCTGTTACAGGAAGCTTGGATTTAAATGAACACACCTCTGAGATGCGTTATACGCGCGCGTGCCATGGCTTACGCATTGACTTAATCATTCATTCCACAACAGTCGTTCGATCCGCTTAACAAAAATTCGCCTTTTCGTTCTCCTTCATTCAGATTTTAGCTCGCTCTTGCTACATTTTCAGTTAAACTCAACAAATACAGTCTCGTACGCTTTTGCTGACAATTCCTTGTCTGTTCTGTTCACATGACTTCAAGTTGTATTTGACACTTTCTTTCTCTCTAGCTTCTAGCAATATGATAGTTGGAGGGCGCAACTTCATTAAAGTGGAAAGCTGCTACTAGGAGAAACAAGACAACGAAGACAAGCTGCGAAAGCGTCGCAGTTAACATCCATCGCGTTAACGTGTGCTTCGAAGCTGTTTATAGACATCAACGGTCGCTCTTAACCCACATTCGTATGTCGGAAATGTGCTCCACTGCACCCGCAGCGTTCAAGGTCGGCTCGCTCTGGCGCTAAACCCTCACGGAAGCCAAGTGCGTCATTAGCGAGACCGGGTTGTAGGAATTACGACGCCGTAGAGAGTACCGGCTTGAGATGTTCGCTCTGGCGTCCGGGATTAAACTACACTGGTTTAGCAGTGGGTTAGCAATCAGAGGGTAGTAACGCCTTTATGGCCGGGGCTTCTGTCAGTTGTTGGAAGCGAGGCTAAGACTTTGCAAGTCAGGTACGCGAGTAAGATTAAAAAAAAACAAACATTGTTGTAGTGGAGGTCGGAGGGCGGCTTAAATTAGACGGCTTCGAAACACTGAAGGCTATGTGATGTCATAACTGAGGCGGAATGTACTGCGGTCTATGGTAACTTCGCTATCGTAACTGAAGTGAATGAATTTAAGCTTCAAAAGCACGTGGTGCTGGAAGCTGCCGCGTTTGACATAAAGGGGAACAAATTGTCAAATGGGAAATAAAAGGCGTCATCCGCATGAAAGCTGGTCCATGCCTACGAAAAAAGAATTCGGAAGTGCTTCGATGGGTTTGATGCGCTTCTCGCAAAGAAAGCTACGCTGATGAAGAAAAGAAAATCTCTTGATTCGTGGATTGAATGTGTCGTCACACTTATTTCCTGGCAGCTCATCCACCAACCAGTTGGCTATGAGACGCACGCACGAGAACGCAATAATTGTCGACATGAATTCTTGAAACTTTCAAAGGAGAAAAAGTTCACGTAATCGAACTGCAACTATCTAAAACTAAGTAAGCTTTAGGAAACATATACACCTTAGAAAGACCGTCCCTGATGCCCGCACTAAATAAAATGTAGCACTTTCACCCGAAAGACTAAGTGTCGATTGCGATAGCACATTAGTAGACAGCTATACAAAGCAAGCATGACAGTTTTATCGGTCATATGAACATGTAAACATTAGCTTCCTAACTGGATAACAAGCATGTTGTCACGCGCGCACAAGCAAACATAAACGCATCTCATTGGATGACCGCGCAATCTCCCTGTCCATAGGCTGGAGTCAGGAAGCACGGCAAAAGCAGCGAGTGAATTGACATTCGTTCTGCCTCTAAGCGGCGAAAACGCAACGCACACAAAGCTATCAGCACTCGGTGTAATATGTCTGCATTGCACGTCGCTTTGAAAATAGAGCCCGTGCAGACACGCGTGGGTGCGCCATATGTAGCCGCTACCGGAGTAGAATGCCACCGCTCCTTCCTCACTCTCAGGTGCCTTGCGCGCGACAGAAGACGGTGCGCATCCTCCCCGCTTTCCCCCGTTGCCCGCGCGAGATTGAGGCACCATCGCCGGCTCAACTTTGCATGCTTTCACTCGCTCATACAGCAGACGGCCCGAGGGGACGATATTATTGCCCTTCAACTTTAAACGGAACATTACGGCGACATCGACGGCGATGGCATATATGGGTCTGGAGTGTCCATATAATTTCTATCGGAATAATACACTAAAAGGTTACCATGCCTTGAACTACGGCGTGCGCTCGGCCTTCGTTGCGTACCGCGAAATGAAGGCGCATTTAAACTTCATTAGAGAGACTGGTCTCAATGAGATATTTTAATTATACTGCGTATTGCGTATACATGTAGGTGTGTTGTGTACGTTCTCTGTGTGTGTGTGTGAAAACTTTTATTGTACTGAGGTCCGGAGGCTCGACTTCTCAAGCCAAGGCGGGCCGCTCCCACGTTGGCACTGTCAGGCCAAGCCTTTCAGCGACATCATGGGTCCTCTGGACTGCCCTTAGTTGGTCCTGAAACAATGGGCTTTGAATCCTTTTCTCCCACTGTGTCCATTCTTCAACGAGGTTGGGGAGAGTCACGCGACACCCCGCCAGCATATGTCTGATTCCAATGATGCCATTACAATCATTGCAGTCCATCTTAATCTGCCTCTCTGGATATATTTTATTAATGGTGTACGGTCTGTGTCTGAGACTTGCACTATGCGTATCATTTCATTATTCAACATTGCCATGATGCTCTTTCCAGGATCTATTAAAAAGCTCCACTCTGTTTCCTCTTCTTATTCTCTCTCACTCTCTCATAGGGAGCGAAGTCCCGCTGCTCTACAAGTTACACGAAGGCAATATTCACCACTGCCTTTGTTTGTAATAGCCGTTTCTGATTGGTTGGATCCTCTGGCTAATGATATATTTTAGCTATGTCATGTTGGACAGCTCGTTTCCTTGCCAGTTGTCCTACCTTATGCGCTGTTTAGTAAGCACGGCCAATGTGTGAGTGCAATGCTGCCACATACGACTTCAAAGGGAAGGAAGCGAAGGCCGAAGGGAACTTCCGGTGACTGAACGCAGCCGCGTCACATTGCATTACGGTGAGTGAGAGCGCGAGCCGGATAAAGAAATGATAACGGGAGATGATGATGCCGTTGATGACAGAAGCTGACAGAAGCGCTCAGGGGACCGGAAACCGGCGTGATATCGTAATTACTCTGATGTCTTCAGTGGCAGCAACCGAATCTAGATGGAGCACCCCATTTGTTTTTTACCACCCAAACAAGATAACTGCCTTTGCGGGAACTACGAAACAACAACTTCAAAATGACACGATGGCATAAATAGGGTTCCAGTATTCAGTGCACTCGCAGGAATCATGAAGAGCATGTCAGTACCCCTGGTGTGCTCAGAGCGTGGTGCCTCCTAACCGTTGCCTGCCGAAGAGTATGAAAGGTTTAATTTGTCACTATTTGTTTAATTTCGCATAATTACCTTACGAAGGTACCCTCCTCATGAAGTGTGTCACGTGACATTTTTATAGTAATTGTTCGGCAAGGTTTGTGTTCAACCGCTTTCCAACAAGACAAGAATAGATAATCTGCTGTAAGAAGAAACCCTATAGCATATTGTTGTTGTTTTTTTCTGTCGTATGCTGAAACATCGTGTAGGGCCACGTCTGACTGCAACTTTAGAAGATGGTTTTTATGTAAACGCTCGGGCTGAACAGACGTATGCGCGCGCACGCGAGCCCCGAAAAAGTTAAACTGGCAGTTCTGACCATTGGCCTTATTGCCTTTCAAACCGTTGGGTTGACCGCCAACTAGAAGAAGAAAAATAATAATAAAACAAGTGCGTGGATATAAAAGCAGTAATTTTTGAGCAAAAATCCAGACTGTCAATAAAAATTCAGAAAAGAACGACTTCAGTGCGTGACAAAGAGGAGAAAATAAGAAGAAGAAGAAAAGATGCAATCTCATAAAAACGTTGCCCCGGCTCAATACTGAAAATAAGCTTGTTTCAAACTGCACTCGGAATTCAGAGAGCAGGGCTGAGTGAAGCAATTCCTGGGGAAGAGCTAGCGGCGCGTGAAATGGTGTGCGTAGCGAAGCGTTGTGGAAAAGAACAAATGCAGTATAGAGAAACCGTAGACGCGAACATATTTGGTGTAGAGAAGGAGTAGGAGAATTCTTTAGCTATCTCGTGAGCTCTACGAAAAAATTTGGCGGTATAAGACACAGGGCCGAGCGAGCTATACTGCACATAAGCATCATTTTCGTTTTCTTTTGGTATCTGTCTTTCTTCCGTTGTACTAGGCAGACAGGACTCGAGTGAGGAAGCGTGTAAAAAAATTGTTAGCTATTTTTGCTTCTTTCCTAACTAAAGATACGTCCACCAATTCTAATTTTGATAAATGCTATTTGCCATATCGGTTGTTTCAGCGAATACTTTTAGCAATCTTTAAAGATTTACTGTCTTCTAGTCCATGAGTTGGCCTACTCGAAGAGGCGGATATTACTTGCACAAGACATTGAAATGCACAACCGACTAATTAGCATAAATTCACTATTTTTTTAACTGGTTACCTTACGCTTCTCTCAGTCATCCTGAGAAACTGGTGTCATACTGAGAATTCGCTCCAAATGCATCTGCCTTACGAACTTTCCGGCTAAAACTTGTAAATTACGATACGTGTGATAAGATAACTAGTTTAAAACCTAGTTAGGAAAATTTTATTAATTAGTCGATTATGCATTTCAATTTCTCATGCAAGTAATGTCCGCCTGTTTGTGTAAACCAGCTCAAGGAGTAGAATTCGGCTATCTGCCACAGGACTTTCTTAAAATTGATGAAAGTGTTCGTTGAAACACCAGGTATATACATTCATTGTAACGCAATACTCGGTGGCACATTTATTAGCTTTCTCTGAATACCAACGCGACAGAAGCATGAAGCTCTTCAGTGGTCCTTGTTCTTGTGGCACAAGCGGCATTTAGGGCTACTCGATTCAGGACATCTGAACTCACCTGGACAGCTCTTGACAAATCAAACATGCTTCTCCAAGCTGGTTGGAGGACTCAAGAACAACAAACCCGCGAAGGTAACCGAGAACGCTTGCACAAAGCAGGTAAAAGTACAGAAAAAAGGCGGCAGATCACACGCCCTGTGGGAATCGATGTTATGCGAAGCGGTGTGCGGGGATCCTACTAAGTTAACGAAACTACCATGAGAGCACCAAGGCGTAGGCGGCTATCACGACGTTCATGACGTATGTCATGACATTCATGTCATGACCTGTCATTTATGCTTGTCGTACACTGTTGTTATAGTTGGCCAATTTTGGTACATATCAAGAGGTAGGCGGCTGTTTCATGACCTACATGATACGCATGTCATGACATTCATGTCATGATATGCGTGTCATGTAGGTCGTGATAGGTCATGACATTCATATCACCACCTATTTGTTCGTCGTACGCTCTTGTTATAGTAGGCCAATTTTGGTACATATCAAGAGGTAGGCGGCTGTTTCATGACCTACATGACACGAATTTCATTACCTATAATTTATGTACGCAATACATTCTTGTCATTCTATGTCAATCTTGGTACATACCAAGTTAACGAAGCGACCGTGAGAGCACCAATATGTATGCGGCTGTTTCTCAATCTACATTACACATATGTCATGATATTCACGTTGCGACCAATCATTTATATTCGTCATACACTCTTGTCATATTATGCCAGGTTTAGTTCATATCAAAACGTAGGCAGTTGTTTCACGACCTACATGACATGCATGTCACGACCTATCATTTATGCTGGCCATTCACTCTTGTCATACTAGGCCAATAGTGTTGCATGTCAAGACGAATACATATAGGCGACTAGATATATAGATACGGTCAACGTGGCAAATGTTTGCCAAGAAATCCTTCGCATTTAAAAGAAACAAACATAACACACCCTCCTCAAATCACAACCCCAACGCAGTAGCTTCGTGCGGCTGCCACAAAAGGTCCAACATTACCGAAGAAAGGTCACGTTAGGAACGACCCCTCCCTGCCGTGAGTACGTTGCCATGGAAAGGGCGCACTACGGGTGCTCCCATGCAAATACCTTGTGCAGCAATCTCGCGTGGCTATAAAGTCGACAACAGCAAGGCCGCGTATCACGCCACACCTCCCGTGCACGTTGCTTCCAATTTTCGCTCCATAGACTGTGTTGCGGCATTCTGACAAACAGAAGCCTGGAATGCCCTCCGGCGTCATTGCGACACACCGCAGCAGAGAACAATGCGCCACTTACGAATTTCTTTTTTCATTGACTGGCGAGTGCGCGACGGCAGGATCGTTGCATTGTCAGTGGACACGAACGTGCGCAGGCGTTGTTAACATACGCTATCTTGAAAAGCCTGCATGCTTGCTCTGGCAAGTCTGCCAATTCCTTCTTCATATCTAATTTCCATGAAGGACAATTTCAGCGTAAACATTTACCAAAAACTGATTTTATTATTGCATTGCGTCCTTTAATTTAACAACTCTAGAAGCAAGACAGAGATGCCTCGAACCATATATAGTGACATCATTTGTCTCTAAGTTCGGTCAGCATAGGGGATAGTTTTATGAAACCGCATCTAACGAAAAACATGTTATATATTATAATATCGCTTAAACGGCTTTTGTACCATTGTAACTATACTGCACGCGGCGTCGTTGGCATCATTGAGTAGAGAAAAACGTCCGATGATTACGATACTCCCTAATGCTAAATCTGAGCGCAGCTCGATACGTGTTTTCATTTCGCAATATATTGAGGCAAAGAATTTCAGACCGAAATCACCGCCCCGACTAGCAGCGGGCCACTGCCATCAGCGCCTTCGTAGAGGGAGGGGCGGTATGGGAACGCTGGTATTATGCGCGGCATCGGAGCTATCTGAGGTTACAAGACGATGATGAAAGCGGGACCAGTGGGACTGGCGTGTTCTCACGGTTATTCCTTTCTTTTGTATTTCTTTTTCTTTGCGTTGATCTTCTCCAAATAAGAATTTCCATTAGCTACCTCCTTCCACCCGATCCTTGGCCTATCCTCTTTAGTGGGTGCAAGCCACGACATGCGTTCATCATCATCATAATCATCATAATCATCATCATCGTCATCATCCTGAGGGATGATGATGATGATGATGCCGACGCTCAATCCAGGAACGGGCATGTAGGAGCTGCGCTCTCAAAACAAGGTGAAGACGACCTTAAAATATATCTGGAACCAGAACCCTTCAGACATCATTAGTTTGCCTGAGACGCTAGATGCGTTGTGACAGTATATTTATAGCGCTGCTACGCTTTTTCAACAGTACTGCTCTCTACTTGGGCCCTACAGCCACAATAGACTGCAGCCCACGTCTTGCATATCGCTTGAAGCACACGCGCTGAACGAAGCCGTCAAATTGCTGTGTTATCTTCGAGCGCGGTTCTGAAACGGCGCCTGCCAAATGCAGCTTTCAATCGTTTATCAGCGTTCAGCTTAAAGTGAATTTGTGATTTTATCTTGACAACTCCATGCCCTTAGACCTCTTGTAGTACAGGAAAGAATCAGTGTGACTGGAAATTTGTCGTGTTTCGAACGAGTGCTCCTGTGTTGTCGGTACACGACTGCCCGCTCGATCCGAATATTCAAAAGAGGTCCCCTATGTGGACGCGGCAACCATTCCACTTTGGAGAGTTTTATTGACGTCGTGTGATATAAAAGTAATTCGAAGGACGTCGCTCCTTTTGAAGCAATTGGTCTTCATGATGTGCCATCTGACGAAAGGCGCTTAAAAGAAGGGGCAAGACGAAGCAGGAGACAGGACACATACACTTTCCTCGCCTGCTTCCTCGTCCTAAACAATATTTAGTAGATCAACCCGTATCCAAATCACCTGCATGCTGATGTTTCCTTTTACAGCAAAACACTTTCTAGGAGACGAAAGAAAGCAAAAAGTGAACTTGCCGCAATAAGGATGTAAATATGCCCCGGCCGTGCAAGGAAACCACAACTATAGTGGAACGTAGCTTTACCGAACCACCCGCTATGCGTCGCGATTTTCTAATTCCACTTCTTCAAGCCCCTTCGATGTTTTCAAAAACTCGATTAGGCCGATGCAGCAGCGCCTCAGCGAAGGCGAGCGTTATTTACGGCACCGAACTTCGGGCTCGCCCTAATCTCCACCACCAGGGTTCCTGCAGCTAGCGGCGTTCACGCCGGCGTTCATTCGGCCACCCCTCCATTAACGAGCGCTCGGAGAGGAAGAGGTGGAGCACAGCTGGACCGATCAGCTGCATCCGTTCCTTGCAGTGCTGAGTGAGATTCAACTCTTTCATGGGAGAAATAAAAAAGAAAACAAAACCACAATTAAAACTTTTTTTTTCTTCTACGCCAGCGATCGCAAATACGTTTGAGCACCTGGAACATGTTTGGTGACGGTCACTCGTTCTTGTCTTGCGCGCGTGTGTTTGTGTGCTGTTCCCACTGTTAGCATCTAATTTGCACAAATGTGAAACTAGTGTGCACTGAAATACTTGCACCCTTAACGCAACTGTTTGACGTGCGAACGTCCGCACTCGCCATTCACTGTATTTATACTGCAGTCCACTCGGCGGACGAGGGGAAGGTAGTGTTTTACCGGCAGGGTAAAGTTTCGTTCCAATAGGACGCGTCTCCAAAACAGTGACAATCCACTGCGGGAGCTTCGTGTCACCGCGTAACTTGTAATGGCAAGCACAAGTTACGCGGTGGCGCATTCGTCTTTCTAAATCTGCCTCCCCCCCCCCCTTCCCCAAGCTTCGAACGCCTGCCTCGTTTTAACTGCGTACAGCGTGCCAAAGTGATCCTATCTTATGGGGGCACCACCCGCTCGGCATACTTCCTGCTTACGACAATTGGTGCCACCTCCATGCGGCGTGAGTGAAATATATAATTGAATAACTGTTCACGGAGCGCGACTGTATAAACTGACCTCCCAGTTTAGATTCGGCAGAGCTTGCACTCTGGCGCATCAACACAAGGAGCTTTGGGTGGTAATAATAATTGGCAGTTCATTGCGGTGCGTGGAATCGCCGTTGCCTGACATGAATAGACAGGGTTGCATGTGAGTTTTTCTAGCTGATGTAAATGTCCTGAATAAAAAAATAACCGCATCCGCTGCCGCTATTACTGCAACAAGGACGACAACACAGCTCGTCGAACTGCACGCGAGGCGTGGCATACAATTGGACATAGTTAACATTTGAAGCATAAGTTTTAAGCGCCCGCATACGCTAATGACAGTGTTTATGTCAATGACAAACATTGACAATGACAATGACAAACTGTTGACAAACAATGATAATGACAAACTGACATACGCCGACAGTGTTTAGTTTACGCGCAGGATCCTGACGGGCATCTCCTTAGAGATAAATCTTGAAAACTTTCGCTAATACTCCTAGCGCTGTGTGTTCGTGACTCCGTCGTACATATCTCACAAGTATAAGCTTTCTGGTGTTTTATTTGTTCCCTTTCATTGCTTTCGACAATGCATGATCGAAGTATAAAAATATTGTGAATGCTTTTTCACAAGAATATGACAGATAAAGCACAGTACTATATTTGACGGCAATTTAAGATTATAATTTCTAAGGGCTTACCTTTACTATTACTGCTAATAAGTTTTCCGTCGTTTGTAGTACATAGTTTTCTTTTTATCACATACATATACGGAGTGCTCGTGTGCACAACTTGAAGGATATTACGGCTGGAACTTCAGAGAAACTTCTAGCGTAAATCTTTGCATAAGAAATTGCGCGAAAACCATCGAAGATGGTTGTCGCAACAGGCAAAGTTTCTCGTTTTACACGACAGTCTTGGCTACCTCATGCCATTATGACGCTTCTGGCATCTTGGCTAAAGAAATTTCACGCGCTGCGTCACTCTTTACTCATCGATGGACCATTCCATTTGGAGCCACCCCTGTAGTGCTGCACAAAGCACAAACTCGGCATGCATTTGTAAGACACACCCCTGAGGCACATCTCTTCTGCCACGACAAAGTGCAGGTGTGCATCCGCCGTGCACGTGGGGATGTCGTCATGACTTACACAACCAATCAATCAGCGCCGCTCCTTCCACATATCTTCCTTTTGGATACATCACCCCTCTCAGCCTCCTGTCCACGACAACAGCATCAAAACCCGGCCTGCCCCGCAAAAATGAAGCTTCGCTTTAACGCCAAGGCTACTCATTGAGCGACCTTACAAAATTTCGCATCTCTAATATAGCTAATATAGCAAGCATAACTTTAGTGTGATCAGGTCTAATTTCATATGGGAGCAGCTGAGAATAAACTGACATTGTCATTATGCCATCGCTGCACATTGGCTGTGGAATTATCGGCAAGGATAGTGTAGATGAGGCTGCGCACTCGACTCAGCAAGATCATAACATGTATGTAGACAGATATCGAGAACTGATGAACAGCGGCAACTTTCGGATTTCGCGGCAAATTATCGGATTTCTTCAATTCTCGATTGTATTCACTGGGCCTTGACTTGCGGCTTCGCCTACCACCTGGCCTTCCCCATCGTGAAACTTTTAGAGTGCCGTATTTGACTTAGCTTCGCATTTACGAACGCTTACTCATTCCTCACGCGACTGTGCAACAGGAAGGTAATATAGGCAATATACTAAGCAATACAATATAAGGACTATCCGTGCCAACTCAGTAGTATTTGCTTGGTCAACCACTCAAGAAAGTGCAGGAAAGCAAAATATTTCGAAATTGCGTTCTCCGCGGATATAACGCAGAATCTTCATGCTGAGTGCATAGCTTTATAAGCAGGAGGACCTATACACTCTATTAGAACGAATTTTAAGCATGTATCACATGTTGTTATAAAAGCACATTATATTTAACAGACGTGAGACCGGTTTTACAATATGGTTGCATCGTGTGGGATCTACACGCACAAACTCTACAGCATATTTTGGAGGCAATTCAAAACTGTGCTGCCCAATTTCTATAGGAATATGCTACTCATTTCCAAAAAAGCATCAGTAATATAAAACGGCATCTTGACAGGTCGGGGCTTTCCTATCGCAGCGATTTTTCTTTCGCTTCCCCCTTTTTACGCGACATAGTCTTTAATCGTGCGGCTTTTAATAAAGACAGCTGCCTGCAGCTGCCAGCTTATGCAACTCGGCGCCATAATATACCCTTCTGAAAATAACGCAAACCTGCACACTCACTTCCAGGTACTTTAGCAACACCTGCAGATGGGCTAGATGGTGCATTGCAGAACAACGGAAATAATGGCACTGGAAGACACACATGAACAGCCGAGAAAGACACAGGACCGACACAGGATAGCGCCTGTCCTCTGTCTTTCTCGGCTGTTCATGTGTGTCTTCCAGTGCGCTTATTTTCCGTCGATCACTTTCAGGTACAGGAATTTCCTTTTTCCCCACGTATACGATGAGTGGATGAATGGAATCTTCTCTCCTGCGAAGTCATAGGAGTTGTCTCTGGCTCATGGTGGCCCGATGTCTTTAGGTGTAATTTATAGACTTGATTAGATTAAATATTAGATTTCTTGGCGCTCTTTGGCCATTACTGTCCTTTGCGCAACAATACCATACATATGATTATCATAATGCAACGTTCACTCGCTGTTTTGTTTCGTCCTTGGTCTTGCTTTTCCTGATGTCAGCTCTGCTGACATCAGCATCTACTGCAGTTGGCATTGCTGCAATCGTTGCTACCCGCCGCCACGCCTACCGCTGTGAGCATTGTTGCCTGACGCTGCCATTATGTGCTGTTATTAGTGTCACTGCAATTGTTCTTAATGGCAATCATTGTTCAAAATTGTTTTATTAGGCTTCAAGCTGTGGTTTTAGTTATATTTTTGTGTTCTAGGTTTATGACCTAGAACACAGGAACCTAGACTTGGGTTTCTGGGCTATTACGTATTTGTATATTTAAAAACAGTTTTGCTCTCACGTGGTCTGGCTCTGGTTGCGCACTGTTACATGTTTGTACGTTATACCTTCTCTGTCTTCTTTTAAGCTTTTTTGAGTACGTTTGTGTGTTCTGAACCTACCCTCCGCTCACCCACACTACTATCGTGCCCACAGGGCAATATGTATGTTTGTAAATGAAATAAAAGATGGGGCAGCCGATCTAAAACACTGAAAAAATTGCTATAGTAAACAATAAAACACCTCATTGCGATACACAGTGGCGAATTCAGGAAAGTGAGTTTTGCATAAAAGTGCTCCATAGAAATGGCATGAGCCGGGCGAAAAAAAAAACAGTTATCCAAAAAATGCATGCAACGTGCGCGTAAATTTTGTAATCTTGCGTCCAGATCAAAATTATACGAGTACAAAACCGCACATTCCACCATGAGGTGCTTGCCCAGCATGCACCTAAAACATAAAGCTATCGCTGAAGTTGTTGCTCCCTGCGGTGAACGTTCACTGAATCGAAAGCGCCATTTTGTGAAGAACACAAATGATATAGTGCAATAAGGAGGCGCGAGTCGTAAGGCGGTACATCTCTCAACGCTATAACTGTCTCGCACCTGCGTACTGCTGGCTTTCAGAGCAAGCCGAAGACCACGATAATTTCATAGCGGCATTGATTGATAAACGATGTTAGCACCAGCGTCAGCTATGAGAAAGAAATGGGAAAGGCCATATACGTTTTTTTTTGTAAAATGTTTTTTGTTCGTGCTTATAATAGGAAACCGTGCAAAGAAGATAAGCGGCCCTAAACGCTTCCGAGTGGTATAGCTGGCGTCTCTCGAATGCATCTCCCTACTTGGAACGACGAACATTTGCAGGCAGTTCACGCACGTTTACTTATTCAAGTTTCTCTTCACCATCATCGGCAGCAGACGCCGCAGTTGTGCTGAAGCGTGGCATGTACGAGCACTGCGGTGTGGCGGTGCCAGATAAGGCTAAGCGCGTGGCCGTTGTGCACGTTCTCTTGGACCCCGGAGTGCTGCTTTACGGTATTTGCTTCACCGCTGACAGTTTGATGGAGAGCAGCAGACTTGCTTTGACGGAGAAAAGAATATGCGGCACCGATAGCCTAGCCTGCGACATAAAATGGCTGGGCAACCTTATATATAGCGTTGTGGAGAATATTATCGCTATTCGGAGAAGGATAGCGTGCTGCTCATGATGCCAGAAGAAGATGGAAGAGGGAAGAAGTTCGAGGTTCACGCTGATGCCTGCCATTGTCGGTGCGCTTACTGCGACTGTGCCGTTTATAAAAGGAACACTGATTCCAAACGGCCCATTATATTTGGTGGAGGCTGCTGACTGCCTATAACCCTGGATCTACACAGCCGTACTTTGCCTCCTGTTCCTGTGATGGCCACGGACGAACAGCAGCAGGTTGCTTCACAGCCCCGACTGGGGTCCGTTCCGGCACTGATCGGCAACATCACCCTGATTTCTTCAGTGGAGCCGACGACCAGGAGGTAGAGGATTGGCATAAACCATACGACCGGGTGAGCAAGCACAACAAATAGAACAACACGCATAAGCTCAACATTGCCATAGTTTACTTTACTGATGTCGTCATTCAGTGGTTCTGCAACCACGAGACTGACGTTACTTCCTGGCTGGCCTTTAGGACGAAACTCGGAGAGCTATTCGGTCGTCCAACCATTCAATAAAGTTCACTTCGGACCTGTAGCGTAGACCGTAACTCCAGCTATTGTGGTCCGGTGGCCAGCTTGGATATAGCTCTATTTCAGAAGGTGTAGCGGTGTCTTCAAGCGCCACTACACCAATTCTTGAAAAACACCACATCTAAAATGTGCTACATATAACATTTTAATGTTGTCACCCCACCGCGGGATTCATGTTAAGGGCTGGTTGCTAAGCAACTGCCTTTCGTTCTTTCCGCTCGTGCAAGTCCGCGCTTTTTCCCATCCCTAATGTCGGTTCGAAGCTTTTGTGCCTTGCAAAAAAATTACGCTGCCTTCCAAGTACGTGTTAATTCCTTTCCATAGCCGAGTCTGCAAGAATCTCTTTGTCAGAATGGATTAAGCGTCTTGCACTTCGACCTTGCTCGGCCAGTTTTGCGTAAATATGACTTAAGTCCACCTTCCAGTTAGCGCAGTGGAGTTATACAAGCTACAGAGCCACCAAATTAACTAGGCTGAAGCTTCTAGCGCTCGTCTGCTGCTAATAAGAAAATACGCTTAAGGATTTACGTGCAGCACAGTCCAATCAATTTGTGAACGCTGTGAGGATCCAAGCAGGCCGCAAAAATAAAGTAGCATACCATCATGCTATCAGCTTCAACCTTAGCTCTGAGCCATGTTTACTTTTCCTCTTTTACGAGAATATTTCTGTTTCTTCCAAGTATCGCCAAGCTCTTAGAAAGCCGATGCACCAAGATAACCTCTGTCATGGCGGTGAACGCACTTTTTAGTGCCAATCTGCATAGGCTTATGTTCACTTCCCAAAACACATTTTTTGTTCCATAAGTGGCTGGACAGCCGAGTAATTATGGAAAATTAAACATTCTCACCGCCGTTTTGAAGATATTGCCATTAGCCACATCCATGGTATGAGACGGATGGAAATTTGGGAGATAATGAGCTCTTTTGGTATTGTCAGTGCCCCACCGGGATCGGCGGTGTGCCTTATGTCTTACGTAATCGTTTACATAAACCTAGTGCCTAGTACATCAACGTGCAGAAGCCGCCTTTGTGCTAATGGCGCTGGACTTTGACTTCTGCTTTTTGTTTCTCCCTTATTCAGAACATTTATATTACAATATGGAAAGTACTGAGTAAACTACATTTAGCACATTGAAAGGAATGCTTACCGAGAACTTTAGTTTCAAAGAGAAACGGGTATTTCAACCGTCGCGAACATTTTAGTACGTTCAAGACGGGAGAAGAAAATTTGAAGTAGACCCGCCGCAACAGAATTTCGACGCGCGCAAAATGCAAGAACGCCCATGTACTGAGATTTAAGTACAGAGCTTCAGGGGTAGAGGGGGGCGGTCAGAATTATTGTGTGGCTTTGCGAATTTCTTATTTCGTGGGTTTGAGGTTGACGTTACGAAAAGGTATAGAAAAGCACTGCACAACGCTTAATGAGCATTCACATGACAGGCAAGAGCAGGAAGTTTGACAGCCGACAGCGTATCGCGTGACGGCTGTCTCATCAGTACGTGCTGTACTCGCCGAGTGCGGCCTACTCCGCTCGCAGGCCATATTGAAAATATGGGCTCGCATTTCCTTCCGTACTTTTGACGGTCATCTGTCCCCTGTCGCCTGCTCAACCTGTCAGCATAAGGTGAATTGGTCTGGCTTTCTAGGCTAACTACCTGGTGGTGTAGAATCGCGTTTGCAATCGCGAACAGGCAGGAAGTTACGCATCTTAAGCACGAGAGTTATTAGGAAAAACGGTGTGCAAAGCGCACGCGTAGAAATGAGAAGGATGATTTAATTGTATCGAAAGACTGTCACGCGTGCGAAACCTGTCTGTACATTTGGTGGTTTCCCAACTTCTCGAGAGGACGCTTTCAGCTCGTAATACCCGTTGTATATTACAATATACACTGTCTCCAATCCTTCTCGAACTACGAGTGTCTGACGCTACGTCATACGTACACGTGCGAGCGATCCCGTTTCTCGCCTTAAAGATACGGCGGAATGCAGATCTGTCAGGAGAACGCTATTTGGCAACCGCATTCCGAGAAGCTTCGCGCTTCCGTCGGAGTACAGCGGTTAACATACCTACAGAGATTCTTATCATACACGCATACCTTCCCGCCATGAGCTACAAAGCTGCACAAACTTGAGGTCAGAGTAGCGCACTTCGACGGCAGTTAGTGCTAGCGCGGGGCAGGCCTCGTTATTCTAACGAAAGAGGCCTTCAGAAGTGCCTCTAGGCGTTAAATACGCTATAGGACGAGATATTTATAATGTACGTAAAGCGTACAAGACGTGCCCTTTGATACGCTGAAATGAATAAAAATTATGTGGCGAAGGTCTTAGCAGTTTATTGTAACAAAAAAGGTGCTTCGGCACAACCCTGTTGTTGCGTGGTTTTTCTCTGTCAGTACTATGAGATATCAACACTGTGTGGGTTTTTGCGATAGACTGTGGTAAATCCTCCAGCTCAAAACTAATTAAATATATCTTCAGTAGAACATGCGTAAGAATGGTTTGTAACATTCACGTGAAATGCCATCAGGACCGGGAGTTTTTGCCATGCGTAACTGATGGCTGTTGAGCGTAAAATACCGACTACGTTGTCAGATGTGGACTCGAAATGTTCGCTTTTGAAATCGTCAGCAATTAGCCACTTCAGTTCTTATTGGTTCTCTACAAACATGTGGTATGAAAGGCTGTTGCTCAGAAATAACATACACGTCACTCGGATGGTTCCTAAGTACTGTTCTAGTAATTATGAGTGATTTTCAATGCTTCAGCTTGATCTCGCAAAATCATTTGATCGAGTCCCGCATGTCTTTTTATTTTCTCATCAAGAACACGTCAATGTTGGTTCAACAGTGCTTAATGATGTTTGACTTTGTTATGGCCATTGCACAACTAGCTTCGTTGTCAATGGTAGCCTCTCTAAACCCGTACACATTTGTTCTTCCATGATACAGGCATGTCCCATGTTCATGCTTTTCTTCGCCCTTTACTTAGAGCTACTCTTCGTTTGATCATTTTGGACTCCAACAATGTCTATGGTCCTAATATTCCGGATACTGAGTTGGAAGTGTTAGCATAAGCTTATGACATCGGATTCTTTTGCAACGACAGGCCAAGCATCGATAAAACCCTTTCTAACATAGAGTACTTTGGTATTGTCTCCGGTGTGCGAAGAACTTCAAGAGATTCGGCCTATAGTGCGAGTCCTGGGCCATTACGCCATCAATTTATGCTGACATTGAATGGCCTTGTGTGCCGTCTATATATCTAGGAGTTCCGCTTCATATAGTGCACACTACAGGAGAAAGCGCTTTCACCCCCTCCAGCGCTACACAAATACCTCTGTCACGCATCGTCTTTCAATACTTGGAAGAGCATAAGCCTGCAACTGGCTTTTGGCAACCTAAGTTTTCTATGTCTTGCAGGTTCATCACTTGAGAGGACTTTAGGTTCAAGGTTTTCGCAGCATGTTTTCAACTTTTATATGGTCTTCCAGTTTTGAACCTATGAGACTTGATACCAATTTTCGGCCAGTGAGTGCATACTGGATGGTTAGGGTTGCTGCATTTGTGTGTGCGCCAGTTAGTCTCGCGGTTTCTCTATTAATGTAGGGGGGGGGGGGGGACGATAGCTCTCATCTGATATGAGGAGTCTTCTTGCAGGTTAACCTGGTTCATGTCTTATCAGAATCGATGGTGTCTTCGAATTTCCTTTCCAGACCTTGTTTATGGGGGTTCATACGTGAGGCTTATTTTTCTATTCCTTGTCTGACTGTTCGTTTTTTGACAGATTATTTGTTCATTGAGTCACGAAAAAAATATTTCGAATTATTTGTTATTGATTTAATATTGCCACCATTTTATCGATCAATATACATCAAATTACCACGACATGGCTTACTTCCGAGAGCGCGAAATTCCAGTCCCTCTTTCTGCTAGGACTTTTTTTTTACAATTTGCACTGAAGACCTCTCCAGTTAGAAACCTCTCCAGAGCTTCAGAAAAAATAATATTTTTTGTTTTGTCAATGAACTGTCGCCTTTGTAATGTGCCTGAGACTACTAAACACGGTTGCATTGGTTTATGTACTGTAAAGATGGCATTTTAATCTGGGATGTGCTGCATAGAAATCTGCAGAAATATTTTGATCTGAATTCTCACGGTATCCGATATCTCGTTGTTCAGTGTGATGACGTTCCATTCGAAACGTATTTAGTGATACGCCTGCGTAGCCTATGGACCACTTGTATGCAAGACCAAAATGCAGAAAAAAAATTACCCCAGGATCGAATTTCTCTCAAACTATAACGCATTTAAAAACTCTTACTATCAAAAATGAATGTCAGCTGGGTTGGTATACATTTTTGATTACGTGCGTAACTTCTCCTTTTAAGTTTTTTTGTTCTGGTGGAAGGTGGTGTTTCTTATGGCGTTTTCTTTGTCTGTGCTGCTCGGTGACCTATCATTGGTCATGACCATCTGGTACTCATAATATTCTAAATGATCCCTGTACATACATAATTTCATTCATTGTAATAAACACCAACTATAAAACTACAACCATTCCACTCTGTAAGATGGAATGGCAGCAAACGCTGACGACAGTCAAAGCTCTCAAACGAAATGCGAAGTGCTTTCACTCCCACTCCATCTCCACAGAGTGGAATGGTTCTCATTTCTTGCTTTGCGAGGCTGGCGTCGTCGCTCGTTCGGAGGTGTCCGGGTTCGCGACTGTCGCTTTCGTTCAGCATCGCGGGAACGTTCTTCGTCGTTGGTCGTTTCGTGCCGGCGCCGTTTACATTCTCGCTGCTGTTCGCTCCGGCGCTCCTCGTACGCATGCTGTCCTTCGGGTGTACGAACTATACACGTCCGCCCCATCGATAACGCAGCAGTATTTAGCGCCGATACCTCTCCTGCTTGACGTCACGTGATTGTTCACGGCGCGCGTTCTAATCTGTTCGGCATTTCGACATCTTCGCCGCCGCACTGCACCCGTATGGGATTGTTAGAAATTGCTAAGTGCATTTATGTTGCTGGATGCTAAAAAAAACTGTGGTAGGTTAATCATATACAGCTTTCGCTGTAAAAACAAACTCAGCGGGGGCGTTGATGTAATCTCCCTGCTTTACACTCTGTGGTACAGGGTGCGATCTACTGTCGTAAAATAGGTTTTTTTTTACGCGGCAAGAATTATTTTGCTTTTATCTCTCTACATTTTTTGGCAGTGTCACTGACCTTTACGCAAAAATTTTCGTTGCTTACATCTTGTAATGGCAAGTGACCGCAAACAACACGCCCTCACGCCGCTCGACCGCCAGATCTAATGCACCAACGGGTCATATGAATAAGTACGTTTTATTGTTTTGTTTCTACGATACGTTTATTCTGCTGTTTTTACATGTGCTCTGTAGCGCATGTAAGCACAGCGCAAGAAACCCACTTAAACGCGCAAACCGACGGTCCGATGCATGCAGCAGTCTGGCAGCAGCAAGGATGACGTCCTACCTTGTGAGATGTAGAGCGGCGTAAAGGCACTCACCGCGTCAGGGAAGCATCTACAGACCAAAAAAAAGAAGAAGAATGAAATGAACGATCAAATTCGTGAATTGGGTATGAAACCCATGTACCTGCGTAGCAATTGGAGATCTTTACTGAAACGGAAACCAAACAAGCGACTTAATAGTTTATATGTTTGTGATATTAACCACTGAATACAAACTATACAGCTTACCACCGCTTGATTTTTGTTGATTTCGGCCGTTATAATAATAAATTTTGGTGTGCTCTACTTACGTTGTGCTCTTAAGTATAATCTATAACATATCGAACACAAATGGCCAATGCGTGTTTCACTAGATAATGAGACTTGGAAGACGACGAAGTCGAAGATTGCGGACGTGCTTCGCATGGGCTCCCGCTTTGAAACCGTTTTTCGGTGGAACTCCCTGTGCTGTGGACTTGCTTTTGGTGGGATTGTCCACAGGAAGTTGCCCTCTCCCTGCGGACACCTAATTTCGGCAAGTTTGCCCCCTTTTTAGGGGTTTTTCCACGCTTTTCGTGCTCAACCACCGCGCGGCAAAGTTAGGCCTCATCATTAGGCCGAGCCGCCGCCGACGGCACCGGGCTCCGGGGCGGTGACTTTTGGTTGTGGGCCTCTGTGAGGCTGAAGACCATGGAGTACTCCGTTGCGGGAGAGACTATACCGCCCGAAGAGTTGGAGGCGGGAGAATGGACCTGGGTTTTGCGGGCTCAAGATAGATTCAAGAAATCTGTATACGGGAACCATCCCGAGAGTAAGCCTAGCGAGAAGCAGGCAGGCAGCGACGGGCGCCAGACGCACGGAGCAGAACAAGTCAAGCGCGGGAAAGCGCCGGTGTGGAAGAAACGGGGACCGTTTCTGAAGATGCCAGCGAAGGACTTCAAGGTTGTGTGCCGACCCAAGAATTGGGACTTGAGTATGGTAACGTCGAGGGAACTCGGATATGCCTTGAGAGCGGCAGCGGAGCTGACGAATGCGACTGCGGTGGAGGAAGACCTGGTGCGGGTCAACGAGACGAATAACACGATGACGGTGAGCACGCCGTGTATGCATCGCTGTGGGGCATATGCGAATGTGAAGACGCTCAAGCTGGGTGGTCATGACCTTGAGATTTCGGCGTACGTGGCGGCGCCGGAGAACTCTGTGCGCGGAGTCATTTACAACGCGTACAACGGATGCCCACTGGCAGAAGTTCGGGCGGGATTCCTGAAGAGGAATGACGGCATAGAAATTTTGGATGCCAGACCTTTGGGGAAGTCGAAGGCGATTCAGATAACGTTCGGGGGGAAGCATGTTCCCTGGCAGGTTATTTACTGGAACTGTTTGTACGCGGTGATTCCGTACAGAGAGCTAGTCGAGACCTGCTATAACTGCAGACGAGTGGGACATCGGGCGGACGTTTGTTATCGTCCGAAGACTAATCTGTGTCGCCGTTGCGGAAAGGATCATCCTGCACCACCGGAAGGAGAGCCGCTGACCTGCACTCCAGACTGCATCGTGTGCCATGGGGCGCACAACACGGGGAGCCGGAACTGCAAGTTTCGTCTAGCCCGTAAGCAGCCGACGGGCCTGCAGCAGGGCATTGAGGACAACGGCCTAACTCACAAGGAGGAGCGGCGCTCGAGGCCAAGGAAGCGGTCATCCAGCGGTGCGAGAGACGATAACAATAGCAGGGACCGGTCCACTTCCTTCCCACCACTGCCCGGACCCGAGCGTGGCAAAGGAGAACAGGGTTCCAGTCATGGAAGAAGTCCCAGTGCCACGAGAAAAAAGGTGAGCTGGCCCTACGTGGCCTCCCAGAGTGAGACTGCTCGAGGGAAGGAGCTACAAAGGCAGGTGCAGCAGCAGGCTGAGACGATTAAAAAGATGGAAGTCAGGATGGCAGAGACGGAACGCGCGCTTAAAAGCGACAAAGGACAAAGGGTACAGACGCCGGTGATCCAGGCCCCACTGAAAGCGGCACAGGCGACTGCTTCTCGCGAGAGCGAGAGCACAGCTATGGAGGTGGAGAATCGGGGGAAGCTTAAGAGGCCGCCATCGGCGGATGAGGGAGCTAATGCAAAAGGGTGGCAGAAACTTCAACGGCGGACACGCCGCAGCCAGTCGTTAAAGTCACTAGTCTTAGGGGGGAAATGTCTGCCCTTGCGGACAGAATAGGAAAACTGGAGGAAAGACAGGATAGGTTGGAAGCTCGGGTCGACAGGATCGAAGCCAGACTAGACAAGATTGAGGAGCGTCTTGACGCCTTCACCAATGACATGCGGGCTTTCCAAACACAGGTTATGGGCATGTTTCAACAGCTCAATGCTACGCTACAGGCTAGATTGCCTCCCGTAGTCGGCCAAGCGCCGATGTTAGTAAACCTAGTGCCTAATCATGGCCCCTCGCCAGCAAATTGAGGTTTGGCAGTGGAACTGCAGGGGCTTCCGTCGCAAGCGGGCGAACCTGCAATTGCACATACAAAATCTGGACAGTAAGCCTGACATTATAGCTTTGCAAGAGGCTAGTGGCTGGGTGAAATTACCGGGATTTAAGGCATTTACACCGCCAGAGATTGATCGGGGGGGTGTATCGAGCGTCTTCACGGCCGTGCTAGTCCATCGCAACGCCACGGCGATTCAGCATACCATAGATAGCAGCAGAGAGGACTACGTCCTGCTAGAGGTTCTGCCCAAAAGAAAGGACGATAAGAGTCTCTTTGTACTTAATGTATATTCTTCTCCTAAAGATAAAGGGCTAGGCTTGCCAGACCTCTTGATAAAGACGCAACTGCTAGCGGCTAGGGCTCAACTCATCGTGGTTGGAGATTTCAACGCGCCTCATCCGGAGTGGGGCTACACCCGAGCCACTCCAAAGGGAAATAGGCTTTGGCGGCTAGCTTAGGACCTACAATGGACAACCTTGAACAACCCGCTAGATCATACGAGGATAGGCAACAGCGTTAGCACAGGCACCTCTCCGGACCTCACATTTGTTAAAGGTATTAGGGATGCAAAGTGGGTAAACACGGGACAGCCGCTGGGCACTGATCACTATGTCCTTTCCACGGTATTTAGTGGTGCTAAGCACAAAGACAGGGTAAAAGGAATTAGAGTGACGGATTGGGACAGATTTCGAAAAGTCAGGAAAGACACAGTGAGCGGGGAAATCGAGGACTTGGGAGCCTGGGTTGAGGCGCTCAAGCAGGACGTGAAGGGTACCACAGCAGAGGTTCCTACGGTGGAGGAAGGTTTTACGACGGACTCTAGACTGTTACACATGTGGGAAGCGCATGCGAGCCTCCTTCGGAGATGGAAGAAACAAAAGCATAATGGGGTCCTCCGTAGGAAGGTGGCCAAGCTAGAACGAGAAATCGAAACCTACACGTTGGACTTGCAGTGCAAACAATGGGGTCAGATTTGTGACAGGATGAATGGGCAATTCGGATGCAAAAAAACATGGCAGTTGTTGAGGCACCTTTTAGATCCGGCGGCAACCAAATCGGCGCAGAAGGGTCAAATGGCTAGGTTAGTTCATCAGTATCAAGGCACGACTGGGGAGTTCATTCAAGAACTCCGAAGTCGTTACATAAACGGCGAGGCGGGCGGTTTCTTGCCGGATTACTCGGGAGAGGAAAACCTCGAATTAGATGCGGACTTTACGGTGGCGGAGGTGGAGTTTGCAATGGGGCAGCTTCGTACTACGTCGGCAGCGGGTCCAGATGGGGTTACTAATAAAATGCTGAGGAACCTGGATTTCAAGTCAGTGGGGGCGCTCACGGATTTGATGAACAAATATTGGGCGGCCGGAGAGATCCCGGCAGAGTGGAAGCATGCTAGGATTACATTTATTCCTAAACCAGGGAAGAAGATCTGTATTGAGAATCTTTGACCCATCTCGCTGACGTCCTGCTTGGCCAAATTGATGGAGCATGTGGTCCTCAACAGGCTCCAGGGTTATGTGGAGGACAAGGAGTTGATACCTAAAACGATGATTGGCTTCAGGGCTAATTTATCAACGCAGGACGTCATGATACAGCTCAAAAAGGACGTGGTTGATCCTGGGTACGGCACGGGCACGAAGGCTATCTTGGGGCTCGACCTCACAAAGGCCTTTGACAATGTCACCCATGAGGCAATATTAAGGAGCCTATCGGACATAGGACCGGGGGGTAGAACCTTCCGATACATCAGATCATTTCTGGAGGATAGGACTGCGGAGATTGTAGTCGGAGAATTTAAATCGGATCCTTTCCCGTTGGGGGGCAGGGGGACACCACAAGGGTCGGTTTTATCGCCGTTCTTGTTTAACCTCGCCTTGATCAAGATACCGCCCAGGCTGGCAATGATAACGGGACTTAAACATACATTTTATGCGGATGACATTACTCTATGGGTAACAAAGGGAAGCGACGCACAATTGGAGGAAACTTTACAACAGGCAGTGGATATTGTGGAGGAGCTAGCGGGGGAGGCAGGACTCTCGTGCTCTCAGCCCAAGTCCGAGCTTTTTGTGCTTAGGGATAAACCAAGAGGGATACATGCGAGGCACTATGTGCCGCCACCACCGCTGAAGGTGAAAGTGGGGGGTGCACCGGTCGCTGAGGTCCAAACGATCAGGATCCTGGGGCTGTATCTGCAGACTAACAGGAAGAATAGGGAGGCCTTGGAAAGGCTCAAAAATACTGTCAATGCTACCGTGAGACTTATCAGGAGAATCGCCAATCGTAAACAAGGCGTCAAGGAAAAGGACTTGTGTAAGCTGGTACAGGCGTTTGTGCTCAGTAGAATAGTGTATGCGACGCCTTATATGAAGATGGACGCGACGGAGAAAGGCAAGGTGGAGGCTATGATTAGACAGGCGTATAAGGCGGCCCTTGGGTTGCCTAACAATACTTCCACCGAAAGGCTGCTGGGATTAGGGGTGCACAACACCTTGGAAGAACTGCGGGAGGCACACTTGGCGATGCAACTCAGTAGACTTTCCAAAACGATAGTAGGGAGGGATATATTGGAAGGGATCGGCATTGGAGTTGATCCTCCAGCTGGGGACATGAAAATTCAGGTGAAGCGAGAAATGCACAAGGGCTTGTACATAAAACCTTTACCTAAAAATATGCATCCGATACATCACGAGAACTGTAGGAAGGCAAGAGCCAGAGCTTTACATGCTAAGTACGGGAAGTACAACGGGGCGGTCTACGTAGATGTCGCCGAGTATAAGAACAAGGACGCATTTGCAGTTGCGGTGGTGGATGGGCGGGGACGCTTAGTCACCTCTGGATCAGTCAAAACCCGCTCCTCAGAAACTGCAGAGGAGGCGGCGATAGCGCTAGCTATAGGTAATACTGAAGCTGACCTGATTTTCAGCGACTCTAAAACAGCCATACGAAATTTGGCGAGGGGCAGAATCTCTGTCACAGCGGCAGGATTACTAAATCGGGCCACGGGGCGAGGGACTACGGAGGTGGAAATTGTCTGGGTACCGGCCCACTCTGGGAACCCTGGGAACGAGGCGGCTCACATGAATGCTCGAGGTTTCGTCAGCCGAGCAGGTGAGCCGGACGTTCCGGGGAGGTCCACGAGAGATGGGCTGGTGTCCTTTCACGACATTACTAACCATTACAAACTTGAGCGGAGAATTTACCCTCCACCGGACAAGCAATTGGTGAAGGCGCAGGAAAGCGTCTGGCGAAGATTGCAGACGAGATCATTCTATAATCCATACGTGTTAAACAAAATCTACCCGGACGTTCAGCCGGAATGCAAATGGTGCCAGGAACTGGCCACCTATGACCACATATTATGGAGCTGTAGCATAGCGCCGCCACCGGCGGATATTATGCGTGATCCTTCTCTCGAGCAGTGGGAGGCCGTGTTGGCCAGCTCAGACCCGGTCGTCCAGACCAGGGCCGTGGAGTGGGCCACCCAGGTCGCCGTCAGCCATGAGCTGATGGCCATCTAGCACGGAATCGTCCGCACATGCGTTCTGACGAAAATAAAGTTTTTCCATCCATCCACTAGATAATCAGCCGTTAGCCGCTTTGGCAATGCAAATTAAATTGTGCGGTTTTACGAGCTGATCCACTAACCCACTACGGCATGCCGTAGTGGGTTACTGCTAAAATTTGGACCACTTGAGTTTTTAACGTGTACCGAAATCGAAATACACGGGTGTTTTCGCATTTCACCCCCGTAGAAATGCGGCCGCCGTGGTCGGGATTCAATCCGGCGACTTCGTGCTTAGCAGCCCAACACCAGAGCCACTAAGCAACCAAGGCAGGTGTGTTGGCACTGATTTTCATCGAAGTGAGCTATTGCGCGTGTTTCTCCAATCCCGTATGCGCAGCATCCCATCTATACAGCGTTCACTACTTGAAGTGAAGAAGCAGAATCAAAGCAGAAGTCTGTATATTCTACTGACACAGCCGAAAATGCTTTTGAACGTATGCAGCACCACGATGTCTAATATTACGCTGTAACTCGTGCAACCAACTTTCAAGTTTTTCTTGGTAGTTTGCCTAAGGGTATGATAAAAGCTGTCTCGAGGAGAAGCGTCACGAAATAACCTTTTTTTTAAGGATTTACGGTACGGCAAGACTCCCTCGTGCGGCGAACTAAAGCTGAGGGTGATTCAAGGAGCTGTCAGCGGAGCTATCTGTGCCGGCTTCGTTAGCAAACGATTCTGTTAATTTGTGGATTGCAGTTTCTACTTCGACGTCTCTGTAAATATCAAATGGTGCAAGAGGAGCGGGTTTCTATCAATCTCTTAGTGGATCGGTAGCGAAGCGTAATTGCAGCATCGCTGTATTTGCGATGAGCACACGTTATCGTGGTATCATAGCTTCGAAGGGCACTGAATGGAATGAGTTTTTTTTTCTTTCGCTGTGAAAGGGTGCGCCAATGCCATGGGAGCAGGCGAGGTAGCTGTTGCGGCAATCTGTTGCGCTAGCTGTTGCGGCAATGTAGCAGGCTGATCTGTGCGAGCGGCGCCGAAACAGCCACGCTGCACCACAACACACACAAAGTAGGAGCGGGTGTGAGGCAAACATGTATAGCTGTTCAGCGTGCTTATACCCGACATGTGCAAACGTGAAACATTGCAGAACTAAACGAGAAACGTCCAACGTACTTCCATAAACACGCTGCCGAATCCGTGAAACGTCTAATGCACCTGTGGAGAAAATTCGAGGGTAACAGCGGACGCACCTTTAGCACCTTTCAAAATATCTGGGAATCCATTACGTGAGATATCCATAAATGACATGAATTGAGAGAGAAAAAGCAAGAAGAGGAAAGTCAGGTCAACCAAACGAGCGTCCAGTTTGCTACCCTCCACTGGAAACAAGGGAAAGGGGGAATATAAAGAGGAAAAGGGGAAGAGAGTGATCAATGAGTGCACGTGGAATATTGCAGAGGAGCACTATAAGCTGTCTCTCAAATCGGTGTACTTCAAGAACATTACTAGTGCGCGAATCACTTTTTGTTCCAGTGAAGTACATGGCCGCGGTCCGAGAATTACGACTCGGAGACGGGTCTCGAGTACAGTCGGTTTAGAGTTGCCCGGAGAGGGAGGCATTGGACGTCACAGCGAGGACAGGTACACAATGGTTGGTCGATGGTTTCCTGACACCTACAGGACTCGCACGTCAGGCTCTCGGTCATTCCCATACGATATGAGTAAGCGTTTGTAAACGCCACTCCCAGCCACCCGAGTCACAGCAAAGTTGCTTCGCGGCGGGAAAGACTAGACGGTAGTTGTAGGCGTATCAAGGGGTTCAGCTTATGCATTCGGCAACGAAAGGCACTTGAACTCCAGAATGCTTGTGTCTTTTTGCGTGCAAGCAGACGACGTTCCCTGGCAGCGTCCGCCGTCGCCAAAAGTAATGGACGCGTGTGGGCGTCTTCGCTGGATGACTGGCAATGAATGTGGAACTGTGCCGCAGTGGTTACAAACATATTCCGGGCATCATATAATATGGTTTTTGCGACAACAAACGTGAAGTGACGCTTATTTTGCCCTACGTGCTTGGAGCTATTGCTCTCAGATCCTACTTAGTTGTGATCCAGGTGTGCTATAGTAAAGCTATTAAAACTGTTTCTATTTTATTTATGTCATTAGCCTTCCACGATTGGCGAAAAAAATTCTGGACCACGCCCAGTTCGCCTGTCAGTCAAGCGACCTAAAAAAAGAAACTGCGAAACCTCCCCATTTGATAAGACGTGTACACATGATTACGTATCGTTAGACGGAAGATAAAAAAAATATATTTCTAATTCTACGCGTTTTTTCGCGATTAGCCCGGCGCTATTGGTCAACTGTGTTTCGGGCTGCGCCCAATCGGTCTGTCTTCACGCGACGTCACAAAACCGCGAAAGCTCACCACGTCAAAGTGACGTGTACGCACTAAATACTCAGTAACATGCAGCAGCAAGCAATTCTTTTTTTTGTAGGTGCAAAGTGGGCTATTGCAAAAGCAATACGGAAAGACTGCCTTTCCATCACTCTAGCACTGGCTACTCAGAGCTCTTGGCACGAATAGATTTTTTTTTTTGTTTTTGCGTATGATAAACAGTTTTCCCGTCAGTATAACGTTGCTGAGCCCTTTCGGCACGTATAGCACATGAATTCGCCAACTCTTCTTCGCTGAGGACCTGTTTTAGAAGTATTTTGACTCTCCGGAGCATCCCACTGCCTTTTTCGACCAATCATCGCAACCTAAGGGGAAACGGACCAATCGCAGTTGCCTGCACCACTTTTCTCACCCGAGTGCCTACTTCCACTGCGCTAGATAGGAAACGCCGAAACCCTCTCCCCTTCTACGCGCTCCTCGCCCCTTTTGCGATACTTCAATAAGGAAAGTCGGTCAATGTAGGCAACGCTATGCCCTTATAATGCAAACGGAAGTGACCTCCTATAAACGTTGACACTTTTTAGGGTGTTAAAACAACGCGGCGGGTCACCGCCCGATTCTTGCGGTAACGGCTACGTAAATTTGACGTCGGAAGTTTAGAATAAAGTCAAAATGGAATAGCTTTATGTTACAGGGCCACGGGACCTAATTCACAAACATTATCTTTCTTAAGTGCTCTTTACCATTGGCCGCCCGACTTTTCTAGCGAATGTCTGGCATCAGGATTGATTCACATTAGCACTTATGAACTATCCTAGAGTGGGAGATTTTTGTGAATACGGTCCCAGTTTTCGAAGTTCGTAAAACACCAGTATACGTAATAAGGACTGACTTGAAAAACAGTTGTGTCACTGAGGTGTCTTCTGGTGTTAGAATGGTAAATGAAGCGTAACTCCCACGCTATATGAGGGGCATATTGAATAGCTGCTTTTGTTCTTTCTTTTTTTTCTTTTGGTATAATAGTGACATGCTGATTAGAAGCATTCCACTCACCGATTCGCAATGTTTCCTTCCGAAAAGAGCTGCCGCACTCACGAGCTGGAGGGAACCTATATCTGCTGAGTTGGAGCGGGCCCTGGCCGATGATCGTATCGACTTCAGTTTGCTGGAAGAAAAATAATGCAAGTGGATCGTTCACATTTATTATGCCACTGTGGCATATTTGAAACGTTGACAACAAATACAGCATGCCGCTGGTTTCTCCAAAACGCTATATTGTAGTTTGAATGAAGAAAGAATGGTGATATGTGAAGCGAGTATTTGCAGACGCGGGACAGTCATTCGGGATTTTTAAAACGACACAGAAAACTATTGCAGAACTTTGTGCATTCGTGCACAATGAATGATGCTTGCTTCTAAGTTTCCGCATTTTCTGCGTATTTAAAGAAAAGATTATGTTCGACAGCTCCCAGCATTCCGCGCGTGATTCTGGGATTAAAGTAGCATCCGTCCTGTCGTGGTGGTTTCCCGGCATAGTGCTAAAGCAACCTGCTTTTATCTGCGATCAAATGTAAACGGAGCTAATAAAGTCTAACCATCTGCCTGGTATCGAGCCCAGTATTTGTTTCTAACAAATTGAGCTTGAGGGTGAACTTTGCTGCCGTTGGCCTGTAGGCACCTGTTTCTGAAGCAACAAAATTTTTAACCCCCCCCCCCCCCCCACGCCCACACCGCAACTTTTACCGAAACACCAAACAAGAGCTAGCCGTGCCCGTACCATGCAGTCCTTCTATTTCATATTTGCCCGCACCACAAAACTAAGGAAACTGCCGTTGGGATAGTCTAGCCGCCTCGCACATTCTAGGTGATTGTAATGTACCAAAATGTCTTTTCTTGACACATCTGTGAAACTTTTACTTTGTCATGCCCCCTTGTCTGGTACGGCGTTCGGTACTTCAAACGCGATACACAAAACAAATGATTGTAAGTGCTTGTGGCGCCACGGGTTGGCGCTGGGAATACCGAACTGATGCGTTGTGACGTAAGCTTAAAGTGAGAGGCCTTTGTGATGCACTGTCACTACGTTTGGCACTCCCAGCGATCACCCAGCGATCATCGGTAGCGCAAGAAGTGCCGGCCGCCATGCGGTCAGAGCATCGCGTTTGAATCAATGAGCGCTCCACAGAGCACTGGCACTATCTTCGGTTTCACTGACGATAATCGCAGAAAGGCTCTCTGCTAAAATCACACAAAAATAATTCCTAGTTGTTTGTGGTGGCTGAAACCAATACAGCCCACGAACTTGCAAGGTTGAGTTTCTCCCTTACATGTGTATGCTTGCGGCGAAGCTAGCTTTACCGGTGTCGGAAATGTGCGGGATAATACTGAACCACGTGGACGTTTGTAAATGCCGTCGTCTCCTGCAGACAAAATTTGCACCGCTAAACGGCCTCTATGATAAGAACAACACAGCTGACATCTCACATTCAGGTTCAGTTGACGCAATCAATAATCTGCCGAGCCCTGTTCTACTAATCTGCCTGCTTTTCTTAGCGCAGACTGCGACAGTGCAATGTGCAAAGATGGACAAAACATGCTTCCAGTCGTAATGATTTAGTATTTTTCCAGCGAAGCTGTCTATGCATAGCAGATCGTAATGCTGTCATTTATTTCTGGTTACTCACCTGCCACAGTTTATATTCAAATAAAAGAAAACAATCACGCGTCCAGTTTGATAGGTTGACAACGCAGCATGACCGAAAGCCCTATTTCTTCTCAAATTTTTCTTAGAGAATTGAAGCTCGACGTTCCGAACCTCCAGCAGATGGGCTGCTCAATTTAAACTGACAGATAAACAACTCCTACATTTGTGATGGCACGAGTTCACATCGCTAAGTGGCCCGAAAAAATGTTGTACTATGCAGCCATTTAGAGAGCAGCATTGTGCATTAACTACAGTTGAGGCTTAATTTAATTTATGTTGGCTCAGTGCAAAGTAAAGAGCTTTTACAAATGGTGACGTTGCTTCAATGTGTTATACATAAATTCCGAGTTGCCCGAGACGCAACCTGTAAGGCCTAGTCTTGCTTACGTTCGTCCGCAGGTACGCTCGTTAGGCGCGCATAGAAACCTGGCCCGAGTATGAACCAACACAGGCATGACTGGACGAACGATTCAGGGACGTTGAACGTTACGTGCGAGAATCATGTGGTGCGATAAAGTGCGCAAAGCAACCGCAGAAGCTCGGTGCCTATAGTGTCGTGAACTTGTGTATTTCGTCATAGTTTTGTTTTCCGAGGCCGATGGCCAGCAGTATAACCTGTGATCATTAAAGAGGGGATCCTGCATTAGATTCATACTAAGTGCAAAAACACATTTAGAAAGAGCACAGCAAGCCAATACTACGTCAAGCATAAGGGGTCGTTGAAAAAAGAAACAGTGGAGACGAAAGAGGTGGTTCTGCTTTAGATCCAGGTTAAAACCAAAGGTACGATGCAACAAAGCAAGAGAAAGTATTCGGGAAAAAACATTCATCAGTCAATCAACAGTACGAAACAGAACTCCATTGCGACTGTGTAAACTTTACCTTCATCGAATATGGTATTTCCAAGAGCAAATTCTAGACGAAAACGTTGACTTCCACTTCCTCAAAATTCGCACTGCCCGTAGATGGTAGTGCCACGAGGAGCGAAACACCTCGAGGGGGATGGGCATACGACAATGGTGTATGACCACGTTGTCACGTGGCTAATCCTGACTGTACCAAGTGCAGGAACAGGCTTTTGTTTACCTCTTTCGCTCATAAGATGGTCAATAACAACGACAGTAAGTGCATGGGCTGCGTTTCCCAGTGCATAAGCAGAATTTTCTACGACGAGATAAGTGTTCTTCTTTCCGGCAAAATCCATCGAGAAATAGTGGGTGATGAGGTAATGGATAGGCAAAGTTGGCACCCCACAGATAAAGGAGATTATGTGCATTTACAGAAAGTGGCAGCGGGCACTTCCTGTAAGAAGAATGATAAAGTGGGTACTGGACAGAGACTGTACAAAAAAACACTCGCGCGTATGGGCTATGTCTACACTTGCTTTAGTTTTTCTTTTCTCTTTTTTTATATTCAGCGCACCGGGTGTATAATTTTTGACAATCATATTAGGCAAATAAATATTTTGTGCCATGCTTATTAGGTTTTTACATGTTACCACATGACCAACGCGTTCACATTTACGCGGCGTATGAAAGGCTGCGTAAATCAGGCTGAAAAGCATGTTTCTCCTAGTAATCTTTCATGAAGTCCAAGCAATATGTCAAAAACAGTGTAGTCACGTATATTTATAAGTATTATTGGCATCGCACGTGCATTGCAATACATTTTCCCGCTGGGGAAATGTGCAAGAACGTAGTATGTTGGATAATGATAGTTCAGGTAATGAAGATTACTACGAACATCGGCAAATGACTTTCCTTACCTCAGTATGTAGTGTTCATAAAGTCGAACAAATTTATGTGTTTGAAGGACTGCTTCATGCTTAAAGAACGCCGCGAATAGCTGAGAGATAAAGTGGTGTTACCTGTCGCACATTACAGCTGACATCTTTTCTTCCCTTTATTTTTTAGTAGGGTAATTACTGGGGCGTTTCCTCCCCTCCCCTTAAGCTTCTCCCGTGGCCCTGTCATTTACGCGAGTGTAAAAGCTATATAACGCCACAGAAAATTTGTTTACATGAGTTTAATTTTCATCTTTTATTAGCCATATAATCGCAGTTCCGCTTCCATGCGGCTCATTATGTCACGTAATAAAGGTGACATGGTCTCTCAAAGTTGTCACGACGTGCTGTACAACACGTTTCCGTGCCCTGCGCTTCACACGTGAACCTCCTACAGACAGCCATCTTGGTTCACCAAGATCGCGAATGGCTTTGCCGCGAGATTTATTTCAGGCAGCGTCAGTTAAAGAATTTTCCATTACAAATTTAATATGCCTTTCTGTATCGATGAGTCATCTCTTTCGCTTCATCAGCGGAAAAGATTCCTCCCGGCTGGTTATGTGCCACTTGCACTTTCTCAAGCACAGTAACATTAGCCGCTGACAAAAATTCAAAAGATGATGTAAGCAGAGAAAGTCGATCGTGAGCATTTTTACGATTACGTCATTGCCGGAGAGAGAAACTGAGCAGAAAATAAGGTGCTCTAATCATGAACAGAACATCTTGGCCCTCCATTACGTTGCCATGCTTTTCGTCCTCGCCCACCGAGTTCCTCTCATTCAGTACTTCTTGACGACTGCTCTCACGCAGGAGGAGAAAAACAAGTTTAGCCGCAAAATCCGAACGACTCGGCTCTCAACCGTTCCGGCGAATTTGTTCCAAGCGCAGCTTTTTGCAGCACAGACGGGGAAAACGATGCTCGAAGGAACGATGCATGGATTTATCGACGCGCGAGGCCGTCGCGATCGTCGTTACGTTCGCGATGGTTGTTCACGACGATGGCATGTCGGTGCGCTGAGAAGAAACATACATCGGAGATGAAAAAAGACCCTTAAGCATCACGCACGTGCCCCCCTTAATCGAGAGCGCGACCTTGACACGAATATGCCCGCGCTCTTCGCCCTCGCCATGTCGCTCGCCAGCGCTCGTGCCGTGTAACGCGATAGAGGCCATCTCCGTCGGCAGGAGGCGCTGAAATCGTTCCGGCCATCACGGCTCTGTCGTATACGTTATTCGGCGGTCATGTCCGGGGACAAGCGCGCGGCGAAGAGAAGAAGCCAGAATTTACGAATGCGTGCCCGCGCCACCAGTGTCCGACAACGCCATTCGGTTGCTAAGGGAGCTATCCGTAATAAAAGCGAAACGTTATAGGTCTAACAGGGAGGAGCAATAAAAAAGGTTTACAAGGCAGCTTTGACTGCTTCCGGACCCTCTCCGCTCCGCGCGTGCGCATATCGTTACGATCCGTATGTGCGATGGATTAAAACGGTCCCTACATTGAACGTGTTTGCCGCGTAATTACTTATGTTTTTTAGGCTTGGCGAAAAAAACCGACATCGTTGAGTTGAAAACAAGAAAAAAGCGGGATGACAGTGCTATTTGCATTGTTTGAATGTGTAACCTTGCTTATCGGGCTGAAAGAGTGATAAATTAAGAATAGGACTACAACGGGGCCGTCGGTTAACGTAATATCGACGCACTGGCAGTAGGATTCTCCAGCCAGAATACATGTAAGAATTGTATTTAGGAGACGTTGTATGAATACTGGTGACGCTCACGTACACGACGCCTTTTGAGAGTTCCTATTAAAGGTTATCTATAGCTTGGTAGAGACACCACGACGCTTTGGCAAAAGAGAGCACTCCAGGGTTTTTCGTCCCAAGTTACACATTTGCAAAAAAAAGTAGAAAAAAAATGAGCGCTTTAAACCCCAAGCCACCATTACTGTAAGAGCACATTCATGCACTATGCGCTCCCTCCCATGTGGAAATTGAAGAATGATTGGAAATGTAAAATGCCACGTGCCACAAGCCGCGAAATTTCGACATTCACGATTCTTCTGCGTTCATGTTTGTTGTGGTCCCCTAAGATTCTTTTATTCTGCTATTAAGAGTACTTGGCCACAATTAGTACATGACCGGGGTAGTTGGAGAAGTATGGGAGAGGCCTTTGCCCTGCAGTGGGCGTAACTAGGCTGATGATGATGATGATGATGATGATGATTACATGGCGAACGGCACTTTATTTTTATTTCGTCGAAAGCAGTAGTGATTACGTCAGCTACAGGAAACTTGTCGCAAGGAAACAGAGGGACACGAAATCAGAAGGCAAGACAGGAAGCCCGTCCGGTTTGCTACCCATCGCAGAGGAGGAAGATAATTAAGGAATGGAAGAGCAGAAATTTACCAGAACAATGACGATATTTCATCTTGAGTTGTACATGCGGAGACTACAGTCGGCCCAATACTGAGGTCTTTCGGCTTCAGATGTTTCAGTACCAAAACTACCTTTCTCACCGTGTCTTAACAGGGCGCGCATACACTAATACTTCAGGGTACAAGTGGTTGCTTAGACACCCGGGCCTATTGGCTTGAAGCAAAGCGTAAAAAAAGATATTGTTCATTCCGTTTTCGCTTCACCAGCTTACCGTTTCGGGGCATAACGGAGTTTTAACGCTTATGGGTTGTAGAAAGGAAGAAGAAACCGCAGGCAAAAATGGACTAGATGCGACTGCACGCGATCAGATTGTAGCGCCGCAAAAGCTTATCTTAGCCCTGAAAGGTAATTCCTCCTTAAAGTAATTTGTCTGCTTTCTCTTCATCTTTATTTCTTCTCTTTTTTGTCTTGTTCTTCTTTTCTTTTGCTTTCGTTGATATTTTTTTTCTGCTTTTGCTTTTGCGTATGCGTGCAGAACCTCTGTACTCTTCAATGCTTTGGCTCCATCTATACTGTTACGCCCACTGGGCGATATATAGGTATATAAATAAATGAACACATAACAACCCCCCCCCCCAAAAAAAAAAGAAAAAGAAACGAACAAGTAAAGAAACATGGGTTCAGTCAGTAACCGAAAAGTTCCAGCGAATGGCAAGAAATGACCCTGGCTAAAATAACGCCCAGTGCGCACTTGTTGTAACTGTAAAGCAAGAAGGACGCTCACTTTCGGTAACGAGGAGGCAAGCCGACAGGATCCGCTGCAAGAATATTGCGCGAAGTACGTACAAGTAAAATAAAGGTCCGGTTTTTCTAACGTATTAAGGGACTGGGCACCGGAGCGATATCAGGTCAGATCTTCACGTTCTCTCGGTGAGGATAACATGTACAAGCCTAGAAATCATTGAGAACACACTGCTTACTGATCGGACTCGAACTTCCCAAAGAACAGTGTAATAGTAAAAAGAACTCGGCGGTACTGTTGGCGCACGATGTTTGGAATCCAATTCCGCGACTTTCGGCTCCACATTTTGTGTAGACATCTGTGATAGATCTCATTCAGTTGTTATTGCGATTATTCTGGGAACGATTGCAGAGCCGCAACGAATATTTAATGCAATATCGCTGGCGAATTTCGCACAGAAACTCGACAGTACCGTCGGTCTTCGATGCAGCAGAACTAAAGATTTGCAATAGCGCCCATACAGATACCAGGCTATTTATTTATTTCAACGCGTTGGTCTCTTGCTTAGAAACGGGGCAAGAAATCTCTACTCTGGAAACTCTAGGCCTCTCGCTGGGTGATCATCGGGAGTTCCAGATACGTGAGCAGCATAGCTGAAACCGTTGAACAGATACAAGTTCCCCTTTAAAAAAAAGTATACAAATACACGTATATATATATATATATATATATATATATATATATATATATATATATATATATATATATATATATATCCTTACTGCTGTGTGCGCAGAAATGTTAGACAAGAATACGAAGTAGACAATTTGGAACTCTAGGTCAAGTAAGTTTTCTTTATTATTATACTTTCATACGTTGTCGTTTTAACCAGTGGTTCCCTCATTGAAATCCCTTTCACGTGCGGAGGGTAGCAAATCGGACGTGCGTCTGGTTGATGCGTCTGTTGTTCCTTTTAGTGGCACGAACACCGAGTGACACTCTTGTTTCTTGTGCAGCACTTCCGCTTCACCTACTGAGGCGACCGGCGAGGAAAGTCAAAACATATCGGAAAAAATGTGAAACATACTGCAGTACAAGATTCCTGGGTTTTATTATAGATATAATATCAGAGCATAAGCTTAGTTACAAGTTGGGTGGCTCAAGTGTCTAGGATATTTATAATTCATTAGAAATCACTGAGACGACTGGGGACGAATTTCAATATAAATCAGAAAACCTGCACAGTACATAATTGATGGGTTTCATTATAGATATACGATCAGAGAACAATTTTATAGTTAAAAGTTGAGTTACTGAAGTGTCTGGAATAATCACTGGTTACCGCACACCAAAGCACATGATCGCAGACTTTAGAGACCCGCCACGCAAACACGACTTTGGCGAAATTCCTCGAAACCCGGAACTGAAAAGCAAAATTAATGACGTCACTAATGACGTCATACATAAGAATGTGGCAAGATATTTAACAGTCTAATTAATGGAAAACTGTTGCCCCCTGCTGCGGTTCGTGCATTGCGTTCGCTTAAAGTTAACCTGAAGAACACCAACGCTTAGGTACGTGTGCAAATCAAAGATTACGGTCGCCTACCATTTTCTTTTTCTTTCTATTTCTCTGCCTTTTTCTCGCGACACACGCGAAATTCCACATTTGTTATCATCAAATTCTCATCTCTGTGCCTTATGTGAACTGCAACACACACATTGACATGCCCATGCAAAAAACTATCATCATCACCATTATGATGATCAGCCTGGCTACGCGCACTGCAGGGCAAAGGCGTCTCCCATACTTCTCCAATTACCCCGGTCATGTGCTAATTGTGGCCATGTTGTTTCTGCAAACTTACTAATCTCATCCGCCCAACTAACTTTCGGCCGCCCCCTGCTACGCTTCCCTTCTCTTGTAATCCAGTCCATAACACTTAAGGACCATCGGTTATCTTCCTTCCTCATTATACGCCCTACCCATGTCCATTTCTATTTCTTGATTTCAGCTAAGATGTTATTAACTTGCGTTTCTTCCCTCACCCAATCTGCTCTCTTCTTTTCCCTTAACGATACACCCATCATTCTTCTTTGCATATAACTCGTTGCGTCGTCCTCAATTTAAGTAGAACCCCTTTCGTAAGCCTCCTGGTTTCTGCCCCGTAGGTGAGTACTGGTAAGACACAGCTGTTATACACTTTCCTCTTGAGGGATAGTGGCAACCTGCTGTTCATGATTTGAGAATGCCTGCCAAATGAACCCCAACCAATTCTTATTCTTCTGATTATTTCAGTCTAATGATTCGGGTCCGTGGTCACTACCTGCCCTAAGTAGATGTATTCCCTTACCACTTCCAGTGCCTCGCTACCTATCGTAAACTGCTGTTCTCTTCCGAGACTGTTAAACATTACTTTTCTGCAGAATAATTTTTAGACCCACTCTTCTGCTTTGGGTGTCCAGGTCAGTGAGCATGCATTTCAATTGGTCCCCTGAGTTACTAAGCAAGGCATTATCATCAGCGAATCGCAAGTCACTAAAGTATTCTCAATTAACTCTTATCCCCACTTCTTCCCCATCCAGGTCTCTGAATACCTCCTCTAAACACTCTGTGAATAGAATTGGAGAGATCGTATCTCCCTGCCTGACGGCCTTCTTTATTGGGATTTTGTTGCTTTCTTTATGGCAAAAAAACTATGCATACGATCGAATACATGCTATCGCGAATTTACCCAGAGGAGGCGAATTCGCCCTTCGGTGTCTGTACCTGCATATTTTCGCAGCCACAGTAGGCGGTTTCATAAATAAATAAATAAATAAATAAATAAATAAATAAATAAATAAATAAATAAATAAATAAATAAATAAATAAATAAAAAAATAAATAAATAAACCCCAGTTATTTCATCATTGCACGAAGAGGACATACGTAAAGGACCTTACGTTATTCAGAGCAATAAATAGCTGAAACGCAGACCGTTCTAAGCAGCTGCGTTGCCGAAAGATGGTAGCACAATAAAACAAAAAGAAAGCACATTCTCCTGCGCTTTCATGGCAGCTTCAATATTGTAGCTCATTAATGGAACATGGCCATATAGGCGATAGCTCGAGGCACACTTAGTTAGGTAGGAGGCGGGACACTTACAGAGGCGCCTATCCAGTAACTAATACCTATGAATAAACTATTGCACATGGCATCAGGAAAGAAGCTAAGAAAGTACTTCTTGGTATACCTGGACGGGAGTTTCTTTTGCTTTTGAGCTTTCTTACCGGTTCCTACAAATAAAAAAATGGTACATAAGTTCGAGACGTCTTGATAAACACTGGGTGAAAAAGGCAGCTCTTAGTGTGGAGCCAGAACATCGCCAGGGGGTCTTGTCCTCGTCATTAAAAGAACTGCTTTCCTTCGCACGAGCTATACTGTAGGTTCATTTCTTCCAAGAGTCAGGGGCATAAGTAGCAACGAAAGAATAAGGACTAGCTTCTTCTACAAGATAGGAAAAAAACCGACATCACTGGTGCCCTAGTGAAGAGGCTGGAGAAGACATAGAATATCTCCTATATTACACTTTAATAATTGTGACACTCACCGTAAGAGGATTTTCGCGAAGGGACACGCTCTGAATAGGAGGCCAATATCACCAGATAAAATCCTGAGCCCATGGCCACCCGAACACTTGCACCACTGTGCAGCACGCGCATTAGTACAGTTTCTCGAAGGACCGGAAATATCTAAAAGCTGATAAATTATTTTTATTGTCACTTTGATCACGACGCTGGATTTGTCGAAAGCGACTCATTTTATTTGACATTTTCATATATAAGTCTTTTATGTATTCGCTCGTGTTTTCACTATAGTATTTTCTCTATTCTTTGTTTGATGTTTTCTTTCTCTAGCTCATCTATCAATTCACAGAAAAGGAGCAACCTACGTCGTCTAGCAGGCACCAAAAACTCCTGGCATAGAGTTTATAATAATAATAATAATAATAATAATAATAATAATAATAATAATAATAATAATAATAATAATAATAATAATAATAATAATAATAATAATAATAATAATAATAATAATAATAATAATAATAATAATAATATTTCACAAGGGAAGTGGAAATGCTCAAGAGTGTGGACTGGTAATAGAGGCATCGCAGGTACTTCTTTCGTTGCAGTAGAAGGCGAGTGTTAGACAGCCTGGTAACCTTGGACAAGAAAGCGAATAAGTAACCAGAAGGGCTTGGAAGGAAGCAAAAAATACCGGTAAAGAAAGCCATCACGGGCAACAAGCAGTTGGTCAATATTGTGTGCTTAGTCCGGCGCAATACATTTCTGTCCTTTGGCAAAAGCTAAGCAAGAAAGTTTGACAGTCCCTGCTTACACGTGGCCTTTTTTTACAGTCAAGCTGTTTATGGCAAGGCTTCCGTGCATGTTTTGTGTCCGTTAACAAATCTGTGTGAACAAAAACGATCATCACCAGCAATGAATTCTGCTACTGCTCGCGCGTTCGCCGTCATCTTCTACCACAACTGGCCCTTCAGGCCCCCCACTGCGTAATCTCGCGAGCACGCTGGTGCCTTTGCTCAGGCGTCCTTCGTCGTCGTCTTCCACCGTGGCTCCGTGGCAGCTCATCATGCCGGCGTACCCATGTTGCCCCTCCCTCTGCGATGGCGCTGACGGTACTGGCCCACTGCCAGTCGGCGCGGTGACTTCAGTCTCAAATTCCTTGCCTCCATATATCGCGAAATGAAAACACAAATGTATATAAGCAATTTATAACACGAATGAACGCGGACGCAAAAAAAAAATAAATGTGTGTACGCGCCTTTCGTCACGATGACCACCGATCAAGACAGTAAATGTGCTCGCACCTTTGTTCCACATTATGTGTTACCTCTTGGTCGTGTGCAACACAGCTTCACTGGTCATCCACCTCTAGACGCCGGAAGAGCCCATGATTTTTACAGCGAAGCTGTAGATGGCTAAGATTCCGTGCATTTTTGTAGCAGCGAGCTCACGGCCCAAAGGGCGCTAGTGCAGCACGCGAGCGATGCAGCACGACTCAGTGGAGCCTTGGAATAGGGGCCCACCCTTCCTGAAGAGAAGTCTCAAGTCGCCTACGCCAAGAAGATGAAGACGACGGAGACCTCGTAACCGCGAAACTCTTGAAAGACTCAATAAATGTTTTCACTCACTCACTCACTCACTCACTCACTCACTCACTCACTCACTCACTCACTCACTCACTCACTCACTCACTCACTCACTCACTCACTCACTCACTCACTCACTCACTCACTCACTCACTCACTCACTCACTCACTCACTCACTCACTCACTCACTCACTCACTCACTCACTCACTCACTCACTCACCGCGAATAAAAACTATCATCATGAATGGCTCATACCCCCGTAAGCACTCATACCCCTGTAAGCAAGCAAAATATGCGATGGCTCATAACCCCGTAAAGCCGAGGCTACACGCACTCAGCAAAGTGAAGCTCAGAGTGCCTAAATTTTTTCTAGTCACGCATACAACATACAGAACAGCATGTCGAAAACTTTCCTCATCAATGGCTCATACCCCCTTGAACAATCACTCATGCCCGCGGAAGCAAGCAAAAAATGCAATGACTCAGAGGTCCCGCAGGGTTCATGGCTACTCACTTTGCGTGAATCAGCTGCGATGACGCTACTCCTGTTGTCGTTGCCAGTGATTGCAGTGTGGATGTGTCGGTACTGGAAAGGAAACGGTTTACGCGTTCCGTGTTGCAGATATAGCCCTTGCGATGCCATGCCAATCCGGCCCAAACGACCACCCAGCCACGTAAGTGCATCGATTTGACAATATGAAACAATGTGATTGCAGTTGCGAGTGAAATAATGAGCCGTGGCCAAGACAATGAATGGGTTTGCGTACCTTTCGTCACCATGACCACCCATGAAGACAATAAATGAGTTCGTGCCTTTCTTCAAAATTATGTGTCCCCTCCATGTCGTGTGCTAAATAGCTTCGTTGGTTAACCACTTTCACAGAGTGGAAGGGCTCATAAGTTTTTCATGCTTCTTTTTCAGTTTTGCACCCTTACTATCGCTTCTTTTTTTGCCGTGAAGGATAAACGGAAATTTCAAGGTTTACCGACCTCCAGAACTAAAAATTGCACCTTGTCCTGCGCAATCTCTACACCAATTAATCGCTGCTTAGGAGGAAGCTTTAGATCAGAGCCAACTTTGATGCCGCATATTCAAATGCACGCAAAGCGCAGAGTGCTTTTATTAGATAGCCCTTGGATCGACGTGAATGAAATTTGCTGTGTTTGAGTAAGGAGGTTCAATTCAAGTGATTCTGGGAAGCAAAATTTTTATCAGGAGCATAAAATTTCTTACAAGAATTCCCGAAAATTTGTAAGTTTAGAAAGATGAGCAACAAATTTTACGTAGTGGTGCGTCAAAAGTTACGGTGACGTTTCGCTTCATGAACGCGAGTGAAGCGGAAGGGTATGTACGGGTGCTATAGTGCACATGACGCTATCGACTTTCGGTGCGCCTGGACGCCTACACTGTCCGCATTGCAGATCGTTTCCAAGACAGTGCTCGCGCGGACACGTCACACGGAGCAGCCGCCGGAGTACAACTCCCCGTTCTAAACATTCGCTTACTGCTCAAATTACATAGCATGATGTCAGCGCATAGAGGCAAACATGAACACTTCATACGCGATGACCGCAGACTCTCGCTGTCAAAGGCTGGCGTGAGGAATCGCTTACGTAACCGCAATGTTTACCAGGACACGCTGCTATGGAATGCTATGCACGAAGGCGAGCTTTCTGGTAGAAACGCGGCCTCTTGCGTAGGCCCATCTTTTGTTATTGTTTCGCACTTTGAATATTTCAGTCTCAGAAGATTTAACGTAAAAGGCATGCGCTTTCAACGTTTTACTTCATGGAATGTGTTTGTGAGCTGTCATTCCTATAGAAATAACTTTGTAATGAATGTAAGACAAAGTGTGAGCTACTTTAGTGATAGAAGAACAACTTTGGTGCCGTATAAAACGCCTCGCGGCCCAAGACAAACGCGGCTGATTCGAAGAGCTGGCTAGTCATGCTTGTGCGTAAAAACAGATATTGCGGCAAATTGCATCCCTCAGAGCATCTAAAGCGAACGAATTTGATATATGAACCTATAGCTTACATGAAACTATTGCGATGTTTACTAGGGTTTTGCGAAAGTGCTACTCCCAACTTAGTGCTATATTTCGAATTATTACATGATATATAAGTTTTTCCCGCTTTATATGTAACGTTATCGACAGTTAAAAAAGGAAACTTGGATAGTGTTTTCAATGCTGAATTACAAAATTTCAACCTAAAGGATATGTCTTTTATTTGACATTTATCAATATTTTTTCGCAAACATACTGAAAGCCTAAATAAATGCATCTGCTTCTTAAGGTGACCAGATTTTAGGTTTTTCGTTTAAATATAACAAACCTCATCAAGAGCGACTTAGTGGTTGCTGAAGCAATAGCGACTTCTCCGTTCCCGTGTATTTTGAGAGGAGCTCCAGAACCAACGGCATATCAGCTTCCCTTACTGAGCCCTCACACTACGAGCTCATGCCAACTCAAGGTCCCCGCCCTCCTAGGAGAAAGAGCGGTACTTTTCATTAAGTGAAGATCGTACAATCTCTGTCAAGAAAGGTAAGCGCTGGCCTGGCGAAGACCATGTACCCTCGTCGAAACACTGGCTACGCACTAAACGATGGCTGAAGAGATGGCCGCTGCTTTTCTTGTCATCCCACTGTTGTCCATGCTTGTTCTAGTTTGTGCCAGTGATGATGCAAGTTTCGCTGCAAGCGCTAGGCCCGAAAAGCTTCGACTTGACAAAAAAGAAAAGCAACGGAAAGCAAGACACGAAATGGGTTCACCTGCTCATTCATATGTAAGAGCACACCTTCAGAAAGGCTCGTTTACCGCACGACCTAATTACGCGGCAAGGGAAAGAAGGCTCTTCGAGAGTATCGATCTGAACTGCGGGTAAATTTCTGTTTAACGTGAGTAGGTGTTGTTATCGAGACGCGGCTCAAGACCCGTGCTCTCACCGTGCTAGTATCGCGACGCAATGCTTTTGTGAATCGCTGCTATTGTTCACTTCTCAAAGCACTGAGCAGTGATATTAACCAGGTCCTTTAAATATTAAAAGCCATGCCTAATTAGCTGCTTTCGCAACCTCCTCGTCCTGTTCCGCTCTACATTTCCCCTCTTCTGAGAACTTGTGCCCACCATTGACGTCAGTTGACGTCAGTAGCCTGCATTGATGTCAAGAAAATCTAGACTAATTTGTTGCTGAAACCTCCACGCCGGATTTCTTAGCATGCGCTTGAAGACTTAGAGACACTGTCATCCGGAGGGAAAAAAAAAGAGAAGAAAGAAACAGTGAGTGCACCGCCAGCGCACCCCGAAGAGAAGCTTAACTATAAACCAGCTGCATTTTCTCAACATTAGTAGAAAGCTGAAAACAGAAACCCGGGAGCCCTATTTCATACAGCGGTCGTTATTTGCAGTGGCTCAACTGATATCACCAAAGGCCAATTAGCAACAGGCGATCAAGGCGCAATTCTCTGTGTGAGCACGTTACTTTCAAGTTTTCGTATGGCGTCCCCTTGATGCGTATTTTTGCTTCCTGCTTATTGCTAGGGCCAATGAAAATGCCATTGCTGCAGGCACCCACACACAATTGCCTTATCGCGCGAAATCGATAGGCATAGATGCCACAGCGGAGTGCTGCCACATTGCGTTATCGACGTCTTTAGGAAGAATGCGCGTGCAAATTAGCGCGACTACTTGAGAAATGAAGCTGGCGTTGACATTCAAGCGTTCGTTCACGAGAATGTGGCAGTCAGTCTTTCTCAAGCGGAGTCCGTGGATGAAGGACAAAAAATCCCTCTTGTTGTTGGGAAAAAAAAAGAAAGAAAGAAAAGCTGTTTGGTTACCACCGAGCGTATATATATATATAAAGAAGGCAAGCGGGGAAATTTAGTGGCTGATATTAGTCACGTCGAGAAAAGTGCAGTGTGTGTTTACACAATGAGATCAAATAAATTTAGCGGTTTGTTGATAGCCAGGCCATGGTTTAGAATCGCGCTGGACGGGGTACTTTCGCATGTGTATAAAATGGAGAAAAGGACAAAGAGCAAGGCATCGAAGTCAGGAAAGTCTGCACCAGATTCAATAAAATACCTTTCTTTTGCGACAGATGATGAAAAAAAAAATAGCTATAGAAGCCGGCAAGTTAATTACCGTCATGCACGCACACCCACTGTTCAGCAGCAAAAGGTCACAGTCGTCTGGAACGATCATTTTCTGCACTAACGTAGCGAAACTCACTTTAATTACAATTTTATAGTTCAGAACTTACACATTGATGCTCGGAGTCTCTGGTCACATGAAGAAAGGAAAGAACGGACTGTGGCATATCGAGGGCTCAAAAGCATCTCTGTGGCCACAAGTCTTGCACAGGATACTCAGACAGCGACAATGGAGCAAACAACTTTTTCACAGCAGAGAATGCTGCCATAAAGACTGTACTATGTCAGAAAAAGATATAAAAAGGCGACGAATTTGCTGAACAGCACGTAGTTCGCTACACTTCGCTGGAGAGATGGGCTGGGTGAGAAAGTCTTAACGAAAGGCAAATAAATCAGTGAGAGATAGTAAAGACGCTAAAGTGACGTTTGCAAGCATCGAAACCAAATCAGGAACAGTGCTTTACTAATATCTTAAGAAGTTATGAGTCATGATGTCACAGTACGCAGGACCCTGTGCGTAAACATGACAAGAATAGACCATACACGACACTCGCAGCTCATTCCCATGGCACGATGCCTGCTGTTTCTTTTCAGTGATTAAAGAAAAACATTTTGTCACTTGACAAAGCATGTCCCTCGAGAAAAGTCATTCTGCTCGCGGCTGATACAGTTGCTCCCTGTAAACATTCTACGAATATCTCGCTCGCTAAGCCACTACCGGAGCAATGCGAGAGGAGCGCTTGAGGGTACAAAAACTAATAATGCACTCTTAGCCTGAAAAACTCGACTCTGCGTGCGCTATCTCTGTTGCTGCGCTAGCGGTGAAAAGGTGTATCTTTCTACACACTCCCTAGAAAGAAAAAAAAAGAAACAAGAAATTGCCTCGCGGGCATGTTTTCAGTTTCACGCGCAACCGTGTTTGTTTATTTCTCTATCTCTCTCTTTGTCGCCTTGTCCGCACATTGTCGCACAGTTACAGTAGCTGTAAAGAGATTAGTTCGGCATGTAGAGACGTTACATAGAAGAAACTCTGCCATCGTACATTTTCTGCATTACAAGAAAAGGGAAGAAAATGCTACTCGGGCGCGCAAGACTGATGGTCTAGAAGTGGTGCTTTGCGTGCGTACTACTTCATCACGCTGTCAGGAAAAGTGCGGCACTCACTCATCGACTGCCAAGTGAAGCTACATTCTGCTCTCCCCGAGACATTGTCTGTTTTCTTGAGCTTCTGTCCGCTGTTGTGATAGCTTGATCTCATTGTACGCGACGATGTTGTAACATTTAAGGTAGTAGACGAGCAAGGCTGAATACTCTGCACTGCTTTGTATAGTCACGTGACCACTGCGCGGAGCCCCAAGCATTGTTCGAACCTCAGAGTAGCGAGTTTCCTGAGCGGACTCATTGTATTCGTGCAGCTGGTTGCAATATTTCAAGTTGCTTAAAGAATAGCGTCGACTCATCGCCGGCAAAACGCCGTCGAACACGAAAACTGAATATTTTGCTACGGCCACACCTTTTATAGGAACAAGAACTAGCTTAAATGCTATTTCGCCCTTCGACGTCCTGTTCATTACTGTATTAAAGTATAGCTTTATTTACTTATTCCCCAGAGTTAGGCGTTGGTCGGCCTTTCCTTGCCGCATATAGGGTGATCATCTTGTGTTAGCGAAGTTGTTTAACACAAAAAAGGATTAAAAAATTATCCAACAGCACACGATTATAAAACCTACGATGTTCGGTTGCCAGAGGTCTGACGACCAAACATTTTTGGTTTTCTTATCGTGTCTTGCACTCTCATTTCTTGATAGTTTTTTTCCTTGCACAGTATGGCTAACCTTAGCTGGGACACACAGTGTATTGGTGGATGTATGTAGCCAACTTGGGGCAACTGGTGGGTGCTTCGGCTGTACATTTGGCTTAGCAGACAACATTAGCACTAGGCACTTGCAACTTGGTGTGTGCCTCTTGGTATATCACCAGTCCTGGCCAATACTACAGAATGAATGTGCGCGACAAACATCTAAAAACATTTAAGGCATCACACCACTGTGCCCCATGCACCTCGTCTCAACATTATTTATTACTTCGACTTGCATCATACATCGACTTCATCCTCGTAAAGCGGAAAGCTGACGACTGCAGGTGACGCGGCTGTGTTCGTGCCATTCGCCTTTTGCTGCCACCACACTAACTCAAACAAGCACCGGGTTTTTTTTTTCAATCTCTCCGGCTTTGTAACCTTGGGTGCTGCGGCCTGGCCGCAGTACCCGTCGTTATGTTCCATGCACCATCACCAGATGGTGCTCGCCTGCGTGTATCCATGGCAGCGGTGGCGCCGGCCGTGCGGGGCAATGAACAAAAAAGAACCAAAACCGTCGCCTTCGCGCATCCGCGGCAGCGGCAACGGCATTGCATTAGCCTCTCTACAATGCCTGAATACAGCCTTCCGTGTCCCCACTTTGGGAGGACATTCAATAAGTAGGAATTCATGTTTTGACTCTCTATGCATTCACACAAAGTTTCACTGTATACTGATTCCAACTGGTAGGATCTGCTGCATTTCTTTAGGTTCCAACATTGCGTGGAATCAGTGTGTTTTTCCTCATATATTCGGACTCAAGTGGATACCTATCGTGTAGTTGGTGCAACTACCCTAGCTGCATGAAGTGTCGGGCAACCTCGAACGCTAATTAATAAAACTCTGTATTCACGTGCGCATGCGTCTGTGCGCGTGCTAACTGGCAGCACACTACTGACACCGGCAAAAAGTTTCATAAGCGTCAGCATCTCGAAGGAAGGGGGCACGTGACTATTTGTATAGCTCATCGGAATTATACCCGACGCGATACCACGCTTAAATGAAGTGTTGAAAGTTCTCAAGTGAAAATGACGCAACTCTTTTACGTAAAAGCGCGAATTAGTACATTTTTGTTCTTCCTTTTCGGCAGCAGTTTGGTCTTTCGTACTGCAAGCTGACACAGAAGAGACTTGCTATGTAGCAAGCAACTCGAATATTCTGGTGCTTTGCACATCATCCATCACCTCAACTGACGGTGCTGCATGCGTTTGAGAAACTGCGAGTCAAGCTTCCTAAAACTTTTTCGAGTCTACCTGCTTTCCCTGTCGGCGACAGGGGCAGCATTCCATTCAGCTCAAGCGAAATGAATGCTTCCGCTTGCATAAGAAAGAATGTGCAAACTTTTGCAGCGATCATTACTCTCGGAAAAGAGGCCACCGCTGAGATGACAATGCACAAGTATTTAGCTCAGCTGTAACTTCATTCTTTATATTACGGTTTTAATTCTTTCGACTTGCGAAACGTTATTAGCGAGGAGATGGCGTAATTAAGTGCCCGATAGGCAAGTGTTCGCCTCAGCTATACTGGTAGTGTGAAATATAAAGAAAGCATTGCAAAAGGGTCATTGTGAACTCCCGTGATGCTGAAAGTATATAGCTCCAGAAGTTAGGCGCTATAATGCTTGATTAATTATCTAACACTAATAGTCTGTGGGTGCCTCGGCAATTGTTACGCGTCAAAGATTGCTGGAATAGTACGATGGCTCGTCACCTGCACATAACGGCAGCGTGTGTGTCACTTTACTTCATGAATTGCAACAATGTTTATAATATGAATGACACTGTTTTTATTGAAAGTGCATTTTATGGGGTACTTGCTCATCAGGTAACCAAGATCATATTTTCATTTTCATGGAACAGCGACGTGAACACAAAAGTGCTTTGAAGAGAAGTTGCCATGATGTCCTGCATACCTCCGCGAGAGATATGAAACAAACACTGCTTGGAACATAGGCTAAACTTTGGGGCGCACTATACGGGACTGCGTTTAGGATGATGTTATATACGAGGACACGAAAAAAGGGGTTTGTAAAACGCGAGCTACGATTCATAAATCGTACCTTCAAGCTTGTCTGGCAGCTTTCAAGACATATGGTTTCTGCTAAGGCCATTTATATCTGAGGTGCTGTCGGCTTTGTTCAATGCGTACTTTTTGCAGTATTTGTCAGGCCGAAAAGTCTTTTATTTTACTGGTTTTATAGACCCAAATCAGCGTAGAGAGACGAAGGGTACCTGCACAGCCAGCACAAGACCGCTTGCAGCCGCCTGTCCTGACGGGTATGACAAATGGCATCGAGTACCTGAAAGCGTGTCACCGGCCATCTCGCCTTCCCCTTTTGTCGCTGAATAACATGTCCCGTCAGACGATAGTTTGTCTTCTGGGGCGCGTCTTTAACTCTCGACATTTATCAATATAGGTTCATATGTATGTTTTCAGACTTCACGCTATAGCGTCTGTAAAACATTCTGTGCTTTCCCTTTGCCCAAGGTTATTATTTTGACAGTAAGAAAGTTCTGTCGTTTCGAGAGTACTTACAGAAATGCCCAGGGGGGGCACCCGCGTGGTGTACTGCTGCTGGTGTGCATATGCTTCGATGGAAACCTCTGCCAAAAAGTGAAACACGGTGTTGTCTGATATATGCGCATAGCGATTAAAAAGGACTGGTCTGCAAGGTCAGGTTATGTACTCCAGTTTTTTATCTTCGATTATTCAGCTACGTGAAGCACATTTGTTTCATTTATAGTTTTATCTTTGGAGACGAGGAAAAGATAAGTCATGCTCTGTGCCAATGCCCGAATGATAATGCGGAGGGATAATCGCTTTCCATCGTGCTCATCAAGTTGGTAGAGAAGCCACTGATGGAAGAAAAAGTCCCACAACATAGACGGACTTAAAATCTCATCAGAAGGTTGTGCAAGCGCCATTGCACTTCTTGCGATCCACCGTCCTGTGCCAACACCCCTAATGAGGAGAATTCTCCGTTATTTTAACAGCGAAGCTGTATATGGCTAGGTTCTGATGAAAAATGTGTCCGTGGGCAAGAGCCGTGTAGAAAGGAAAAAAATACATAGTCGTCCAACTGTTTCCGCGGGATGTTGTCAGTCGCAGCGGTCGCTGTGACCGTCATCACCTTATCTACCATTGCCTGACGCATGACCTTCATGGCCATATATGAAACGTGGGATGGCGGCGTTCCTTCGCTCCCATTGGAGGCTGGAAAAAAATAACAAAACGCTATAGTGTACCCACCAATCGTCGACTCTAACGCCCACCTAGCGCGCCCCGATGGCAAGTGGATTGTGTCCCTCCTGTTGGGACAGTTTGGAATTGAGTGCTATACGCACGTCAATGTGCCGACTACACGTCACCACTCGTGTGTAGATTTAACCTTCAGCAAGAATGTGTCTATCATAGCACCGATCACGGTGTACCACAGCGGCCCCAAAGCTATAATCACTATGGTAACGAATGAGACAAAATAAAGACCATAACAACCACAAAGTTACGTGCGCGTGTCTTTATTCAAACAATATAACAATAACCATATAAATAATATAGTTGTCGATATAGTCATCCTTTCTAGCTTCGCTGGTTATCGTTCTTGAAAGAGTGGAAGGACACTAAGTTTTTGATTTTCTCTATATCGCTTTGCCCTCTTTGCAACCCGGATTTCCTCAGCCTCAGCGCAGGGTAATTTTTTTTATTATCTCTATATCGCTTTACCCTCTTTGCAACACGGCTTTCCATAACCTCAGCGCAGGGTAGTACACTAGAAATCGCACCTGTTTCACCACCCTGTCTTCTCTCTCTCTTGTTTGATCTTCAACGCGTTTTCTCTTCAACGGCGCTGCGAGCGATGAAGCAGAAAATGATAGGCTTAGCGTTCAAAGGCCGAAAAGAGGCACTTCGAGTGAGCAAACAAACTCATTAAAGTATCATTCTATAGTTGAGATTAAGCACAAGAAACGGATTAGGGCAGGCGACGTAATGCATAGATAGTTACCCAGTGGTGTACAAGAACGACAGAATGAAATAGAGAGATTATCATGCACCACAGAGTTAAGCGCGAACCTACAAAAGCTTGATGACAATTTTTGCCTCTCATGGTCTCTTCCACCTTGAGAATTTCAGCAGTACTTTGCCAGCGTCACGATGTGTCTGCAAGTAAAGAACTGTGTGTGCGGCTTAGAATTGCACGAAATGATAAGAGTATAAAAATCCCGCTAGCAAAGATGGGTTAGAACGACGTGGCACGGGTTAAGGTATTTTGCAGTGAATGCCAGATCATGCAGATGAGAATAATAGGCCGATAATGATATTAGCGATCTTTGTATCCACTTTCATTTCTTGCTGTTGGAGCCGGTCTTCAACTGGCTGCACTGGCGAAGCAGCCTCTACTGTATAATTATGCCACGCTTCCCAAATGCGCTGTTATTTATGCGCCTCACGTTTCTCTGCTTTAGCTTTCAGAAACTTCTTCGTTGTGCACTGCGCAGCTAGAGCTCATGGCGTACACGACACAAAGCTTGGACATATATCGTCTACCCGTTTTAGCTGAGCCCCAACAACAAGCAAATTAAATTATTTTGTTTCTCAGTATCCAGAGCTCTTAAAAAAAGATAGAAGCAAAAGATAGCCAATTTCATCAGCGATAACGGGACGCTTTAATTAGAGGGCGCTGAGGACTAAGGCTCAAACAATGAAACGTTCCTTTCCTTTGACCGCTTCCTAACCTTACGTGAGGCCTTCTCGCGCTGGGGGATTGATGGAGGAAGCAAGTGTGCTCTGAAAGCTCCCTTCGGCCATTCTCAAGTAAGGAACGGTTGCCGCACGTCTGGGTTGGACGGCATCTCTTGAAAGCTTTACGCGAACGCTATCATTCAATAAAAAATTATACAGTCGCACTGTTGCAGTATTTAAGGGCTACAGAATTGGACAAGCGGCTGTAGCATGAACAGGTGTTCATAGTGCTGCAAGTGCTACTGTGCTGTGCGGTGACAGTGTGCGGCGACAGTGCGCGACTGTGATTGTATGTACTATCGGCGTCAAATGAAAGTTGAACAGCGGAGCGCGTGGCCCAAGCATAAGTGAAGATATAGTGCGCGCCGTCCAGTCATCACCATTGACAGGCGCGCACATCCAATTTGGCCGCACTGTGCGATCCCCCTCTAGTGAGATAATTTCGCTTATGTCCTGGTTGTTACATTTGAAAGGGAGGAAATAAAAAATAAAAACGAAGCTAAAATATTGCAGTTTACGGCGAGTCTTGTCGCACAGATCGCCAAAGCCACAAGTGCTGTCGGCGTGAGCAGCGGTGCGCGTGGTGCAGTTTGCACCGTCATCGCCCGCACCGTGCACCGCCATCGCAAGGTAGATTCGCCCGCACGGTGCGCGCGATGACGGTGCAAACTGCACCACGCGCACCGCTGTTCACGCCGACAGCACTTGTGGCTTCGGCGATCTGTGCGACAAGACTCGCCGTAAACTGCAATATTTTAGCTTCGTTTTTATTTTTTATTTCCTCCCTTTCAAACGTAAGAACCAGGACAGAAGCGAAATTATCTCACTAGAGGGGGATCGCGCAGTGCGGCCAAATCGGATGTGCGCGCCTGTCAATGGTGATGACTGGACGGCGCGCACTATATCTTCACTTATGCTTGGGCCACGCGCTCCGCGGTTCAACTTTCATTTGACGCCGATAGTATGTGCTTCTTTCTTTCTTTATATCTACTTTGTTATCACTTTACCTCCCCCTCCCCTCTTTCCCCAGCGTAGGGTAGCAAACCGGATCTTGCCCTCCGGTTAACCTCCCTGCCTTTCCCCTTTCCTCTGTCTCTCTCTCTCTCTCTCCCTGTACAGTCGCAAAATTTTTAGACTGAAGGGCTAATATAGATACGTGTGGACGTATTATTCTATAGTTTTGCTCACTAAATGGGAAAATGTACCACATTTTAGCACAAAACTTGATGTGTTCTAGTAACACTGGTACGACGGCGTCGTGTAATCCCTAGCCATTCAAGACGAACGTGCGACTGAAACGTACATGCCTGGAAAAAATCATGACCCATCCAACTCTGTGAAGGTGGTTGACCAGCGAAGCTGTTTTGCAAAAGACAACGAGGTGATACATAACTTTTAGCAAAGGTACGAACTAATTTATTGTCTTAGTGGGTGGTCTTCGTCAGGAAAAGTACGCACACTCATTTATTGTTTTGATCGCTGCTCATTATTTCACTCTCAACTGCAACAAAATTATTTGATAATGCCCAATCGTTGCACGTACGCCGCTGGGTGGTCGGTTGGGCTGGATCGGTGTGGCATCGCAAGGGATACGACTGCAACACGGAACGCGTAAACCGCTCCCTTTTCAGCACCGACACATCCGCATTGAAATCACCTTGGAGGTCAGTGAGTGGTGGTGCTGGCTAACACTCCCAGGGTTCTACTAGGAAACATAAATACCCAAGAAAATGGAGGCGGAAACGGCGCCGGCGTAGCTCAATAGGTAGAGCATCACACGCGAATTGCGAAGCTTGTGGGACGGTTCCCAACCTGCGGCAAGCTGCTTTTTCATCCACTTTCATTTCCATGAATTTATCGCTTCTTTATTTAATTTATTATGCACAAGTAACTTCCCCTATGTTGTCCTTGGCATCAGTGTGTGTTGGCGTCTTATGACATGATTAATGAAATTAGGGTATATATATATATATATATATATATATATATATATATATATACGACCTGCTTAGTGTGCTTATCACAGCGCTCGACTGCCATAGCCAGTAAAAGAAGGAGCCTGTATATAAACGACGAAATAGACTGCACTGGGTCGCGGCACTCGTAACAAAATTCAAAGCTTGATCTCTGCTAAAAAACTCGGTTGTCCTTTTAAAATCCATTGCGAATATTGTTTGACTGCATGAAAATGACCTGTAAACAACAACAATAGCGACGTCACACGTTCATGTTTTACTGCAGGATACAGCGTGTCCGGCTGTCTCCACGGAGTTTCCACTTTCACGCCAAGATGCTCGACGTCCAACCGCCCGCTAAACAAAACACCTACCAGGATATATCAGTTGAGTATTTAGCAAGTTTGTGAAAAAGCTTCTGTGCATACTGTTGTACGCCACAAAAGCGGTTAGTTCACGACTAAGGCAGCGATGTAAGTGTAAGTGGCTCACGCTCACGCCCACACCCTTCGACTTTAGACTCTGTCTCTCACTCCATATGCTAAGGATTTTGGCGCCATAAGCTTTGATGCCTTGTAGTGGCATATGAACGTTTATGGCCAGTTGCCTATGCTGGGATAGGCTTGCCCTTAAACGATTGTCCCACATCTGCTTCCATGGCAGCGAGTGACGCTGGTCATCACTCCACAGTGTAAATTTAGCTCCACAAAAAAGGGGACGGGATGACATCAGCCGCTGAAAAAAGCAGCATGAAGGTTGCGGAGCTCGGCTTCCACCGTAAGCGGCCTGTCTTTTCTTACACTTTCATTTCCCAATTTCTGTATTAGGAATATAAAGCTTACCGCAAATATAATGCTCCATCTCAATTATTTCCACAATTAAAGTAAGGAACTCCGGTAAATAACCTTATCCGTTCCTTGGTTGCATTCTTGTTGGCTTCACATGGTTGTTAGAACATTCTATAAAGTTTTCGCTGCTTAGTGAGCACAAGAATGGTCGGCAAAAGAATATCTTACGGTTATAAAAGCAGTTCATTCCGCCTTAATAAGGTTCCACTATTAGTATTTTGGTATTGTTACAAGAGCAAGTTTGTTGTGATATATTGGAGAACTCGACATCGAGGTTATGGGGATATGGGTACTTTGTTATAAATCGTGCAGTAGAATATTGCGATATCCGTTCTACACAGATCAGTAGTGTTCGTTAAAAGCACAACAGCACAATTGCTTAATAACGCAGCGCAGGGTTATGCAACAAATCAACATCTTAAAAGAAGAAAAGATGCTATTTGTGTGGGCTGAGACGCGAGCTTACAACTTTTTTTATTCGTTTTCCAGAAGCAAGTGACGCCGACGCTTTAGCTCTGAAACAACAAATGCAAGAAATTTCTGCAAAAGTATCTCGAATGCCTCTGTCCCATATGAAGATAACGTACCAGCTACACGAGTTGTTTCAGAGCGCTGCTTCTTCTAAACAAGAAGCACGAAACTAACAGCGAGTGCCTTTTTGTTATCACATTCACACGTAGCCGCAAGTGCTTTTTATTAAACGAGTAGCATACTGCGGTGGCACTTCTGTTTTCCTGTCACTCAGAATTAACAAAAAGTAAGCACTATAACAAAGTCTTCCTGCAAAGAGATACGGTCCCTTTGTCATGCTCTGAAAGGTGTGGTTAGTTTTCAACGCTCGCTCAGGAGAACGTATTCAAGTCCAATGTACAAAATACTTCTGCTCTAAAGAAAATGTTCAACTTTATTACCACGACAGCGTTAAGGACTCCGTGTCGCAGAAGATCCCATGTCATCGTCGGTGTCCGGCGCCGGCGTCTCCGTATGCGAAAATTCCCATATATATTTAGGTATATGTATATGTCACGGCTTGCTATTTGACATGCGGTATATGCGGGCTATGTTGCCACATTATTATATCACTAATGTTGCTCATAGCTTGTCTTACATTCTGGACAAAGCTATTCGTCAGAATTTTGAGAATGCAAGCCCGCAAGGAAATGAAATGAAGCAAAACAGCCACAGCGCGTGCCTTTCATGCTGAATCTTCTCCGACTGGAATAGTAAATGTCCGAAACAACAACCGTAACCTGAAAATGATATATTTTTGGCCCGGCTGTGTGCTACTTCCGGAATTGGCCCACGAAAGAGGTCGAGTTTCTACCAGAAAGCTCACCTTCATGCATAACCTTTGCCGCCAATGTTTCTCGGTAAACACTGGAGTTACATAAGCAGCAGTTGCCGGGAAGTGTGAGATTCAGTCAGAGATCTTTCAATGCTATTGTGTTCCACTCTTAGAGGCGAATCCTTAAGCGTCCTCCAAAGTTTACTTCACTGCGTGGCCCTACGTGTTCCATATCTCGCCAGATTACGAAATATTTGTGGTAGAGCTCTTTGTATAGTGAAAGAGCGGCGCCTGGACTTATAGTTACCTTAGTACGCAGAAGAAGTATGCATAAGAATGGAGAGCCGAGGAAGAGCACTATATCAAAGTGAATGCGCTGACAATTGGCATCTAGGATTTGCCGATGGAGAGCTTTGCGAATGTTGCGCCGTTTTCACAACGCGTCTTCGACTAATGAAAAAGGAAACTGGAACGTGGAAGAGAGGAAGTTACGCACAGAGCTGCTTGTTTCACATCAGGTTATTTATATCCCTGAGAGATGCAATGGGAAACGTACCTTTTTTGTTGCAAGCTGAGGCGGTCGCTGAACTGAACAAAACCAGCACAATGAAAAGCGTGAACTTCTTTCAAATGAAGCTACCTCTTCTTACTTTTCAGGTAATAATTCTCTTGCCGAGTGGACGACATGGGCCTGGATATGTGTAAATGGGTATGAGCCACGGGGCATGTTCCATTCATGGCGAATTCCTCGTAAGTGGTATGTGCGACTGTGTGCACAAAGTTCATGGAAGTCTTGTGCGTACGCATGTCGTCAGCATTATTTTCTCGACAAGCATCATGCACCCCATCATCCTCGCAACAAAGCGTCAGCAGATACAGGCTAGAAGGCCGTGGGAATGTTATGCACTACTGCTGCTATCTCGGTAGTTCAAACGAAATTCGCGTAATGTAGATTTTAACGTTGTGTTGGATGCGCGGATGCTATTTGCGCAGAATGGCTGAGCGTTTTGGTATGTTTGGCTTTAAGTATTTTTCGTATCATACTTGCTTGTGCAGGATCGCTTACCATGCAGGCAAGTAAGAAACTGTCAAGAAGTCGGAGGCATCTATTGATGAACAGTTCTCGAACAAGAGAGGTGTCTGGAGTCGTCGTCTCACCTTGTCTTCATCAGGGGTACTGACGATGACGAGCCGAGGCGTTGACTCCAGAGGCATCTGCTGTTCGTCAACGGTTGACCATTACTATTCACGTGTCACTTACGTTTCCAACGCGGTGTAGGGAGCTTAAACGACAAGTCACATATACCAAAGGTTAGGAGGTTAACGATCAGGAAACTTAGGTAAACAAGAAGAGGCACCTCAGGGTGCAATGTTAATGCTCAGTGCACCAGTAACTTAGAAACAGAATGCAAAGGACTCGTTGCCAGAGGCGAATGTCAGATGGATGAAGTATACCATAACTCACGTTGAATGTGCAATATGGTGACTCGGGCTAAATGCAGTACCTCGCCATCTTGGTAAAGTGCAAAGAGAAACTTCTTCATGTGCCATAATTGAAAAGGGCTAATGCGAAGCTCGAGCTACCGAACTTTCTCAAACATATTTTTTGTTGCTGAAGAGAGTTTCCTTCAGGGCAATGTAGCCCATATTTAATGTTGTTTTTCTGACTTTGTTGCGCTATCTTCCCACTAGTATCCTTCATGCAAAATGCATATGCGGACGGCCTAGACGTATTTTGTTATCCCGTGTCAGTGGGCATGTTTCCTTTTTGCTTATTTCCGAACGCTAGTGCTTGGTTCATTTGCGAAGTCATCCATGGGCTGAGCCCCACTTACAAGCGTGTGCGATATCGGCCGGCTTCATAAGCTTTACTCCAAACGAATGGCTGCTGCAGCTATCGGGGGTATTCCGCAAGTGATCCCTCCCTGGTCGTATATCATCCGAAGCCGTGTTTTTCTTCCTTAAGCACCGCACCACAAGAGCTCGTTGTTTCTCTTCGATGTTGAAGCGGCGCCATATGGCACTGAGCCGCGGTGAGCCCTTGGAACAACCGCTTCCACGATTTCGCCACGGCAATATATGGTTCAGAATTATTACGGTGTGTATTTCGGTCGGTAGTGCTTGTTCTTATTACTTCCAGTGTATCTTATTTAACTGGTGAGGCAAGCTTACACGACAAGCAATGTATGTGTAACTAAGCGCCAACGTGAACTGATTATCTCGTTTAAATGTATTTTTTCCAGATGAATGTGTGCATTGGACACACGAAATGTTCGATAAGGACACACATGGTGCTTGAACGGGGCCGTAAGTACAAACAAGTGTTTCAAAGGAGTTCAAGCACGTGCCTTGTTTGGGCTTTAATGTTAGCCATGTTTACAGCGAGAACACTTTCTAGGAGCTATTAGGCAGCCTTCGTGTCCTTGTCTGGTGTGGGTGAGGCGTGCCGTCCCCGTGTCATCCACGCTTTCGTCCACTGCCGGCGTTACTGTTTATTGGCGCGAGCTGTGCGAGTGTGGTCCAGGCTACACCTTCTGCCACGAACAGGAAGTCTTAATTACCTTCTACACATGTACACTTATACACTGTACACTTATACACACCATGCTGTTGTATTAGAAGCGACGGTGTTAGAATAGTGAAATTTTTGTATGAATGCATAAAACATTTTGAGGAAAATGACCTTCAAGTATCGAATTGAAAATTGAATATAACCTTCTTTTTTTTTAAGAAGGTGAAATATCACGTATGTGCGGGGTTCACCTGGTTAAAAAAAGAAAGAAAGAAGAAACGAGTGAGAGAGTTTGATTTTTACTGCATTGGACAGATGCATGTAATGTCATTTGCACATGAACGCATTGTCACCTGAGAAGCACCGAAATGGGAACAAACTGCGTGAACGTATCTCTCATACCGCAACAATGACAGCGTTATATAGTGAAGCAGGGAAACAGCACCAGACCAAATGCAAGGATAAAATAGTGTGTTGGTTGAGGGAGATATGTGTTACTCTACCATTACTCTACAATACCGCACACTGTTTTAAAGCGACGAAAACATGGTGAGACTGGCTAAATAATACACTGATTTGCCTAAATATGGGCAACAAACTCGTATACAGGCTGCCTAAGATGGAAGTGCTATTTCTGAATGCATGACTCGAAATAATTTAGAAGGTGTCTTCCCCACGTGTTCACTAAAAAACGGGGCCCGTGTTCATGGCCTGTATTCACGGAAAATTGTTCGTAAAAGAAAATGTCAGTCAATCCTGATAATAGACATAACTAGCGAGGCGACCGGCCGATGGAAAATAACACTTACGAACGAAAAGCTGTGTGAACTCGGCTCTTGGTTCATCTGCGTAAACACCCCGGCTCTCCTCAGCCAGAAACGTCGTCAATTTCTTAGCGAAACCATCTCCTGGACTAGTTGGTATGTTTTCCGATAGCTCAAAGGCGAGCACGAGAACAAGACAGGAAAAACAAACCTTGGCAGAATAAACACAGAAGTTGGAATCCGTGGCGAGCGAAGCTTTATAGTGAAACGGTTGATGTCACGAGAATGAAGGCGATATATGGCGCTCGTTGAGGGACGATGGCGATAGCAGGTGTGTGCACAGAAAAGTACGACACATACTGAATTCCGCGCTTCTTGAGTCTCAGTGAGTAATACCGATCCTGAATGATTGACGAAGAACAGGCACACATCCAGTGAAACTTGCAAAATTCATAGGTGGATGCAAATCAAGTAAATTAAGAAAACCATTCAATGATATGTGCTATTCCATTATAAGGTCAGCGTGAGGTAGGTGCTCCTGTGAACCACCATTATTTGTTATGTTTTGTGTAGAAACTTTTTGTAACGTAGAACAGGAGATGTGCTTACTCTCACATTATTTCGGTCCGCGTACAAAGCTTTTATAAGTCCATTCACTCGTACTCGTGTTCGGCGCACTTCTAACCTCCGTATATGTGTGTACCCACAAACATATCCGCCGATTTACTGACGGGCCCAGCAGAAAGCAGTCACGTCAAACACTGGAGAGTAAGCAAACAAAGCATCGCTTTAAAGAAGTCAACTGGGCAGGCACTCACCTGTCCCGCTGCCCCTGGCATAGCACTACCAGAGCGTCACGCGGCACGATAGTACTGCTGACTGTATATGCTATTAGTTCGTTTCTGTGATCAATGTGTATATGATATTGATTACCCAGCAGCTATAGTAGCATGCTTAGCAAGGAGGTGGGCTAACATCACCAGTATATCATCGAAGCTTGCACCTCTCTTTCTCTACCTTTGTTGTCATTTGCTCGTGCTCGGTTTTTAGGTATCCTCACTTTCGCCTGTCTCTCTTGCTCGAGACAACAATAAGTCATTGTTAACCTTTCCATTCAAGCAGAAACGGATTATGACAATTCGGAAAAGAGAATTGCTAGAAGCTAACACTGAAAAATAGCAAAGAACATTCTATTTGTATTTGAAATGTTGAATATCCACACAACCTTAATTAGGAATGATTCATAAGCCTCTGAGTCATAATTCAGATGCCATAAAATTGCTCGAGGAGACAACGGAGCATTTCTTGCCAATAAGCATTTATCGTCGACACTAGTATACGCAGTAAACAATCTGGGGCCACTCGGATGCACATGCTGACTATACTGGCCTCGTGGATCGCACTTAATGGGATCAAAGCGTCCACTGTGCAACTAGATAACGGGTTGAACGCAGTTTAACATTTAAAACAAACTTTAATTGCACTATAAAGGTCAAAAAAGCAAGTTAAAAATACACAAAACCTTCAGTTTTCAGCCGGTAAAAAAGTGGTCCTATCTCTTGGGCCGGTGAGGCGAGTCTGCCCGTCCCGCGTTTTTCTAACTGCGGTTTCCACCCCCGTCGCCGTCCCCCAGGCGCGGGAAACATCCCCCGACACCTCGAAACGTCGTCACTGGGTCACTTCCTGGAACCGAACAGAGGGAACGGGTCCTTTCTCTCGCACACAGCTCGGAGTCCGCGAGGGGTCGGTGAAACGGAAAGCCATAAAAGTAAGGAAGGCTCGCTTCCCTCTTGAAAGAAAAGTCCGGCCCTGCGTTCGCGATGCGCACCGAACACTGAGGCTGCATTTAGACTGCGTACAGTGCGGTGATGAAGGACCTTTATACAGATAAAAGGCACAGCTCCTGTCATCATAACTTACCCTTTGCGCATTTCCTGCAGCCTCTTTCGGCCGCATTTGAGCACGGGAGGTACAGTACCCTCTGGAAACATTTGCAGAAACCGTGCATGGGTGCTTCGATTTGACATAAAAATTGTTACAGCGCAAACACATGCAACCACAAGTATCAAGGACGGGACACAATCAAGGACGGGACACAAGGACACAGTGGTGGGCTCAGGGTGGCGTTGATGGAACGGCGCAGGATATATGGCCTCGAGCTTGCGACGAACAATACGGGTGGCGAAGTCATTCAAAGGTGGTGAAGTGGTAAGGTCTACGCAAGACGACGTCACAGACTTGTTAAGGAGCCGAGAGAACTGTGGAATGACGCGGCGCCTTTTCGCGAGCTCAAAGCGGCGCCATTCCTTGACAGTGACGTCGATGGTGGACACATTCTTGAACACCAACAAGTTGAACACGTCGTCCGCAATGCCTTTGAGTACGTGGCCGACTTTGTCAACCTCGACCATTTCCTCGTCAACTTTCCGGAAAATGAGCGAGCACGTCTTATACGAGACATACGATTCAGTAGAGAAGACTGAACTCGGGTAGCAAGCTTTTTTCTAGCAGCCAGCTGCCGACCAATGGGATTTCCAAAGGGGTCGCTGAGCTGTTCCTTGAAAGCATCCCAGCTAGAGATCTCGTCCTCGTGTGTCTGGAACCAGACACGAGGAGTTCCGCCCAAGTATAATAGGACATTCACTAGCATAATAGTAGGGTCGCAGCGATTGTTTCGGCTAGCACGCTCATACAGGCTGAGCCAGTCTTCGACGCTGACATTATCTTGGCCGGAGAATGAGCCAGGATCGCGAGGATCGGCAACCGTAAGGTACGTTGTTGTCGGGGTCGCAGGAGTAGAAGGAGGCGAGGTGTAGTCACCGGCAACCATGGCGGAAAGCAGGACGGTGCGGCCGCTGCGGAGCTCCGTGGCGAGGATGGAGAACGGCACCCTAAATCGATCTGTTACGCGAACGAAGGATTAAAACTGGAGACTATTTACAAACTATGTTTAAAAGGGATAATGTAGCGCTGGCCAGTTCAGCAGACAGCTCGAGAGCCAGAGAGCGTTCTTCCTCCTCTTTTCTCGAGTGATGGCGCCCACGCGCCTCGCTCAAACATTCAAATACCGCACGCGTGTAGCAATATGATTCGATATTCGGCAGAAAGTTGGGCTTCCATGCGGAGAATCGCAGCATCCAGCGTGCCACAAAACGTCGAAATCAAAGGAAGGAATGCTTTCCAAGCGATCTTTTGCTTTTAAAGCTCCGCCTGTACAAAAGAACGTTATTTTTTCCATTTTTCTTTTGTTCGCTCAAAATCCTCTCGCAGAGGAATTTCGTCAAATGTGGTCGATCCATGCCAGGGGCGTTTTGCACGTATTCTAAAGAGCGTATCAAGGCTTTTTAGGCATCGGCATGCCTTCAGGCTAGCTAGAATAGAGGAAACGACATGCTTTCGGAGTATTCAACTCTGCGGAAAGAGCATTTCTTTGTTACGCGTTCGGTTGACGAAAGCGGTTAGTTTCAGGCATCTGAATTTTCTCACCCGGTTACTCCAAGAAGAATGCATTGCATACTTCTCCTTTAAAAAAAACAGAAAATTGAAGAATTAGGTTTGCCATTTATAGTAGAATGACATCAGAAGGAAAGAAAGGAGTGAAAAGGGGTTGTGGGAAATTACCGCATAGTGAAAGTAAAAAAAAGCAAAAGAAAAATAAGAGAAACGAAGCGCCGAGATTGACGGCTGAACTTTTTGAACGAGGAGAAATGTAGCGCATGGTAGCTCAGACGGAGCGCTGACTGTGCTCTGCGAGTGGCCTTTGGGGGCACAGTGAACGCCATCGTGTGTCGGCATGTGACGTCATTTTCTGTTTCCTTTTGTATTTTCTTCCCGTTTGCCCTCCCGCAGTTAGAGAGAGAAAGAGAGAGAAAGAAAGAGATATAAAAGAGACCTTTGAGCCATGGTTGCAGCGCCGGCCAGAAATCTAAAGAAAAAGAAACGGCGCGCATGACCTGACCACCCTTACCATAGAAACGACCGGTGTAGTTATTTCAAGACAGCTGCACCAGCGTTTGCTTCAATGTCGAATTCAAAATTTACGTCCATGCTTTCCGCACGAAGTCAAAAGCTAAAACAATGTCAGCTCGTATGTACGGTAAGCTGCGTCTCCTGAAAATGCTCCAAGGTTACAAGAAAAATAACAATAAATAAATGAAGGTTTGGGGTTAAACATCCCGGAACTGCCGAGTGGATTATGGAGATGACTTAGTAGAGGGTTCGGAATTACTTTTTGCGACGTGCACGTAATTTTATATACACAAATGTTTGTTTTTCTTTTCTGCATGCATTTCACCTCCACCGAAGCGCTGTGCGCGTGGCTGAGAATCGGGACCTTAGCTTGGTAATTTGCAGCAGGTTGCCGCAGCCACTGAGCTACCGTGGCATGTTTGTTGCAAACAAACGATGCACATATGCATGTTATAGCTGGTGGATAAGCCACTGTAAGCGTTATGCCATAAGTTTTTGCTCTGACGCCCTATTTTATGGCATTCGTTTGCATTACAACCTTTCGTCACGCCTATTTTAGGACGTGTGATGTGCTTTTTTCCACATGAACTTAATGGACTGAAGCTACCAATATTTCGAAAGACGTATATGCTAGAAAAGCACCGCAATAATATAATTTACCATAGAAAAACCTTCCAGGCCAGGTGGCAGATTTAGTAAGATAAAGGTAACAATTCTGCTGTAGGGGAGCTTTTAAAAATATTTGCACTGAAATTTTGTGTCGTGCCAAAGTGAACATTGTAACTTTTCTTGAAGTCTAAGTCGTGTTCTTTATATAACGTTGATGAAAGGAGCTCCTGTGATATATGTTAGAGGTTTCAGTTATGAAATAAATTCAAATTAAAGGAATGGATACCGCACGTTATAGAGATGAACAATCACTAAGTCTTCACTGCGTCAGTGTAAAATACAAGAAAAAATCTGGACTACTTAGCTTTCGAGACTATGTCAGCGATATTTCGGAGCACTTCAATATACGTATTATTCCATATAATACCGTAGATTTACTCATACTCTTTGGCGCAAGACAGCGACGTGTGTGCGTGCGTGCGTGCGTGCGCGCGCACGCACGCACGTCGCTGTCTTGCGCCAAAGATTATGAGTAATTCTACGGTATTATATAGAATACACGTGTGTGTGTGTGTGTGTGTGTGTGTGTGTGTGTGTGTGTGTGTGTGTGTGTGTGTGTGTGTGTGTGTGTGTGTGGGTGGGTGGGTGGGTGTGGGTGTGTGTGTGTGTGTGTGTGTGTGTGTGTGTTTGTGTGTGTGTGTGTGTTTGTGTGTGTGTGTGTGTGCGTGCGTGCGTGCGTGGGTGGGTGTGTGGGTGTGTGTGTTCCGAAACCAGGCAGAAAAAAACAATGTGATGTGTGGCAGTGCGAGACAGCCAAAGCGAGAATATACGACCACGTGATAGGTGCCACTAGTGTACATGAAGGCCAAGTGATTGCTGCGTAGGAAATTTAACTCGAGAACTGAACTTCGACATAAATTTGTTCGCAAATTAAAAATATATATTATTGTATTCGACCCTTACACTGCGTACGGGACAGCAACGTTCTTTTTTTTTCTTTCAGTTACTCGGATCAGTTTTTACTTGTGTCCAGTTATACGAAAATGAGATACACTTTCGGCTGTGCGGTATCTGGCTGCCGTGACATTCACAAAAGTTGTAACCTTGAAAGACGAGGCGGTGTCTTTCTCAACTGCCCGATGGCAAATTTCTCTTACGACCACGACAAGTTATTCATGCTATCTACGGCGCAATGCCGCGAGTAAGATCTGGAGAGATGCTTTAGAATCGTGCAAGATAAGCCATTGCTGAGTTGTTTCCTCTTGATTGAATTGACGTCATAATGCTTTTATAGGAAATGATCAAGCAGATGCAGTCGCTGGATCTGCCCATGACAGTGTCAGCTGCATTGCTATTCAGATGTCAAGAGCGGATGCAGCGGGAAAGCCTCGCGCACGAGCTACATCAGCCTAAAGGAATAAGCAGACTTTGCAAACCAGCACCTCTGCTCCCTGGGTCCTCATCTATACTTATGATTTTCGTACTTAACACGACGGGAGGTAGCTCTCATTTGTCGTTGACGAACTGAAGTAGCATTCCCTAATGCGCACTTATTCTTCATCAGACTTGTTGGACGCCCCGAGTGTGAAGTTTGTAAGAGAACATGGACGATTGCGGGGGGGGGGGGGGATTCCTTGCGATTGTTCTCGTTCCAGTGCACGAAGTGGTCTGCATCACGCTCGACAAGCTTGACAACCGCACACTTGCCGCAACCAATATTCTTGAAACCTGGTCCCAGCCGACGTCAGCCTTAGTTGCTCTGAAAGCATTATTTTTGCTTTTCCTAAGCATCTGGAGTTAAAGGACTGTAGTTTTCAGTTGCCTTCCTCGTGTTTCTGCGGATAGAGTGTTGTTATTGCAAAAGCAATCATGAAGACACTCGAGGCAAATTACCCCCGTCGTGGCAGCCGCCAGCGTTGGCGCCGACGTGGACGTGAGGTTCCGCATAGAGTCCAAGTGCGATAAGATCATGGCCGCGCACAGTAGGGTGTAAGTGCGCGGAAAAGTGTGCGATGGCGAGCCGACAAGGATGGTGGCTCGATGTGAGGCGTCTTCTCCCACGTGCAAGTGAAGGGGGCTAGGAGGTGAGCCCGCGTCTTCTCTCTTAGTGCGTCCACGGCTGCGCATAGCGCGACCATGTGCGCCTGCCTCGAAGGAAATATTTGGGGGGGGGAGGGGGGAGGGGGAAGAGGGGAAGCCGATACTGCTGACACAGCGAGTGAGATGAAACAGCGAGTGCTCGCGATCATCGAGTCAGGTTTGTTCATGTTTGCGCGTGGGCGCCTGACACCATGTTTGTTAAGTTAATCAGTAAGCGAGTGTTTACTGCAACTTATAGGCCAATAAAACTGCGAAATTTGCTTCGTGTAGTTTTCCAATACCATGTTCTCTCTATCAATATTTCGCCTTTTATTACTTCGCCTAATATCATATTTTCGCGTCCTCTTTTCTGGCCTGCTTCTTAGTATAGAGTAGCCAATGGGACAGATATTCCAGTTAATTTATCTGACTTTCATCTTGTCTCTCTCTGTATCTATCTATCTATCTATCTATCTATCTATCTATCTATCTATCTATCTATCTATCTATCTATCTATCTATCTATCTATCTATCTATCTATCTATCTATCTATCTATCTATCTATCTATCTATCTATCTATATATATATATATATATATATATATATATATATATATATATATATATATATATATATATATATATATATATATAAAGCCTAGTTTTATGTCCACTACAGAATGAGAAGGCCTGTCTCAACCATCTCTAACCGTCTCTTGCGCTAGCAGATTCCAACTTGCTCCTGGAAATTTCCTAATTTCTTCACCCCACCTAATTTTCTGTCGTCCTCGACTGCGCTTCCCTTCTCTTGGCACCCATTCAGTAACTCTAATGGTCCACCGGTTATCTGGCCTACGCATTACATGGCCTAAGCAGCTCCATCTTTTATGTTCGCTTAATGTCAACTAGAATACTGGCCATCCCCGTTTGCTCGCTGATCCACAGCGCTCTCTTTCTGCCTTCTAAAGGAGCCCCGAAGCATTTTCTATATAAGTCGACAAATGCATTTGAAGTTAAAATAGACTATTTCTGAATTACTGTGCCACAAAAAAAAAGTACTTCGATGCGTTCGGCAGAAGATGCAGTTATTTGGAACCAAAGGTCGCGTATGATCCTTTTCACGGTGCTTCCGCTCCTTCTTCAATGCCTTTCACTGCGAAGGCTACGGCGGAGCGTGGCGTGCCCAGCACGCTCCGCCTACCGAACGTCACCGTGGCGCGCAATTCAAATTTGATTTTGGATGTTCGCGTAGACACTACTTCCGATTTTGGCGCCTACGCGGTTGTCCTCAGCGATCAGCCGGAGAACTCGCCACGGTATACCTCGCGGCGGCTGCGATATCTACCCTATACGTAGCGGACCGCGGCTACGTGCAACTGCAGCGCGTATATGCGCACTGTTTGTTCAGTGCACGACAGGGCTTGAGTACGGGCTCGCGCTCATTTGCTCCAGTCTTGCCGTGCTACGTGGTGCGGGCAGGCTTAAGCCAAGCCACTTCTGCTTTGCGAGAGAAAGGAATACCACCAATGAAAAAGATACCATTAAGTACGGGGTCTCCGTAGGAAGGACTATTACCACAAGTATGGGCGGCTAACCGCGACGACAGCCACGTAAACAGAACGTTGCTAAAGGTAAAAAAAAAAAAAACGAGGATAGCCTTAAGACAACCAAAGCCGGACGTTCAAACATCTCCGTTTACTCGCTATACATAGAAACACTCGAAGTTTTCACGTGACCCCTTCTATATATATTCGCCAGTAACTGCGTCGACTTCCCGCATAGTGCGTTCGCATGAAGTGCTCGTTTGCATTAAGCGTAGCCCGCGAACGGTGTAGCGCATATAACCATAAACATCGCGTTACATGAAAGTTGCGACCTCTGCGGTGAATCAACATTGCACAAGGTTAACTGTCGCTTTGGATCATTTAAATTACCCCCCTTTTAGGACGTTTCGCCGCTTGACATACATTCCAACATGTACGTCGGATCTGCGTTATTCCATTTTTTTACCGTGTTGCGTCATCCTATGCCATATATATACAAACGCACCCATTGCGCACATCGACTTTGCTCTCACGGCAAGTGTTTAGGCTATGAAGGCAGTGTCGTCACCGCCCATCTTCTTTCCTTTTCCTGTCTTTCTTTTTTCTAATCTTGGAAGCGTCCAGCGTGCTCTCCTGCGCGGGCGTCGCCCAACATGGGAAACACCATTTAAGCCGGCGGATTGCCCCCGCTCTCATTACGGCACAACTGTCTACCGTGTATGGTTCTATTTAAGTGGCGATATTATAGAACCCATTTAGACCCGCATTGGGAGGAGCCCAATGCGGAGCTTTGGTATCTTTGCAAACACGATTGCGTCATAGCACGGGCATCGAAAAATATTCGTCGACAAAAGCCCTGCGCGGAGTTTCCCAACCTGATGGAAATCTGTCTAATCTATAATCTGTCATGGGCGATAATGTGGGCGTGTATCAGACTTGTACGCGTTACGGATAAAAGACGTAGGCGACTACAGTTACAATTTCTTCCCCCAGGAATGTGTCTAATTATTGTTACCAGTTACTGCCACACAAACATAATTAAGCAGTCTCTCAAAAATTATCGATTACTTCTACGTTCCTTTCCTCCTGTCTTTTATCTACGTTGCAATGATGCAGTAAATAAAACCAGGTGACCTGGCACCTTCCTTGTGTCCTCAGCAGACCTTCCCACGTTGTTTATATTCATGAACTATTCTGCTTGAAATTTTTCTCTGTCATCTTGCCTCGTTTTCTTCTTAGGGCATCGATAGCAGCACTGAAAATTCGCTTGATGCGCTAGTGTAGTAGTCGAGCTGTAAGAATGAGCACAGACACAATGCGAACGAGCTTGTTCCTTAAAGAAGCGATGCATGCCTTGGGGTCGTGTCTGATCAACGTTTCAATCATATATATGTAGGCGTGGGTTCGCGTCCCACCTGCGGCCTAGTGTCTTCTCGTGCACTTAGTCCTCCACTTTCACTTTGCTTTGCTGACATCAAAAGAAACTGAGTTCCCGGAGCTACAAATCATGCCGGCAAATCTCAGTAGCACGTCGACCTCTGCTCTTAGCGCAAGGACCCGAGATCTCAGACCCGCAAGCACGTATTATAGCTCGAGTGCGACGTACCGCGACGCGCCAAAGCGGGAGCCCTGAAAGAGGGTAGCTGTACGGGTTGGGAAGCGGCAGAGAAGCCACTGACCTCCTTTTCGCACAGTTTGCTTCGACGGCTCCTAGAGGACCCGTCCACATAAACGTTTCTAGAACTGTGGCGCACAGCGTAGACTGGCCCCTTTATCTGTAAAGCTTATTATTTGCAACCATCTATAAGAACGTGACCGCGGCACCGCTGTAGCGAGGCCGCACGTATCACTATTTATCGCTGCTGTACCACGAGGGACATATAAAAGGGCGCACGAAAGGAGCGCAGGATGCTCACCGAGGAGAGAACACGGCGCCAGAAAGACAGCAAGTCGGATCGAGGTTGTTGTTGTTTATCACGACATTCGAGGTGAGGAGGGAGCAATGCTCGATGCTGTCAATCGCTTCGGTAGCTTGAACATGGGAGAAGAAGAAGTAAACAGAGGAAAAAGGAAAACGAAATCCAGGTGCGAAAATGTTACCGAGGATCACTCGCCACTGCAGCTTGCATCACGGCGTCTCTCTGAGAGCTGGCCCGATAACTTTCGTCACACTCGCTTTCTTGTCTTGGCTTCGCTGGTACCCGCCGTGTAACGCCTTACAAATCTTGGCTGGCTATTTCGCACCGCTGAGTACGTGGTGGAAAAGCGTTGCGAAAGCTCGGCTTCCCGGCGGTGACCTAGGGCAGAGAGGGCGATGCTCCAAACGCGAGGCGAAAAGCGATAGAGTGTAGTTCCCTGCGAGTGCTCTCACGTCTTGCAAATTTCTCCCGTTGCATTGACATTTAATCAGGCCAGGGGCCGGATTCGCTAAGCTTTTTGTTCGCACAAGAACTGTTCGCCTTTGGCCGTCCGCGTTCGCTAATTAATATGTCCGCTGTAGCAAATGGTCGACACTGTCTAAAGCTCTCGACGCCCCCTTGCGCACGCACACAAGTAACCAAGACAATACACGGGAATGCAGACACCGTCATCGCTTAATTAATAAACACCGCCAGGATAATGAGGAAGATGCGGGTGTGGCTCCTACCCGCGGGAAGTTGCCTTTACGGCCACTTTCGTTTCCCGGTTTCCTCACTGACGCCCAAGCATCAAATGGCCCTTTGAGCGAAAAAGCCGGCTTCCGTAGCAGCGCAATGATAACTAAATTCCCATTGGCGGCGACACCACGTCATGGGCGCACCTCGACGGAGAAGAACGGGCAAAAGGGAAGACCTGCCGCCGCGATAGCGCGACAGGTGAGCGCCTGCTGATCTTGATGGCCGCTGCTGCTTCCTCCGTCTCTCGTCGCGCAGGACGCCGGTGAGGCCTGGTGGCTCGGGCAGCATGTACCGCTATGGCGTCTGAAACATCTACATCGATGGCGGCCGCAACCTCGGCAGTAGCGAGACGTGGCCGTTCACGCCGATACACCGCAGACGAAGTGACGGAGCAGAAGAACGCCGAAAAACTAGCGAGGAGGCGGATGCACTTCGCGTTGACGCCCTCTCCCCTGACGCAACACCTGGCGCCCTAGCGATTCCCAGCAGGTGTTCCGTTTCACCCGCTCTGCTCCGTATAGAGGCGTGCATGCGCAGGCCGAGTTCTTCACCAGGCGCCGCATTCAGCCACAGCAGAACGTGTGCATGCGCACTGCCCCAGTGTTGGAATTCGATGCGCTTAAAGTACTCGACCACGTACTGCGGTGTGAACGTGGAAACTGCGGGGAAAAAAATAATAACGCCCGCCAATTTAATCGCAGAACTTGGTAACATAACCGGCATCAAAACTCTGAAAAGCATTACGTGCAGCGCAAAACCCAAGGGACCACGCGGCGGCGTTCGATTGGAAATTAAATGCTTTCGTATTCACCCCTCATAAGAAATGCTTAGCTGCTCTGGGATTTATTTCTACATTTAAATTCATTGTAAAAAATAATTTTCCCTCGCTTCATTCGACTTCCTTGTACGCTTTCTTCATTCAGATTAAATTAACAAAAAAAGTCTCCCAGATACATTTATTCTACTCATTCCTGTGGCGTGAAGTGTTTTCTGAGTAATTATTCAGTATTATACGGCGAAAACTGTTCTTTCCGCGCACAGAGATGGTGACATTAGAGAGCAAAAGAAACTGCGCGATTACGAATAAGCGCTTATGACCTGAATATTTGCTCGCTTCATTATACAAAGATCCCTACTTGCTATTGTCATGAACAGTCGATGTCAACCACTTTCCTCCAAGCTCTGCAAGTCGTACTATTAGAGCCTAAATGTGAAACCGCAGTGCTATTGACAAAACCGCATGCCACAACTGAGTCAATCGATACAAAAATAACATGGCGTATGCGCCTTACATGTTCAGGAAATATTTTGTCCCGCAAAAGTAGTAGTTCTAGTGCATTACTTTAAGTGTGGTTAATACAACAAACCAGAATAGCATCACGCCTGAAGCCGTTGCTAGGGATAATGAGCCAGGAGATGACGAAAAAAGAACCAGAAAACACAGTTCAAGAAAGAAAAAATGTAGCGCACTGTTCAATCTTAACATGAACACCTGATTATTGTTCAAACGAACCCTTAATGGCCATAACAGCTTCACACCAAAAAAGTGCTTGCTGGGACGTGTTACGTAGGCTTATATTATTACACAATTATTGGCGAGGACATCGGCTCACAATTGACCTGCATTCACTCACGAATTACCGATGCGGCGTTGACTTCACCAGTGGGCCTTCCTGTACGTTTCGATGACATCGGCGAAGAAACTCGCCTGCGAAGCCTCTCAACACAAAACTAAACAAAGCGATTGAGTGCCATGGAAATTCGAAAAGCTCATTCGAGAAGCACTTTCCTTTTACCACGAGGGCGTCCGAGTGGCGACCGAAGATTTTCTCAAGGCGGCGGTGGGCAGGGGTGGAATTAGCGGAGTCTAGGTTATATGAACGGCGACTCGCCAGCGAGGGGGGCACCAGCTGCTGCTCTCGGTGGGACGAGTGCCGGTGGTTGGAGAGGCGAAAGCGGCGGCGCTCGACAAGCGCACGCTGCATCCAAATTCACCCATCTTAGCTGCTCGTAAGCACGTCGGCTCCTTCAGTTCCGTTTAGTGCCTAGTGCACTCGAGGATCCGAGAAAGTACGAGGACAAGGAGGCACCGAGTGGGGCCCGTGAGTGTCGAGGGAAAGTTTTGCCGTCGGCAGGGCAAAGGAACGACTGTGATTACCGAGGCTGCACAAAAGCGTGACCAGCGCGTCTGACGAGACCTGATATATATATATATATATATATATATATATATATATATATATATATATATATATATATATATATATATATATATATATATATATATATATATATATATATATATATATATATATATATATATAAGATTTCGGGATGCAAAGGAGGGCGCCGACAGGCACGTGACTGCTTAGTAATGATGATGCGACATTCAGTCTACAATGCAGCTATACGCGCACCACCGCTCTACACACATCACTTCCGGTTAGCAGAACACTTGGTCAGCATCCTGATACTGGAGTGAAGCACGCAGCTAAGGAACCTCGCGTCGAGTCTTATCGCTTATAGGGTAGCACAGGGCTTCCTGTCCGTGTGCCACAGCCAAAGATGCTGACGCACTGTGAGACCGATGCGTCGCACGCGTCCGCTCACTCGGCCACGGTCCGCGCGTGCGGTTCTTTCGCGCGAAGCGCAGTTGAGAGCGCTGCAATATAATAGCGGATGAGCGCAACCACGTGGTTTTATTTCACATTTCACGGGCTTTCATTAAATGCCGAAAAAAAGAAATGGCTCAGTCGTTTCTGAACGTCTCTCTCTAACGCAACGAGACGCACTTGGCCCTAAAGTGAATAATAAAAATGTTGCATAATTCACCTTAGTTAGTTAACTAATTAAGCGGAATATAAAGAATACTCTAAGGAGTGCCACTTGAGGACGCACCATACGCCGTTGGTTTCATTCAGCTCTGGCTAACCACTTTGTTTTTAAGGCCTTGGTTGGAGTTACGAGAAACACCCTGCATATGAAGGGAGCAATAGATTAAAATCGAAATTCAATCCAGCATATCCACACTTAGTGCATGGTGGCGATGGTGAAACCACTGTCGAGGTAGCGTTCACGCTGTATGCTCGCGAACTGAATGCCTTTAGTCAGTTTTCAAAAAAAATGAACGCTCCGAAATTTGACGAGTGTCCAAGTGTACAGCTGTTTTCTCGTGTTCGCTGATACGGCGACCTAAGACGTCCCTGTGCTAGAAGTGTTTGGAGACAACACCAAGAACTTATGGCGGTACCACTTGCAAACACGACTGTATAACCGTTGTGCCCAAGCGCCGTGGAAGCTAAGGCTTGCGCAGTATGCCAAAAAAAATGCCGAGACGGCCAGATGCCTCCTACAGAAAGAGTTCCCGGTACGCCCGTGGATAGCGAATCTAGAGAGAGAGAAAATGATAAATGAAAGGTAGAGAGGTTAATCAGGACTGAGCTCGGTTGGCTACCCTACACTGGGGAAAGGGAAAGGGGGACGGAAAAATTAAAACAAGAGAAAGTCCCCTGGAGATACCAGTCCGTCACTCAGTCCGGATCACAGACGCTGACTCAATCCGGTCACTTTCAAATATCGCAGCAGCGCTTTTGTGGCCTTTTGTAGCTGCGATATGCGAGGCCATGGTCCCAAGATCTTGTTCAAGGTGAACGGCTTTCCATCTAGCTGATTGAGAATCTAAAACGAAAAGGCAGTCCGCAGCTGAACGACCCTTTAGAGCGAGTGGTCAGCAGCGAGTGAAAGAAAGCACAGAACGGCGTTTTCTTTGACGCCGCCGACGACGAGACCCCTGAGAACATCGCAGCACAGTCTGCCGGTCCCTCAGCTTCGATATAATTTCTTTTCATTTTCTGCCCGCAACGCCAGCGAGGACGCTAGGCCTCTCTCGACTTTCCTTACGTTTTTCGGGGGGAAGTACTTAGACGACATTAACGCTTCCGAAACCAGCGATCCATCTCACTTGAGCTCCTGGAGATGTCCGCAGAGTAGGGCTATCAGTAGCACAGCGTCGTTCTCGGTACTGTGCACATGTAATATTTATCTCGCTTTCTTCCTTTCTCTTTCTCTTCTTTCGTTCGGTGCCATCCAACCAACACGTTTGCTCGAAAAGCACGCAAGGAGTGCCCAGGCTTGCGATTGCGTTTTTATTGAGGAAACGCACCGGCATATACGGCACCGGCACCGGCATAGCTCTTCGGGTAGACCAGCACATGAACTATAATTTTGCTATTTGCCACAGGCAACCTTTAAAATATTTTGAAAGTGTTCGCTCAAACACCCGGTATATCCACTCTTCCAATATTTTCTGGCCACTGGTTAGCTGGATAAGACAATGCCAGTGAATGGGGAAGCTCGTTAAACATTAGTGACCGTTGAACCGTCAGGCGAGTAAGAAAACCCGTGTTGTGTCGCGTAAATGTGGGTTTTAGGCTTGAGTGTGCGATTGTGCACTCGTTTCTGTGCATTTAAAACACATGGTGGAAGGCTTTATAAGGTTAATGCCGCCTGCACTGGTCGGTGGGGATATCCGCTGATATGCTAGCCTTTTTTTTTTCGAGTGAATATCAAACGTGCCCTCTAAGCCTCGTGCTCTGCTCATTATGCCTATATTGTGGAACTAGGGATGATTACGATTGTTTTTTTACCACTATTACAGCGGGAACAGTTCATAGTTTAGACGGCAAACTCGCTATAACACCATATAAATGCATATGCGCTCATAGAACATATAAATCCATGTAAATGAGTTTCGTAAGAAAAGAAGAGTAAGGAGCTTTCCTTGCGAATTTGCAGAAGGGATACTCTTGCACATCCTGTTCTCTCGGAATTCATGTTTGTAGGTTTATCGCAGTGGTTGTATTCTCTAACTCACTGTATCGATAACCATAAAAACAGAACAACCACAACATAAAGAACAGGACATATTCAGATTGCCGACGTAAGTAAACGATTAACAGCAAAAACGGAAAAGAAAGTCACTGCAATGTGCACTTTCGTGTTTTAACGTTATTGGTTCTCAATTTCTCCGCTGCTTTAAGCACATGTGCCTCCAAGCTAGTTTTACAGTACTCTTCGAAAAATTGAGCCGGTAGCTGTTTATTACATGTCACATATACTGACGAATACAATTCTTGTATGATTGTACTTTGAACGTCTCTGTCCTTTTTTAATGTTTACCGAAAGGAAGGCGGACCCGTCATTCAAGGCCAAACGTTTGGCGCGATAGAATGGAATGGAATGGAATGGGGAGAAATGAATTCTGTTATTCGCTGCCAGAAAATGCAAAATAGTATGCAAACATGCGCGAACAGGGCTGAATAAAGATTCTCAGTATATTGTATGCGCGTAAATTTCCTGGGCAGCAAGAAATACTAACGCGGGTGGCTGAGCAGGAGAAAAATTGGTCACATTTGCTTTGAGGGATACGACACGGCAACCTGTATGGTGCCAAGCGCTTTTCAAAAAGGTAGTGACAGCTCAGATGCTCAGAAAAAAAAAATAAAAACAGTGACTGGACCCCACCATGGATAAAGAAAGAAAGGGCGACGTAGAAGTTTGTTATCGCTTGAGGGGGCATTCTTCCGAACTGCGCCTACTTGTGAAGCAACGTTTTTAAATTAGAATTGTAGATTTCTACAAGTCAGCCGCATTCATCCGCACAGGAAGATTCGGCACTCTTCTGCATTTTCGCAGTCTTCTAAGAGCAGCTGCTAACGGGCTGCAGCTTTAGCTCCTTTAAAGTTTGTGGGCGACAGCCCAAGTTAAATGACACGGAAACATTAGACTCTCAACAAGAGCAATTCTTTCGTGGGCAGACGGAGACAAAGACTTATGTCTCTTAAGAATAAGGTACATGTCACTGGTGCCTGTTTCTTCGATGCGCGAGCACAATCAGTATCGAAGCGATTCGGTAATTAGGTCAGACTCGGACAGTGCAGTAGACCTATGGTATCGCACAGGCTTCTGGACACGAGACTCGGTAAGTGCGAGTCGGTCATTAGGGAAGAGCTTTCTCAGCGCACCTTCCCAGATTTGCCTGACCATTGCTGCTGCTGCTGCTGCCGCTGCCTTGTCGAATATGCGCGTGCTTAGCGTCTAGATGCACGTGCGCGTGACACCGCGTTCACATGAAAGCACCTGGCGCGCGCCGGTTTGCATTAGGCCATGGACGCGATAATGAACCAAGAGTAATGATAGTAGTCAAGCTTACCCCTTGTTTTTTTTTTTGCGTAGTACTTCTCTCAGCAAAGCACCAGCCCTCACCGTTCTTCCCTCGACAAACATCAGACGTTGTCTTCGTCCTCGTGACGTCACTGCGTCGACGTCTCGCAGTGTGCACTGTCATAAACTGTGCTGCTTGCGTTTCGGCTTGGAGCGCATGAAGGGTGGGGCATGTAAACGTACGCATTGCATGGCATTGATGTTCTGACTGATACGGTGCTTAAACAGTAACGTTTGGTGAGATGTCACTTTGCATGGATGATGTATATACAAGTGAGCGCATCGCGCTTAGTTTTACAGCGTTTGAATTATACGGCTGCACTAAAGCTTCGCTTCACACGCAATTCAACATGTTCGGTGTATTTGCAGAATTTTTGTGTGATCTAAATGATGCGACATTTGGTCGCAGCTTTAGACTGAATTCCGGCTGCGTCACGAATGTGTGAGTAATAGTGCGAAATGTAGCGAAATAAAAAAAAAATAAAAAGCTGCGCGAGGCCACCAAATGGCTTAGTATAGAATGACCTAGAAAACGAACCAACCAAAGACGCGTCGGGGCGAAGATGACCACTTAAACCCGTGGGTAAGCCCCATGGGGTCCACGCCTTACCGAACATTGTATAGGGAAAACCTTACACTTGTAGTCTGAATAGCTTACAAGTGTGCGAAAGGACTTGTTGCTGAGCAAGTAGGCGCTGTTTACTATGTCTTGTTATGAATGGCGCGAAGCTAGACATGGCAATGAAAAAAAAAATAAAACGACATGCACATATTCTAGTGTTGCGCCACGATATTTGTGTGCGTTCTCTTTCCGCGCCTTTAATAAGAATTTAAAGGTGGACGCATTGCACAGACAGGCACATACGCAGTACGGCGCCGTCCGAAGCAGCAACGAAGCATTGCTGTGGTAACAAGGCCGCATCGCTACAGAAGGGCTCGCATTTGAATACGTCATGGACCAGTGCGCTGTGCAGAGAACTGCATTCGCCGATCGCCACCTTGTGGAAAAAGTTAAGTCTGTAGTCACTTGGTGACAGAGTGCAGTAGCATACGCTTGCGCAATGTAGAAGCACATGCAATGGCTGAAGTTTTCCCGGTAAAATTTAACTTGTAAAACAAAAATGATTTTTTCTTTCTTTTTTTTGCTGCAACGCAAGTTTTGGGGCCACCAATCTGCATTTTACGGCGTCATTATTCAACGCCAGAAATACGCACTCTGCTCCTCCGACAACTGGAATCGCGAGCGGGAATCGGAGAGCTCGTTAAAAACAGTACGCAACGCTTCACGCTGTACGGCGCGAATGAGCTGTAATGACTGAGTATCATGGTACTGACGTGATCCGTTTATGCTGTGATGCATGTAAAGACCGCGACATTTAGTCGAATGGCAGGACATTCAATGTGGAAGCTGCGATGTTTATATGAGCTTCTGTGACGTGGAAGCTGAATGCTACGACGTTTAAGCAATGAGTGACCGCAATTAATATTTCGAAACACGCAAGGACATACTCCCATGCAAACAGAGTACCCGGACCAGGCATTATGCGATAAAGCGGATGTTCTTCTACGCCTATAATAACTATAAATTCAGGACCGCAGTCCAAACTTGGCGTTGGGTGCTCTCCAAAGTACACGTCAATATTGGTTTGTGCGTCTGAATTAAGGAAAGTATTGGGTTCTTGAGGCGAGCTTGTGGTTGGTATTCTTTTGCGCTAATTTGCGCGCCTAATTTGTACGCCTAAGTGTGCGCCTAATTATTTATTCAAGCGCCTCTAAGATGATCTCGTAATCCCTAATGTATCTCTTCAGGTAAAGAAAAAGGAGTTTTCTTCACACATAATTTGCGTGTAAAGACGGCGTCCATGCACGTTCGCTGACACGCTGCAAGTTTCCTGGGATTTGTAAATCCAAGTGGCCTTATTTTGTCCACAACTCCGAGTTATGTTGTTTTGACCCGTCAATGTTGAACCCGCTGGTCATTGTTACACGCGGTTTTGTGTTTGTGAAGATTGGAGAGGCACTTTACGAATACGCAATAGCGTCGTCTCATGGAGTTGAATGCGAAATCTAAATTGATTTTAATCTTTTTTGATGGCCTCATCTTGGACTTTGCGAACGATTGATGAAATTTGGTACAGTGGTGAATAACTTGAATAAACTTGTTACCATACGTAAGTAAAGGTTGTGCAAGCTGGTGCATATGATTTCAATCAATGTTTTCAGGTTAAGCTAAGGCATCAGAGCTTCTTGATGGGTTAGTATCTTAGCAGTAGTCACGTACGGGGCAGAAAGCCGGCGGCCTACGAAAAGGGTTCTACTTAAGTTAAGGGCGACGCAACGAACTATGGAAAAATGAATGATAGGTGTAACGTTAAGGGATAAGAAAAGAGCAGATTGGGTGAGGAAACAAACGCGAGTTAATGATATCTTAGTTGAAATCAAGAAAAAGAAATGGGCATGGGCAGGACACGTAATGAGGAGGGAAGATAACCGATGGTCACTAAGAGTTACGGAATGGATTCCAAGGGAAGGGAAGCGTAGCAGAGGGCGGCAGAAAGTTAGGTGGGCGGATGAGATTAAGAAGTTTTCAGGGACAACATAGCCACAATTAGTACATGACCGGGGTAGTTGGAGAAGTATGGGAGAGGCCTTTGCCCTGCAGTGGGCGTAACCAGGCTGCTGCTGCTGCTGCTGCTGATGGTGATGATGATTATGATGGGCTAGTTTTTTTTTTTAATGCGAAAGCATTAAACGTCCTATTACGCGAACGTCAAGCGCCGTCGGCGTCACCACCGAGCCATGGTGCCAAACAGGGCCAACGGCGCAAAAAGTAAAGAAACATTAAAATTGCTCAAACTAACGTCAAATTACTGAGGCAGGTTCCTGTAAACAAAGTATTTCAATCGTTTCGCAAAGAAAATTCGGTGAATTTCGACCTGGGTGGGATTGGAACCCGGGCCTCCGGGGTGCGAGACGAGCACGTTTCCCCGACTTAACGGCGGGTCCACGGTTTGTGCCCAGTGCGCGAGTCATTGCAAACGTCATGTCGAAAGGTGTGTCCTAATGCGTACGTCAATGGGCACCTATCCAATGGGGAGGAAGTGGTGCCGTGCTACGTCATGAGTGTATAAAGTAAGTGTGTAAAACAAAACTGCGTGTCTCTGCTATCGCAAACACCAGAGATCAGCGGAGCTGGAGGGAGTGAAAGCTTCAGAAAAGTCCATGCCGTATTCCCCTGTGAGGGGTTTCAGTCGGGACGGCGCGCCATTTGAGGCGCCCGCCGCAACAGAGGCGATTTGTTGAGACTCCGTATGCGTCGGTGTCGTGCGCCAGACGCTGCATCGAAACGACGCGGCGGCAACCGCCGCGCCTTAGCTCTGCTGCATGCTAACTCCGGTGCCATGTATCTGGTAGCTTCTTGAAATCCGCTGGAGCGAGCGAGCGGGTTTTTGTCCGAGACAAATTACGTCAAACCACCTGTGTCCCCGCCACACCGCTCCTTCTCCCCCGCCTGGCTCCACGCACCCTCGCCGCGTCGCAATGCTGCGCGATCCTTTCACTTTCTCTCAGCTCTCTCCCCCAGTTCGGCGAAGCTGCGTACGTCAAGAGAAACGCAACGAGATTCTAAAAGCTGCACTAAATGTCCAATTGAACGATACCAAGTGGTCCTTCGAGTTATGAATTCCTCGCGGGCACGCGAGGGCATTCAGACGCTTGGCGCGTCTTGATTTTGCCATACCCAGGCGCAGTTAGAAGGCAGGAGAGAGTGCGCGGACAAGCAATGCGCGGAGAAGTACATTTCACCAAAGGGACTATAATGCTTTCCTCACGTAAGCAATCTTAAGTGTCTCTGCCAATTTTTGTTTTTTAATTTTAAGGCATGTTTTCTAGCTGCACATTGAAAAGAGAGAAAGGCTAGGCAGAAGAAAACAAATATTAAGCGCTACTCAGACTTCAATATCCTGTGCAAGTGCTTAGTGTGTCCGACAGACGGATACACATTGCCAAATAAGGCACCGATTTTTCCCCGAATAAGTCATTTTCATTGACAGAGGCTCATGCAAGATACCGGGGCTTTTGTCAACGAAAGGGGCTTATTCCATGAAATTTGTGCTTTATTTGAAAGTGTGCAAGTGTCTGTCGGACATAGTAAGCACTTGCGCAGGATATTGAAGTCTGAGAAGCCCTTAATGTTTTTTTTTATTCTGTCTAGGTTTTCTTTTTCCTTTCAATTGTGGAACTAAAAACCATTCTTTAACATTAAGCTAGAGGGTTGGAAAAGTTTTGCTTTGTTATTATAACGCAAACGTTATTAAATAATGAATTTAAAAGCCGTAAACCACGTGAGCGTGAACTTTGGGTGACAGATGTCCTATCACAGGAACAGATTTCTTGAAAAGACTAAATGCTGCTCTGAATGTGGGATGTATCGTCAATGACGCTAGTAGAAGAGAATATAGATCAAGCCTCGTGGACTATAGCTCCAAACAACTCGCATAATTTCTATCGGTGCCCTTTGTATATACATTTATTTTTTGCAAAATGCACAAAGTGTACCGCGCTCCTTAACTGGTATAACAAGCATTTTTTTTCTTGACTTTTTCTCTGTGAATCAAAGGCGTGTGTTCACCTCATTGCTTTGGAACTCTAATAAATATTGTTGCTTGAGGCTAACTGGGATCAAAGTTTTTTGGAAAGCTTAAGTGATTTCTCACTCTTAATTGTTGAAACCAAGAAATATAATTTTGTTGTAGGATTCCTTACGCTTTTTCATAGCGACGTATTCTGAGACATTAATAAGCACACAAAGTTTGTTGTTGTATTGAGCAACTAGCATGACGGTTTAGCATAACGATGAACATGATTCTCTTTAATGTCCCCTTGTGCACTCGATGACTTGTGGGAAACATTTCCACACTATACTTCGCCTTCTTCAGTATAGCACAGTTACATCCTTGACATAATGCTGCAGCGACGGACGCTTCTAAATGACGCTGCGCCCGTTTTAGGCTTCAATCAGGCGGAACAGTAGCCACGCATGGTTTCTTACCTGGTTTTGTGATATCGTGACTCTAAAACACACGAATTTCGTTACTTGTTTTCCGTTGTATCGCCACTACATCGGCGCTTGTCATGAATGTTATGTGAAATTGCTGTGAGCTGGAATTTCACAAAAAAATTCAAGTCCCGTGTTATCCTCTAGAGTTTGGCTCATGGTAAACTACACACATTGCTCATAGTGTCAATAGGGTGAGTGGTGAGTGCTTTTTTTTTTATCCAACTAGGAACACGTTGCCAAATAGATTAACATAACCATTACTGTAACGTTCCTGCCACTTCACTGATGAATAATGTTTTACTTCCCCGGAGTAATATCGCGGCTATAACGAGATACGCCTTCGTGGGGACCAGCAGAATAGCCTTGACAACTCGCGCTTCTTTTCTGTGCGCGCAAAGTTGGGCACGCGAGAGTTTCAGCATTACATTGCCGTCGGGATGGGGCCGTCGCGGATGGGAGCCATACCCATTTCCTGCAGAGAAACGCCACAGGCTCTCAGCCCACGCAGCGGAGAGAGAGAGAGAGAGAGAGACAAAGAGGAGGAAAGACAGGGAGGTTAGCCAGTGTAAGTACTGGCTGGCTACCCTGTGCTGGGGAAAGGGGTAAAAGGAGTAAAAGGAGAAAGAAGAAGAAGAGGAGAAAAAAAATTAAGGAAATTCACGCAGTACCGCGATACTACGCGATACAACACTCAAAGGCGATCGCACAATTCGCAAGTCCTTAGATACTTCAGCAAAGCCTTTAAGGCCTTGAGTGCCGAAGCCCGTCTGGACCAGTGTCCTAGAGCCTTCTCCTCTGTAAAGGGGCGATTGTCCAGTTTTTCGAGCGCGGTTACGAGCACTGTTCTTGGCACTTTGTAGCTGGGACAGTCACAAAGGAGGTGCTGAATCGTCTCCTCGCAGTCGCAGGTTCCGCAAGTAGGGCTGTCGGCCATTCCAATACGGAATGAATAGGAGTTCGTGAAAGCGACGCCGAGCCACAGGCGGCACAGAAGTGTTGCTTCCGCTCGTGGTAACCCTGGTGGTAGCCGGAGTTGCAGACATGGATCCAGTCTGTGGAGACGTTCGTTCGTGAACTCACTGGTGTTCCACAGATTCTGCGTAAGCTCGCGGGCGAGAGAGCGAAGACTTGTGGCTGCGTCTGTTCGTGACAGTGGTAGTGGTACAACGCGGGCACCGTCGTGGGCCGATCGGGCGGCGTCATCCGCATGATGATTGCCCGCAATTCCGCAATGACCCGGTATCCACTGGTAGATGACGTTGTGCCCTTTGTTGATTGCTTGATGGTGGAGTAGTCGGATGTCTGCCACTAGTTGCATATTTGGTCCGTGGTTGAAAGGGGACATCAGACACTGGAGAGCTGCCTTCGAGTCACATAAAAGGGACCATGACTGTGACGATTTGTGACTAATAAACTCTAAAGCAGCACGGATAGCTGCGAGTTCTGCAGCCGTCGATGATGTTACGTGAGACGTCTTGAACTTGAGGGTGACAGACTCTGCGGGAATAACCACTGCTCCAGCTGAGCTATTAGAGCAGACAGAACCATCCGTGTAAACGTGGATGCGTTCTTTGTGTTTGTCATGAAGGAATGAAAGCACGGTTTGTTTGAGGGCAAAAGATGACATCTCCGTTTTCTTTTTGATACCGGGAATATGAAGAAGAGCCTGGAGTGGATGAAGGCACCACAGCGGTAGAGATGGTCGTGCTGCAGGCGTGAAGTTTGATGGTAAAGTTCCGTGGTTGGCGGCAATAATCCTGCTAAACGCTGAACGAGGTCGAGTGGCAGGAAGGGAGGCGAGATGATGCGATGGAAGTCGCGCGAAGTGTCGGATATGCATCCTTAAAGCGTCGACTTGAAGATACGTATTGATGGGGTGGTCGTGCGCGATGGCTATTGTTGCTGCCGTGGATGCACATCTGGGAAGTCCAAGGCAAATTCGCAGAGCTTGAGCTTGTACAGACTGGAGGGCACGGAGATTGGTCTTACTGGTCCCACCCAGCGGATGTCCACTGTTCCCGCTAGGTGAAAATTGCCTTTAACGTGGGATTACGCATACCGTTGTGGATGAAGCTCGTATAGCGTTACCTTCTCTCTTACGAAGGAATTTTCGAAATGTGAAATTAGCATTCATCGCATTGAATGATGTGTAGCTCTGCGCAACACTTCACGTCGCCGCTTCGCCGCAGACAACTATCTACACTTCATGTAATTATGGCCCTGCATTTGAGGCTCTGGTGATGTGAGGTAGATGCTCATCAGATAGTAACAGTTTATTACAGTCTTCCGAGTTGCGCTATGGATATGAACGGCAGAGCCTTTTGTTGCTAGCTAAAGCCGAGCGCGCGTGGAATAAATGCACGTCTTATATAGCTGGCTATGGTTGGGGTTATGGTTATGGTTATGGTTACATTGGTTATGCGCGAGTTACGAGCAATCAAATGTCGCGTCAATTTTAAAAGTTTAAATCAAATGCATGGAGTTTGTGGCCTGCCGTATACTTTACACTCGTATGTCTTGACGAAAAATGCGGTAATGCCGTGAATATTTATAATGTACTTTTGTCAACAAGTGAAATTACATCTTCTGACAGTGCCTAATCAGGCTGACAACATAATCGGAGAATGAGTCCATGCGAGCGAATGTAACGAAATGAAGGCACCGAGCTGTCCTTCCCGTTCGGGAAGGCAATCACTCTGCACTTTAGCCTCACGCCCACATTATATGCACGCACAAAAAAAAGCAAGAAAAAGGAAGAGCACTATCGATTAGAGTTGTTTCCCCTATTATTTCGCACACTTCATGCGCGGAAAAACGCGAGGTCTTCTTTTGTTTTACCGGTATTATCAAGTAAAGAGAGAGAGTAGAATTTACTGTTGAAACGGCAGGCACATTGGCCTCTGCGTATTATCAGTGAAGTTCCAGATTAAAAGCTGCAATTCAATTTATGACACGTCATCAGAGAACTAGAGACTGAAACTCTTATATACAGATGATCTTCAGCATCAATTAGTCAATCAAACAATCAATCGATCTGTGAGCACTCGTTGATGCGGGCCGTACAAAGACTCGTACCTGCTGTTCATACAACAACTACTGAAAGTTGCTTTCAATCAGTCTAAGAGACCTCCTGTAGACGACACGCCGTGCTTCCTTTCGTCAACTAATCAGTGAACTAAAATCTAAAATTATTGCGGAAAGGAGACCTTCTAAGCTCGTCAGAAAATCAATGAACACTCACCGACTTGTGCAGCGGAAGGGCGTTTATCTTCTGTTTTCACAATAAACGGTTTTCTTCACTCGTAAGGGCTGCGTTCGTCCAGTTCTGCTGGGGAACACCTGTAAGAGCGGAGTCTCTCCGCTTCTTGAGAGAACACGCGAAAGTTTCGAAACTTCAGTCCACAGGCGAACGCCTCGAGCATCCAATGCCTCCCCCTCCTCACTGCTGCGAAGAACTAGAAAGCAGCGACACTCTGCAAGGAGTGTGCGGAGTGGCCTCGTTCCTTCGATGGCGACGAACGGGAGGGGAACTGTCAAAAGTCCCGTTGAGCACGGCACAGCGCGGTGGAGAGGACGCTAAACGGCGGTGCGCGTCCGATGCGTCCGGAGCGCGGGGATCAACTGATCGGCGGGCCCGCGGTTCGTCAGCAGCAACCGCGCCCCTCCCCGCGGGTTCTGGGCGCGGAGGGAGCAGCCGGCGCGGTCGGGGCGCTGGCCGCGCGCTTCTGGGTCCCTCTCCACGTGGTCGCGCAAGAGGGAGCGCCGTACTGCGTGCCGATGGGAGTGGCCGCTTCGCAATTCGAAGGCGCTGATCAAACTTCGCTTATCTACAGGTGAAAGCGACGCTATGTATACGAGTATATGCGTATACACTTAATAAGTGAAATGTATTTCTTTTTGATATGTCCCCCTTGCTTAGTGCTTCTTATGTGAAACAAAATTAAGAGTTCATTGAATGTCTATGAAGGGAACAGCACTAAGTACAGCATGAGCGAATGGAAAACGAATGCTCCTTGCGTGTTTGTGCGTGCGTGTGTGTCTGTACGTGCGTGCGTGCGTGTGCGTGCCTGCGTGCGTGTGTGTGTGCATGCGTTCCTGTGCTACTCGCTTGTCGCTTGTCGCTTCTTTTGCCCTCTTCCATTCAAGAGAGAAAGAAAGAGAAGGAGAAACGACTAATCGGTACGATAGGACTGAGCACGGTTAGCTGTACTGCTCTAGGGAAAGAAAAAAACAGGGCAAAAGGATTAAAAGAATCAGGAGAGAAAGTCCATGCAGTGTTCCTGTGGCCGACATTAACAAAATTATCAGCCCTGTATCAGAGATGGTAAGTCAGTCGGTTCGCGTTCAGGTATCGTAGCAGCACTTTCGCGGCCGCTTCAATGTGCGAGAATGTCGTCCCGAGATCCTGTCGCACAGGAAACGTCTTCTGAATGGCTGGCTTAGAGACCTGCCGTCAGCGTTATTAAGTGCCACAGCGTCACATATCCCAGAATACGTAGCATGTAAAGTTTGTTTTGGCCGAGTAAATATCGCTATAGTCAGTGTTTACCTACAACCCTCTACAAATATGTCACTTTCCACATTGACGAGCCTCTTTCAGAAATACACAGATGAAATGTTTTGCGGGTATTTCAATGCGCACTATGTCATGTAGGGAAGCCCCTACTGTGACCGTCGTAGGAGATGACATAGAAAAGGCAATTCAGAAGAGTGGTCTGTGTTTGTTGAATAACGGCTCAGTGATGTTCCTACGGGACTTCAATTACTCCAGCTACCTGGACCTCACGTTCTGCTCACACGATAATGCATGTTGAACAAAATGGAGAACAGACATTGAAACAAGGGGTAGCGATCATTTTCCTATTCTAATATAGCATTCGAGACCACGATTTTCGGCTTATTAGCGCTCTGCAAACGTAACGAATTGGCAGGCATTTCGATATTCCATTAAAGTCAAGCTGATGTGGTCAGTGATACAGACAGTATATCATCACTTATGGTAGAGAAATTAAACCTTTGTTCAAGCTTTAAGATTTCTGAATGTTAAGCTGGTGTAGACTCTGAATACGAGAGGCTCATAGCTGTACGCCGCAGAGCTCAAAGGAAATACCGACGCACAGGCGTTATTGAGGATACTGAGAATGTAAAAAAATGTATGATCGTATGAGTTGGCAGCTGGAGCGCCTAGGTGTAAGTGCTGGCAGGAATTCTGCACTTCGCTTACTCGCCTTGCACCTGAATCAAAATTATGGAATGTTCTGCGGACTTTGAATGAGCCAGTAAGGCACCAACAACCCTTCGAAGCTCTAGCTTGGATCCAGAATGTACCGAAAAGGACCATTACAAACGAGTTATGTCAGCTCATTACATGCCCAAATGCAGCAGTAAACACACCTGAATACAGTAACTCTGTCGAAGAAGTAAAATCATTGATCAGTTTTTCTATCAATAGCCATCATCATGACCTGTAATTCAGTCGTTTTCATTAGAAGAATTAAAAAGCGCACTTGCATCGTGCCGCCAGAGGACAGTCGCTGGACCTGATGGGGTCACATGTGCTACACTGAAACACCTGCGTCTTGTGCCCACAAAAACTTTGTTAATGTTACTGAGCGATGCGTGGATATCGGAATGTCTTCCTCCTTCCTGGAAAATTGTACCAGTGGTTCCGATACCAAAGCCGGGTAAAACTCCTTTATCGCCAGATTATTTCCGCCCTGTCAGTCTGACAAGTCGCCTATGTAAACTCATGGAAAAGATGATAGACCCTAGGATGTAGTGGTGGACAGAATGCGCCAACGCACTACCCGAAAATATGGCGGGCTTCCACAGGCGCCGGTGCACGATGGATGCTATTTTAGATCTTGTTACGTACGTAGATCATGAGAGGAGCTGCAGAAGAATCACCATTGCAATATTTCTAGACATAAAGCGTGCATTTGACACAGTCAGTCCCTCTCACGTACTACTACAAGGGTTAATTCAGTTGGGCATAGTTGGCCGAACACTGAGATGGATTGCGGATTTCTTAAGAGACAGGAAAATCTTTATCGAAACTGCTGATGGTAAAAGCACAGAACATAGAGTAAATCAAGGCGTTCCGTAGGGTAGTGCACTCAGTCCATTTCTATTCAACAGTGTTATGGCTGAATTACCCCATATCCTGCCTGCTACCTTGAATTATTCACTGTATGCAGACAACTTGGGTATATGGGCATCTGACTCAAGCACTCAAGTCGTTCAGCAAAGGCTACAAGCTGGCGTAACACTAATTAATGTTTTTTTCAAAAGCAGAGGAATAATTATTTCACATGAGAAAACTGCTGTACTTCCTTTTACAAGGAAATGCCTCAAGAGATTCTAGTTCGTGCTAGACTCTCAGCGTTTGCAACTTGTGCGACAACATAAGTTCTTGGGTATTATCGTAGACAGACGGCTATCATGGGCTCCCCAAATAAAAGTACTAGAGGAGAAATGGGGTAGAGGAGGAGATGGGGTAGTTCAACCTCTTCCTTACTATGCATTCACTCGGCAATCATTAGACAAAGGATAGCATACTCCGCTCTCGTGCTACAAGGAATGTCCTGTAATCTAAGGGAAACAATTCAAAGATTGTTGGCCAGAAGCCTTCGCATATGTCTTGATGTTCCGCGTGCATCTGCGAGTGCTTTGGTAATTGCTGAGTCCTGCCAACCAACTTTTCATGCACTAAGATTTACGGAAACTTGTCGTCGCTTTATCGTTTGGCTACACAAGGTGCTAATCACCCACATAGTCAGTACCTTCAGGATAGAACCGCTGCACGAATACATGAAGAAATACAGCGGTGCGAAAACTTACTGCCTGCTTAAGAATACTGTCCTACTTGCGCAAATCATCCCCCATGGTGACTAGCAATACCAGGAATGGTCACTTCAATTCCTTGAATAGGTCGCAAATCTGATATGCCCGTAGTCGCAATAAAGCAATTAACTTGATTACATCGTTACAATATGTAGGTAGATCGCACTAACGTGTATACCGATGGATCACACTGAAAACAAAGCTCTACATCTGCGTTTTATATACCCGCATATCAAGATAAGAGACCTTATCTCCTTTGCCAATTTACAACATCCACAACGGCAGAACTGTGCGCAATACTTTCTGCTTTACGTTACATATGTCGGCAGTCAGAGCCACTTCGCTCAGAACCACATCGAACCACTTCGTCACTCACAAGCCTCATTGCTGTGCTTAAATGAAATCAGCTTAAGAAAAGCAAACAGCGCATTGACATTTCAAATACACAAGACCTACGCCATAGCAAAAGATCTGCGACACGACAGAACTTTTCAGTGGATTTCAAGGCACTGTGAAATCATAAGAAATGTAACAGCTGATCACATGGCATGAGCAGTACATCAAGAGAATGAATTATCACTACTTCCTCTAGCGGCGAGTGATGCGCGATGTCTTTTGAGGAAACTATGCGGTAGGTTGCCCAAGGAAACTTGCTTCATAAATGATGCGCAGAACTCTCAATTATATAATATAGATCCTGGAATAGAGTTAAATATTCCGTTTAAAATTAGTCGATCTGTTGAAACAACAGTTCATACGCTTCGCCTAGGCATTGCCTATACTAAAAGCTCTGTGTATAGGATAAGAAAAACTAACAGTGCTACACGCTCATGTGAAGAGACTGAAGAAGACATAGAACACCTTCTTCTACACTGTAATAGTGATGATGCTCCCCGCAAGAACCTCTCGAAAAACTGCATGGCTCGGATTGACGGCCACTATCCATAGGAAACATTTTAGGTCGATAGCCAACAGAAAAACTTCAAACCATCGTTGCGCGCGCATTAGTGCAAGTTTTTGAGGAATCTAAAATATCGCGGAGATACTCACATACAATAGTTATTGCTCGCGTTGTTATTATTAACAAGCACCCTTAAGTAGATGTTCATTGCGTCTTCGTGTTCATGTAGCATTCGTATTTGTTGCATTTAGAGTGCGACATTCAAGGGCCCAACATCTTCGTTGTGAGCATCTTGGTTTTGTGAACATTTATGCTTTGTCAACTCATGTGTTGCATGTGAACACTTTAGTTTTGTGACTATTTATGCCATGAACATTTATTTATATGGAAGTACTGAGGCTTAGTACGTGAATGATTGTTCATGCGTTTATTTGTCCAGCTTTGAAATTGTTGATAACTTTCCGACGATAACTAACACGTAAGGGAAGAGGAGTAGATGGCGCCACACATAGGCACCAACCTCTCCTTAAATACATTTAATTAAAAAAATTTAATATCTAATCTTAAAAAAATATCTAATCGTTGTAGATATTTCCCAAGATATTCACGTACGCCTCCTGTATGCATTCATTATACAATGCTTCTGCGACTGCTGATATCTCTACTGAATCGAAGGCCATTTCGTAATCTATTAAAGCCATAAAGAGATTGATCGCACTCCGCAGATTTCTCAATTACCTGATCGATGACATGGATGTGATCCATTGTCAAATATCCCTTCCTGAAGCCAGCCTGTTCTGTTGGTTGATTGAAGTCAAATGCTGCACTCACTGCATTGAAAATTATCTTGATGAATATTTCATGCAAAAGATATTACTTGCACGAAGCAAAGCGGAAGATCGCCCCCCCCCCCTTGAAAAAAAAGGAAAAAAAAGAAAGAAAAACATCCCAGATATTTTCAGCCACTGATAAAGCGAGGTGAATTAATATCCTCCGTTACGACCGCTATTAGCCGCCATGGATATCCTTTTTTACGTCTGAGTGTCCACACACTTGTGTGTATGTTTAGCCTAAGTCGTTCCTCAGGAAAAGCAGATGTTAGGATATTTGTGTGGTGAAGCTGCAGCTGGCATCCAAATTTACATCATGCCACTTCCTAACAACATAAAAAACCAAGAATAATTATATATCACAGTTTGGTCTTCTGCGCTGCTGTGCATGGAGTTAATGACGCCGTTCTACTGGCTGCGATCATGACATATTTGCCCAGACATAGGGTAGCGATCACGAAACATTTCAATTACCGACCGCCTTCATTAGCAAGGTGGATAGTTAGGCTAGCTGGTTAATTTTTATTTTGCTTACACTGAACAATAGACGTAAGCACGCGAAATATAAACACGCAGAAGTGTGTTTCGATCCTGTGTGCTTTTGTTTCTACCACTTACATCTCTTTTGTGATGCAAGCAGATGCCTCGTCGTGTTCGAGTCAGCACTCCCTGCTCAGTCCTCGAGACAATGCCCATTCCTTTTTTTATATATTTAGGTGATTGTAGATCAAAGGCCTGATGATGGATGAATGAAAAAGAAAATTTACTGTCTTCATTCTAGGAATACGGTTTGATCATTATAGTAGCGGCGGAGTTCCTTTAGTCGTGATTTAAAGAAAGAAGAAAGAACAATGGTCGCAGACATTCTCTTTACCTAATTATCATATCCGAAATCAAGAAAGGTCTCGCGGACAGAGTAGCGCGCTGTGGTACGTAAACAGGGATCAAGGGATCAGGTGTGTCAGAAAGGCTGGCCAACGTTTCGATAGGAGGACATATCTTCGTCAAAGGCGGCTTTGTCATCCTCGGCAGGGTAATTTTAACAGCTGACCTGTTAAGCTTAACAAGTGAGTTTATCGGAATAATAGTAGGTGCCCGAGGGTGCGATCGAACCTCGGTCTGCTATAGAGCACAACAGCCCGAAGCTATTGTCTTTAGGCCACAATCTTTTTTTTTCTTTGTTGGTTTCTTTATTCAGTCGACACAGATATTCAGTATACAAACATATCAACCCAGCTTGGGTAGACAAGAGAGGAAATCAAAACCCGGTAATGTACGGGTTCGGCCACCAGCTGCTAATGGTAACACCGAGCCCATGGAATCACTCCGCGGAGTGCCCCACCATCGGCGCTTCATGAACTGATGTGGCGCAGATGCAATAAGAGCGATTGGCGAAAAGCCCGGAGACTCGTCTGCTAGGCTAAGTCGTCTGCCAAGATTTCGAGAGGTGGTGACGCTCTTGACGCTTTGAAGAGTGGTGACGCTCCGTGCAGCGCTGCCACGGGCTCTCGTGTTCCCGCTAGCAGAAGCCGCGCCTGTACGTCGGCGCTATTTGGAGTTTATACATGTAAACCATACGTGCATACTTATCTCCTGCTAACTAGCTTCTTGGGATCCGCATGCATCACTACGCGTAAGCATGGGCCGGAGCACGCACGTGATTTATTGTTTCCATACGGCCACAAACTTAACACTGTCCTTCGCCTTCGTCACCAGCGGGAGCCTTTCTAGTTTTAGTTTCTCTCATTCTTGCCTCGTTGAAGCTTGCGCTTTGGGACGCTTAGGGACACTGAAACCACGCCCCACCCCCTTCCAATTATGGGAATCAGCTCAGGCTTTTCGACGCAGTGGCTAACGCTACGAAGACACGGGGCGACACTTGAACCCCTTTGGGATTGGCCCAAATGCTAACTGAAGGGGCTGTAACGTTTCTTTGTGGAGCAATGAAAGAAAAGAAAGAAGACAGTAAACAGGACAGTCGTCATGCCGTCGTAATCATATTATTGTCGCTGTCGTAATCGTCGTTTTCTTGCTGCTGTCAACACGCACACGCTCACTTCACACACACATAGTTGATTGCCTTGCACAGACACGTTGGACCATCTGGAACCACTGTGAATAACACCGAACCATGCTCGACAGCCAGCTCCCTGCAAAATGCTTCCTTAAATGTCAATCCCCGCAACGCATGAAATCAACACAATTTCTTTTATTGCTTCATATATCTTCCTAAGTCAACGAGTCACTCCTCAAAAAAATCCAGCTGATGCTTCTCGCCAACACAAGCCTATAAGCCTCATGATGCATGCCTCATAGCTTGCACAAATAATCAGTTCTCTTTGTTGTGTCTTCCCAAATCTACACATACTAAGCAAAATGTTCCCAAACCAATACACGGACATATAATATGCCCATGGTGTGGCGCAAAACCCACCCTTTATCATATGTAAAGTCAAGTCAAGTCAAGTCAGTTTTATTTACATCATTATGATGTAAATAAATATCACGTAGGAATGCAGCCAATACAAAACATTCCACAATATAGAAAACCCGAGTGCGGAGCAGTGGGAGAGTGTGCTTTCCAACGGCAACCCATGCCTCCAACGGGGGCTGGTACACCATGACTGACGAGCAACCACGCTCAGTGGTGCCCTGGAATAGGGGAGTCACCATCGACAAGAAGATGGAAGCACTCGGTCTGATCGCTGAATGACTCTGTAAATTAGAATAATGAAGTATATCCTATCCTATCCTATCCTATCCTTCAGTACCACTTCGTTTGGTGTTTGGGACACACTCTAGTGGCACACTCTGGGGGCATTGAAAGAGATGCATAGGTGGAGCAGGTTGCTTGCCACAATCGTCCAGCTAGAATAGGTTTAAGCAACCACCACCTTTCACACATGAGTAATTAATTCTAAATAAAAGGCGATTGCCTACAAGACTGCCAGTACGCAAGTTACGAGCCATATATTTATATTGATGAAAGAGATTGGAACCTTCAAGCGCCCAGATGCCGCTACCGAAACATTCTCTTTATGGACGAGGTGCATGATGTTTGATGTAGAGCGCACAGAAATACGAGACACAAAGGAAGGATGGCACAGGCAAACAGCAGGTAGAAGATCTTAAATCACTAACTCGCCCAAGCCTCCAGCCTAGCCAGAAGCATCATAATGGAAGGGGAAGAATATTGCACGAGACAGCGATAACAACATTCCCCAAGGTTTCTGCTTTCGTTTTTCAGTATTTCTAATTCACAGAGAACTGTTACGATTATTGCTCAGATCGACATGTTACCGTTGCACAAGGCGAATTCGTTCAACACTTCTTTACCATGACCACAGGTTGCAGAAAATATCAGAGACATATACTGATAGCTGGTGTGACGTTCGTGTTTTTATTTATTCGTCGGTTCTCCATACTGCAGGAACGGATTCGTTCATGGCTGACTCGTTTATACCGTTTACTCAATGGCTTTCGTAAAATACCACAAGCATCGCCTAAAAAGAACACTTACTTCTTTATTATTTGTTTTTGTTGCGTAAGGTTCCACCATTGCGACCGACATGGTTAGAAGAAGGGACAGATAGTGAAAGAAGGTGGTTGGGAGAAAGGCTCCTCCACATGGCAAATAATGGATTACCTCCCATGCCAAGAGCCAGACACGCTTGCTTATAGCTTTGCAGTGGGCACCCTGCAGGAAAGGTCACTGAGCATTTCATTAGGTGACATAACTTCTCCTGGGTGGCCATCGCAGAGCAGAGATAACACACCAAGACACAATCGAACGTTCTCCTCTGGATCGTTTCCAGCTGCACGTTCTTTCGTTTCTATCGTAAGGTGAACAACCTTATAAGACCCGTGAAAGACCTGCGTATGCTATTTATGGAATTCGCTCGATAAGTTGAGTTAGGTGAAACAATGGGGGGGGGGGGGGGGCGGCATCAATGAAAGCAACACAACAACATAACGTACAAAGCGGTAAGTGGGAACAAACTAAACATCTCATTCGATTTCATGCCTAGCATATTAACCACTGCGTCATGGTCTCTGTATCCAAACGACCAGCCAATACTTCCGTTAGGTGCATAGAAACATCGGCTGCCTTCCACCAGGCTCATCTCGTGCCTCATATCAATGCTTTGAGCTGGACGCGGAGACAGCAATGTTGGTGCATATGTTCTGCGGCGCGCTCTTCATTCACGCTACTGGTGGGATGCATGGGCTGTGTTGGATATTTACGGTTTCGTGAATGCAATACGCATGAAAAGAATCCCCTCCCCTACCCACCAATAAAAAATAAACAAATATTTTGGCTCACCTTGGATAACCGCAACTAAGTTTTCCTCAAGGCTGATTGCTTTCGGGCACTTGCATTAATAATTTCCTCCATAGTGTGTAATTAGGCAGCACAGTTTCAACTTCGACCGCACGTCTCACAAAACATGCCCACCATGCATATATGCTAATTTAAACTCCTTGCCAGATTTATTTATTTGAGGACACCGGACAAGCCTCCCATGCGCGCTTCGTTTAACTTCTGCAAAATGAAGAAAGCGAATGTTTCAGTAAGTTTTCTTTCGATGGCCCTAATTAATCCGCCCGCTTTGAACTATGCGCGCCCATCACCCCAACGCTTCCCTCCGTTCTTTTCATTTTTGAACTCGGTACACAATTTAGTACGCCCAGGACACCGGGAAAACAATCTCGAGCGCTCCTAATCGTACTAACGGCTTTGATGTAAAACAAACAGCGCCAGCGCACATATGCAGTGAAGCTTCTTAGGGATTGCTAAAGGTTTTCGTGAGCGCTGCAGGCAGTACTGCGTTCTCCAAGAGAGAGAGAGAGAGCAAATGATAAAGGAAAGGTAGGGAGGTTAACCAGGACTGAGCCCGGTAGGATACCCTACACTGGGGAAAGGAAAAAGGGTGCGGAAAGATTAAAAAAAGAAGAGAAGCTCTTCAGTGATACCAAGGAGAAGGGTCCGGACAAGTGTTTTCACGATCAAGTGAACGTCTCTAGACGTATCGATCCATCGGGTTCTCATAAACAATTTATAAACTGTCCAAATTGATTTTCTTAGGAAACATATATTCACAGCGTCCTTGTCTATGATGCGCGCATAGATTCAAACATGTGCAGTGCCGGCCGCCACTAAGTGCACGCGTGATAATCATCAGGCCCGTTGCTTGACATTGCTGGGAACATGCTGTGGCGTCATCTGTTTAGAAGGACATACTGGCTGTGAACGCGCAGTAAGAGGCCGAATGCAGTTCCCGAAGTCAACTTCAAATCCCAAGCAGTGCGGCTTGATTACCTTCGACTAAAGTTGCGATTCCTACCACCAATGGACTTCCCTTGCCATTAAAGAAAATGAGAATGTACTGTTCGTTGTGACGAAGTTAAGAGAGTGAAACAAGCATCTCAATTAATGAAACTTCTAATGAAATTAACTAATGTATAGAGAGGGAAGGGGGGTTGATGTGACGTTCGTTGATTAGGCGTTACTTGTTCTCACAAAATTTTGCAAACTAGCACCCGCGGTGGAACGTTTAGCGCTGCGCATTAAACAACACTAATTAAGAGCACTAATTCAGCTTAGGGTGGGGCAGTACTCGTCAAAAACCCTGTAGCTGGAATATTTTTCTTGCTGAAGAAGTGCTTTATATTAAACGAGTAAAGGAAAGCTGAATTTTCTCATTTTGAATATGGAGCCCGAGAGCGAGAACGTCAAAATGCACCACGAATGTTGTGGGGTTTCGCGCTATTTACGCTTTATTACTCAAATATGTAAGATGAATACCGCCTTTCAGCCATTGCGATGTTTTTCACGCGATATCATCGTTTTTCCATTTGTGAAAAGTTAACGAGTGCACAGCAACCACCAAAAAAATTCATGGCGTCAAGGGTTGGGCCGCTGAGAGGCTCAGTTCAAAGTGGTATCGCCAGTGATTTTTCATTTTTTGGGTCCATTGTGTTTTGCCGAGCCTCAGCTTGCGGTACCAGCAAAACGCGATTCCAGAAACGTAGTCTATCAACCTAGATGAATTTCTTACAAACCGCTTTAGTGTCCTTTAAATGTCCAATAAGTAAGCTATTGCTTATGACTTGAATGGTTCAGAATCTGTACTGAGAAAGATTCAGGTAACGTAAGAGCAAACTCTTGTTGGTCGCCGTTGGGGTAGCAATGACCTCAGACGGAAGAGGAGGAGGAGGAGAGAAAGTACACACGGGTAGGTCAACCAGACATGCGTCCTGTTTGCTACCCTACACATGAAAAATGGGGTTAAGGAAGGAAAAAAGAAAGAAGACAAAAGAAAAGAACAAGTACGCAAGCAAGCAAAACCAAAAGATGGAATAAAAGGAGAGGAATCAGTAGCATTATCAATGCGAAAGCGTGGGGCTGCCCATCACGCCTAAATATGCCAGTCACTGGCACCAGTCGATTAAATCAATCGATAGTAAGGCCCGTGTTGTTTCGTACACTTGGTACGCGTGGGACCGCCGTGTAAGACTCTTTGTCATGGAAAATGATCTGCGGTCTAGTTAACAGACTCACGGTATGGATCGACGTGATAACGGGATGATTAACGCAACGATGGCGAAATAAAAATTACACTCGCGCGAGAGAAGAATTGTGAACACGGGCCCAGGCGGAAAACAACCCAGATCCAACGCAGTGTTGCAAACCTAAATTACGAGAAGCTTGTTTGAGTTAGCGAGTTAGCAGCAATAGTTGATGACGCATGCCCGACCTCGTCGTCTGCAGCTGTTAGTCATCGTGCCACGAAGACGAAGGTGATCTGTAATGCTTGTCGACGGGAAAACGATGATGAGATGTGTATGTGCAGATAAGTGCGGCTAATATTTTAGGGGTTCTGTACCGCTTCCATCTCGTATCAGTTCCTCAGGATTAACCGAGACTGGGTACACAGCCAGTGGTGTTGCCGTGGCGGCTGTGGTAGTGGTGGCACAACAGGCGAGGTTAGCTTGGCGGGCTTTGCCAGGAATCGTTCCACCTCTTACGGTAGCACTACATTTTGAACACCTGTGTGTTGAAAAGCTCTCTTCTGTAAACCGTGAAGTGACACAATAATTTCCTCTTATCAAACTGTAGACCACCAAGTGACACAATTTTTTCCTCTTGTGGGACTGTTGGCACAACTAGACGAAGTTATCCACATCGCCAATTTCACCCCATTAGGCATAAATCGGAGAAGCCGATTATCCAGCGTTGAATAACCTAGCGTCTCTGCAGGTGAAGCCAGTTCTGAATCGAGGCGCGAGAGTAAACAATGCAGCACACAAAGGATGCAACCTGCGTTCATTTTCGTGCGCGCCATAAAGCTTCACATAAACGCTGTGTAGTCAAAGGACAGTGGTCCAAGCAGGACGCGTACAAAATGCGACACAGATGCCCAACAAGGCTGTAACAGCAATTCCGAATAATTTACAGTAAGTGTTGATGCCTTATTTGTTCAATTTATAGCACATTCCACTAAAGCGACCGCAACATGGTATATGATATAGTGCGGTGCACGTCGAGATATTGAAGTAAGATCGAATTAGCGCGTTTGCGTGGTAGAGCCAAGTGTAAAGCAGGCTTGAAGCTAGTTGCGGTGCTTTCTGTTATAATTCTTTATTTTATGTGTTTTTGAAGTCGCATGCATAACATATGGTAATTAGTAAATTCTACATAAAATTTCCTGTAGTCATAACAAGTGATTAGATAAAATTCTATTATGAAGAGCAATAGATAAGTTTGGAAAATGAGGCTCATCTTTCTCCATATCCTGAAATCAGTTGCATTATTCTGACGTGAGCTATACGTTTGCTATACTTCCTTCGTTTATGCCAGTCATCCTTAAGTAAGAAGTGCCCTTGAGGAGAATAAATATGAAGAAGTTCTACGCGACCGCCATAAATCACATTATTTTTCAGCAAAATTGGAAATGTGCAAGTGCGTCTTCATAAGCTTAGGATTTTCCAAAACGGTGAGCAGAAATAGTTCAAGCTTGCTTGTAGTCTATATTTTTTTTTCAAGGGGCAAAGGTGACTCTGTCAAACACTTACAGGGAGTAAGTAGCCACTTGTATGCCTACGCAACTGAACGGCGCATAAGATAGACAAGGGACCAAAAGAACGATGAAGACAAGCGCTTGTCTTCGTCGTTCTTTTGGTTCCTTGTCTATGTATACGCTCTAAGTGAAGTTTCAAAATATGCTTTATTAGCAGAAATGTGCTCCTAAACAACTCCTGTGTATGGAGATCAAGCGATCATTCATAATAAATGAATGTGTAAAGCTTTATAGTTCGAAAATACACCACCAAGAGTCAACGGTACATGAAAATGACTTCACGAACGCAAATGCTACCTTGCTGTTCTAAAGAATTAGAAGAGAAATTTTAACAATAGACCAAGGAATGTTATTTTCGCTTCAGTCTTAGAGTGTGCCGTGTTCTTGCAGGATGAACTATTTCAGCAAAGTGAACGATACGCTTGAATCATGAAATCTTGTGTGAGCAAAGTACCAACAAACACACGCACAGTTTGTCTCTCACTATTTTATGCTGCTTTTATTGCTCTTACTCTTCGTGTGCCGTTCCTACATCTGTGCGAGCAACAAAATTTTTTTGCAATGCTTTAGGTCATGAATTTATTTTGATATCTTTTTCGCGCATTTGAAGCAATTTTACGCATTCTTGGCTTACAATCGCCGAGTGAAGCATCATATACTGTATTTACCTGTCGTACACCAATTGCCGTCTATATGACGAGAAAGGACGAATGTTTCCATAGCCCAAACCAGCTCGCCGGCCGCCGCTATGCTCAGGACTTGGCTTAATTGAACATCTTCAACATCAACAAATCTACTACGTTCTCCACCGGAACTCAGATAAAGCAGTTTTGCAGGCAGGTCACGAAGCCGACATTCCTAATACACGTTCAACAAAATGAACATCACAGAAGGTCTGCCTCTACTGAGAAGAGTTCATAGGCATGAAGAAGCACAACTGTATTTGTGTTGAGCGGAACGACGCACAACGAATCTCCACGTGTGCAACAAATTGCTGAGCGGATATAAAGTTCGCTGCTTTGTCTTGGCTGCGCCGAAAAAATAAAAGAATACAGAGTGTCTCCGGCACGTGTGCCTAACGTCGAAACGGAGCTTAAAGGCTAGGCCTGCAAGACACTAACAATGCCTACGTGATTTCTCCGGAATGCCAGGAGGCACGTCCGCTCCTCTTTCGTCATATTTATCCCAACAGCTATCTCTTAGTTTCCACGAGGATTGTACAGCGTCGCGGATGTTCCTGTTTGGCTACAGATAGAAAGTGAAGGAAGGACAGCGAGGTTAGCCTGTGTAAGCATACCGTCTGGCTACCCTGCGCTGGGGAAAGGGGTAAAGGGATTAAAAGGTGATGGAAGAAAAAATTTTAAAAATATGTTCTGGTTTGGCTACAGCTTTCTTTGTAACCCAATGTGTAGCGTTGCCTCCGGTGTTATAACTGCCGGCATGACGGCAAGAGCAGTGCGTTCATTGGCCATTTCGTAAGCCTCCATTACTTGCCTAAAACTTGTGTTTCTCGGATGCAAAGTTTAGACTTACGTGAAGGCCAATAAAAAGACTCGGCGGTATTTCCATATTGCAGTACTCCTTCCGGCAAGCGTATCTTTCGGAAGTGCTGATCCCTACTTTGCGCGGTCAGTAGAGGGGTAAATAACGTTATGTTAGAGCTCGTGAAGCAAGCCAAAAGCCATACATGTCTGGCATATTACGCGCGTGTGCTAGCTATCAGTGCGCTTCCCGCAACCTTCTTAGTGACACTAATGACCCTGGATACGCTAAATCTTATGCTTCAGTATTGTTACTACAACCCCGCTATCCGAAACACTGATGCGGCACTGAGTAAAATAAAGTAAAATATAGTGAATGGTTCACCATATGCGGTCCGCCGAAGACTACCGCTGTCACCGATGCGTACCTTAGGCGAAATTGCCATAATTTTCTTTCATTCTTTCTTTTTAATTCAGCACTGACCGACACTAACGCGTTAAGCATGCCTCCTACGTGAGTCCTGCCCAAGGAAAGTGGACGGAAGCCCTAGGCAAGGGATAATTTGACCGCAAGAACCCTGTTTTCGGCCGCTTCGCTGCGCCTACGATTTCGCCTAAGATTCCTGACTTTCTTGTGAAAAGTTGGCCTGAACCACTTCTTGTTATACTCATCGAGTTTGTGCATTTATGTATATTTTGCTTTCTTGAGCGTTTTTACATGATCACATGAAGATCACGTAAAACGTGTCTCCGAGTTTTCGAATTTTTTGTACTCTTTTTCTCATTTTGATCTTTCACAGACGTCACGTGGGCGAGAGATTAAAAAAGTCATTTCATCGCCTGAAGTGACACATCAAGAGTATGACTAGGCCAACGTCTACAGTTCCCTTTAAGGTTCCTCGATCAAGTGTTGCCGCATTAGTTGTATACACACATCCTCAGTGTTGACCTTTTTTGCTACTGTTAAGGTGAAAACAAAGGTTTGCAGGGCCGTTTTTACCCACGCATTTCTTACGGCAGAATGCTTTACTGGTTGTGATGAAAGTGGCAAACTGTGTCGGGGAATTTTATATTGAGATGATTATATATGTGAACCTACATTGTGTCAGAGGGAATGATGCTAACTATACTTTGGGAATTTTTTAAGCAATACGCCAGCCAAGACATTCATCTCCCTCTTGAAGATACTCTTGTAATGTTGGTTGTACTGCAATTATAAATTCAAACGAAAACAATTCGCAAACTATTCGGTGCATTGTTTCATTTCCAAGTTCACCTGAATTTTTAACAGTTGTTTAATATGGACTCCAAAACGTACTCTCGGGAATGCTCCATGATTAGGAACGGGCAGCAGAGCGATCACAGGCCGCAATTCCACTTAATTAGGCCCTCAACAGGGGTTAGCGGGCGTTAATAACAGTTATCGAGAGTTATTAACGTAACAGGGCCAGTTATTACTGATTCGGATTTCGGTTTATGCTGATAGAGAAAACCCTGTGAAGGGACCCGTAATTTACATTATGTTGTCGCGTTGCAGTGGCGGTGAAGAACCAGACAGTGTCAGAACTGCGATTCCCGAATCTAACCCTTTATTGGGAGAACTTGTGCCCGCAGAGAAAGGTAACACTCAAAGCACTAGGCAATAGCGGGGAGCACAGTCGTCTGTCACCGAAATCGAATTCGAAGTGCATGCGCCGTTTAGGCATGAATCAACGTACATTCCAGTATAATTGGAGGTGCTCGGCTAATGTGCATCCCGGTTGGCGTCATGCGCGCTCATCCGAGTAATCAAAACTCTATCGTCAACAGCATTCAGAAAATAACGAACACATGTAGGTGCGTCATGCGCAAAACGATAACTTCGCAACAGTGCTTAGCCGGTGAAAAACGGTCCACACACAAAAAAAGAAAAAAAAACAATGTAGGTCTGATACGACACGTCGCTTGAAAATGTTTAACACGTTTTCACATCATTCCAAAAAGAGAAACACAAATTGGTGGCAATTTTTGTTTTCGTTTGCTATCTTTCAAATACCATCCACGTAATCAAATCAGTGTTATAGCTATAGCGTTATATGCTGGCCAACCGGAGTGGTCGGAAGCAAGCCGTAGCCTTCCCGCTACTGTATTTAGTTTAGAGGGAAACTACAAATTTGCATCAGTGTAATGCCACCAGCGGGGATCGTCGGATGCGAGTTGCCACTCGCAACCGCTTCGTGCCACCTTTGGGCGTTTGACTGGCGGCGACAGAGACACGGCACGAAATGGTTCGAGCAAGAAACATCAACGAAAGGCTACCCGTCGTCTCAGTCAAGCATCTTTAATTGACATACCGAATTAAATGGCAGGCACAGACAAAAACACCCCCGCTAAACTCCCGTCGCCAGCGCCTCAAATGTGCCGCATTCCGGACGTATACAAGAGGACGCAGAGGGTCGACAGTGAACTGCGTAAGAATTGAAGTCAGAAGAAAACAAGTGAGGACGTAATAGTCCTGCGGAAACCCGCAAGGTGGACAGAAGTAACTATAAAAGAGAAAATGAGACACCCACCCAGTCGTAGCAATTGCTACAAAGAAAACCCACCCATACGGGCTCTTCGATAGAAAAGCCTCGCAGTTGAAGAAAAATTCGGCCTGGTGCGGGGCTCGAACTCGGAACCGGGCCAACAAATAAGTAATGTTGATGACTACGATGATGGCCGGAAGATCATCTCAAGGGAACCCGAGCTTCTGGCACGTCACGAAATATTGTAAAATGTTTCAGAGGAACAACCAAGATGAGAAGATAGCGCATTTCGTCTTTATTCCCCGCGCGGGTGGATAGTCGCAGAAACGCTTCATTTTTTGGACGTCTTAATTTCTAGATATCCGCTTAGCTTTGAGGGCGGGTCTGTAGTAGCGAAGGCTGGCGAACGTTTAAACAATAAACATCGCAGAGTGTGAAGGGTCTTGCAGCCGCTCCAGTTTGCAGTCAGCAAGTGGTAGCCGGGGCCTTTTCGAAGAGGTCTCTCTGCGGGGCGGAGGCAGAGCCGTTAGTCGAGCGGTGTATATTTAGCCCCCACCGATCGCTTGGTCCGCATTTCCGCGCATCGGTGACCAAGGGAAAGCGTGACGGCCTTGCAATACGAAACAAAACAAGTTCCCAACCCGTCAGCTCCCTCGGCTTCAATTGCGCACCCGGCGTCGATGGCGTCGAGAAACTCTATAGCGTTGAAAACTACTCTCCGCTTTCTAACGCGCATGCAATTTTCACATCATTCCAAATGAGTAGGCAATGTTGTTTGCACTCTAGAGGGTGTGGTACTCGTATGTCAGTGTTTATGTAGAGAGACGGGGTGCGGTTAGTCATGATGGAGTTATTGGTTAAGCCGCAGGAACTATATGAAGCTTGCGCGTTTCGTCGTGTGCTTTGTTTTTAATTCTACGATTTTTACGTGCCAGAACCGCGACATGATTATGAGACACGCAATAGGAGTAGGACTTCGCAATATTTTTGACTACTCGAGGTTCTTTCAGGTGCGCCCAATACACGGTGCCAGGAGCGTCATTGCATTTCACCCCCATAAGAATGCAGCTACCGTGGCCGGGTTTCATACCCGCGCCCTCGAGCACTGCAGTGCTTTAGCCATAGTCACTGGGCTACCGCAACGGGTATACTTTTCTTTTTTTTCAGATTTTGGCATAAATGAAGCATGCAACTTGTGTAAAGTTCGCTCTGCTAACTCTTGCTTAACCTGCGAGAAGAATTCTGTCAGACGGGCCAAGGTGAGACTAAAATAAGCCATTCTTAAAAAAAAAAAATCTGAACAAGTTCCAAGCGAAAGAAATTGCTTGCAGAGTCACGGCTGCTTTTTTTTTTAGTAATATCATAATTTATTCTGTAGTAGCGTGACCTTCAGTGACCGGCCCTACTGTGTGTGATCTGTACTGTGTTCTAAGGCTTCTTCCTTCGAAGATGGGAGGTGGCGGGTTCAAACACCTTATAGTGTATATTGTGAACCGACTAACGGTGAAACGGTGATTACGTGCAGCTTTACTTGGCGTCTCATCGTGGAGAACACAATTAGCCGCATAGCGAACTAGCCATGGATGTGGTTGATAATTGTGGAGGCTGTTCGACGCGGCGTCACTTTAATTCCGGATGCTGAGTTCTACTTTAGTCTTTAGATTTGTCCTGTTGCAGTGTCCTGTTGCTCTCCTTTCCTCTTTCCGTTTTCCTCCCCTCCTTCCTATCCTCTATTTCTGTGTTGCTGTCACCTCCGTTCAGAAGAGTAGGCAGGCGTTGTGCCCCTTCATGTGGCAGTTGCCAGCCTGCCCCTCCCTTTCCCTTTCCTAATACGTGTGTATATGTGTATATGTGTTCAAAACAAATAATAATAATAATTTATTTATTAGTAAAATACAGATAATTGCATGTGCGTAGTATACATAAGGAGGTCCCATAGCCAAAAACTGTATCCTGACCTCGGTATCAAGGTCCCGATACAGGCATCGGTATCGGGCCGTTACTATTGGAGTGACAGATATAATAGTTGCGATTGCTGCGATCGTACATTACGCGACGTTTTGTGGAAATGACACAGCGATACTGACACCATTAACAGTTTCGAGTAAACAGAGAGACGTTGGAGCTTTGGACAGAAATGTCGCAAGGCGTTCCCTCTTCTTGTCTTCTTGCACCCTTATGTGTCCATGTAGTGTCGAGACCAGAATTTCAGCATAGTTCACTGACCCAAATTGAGTCAGGTTGTTTTTAAGCCCATGGTATCTTAAGGCGCAAGCTGTAACTTTCGTGTACTTCGTTTTTTTTTTATTTGACGCTGAAGTGATGTTGTTTGAACACGTATATTGCGTATTGTTTCCGCGGGACGCATATGTAAAACTATTTACTATTGAATTTAAGGCAATTGCTAGTGTGCATGAAAAACTTCAATTAACGTTATTCGTCTCCTTTTCTTTTGCCATATGTGAAGCATGGGACATGATCACTAGACGCATTCAATCCTTTTTTAACTCAGATCATATTGTTAACGCCAATATTGCGTGCTAATTTCCTCGTAAGTGCACTCGCAATCCTCGTAAGTGCACTGAAATTCTAGATACGCGCACGAACAGCTCTACCGCAACTGTCACCATCCCAGAAGAAGCCACCACTATTAAGCCGAAAGCGTCTCACTTGACAACGTCGATGGCAGACGAACTCGCAGGGCTTCGAGTCGTATGCACTTTATTAATGACGAACCAACACCCAAATGTTTGATTTTCTGTGACTGGAAGACGGCACTACAGTGCTTACTGTCAGCCTTACGGCGTGGTCCACAGGAACAGTTGCCATTCGAAATCGCAGAGGCCATACACCACCTGACTGAGAAAGGACATGAACTAATTTATCAGTGGCTACCAAGTCACTCCGGTGTCATCGCCAACGAACGTCCCGATCAAGCTGCTCGTTCAGTTCATGTAGAAGGCAACCGCCTATCAATCCCGCTTTCCAAGAACTATTCTGCAAGGATGTTTCGCCAGCTTGCACACCATTGCACTACACCAGATTGCAATGAACCACATATCATGCATCCTCGTTTATACACCCTCGGTCTAACCTTAAGCCTTCCACTTCCCCCCCCGACTTCCTCAAAGAGACGCGACCGTTTTGTTCGGGCTATGCTTGGGCGTTAAGTTTAACTGTGCCTACACGTTCAGCATAGGGATAGCAGACAGCGCAGCATGTGGCGATTACTGCGACGTAGAAACGATTCGGAATATTCTTTGCCACTGCCCACACTACCATGAGCAGAGACAAACACTTACCATTTGGACCACCAGCCTCTGTCGGTAGAAAGAATTTTGCAACATTGACGCGACTTACCATCACTTCAGAAGGCCGTGCACGTGCCACTTCTCTGCTTTAGATTGACCGGCCTTTGTGAACGCCTGTAAGTGGAATGCTTTCTTTTGCATGTTCCTGTTTTTTTCTGTCTGTTTCTTTGCCCTTTTTCCAGCCTCTATATCACCCGTGCCAGTGCAGGGTAGCAAACCGAAAACTCTCCTCTAGTTAGCCTCCCTGCCTTTCCACTCGGTCCAACTCTCTCTAGGTACGCACATCATGTGGTGCCTCCTTTTCAATACGTCCTTTTCATTGCGCAATTTGACAATTTGAGTATCGCGCGTATACTTCAAATTGTGCAAGCATTCTCGCTCGGAACTTCGCCTGAAAACGCATTGTTTCCCAGTGTCTGACGTCAGGATATAGGCGCATATAATCACATTGCACGCGAAAAACTTTGCTTCGTGGCTTGCGTGACTAGGTACACAGAAAAGACGCCGTCTTAATGCCCAAAATTTCTGTCCTTATGCAAGTACAAAGCCCACTCGACGAACTGACTTCGAGTTACTCCGTGCCAAGAACGCGAGCTTCGTACTGAATTAGGCGTGCAAAGCATGAATGCCAGGAATGTTGGGTAATCGCATTTCTTTTCTTCTCTCGAGTGCTAGTTCTCTTGTTCAAGCAAGAACTCCAGTCTGCGAGGTAACTTTGTTTGGAGAACGGTGCTGCGTGTAGAGGACTCTTGGCGAAAGCAAGCATGCAAGCGCAGTGAGAGTATGTGAAAACAATCACATTGAGGAGAACATAAAAGTGCATTCAGAACAAGCGTACGGAAAAAAGCAAAAAAAAGTAATACAACAGGCAAATAAAGCGGAACACAGCATTTCGGCTAGGGTGCATTCAGGTATACACGACCTCCCGGAGATTAAGAGAGGGGCGGGCGCGTTCACTGGCGTTTGCTTCCATGCAATAAAAACGAATACGCCAACCAAGACTTCTAATTTTTTCTACGTTTCGCCTGGGTCTACAGTGGTGTTACAGAGGGTGCTGTCGGCTGTATTCTTTCTTTTTCTTTTATCTTTTACCCTTTTGTGCGGGCAGTAGCCGCAGTAGCCGGGAATCTTCTTACGTTCAAGGACGCACTCTTGCCTATACACAATTCTGCTTCTCAGGGATGCCTCGATCGACGAAGCTAATTAGCAATTTGGATAGAGCCCGATTCGCAACTCAGTTTTCTGCTTTTATTTACCACTGTGCGGGTACAGGCTTAGTGATGCAACCGCGGACTCGCTTAACAAGATCTAAAATGCTGGATCCTAAACACAGTTTAGGTTAAGAAAGACTTTAATCGGGTTTTCTGACTCTCCGGAGTTGTACAGACCATGTATTCTTGCCTCGGACCTTCTCATTGCCACGACTTGGAGGTGTTGTGTACTCCAGGGTAGCGTATCGTACTGCTGCCGAGAAGGAGCGGCGCCTGCCTAATGAAGCTCGACCGACATTACTTATTGGGTAGCGTTGCGTTGTCGGCGAGCGGCAGGCATCCGGTAGACCATGGCGACCGAGCAAGGGCGAGACGATTTGCTAGTGCGAAACTTGCACGGTTTATTCAAAGGTAGTTGAAAGAAAATAAGAAAAGCCTGAAGTATATAAAAGTACATTTCGGAGCCCCTTAAATAGGCTCTCTACAAGTGTGGGCGGGATCTTGCTTCCGTCGATGTCACGTGACAGGCACAGAGAGAGGGCCCTTCCTCCTGCATTACCGAGCATGGAAAGGAGAAGTCACGCCTCATTTCGACGAAGCCTGATAGAAGGCCGGTTGGTAGGAGGTTCTCTTGTGCGCAAGGTCCGTGGCGTTAACCATCGCAGGAGAAGTCAACCCTCTTTTCGACGAATCCTGGTAGAAGGCCCTTTGTGCGCAAGGTGCCTGACGTTAACCCTCGCAGGAGAAGCCAACCCTCTTTTCGACGAATCCTGGTAGGAGGCCCTTTGTGCGCAAGGTGCCTGACGTTAACCCTCGCAGGAGAAGTCAACCCTCATTTCGACGAATCCTGGTAGAAGGTCGGGCGAAATTCCTCTCGCCACGTGGTGTCAGACGCCAACCCTAACAGAGGTTACAACAATTTCAATATGGAGATACATAAGGCCATCTTACTAATCTGTGGTTCTGTACGCTAACTTTGGTACGATGCCGCATAGTTTTGTAAAACCCACTTGCTAGTTCTTTTTATTGCTACAGAAATTATATGGACACTCCAGGCGCATTTCTGCTTTCGTCGTTGAAGTGGTATTCCGTATAAAGTCCAAGTGCGATAACACCGTAGCCGTGCGCCCTGTGCTGTGGATACAAGCGAAAGCATTTGAGGGTGAGTGAAGGATGGTGGCTTCATCTCACATGCGCGAGGGAGGAAGGTGAGGAGGAAGTACGCCGGCACAGCCGCGCGGGCCTTATCTTGAGATCGATTTGTCATGAGTTAAGAGTCAGCCACGCGACCGCGCGGGCTCCATTTTTAATGCAATCTGCGATGGGCGCAAAGGCTAGGTGGGCCGAGGGCTGATAACTTTGTATGCACTGTGTTCACGCTGCTTGGTTCCAATTGAAGTGATAAGCAGCAAGAAGGTGAATTCGCTCGCTGCTGCTGCCGCTCTTCCTCACGCCAGAGTTTTGACAGCGAGTCTCCGTACTCCTCGAGCGAGATGCGTTTGTTTCCCTGTACGCGAGGGACAGCATGTTGGTTAGTTTAGTTCGTAAATGATAGTTTGCGCGTTTATGTGGCCGATGAAGCTACTATGCTTACTTCGTATAGCCAAATACTAATTTGTTGTCGCAATCGATGCTTCGCCTTTCGAGCGAAACTACAACTTTTTCTGTTTTTTTTGTGTGTGTGTGATACCAATATTTCTTTCCGAATCCTGTATTAGAACAGCTTAGAAGATACAGCAATATCAATCAGGGTGCCGAACCGGAAGAAATACTGGATCGGTTCGGGTTCGGCTTCAAGACGCTCCAATTTCTTTCCGGTTGAATTCCGGTTCGGATGAACAGAAATTTATGACGGTCCGTGAACCGATTCAGCGCATCCGAGTTGATCCTGCCTCATGGCGATATGCACCTAGTGCTATCGACTAGTCGGCCACATAGTGCATGCGCAAGTGTCATCACGAAGAGGTAGAAATTTACGAAAGAATTACACAGACACGAGCGAATTTTCATGTACATGGGAAACGTAGAGGTAATTAGTGAGAATCCCTGCGTCAGCATGCGGTCTCCGTAGCTTCCACACTCCCCACATTGACAGCAGCAGAGTCGGATAATTTTAGTTTTGCTTCAGGTTTTTGCTGCAGCACTGGTCGTGAGCGAACTGTGGCACGTTATCCATGAGTCTCGAAGACAGCGCGGGTGCCTTGCGCGCGACGTAAGGCGGCACGCTTCCTCCCCGATTCCCTCCGTTGAGGGCGCGAGATTGAGCCACGATCGACGGCTTACCCTCACACGCTTGCTCTCCCACATAAAGCATCAAATTGTATTACATCAATTACAATTTCAAACTTCCAATCCGCAGCAAAGAACGAAGCTAGCATCTGACATTTCACTCAGTCTTCTGCTTGTTTAGAAGAAGGTAAGTACGCTGATGCTTCTAAACGATGAACAAGGACGGTTTGCGCCTAATCATATATCATGGATTTCTCTTGCGCGTCTGTAGGTACACCTAGTCTTGCGCTGGTTAAACGTGGGCCAAGACGTCAAAAGCACGCACACGGTGCTCCACTAACAATTTCTACATCTCGAAGAACCTTATAACCTACACCAAACATGCATTGAGCCATAACATGTAACAAAAGCAGATATTGTGTACCGTTCACAGCCGCGTGCGTCAATGCACGCAGATGCACGTAAATGCGCGCAAATGTACACAAAATTGTCGCACGACTGGCCGCTCGAGGCACATTGTGTGTATCCGTGGAATTCTTTCACGACCGGAAAAACGCATTGATGTAGCGCGTATTGAGCAACGGAAAGCTGTATCGGGAGCTTTTCATGCTCCTCTACAATTTTCTCATTGACACTTTTCACCTGATTGTGGTATTTGATATGTTGATTATATTTAAGACTGCTTATGTAATTAGGCGGAATGTAAAAAAATGATCTCAGCGTCTCCAAGCAACGGCAAACAACATTACCTTGATTCTGTCCAGCTATACGTGGCATTTGCTAATACTTAAATCTTGGTGCATGATAGTTGGGGCACCCTGTATTTATACATATACATATACGTATACATATACGTATATACCCGCCACGGCGGCTTAGCGCTTATGGTGTTCCGGTGCTAAGCACGAGGTCGGGGGATCAAGTCACGGGGCGAGATTTTATTGGGGCAAAATACAAAAGCGCCCGTGTCTCGTACATTTCGGGCACGTTAAAGATTTCCTGGTGCTGCAAATTAATCCAGAGTCCCCAAATACAGCATGCCTCATAATAATATCGTGGGTTTGGCAAGTAAAAAATTTCAATTATGGGGCTTTGCGTGCCAAAACCACTCTGATTATGAGGCGAGCCGTAGTGGAGGACTCCGGAATTTCTACCACCTGGGGTTCTTTAACGTGCACCTAAATATAAGTACACGTGTGTCTTCGCATTTTGCCCCCATCGAAATGAGGCCGCCGCGGTTGTGATTCGATCCCGTGACCTAGTGCTCAGCAGCCCAACACCGGAGCCACTAAGCAACTACGGCGCTAACAGTTCCCCACTACGGCGTGCCTCATAATCAAATTGTGGTTTTGGCGCGTAAAACCGCAAAATTCAACTCAACGTATATATACTTCATAGCGTACGAGGGTTGTATACTTTAGGGAGAACACTGACATTCATCACATGTAGTAAAGAGCTGCGACAAACGTTACGCTAAAATTTGCGCTTTAATACTTTGCGTTTCCACGGGTCACTTCTGCTTAACACAATATGTAACGTAACTTGAATGGATCAAACTAGGGCCTGCTGCTACAAAAAACACACTATAGGCTGCAACGACCGACAACTTAGGGCCTCATCGAACTTTCTTACCTGTCTTGAAGCGCCCCCACCTTTCCCTCGACTTTCTTCCCAAACTTCTTACTGTCGATTTATTTACGGCTGTTTGACTGCAGACTGGCATCCTGCCTAATGCTTCCCCTGTATAAATGAGGCAAGCGAGGTCGCCGGCGAAGGCACATACAAAGCAAAAAGTGCACACAGTGGTGGCTGCCAAATGAAGTTTGCTTCCAAAGAATGTTGATGAACTCTGCACAAGGCAGTGGAACTTAAAATGCAGTAGTCGTTCCTCGTCTGCCTCCGTATACCTGCGCGCTGACCTTCAGCATAGGCGGATGTACGAAGAGGTAATTGTGTCGTGGATGGAAGGGTAGGTATCCCCTCGGAAGGGAAGTTTTGGTCGGCGACATCATCCTTTCTATTTCTGCATTCCGCTGCCTCCTGTGCGCCTTTAAAATGAGCAATTTGTATCTTGTATAGCCTACTTACTTACTTTACTAGGCTAAATTAGCTGTAACACATAGTATTCTCTTGATTACATTTTATAGAATCCCGACCACGGCGGCTGCATTTCGATGGGGCAAAATGCGAAGACACCCGTGTATTAGATTGAGGTGCACGTTAAAATACCCCAGGTAGTTTAAATTTCCGGAGTCCCTTACTTCGGCGTGCCTCATAGTCAAATCGTACTTTTGAATCGAGGAAACCCGTAATTAAATTTTTAATGTTCACTTTTTAAAGGGTTTTTGCTTTCTAGCTGCACCGAATATTTAAATAGTACCAGTGGCAAATAGCGAATTTCTAACCCTATACGATGACGTGGCCATTACTTCTACGAAAAATCAAGATGATCATTTCAGCAATCCCCATAATTACACAAATGATCTTTTTAACTAATTACTTTTCGGTACATATTTCGAGCTACGAAGCGTAGCTAGTGAGTTCGCAAAAGAAATAGACATGAAATTAATTTGGAGGATGGCTCCACTTTCGAGATATGCGCCGTCAAATTTACGGTAGAAATGCACTGTTGCTCCGTTTACTTTTTTCTTAAGAAAACGCTGTTTTACTTATTTATGCACAAAAGCAACTGGAATGCCCATGGAATTCGTTGGACACATCCAACACAATATCTCCAACTGGTGTAGTCCTGAGAATTCGCTCCACGTGGGTATGCCTTGCGATCTTACCAGCTACAATTCGTAGATTGAAATGTGTGCCGTGAAGTAAGTAATTAAAAATGTTACTTAGCATTATCACGTTACAATTCAATTAAGCATGTGATTTCTTGTAGAAGTATGGGTGCGAGAGCACTGCTCTAGCCCGGGTAGACCCAAAAGCCCGGGACGGTCTCGGGCTTGAAGCAACGGGCTTTGAGCGGTACTTCGGTACACGAGCGTATTCCGGTACTTCGAGCGCACGTGAACGTTAATGATTGCATGGGGCCAACGCACTCCATGCCAAGCAGAAGTGACACGTCCAATGAGCTGGCTCTTAATATACCTTAGCGAAGAAAGCAGAAAAAACAGACGAAGTTCTAGTTTCTTTTTTCCACAAGAACGAACATTCTGTCCCCGTAAGGAAAAACAACTTTTGCGAAGAACCGTTCTTCAAATAATGTCCCTGTTATCGTTATCGCTTATACATATATGTATATATATATATATATATATTCCTATGCTAGGTGCATGCGTACTAGTGTAAATATAACAGCACAGGCAATGTGCGAGATCGCTGATTTTTCCATGGGAGAAACAAACATTTCGGTCTTTTGTGCTTATACACTACAGCTCAATAGACCCCGAGAAGGTTAGGCTGAAGCATACGGTACAAACTGTAAGTAAAAAAAGAGAGAAAAAGTTCTGTAAAAGAAATTCGCAGTTTCGCCCAAAAGGAGAAGCACCGATTGTGATAGCAAATTAGCAGATAGCTGTACGAAATAAGGATAGTAGATTTATCGGACGTGTAAACTTGTAAACATCCGCTTACTAACAAAGTTAACAATGATAGAATGTGTCAGCGTGATTCGACGATGAAGTAGAAAGAAACAGACACACAGAGACAGCGCTGTCTTTGTATGTCTGATTCTTTCTCTGCCCTTATTCAGTCGCGCTTACACATTCTATCATGGATTCAAACCAACAAGCCCGTCAACGTGCTTTAACTAAGCTAACCAGCACGGTGTCCCGCGCGCACAGGTAAACACGAACACATCTCGCTCGATGAGCGCGGAAACTCGCTGTGAAAATTCTGGAGCGAGGGATCGCGGCAAGTGCAAGCGAATTGACCTTCATGCATGTCCCGCTTCAGCGCAAGCGAAACGTCGAAAGCACAGCGCAAGCAGAGCTACCGGCACTACGCGCATTCTGCAAACATCGCAGACTGCTTTGAAGGTGAGGCACGTCACAGATCGCTTTCAAGAAACACGAGCGCCGGCAACGCGTCCCTACGGCGTCCGCCAAAGCATCTACTACGGCGTCCGCCGTTCACGTGGAAGACGCCGTAGTAGACGCCGCGGTTATCTCCACTGTGTACGGAGCGGCGGGCGAGGAGAACATCGAGGACGTAGCAGACGCTGGCGAAGAACGCCCCTGCTCCTTCGTCTCACACCCCTACCTCACTCCCTGCAGGAGAGGGCGTGCATCCGGGCCGCGTTCCTCGCTCGCGCATGCGAGATTAAACCATGATCGCCGGCTCAAACTCACACCACGCATTCGCTCCTACGGAACCTCAAAGCGGCGGCGACGACAGAAATGCGCCTGCAGTGCCCATATAAATGCTACCCCAATAAAAAAGGTACCTCGCTGTTCTATTTCATAAAAGAAGAAAGAACCTTTAACCTGGGATGGCCTGAAGCATGGTGTGTGATAGCGTTATTATATAACTTACTTTGTGCGTCATGATTATGTTTTCTTTTCGAAGTTCGAATATGAACGATTTACATTTCATCTACTATTGATTTATGTTCACTATATATGACCTTAAGCTTTTTATCTTGCTGCAACAAATTATTAATCGAGAGCCTCTTTAAAAATGATGTAATCATAACTTCTTCCAACGTGAAGTGTAGACAAGAGCATTAAACGAAATGCCCTGGGTTTGCTTCCATTTTCTTTCTCAAGTTATTTGTAGACTCTGTTTTAAAAAAATTTACTATTTCATATTGTCACTATACTTCTAGTGTAATGACTTTTCAAGTACCGTTTCAACAAGATTTCATTTGTGTTCTGGGCTATCACGGGCCAAAACGACGATATGATTACGAAGCATCTCGCAGTAGAGACAGGATTATTTTAGTCCACCTGGGGTTCTTTAACGTGCGCCTTAATATAAACACACGGATGTTATTGCATTTCGCCCCTATCGAAATGCGACCGCAGTGGCTGCGAATCGGACCCACGCCCTAAAGCTTAGCAGCGCAGCAGCTTAACAGCTACGCTATCGCCGCGGGTAAACCAACATTTCAATACATGCACACACCTGATTTTTCGTCTGATTGCCCACAACAAAGGGCAAGGCATCGATAATATTCATCATCACCAACAAATTTACTCCAGCATGCCCGGGCTGTGCCTGGTCATGCACACGGGGGCCCTGGCTAAGCTTGGTAATGAACGCCCTGGTTAGGACCGGGCCAGGGCTTAGTAACACGGTCCCGGGGCTGTCCCGGGATGAGCCCCATCATGCGTGCCCGGGCCGGGGTTGTGCCAGGGCTTGGTATCACGGGCTCGGGCTGGGCGCTGGCTTCATGAAGCGCGCACAGGCCAGTCCCGGGATGAAAAATTAGGTCCGCGCAGTGCTCGAAATGGGGCCGCTTTATTGAATAATTTAGATCAAGGATTAGAAATACGCTGATTGTCATAGGCTGACTTTTTTTATTGTGGTGCAGCTAAAAAAAAAAGGAAGGAAAAACGCCGTGTACAGGAGTACCACCAGTCTGCGATGCATCACTTAACGGACCTCTACGGCAGAGCATGATGTTTCTTTGAATGTTCCACAACCCCAAGGCGTTCGACAGCTGAACATTCGCAGCATTAATACCCCTTCTTGAGTACAACTACACTATAAAAAAAATGTGCAGTTTGTTTTTCATTCGCACACATCATCTTCAAAAGTTTGTGTTTGGCAAGTTTTTCCGCGTAGCTCTCCCCAATCGTTGACGAGCTGATCTCGCTTCGAGGACAGGAACACGGCAGCTACATAATGCTCTCTTCTCTGTGTGAGTGCGATACAATTGATTATTTCCTCTCTTATGAATTCCCATAATCGCCAGACATATGTATACGCTACCAAATGCTTCTCTACCACTTCCTTAATATATCCTCACTGTTCACGCAGCTTCATGTTGCCACAGCAGACACGACGTGCCACCGACCTGATCTCGGTCCCAAACCCTAGGAAAGAGGACGCGGAGCTTGTTGCGCGCTCGAGAGAGCTGCAGTAGCGAACCAAGATTGATGGGCGAGAACGCACGAAGAAGGACGCGGAGAAGTGCGTGATGCCGAAGTGAGCTAACGGCACTAAGCGAAGGAAACACGAACAGGAGCGCTGTGCTGTACTCGAAGCTCAAAGACACCAGACGACGTCGAATCGGGACAAGCAGGAACTAAACTAAAGAGAAATATATATGAGGAGATGGAGCGTCGCCTGCGGCGTCAGTGACGCGTCAAGCCCGTCGGTCGTGCGCGGGACGCGTGTGCAACTTCCACCTGAGTGGAAAGTTCACCGCCCAGGGTCAAATCTTCCGCGACGAACGTTCCCGCAGCCGCGTCGTTCCTCTGCGTTACCAGGAGCGCAAAGACCGTGTGTGTACGTTTGTAGACAAGCGTGCGATGCCGAACAAACACACAAAACACCGAGCGCGAGGAATGTACGCGCACTGCAGCGTTATACAGGTAGAGTGTGTCGACCACATCAAAATGCTCCGCATTGCCTAGAGCGCCAGTGACTGCTGAGAAGAAAAGTCGAAACGACGAGCAGTTCTTGGAAAGCTCTTGAAGCTTTCTTTTTTTTTTGTCTTCTCGCCAAATGCAAGCTCTGCTGGAGAGTTTTTTAGTCCCTTTCGGTAAAGTGCAAAGGCTGCGTCTTCAAGCCGCTGCAGACCATTCGTGCCAAGCATTCTGTGCAAAAACGTGCTTGCTCGAGCTTGAATGAAGGCGACATCTAAATGGCACTCTAACCTAGGACATTGCTGAACATAAATGTCAATGATAATGCGGCACTCTCAAGTGAGCGGGCCGCATGCATATTATGCAAATAACAAAATAAAGATTGCGCAAACATGCTTTCAATTTTTTATTTCCTTTTCTTGTGGGGGAATGAAAGAGGAACGCGCGCGAGAATCGCTGCGTATTTTGTTAGGCCTGAATTTAATGTGAATAGTTGTAAAACTGCATGAAGGATTGGAACGAGCTGTTCAAACCTTTCATATGGGAGTGGTTATGCCAAAGCACGAGAATGAAGTGCATTACCGCGAGAAACGTCGAAGATTTTATCTGGTCCGCTGGCGGACAGCAATATGTTTGAGATCTCATTGAACCTTAGGCTAAATCAGCAGCGCTTGAAGAAACCAGGCACGTAGCGTGCCTTGGGGAAGTCTTCACAAAAGCAAGAATGATCTCATCGACCCGAACACCTACGGAAGGACAGACGCCAGCTGCTGCGCCTGAACACTATTATTCATGCGATTTATTTTCTTCGTTTTCTAGACAAGAAATTTGAGTGCTCTTAAGACTACTCTTGTTCTGTTTAACTCCGTACGTTAGAACTGGTTCAGGTTAGCGGAACCTATCAACATTTATATAACCTTAGATTTCGATATGGCGTGTGTAACACGCCGCTTTCATTATCAGTCATTTGGTTCTAGTTAGATCTCCTTGTTCTTCATTTTCTGACTCGCGGTACAAATTCCAAGTCTGCAAGGTAAAAGTTTTACCAGAGGTCTGCTTCTCGGAAGTGTAATCCGCTGAGAAGGCCAAATCATGCATGGCCACCAGAAAGAAATGTGTGTTCATACATTGCTAAGGGAGGTCAGTTACGTACTTAGAGATCAGAAATTATTGAAGCGTAGTTCGCGTTCGCAGATCAGCCTGCATTATTACGTGCAGGAGTGAAATTTCCTATCAAAGCCAGTGGCGCGTGTCTTCTTAAAATTTTGCAGTTGTCTTGTTCAGCTGAATTGCCAAGTAGTAAATAATCGCGATCAGTGACATTAATTATTATGAATAAATTGAATCGGCTATTTTGCGATCAGCATCGGAACGCCATGTAATTACTGAGTCATAACAGCTGATTGTCTCATTCAGCTGACATAGCAAACCTATGAAATAAATATCACGCATGATGCTTACCTCATGTTTCTAGAAGCGCTCACACTAAAGGTTCACAAAGAAAGCTCAAATCTTAATGCGACAGCAGTTGGGAGCGTGAAACTGAATTTGCTGCGTCCGTCGGTCTTTCCGTCCTTCCATTACGTCGACGACGAGTCGTCGATGTCAAGTCGTCGTCATTGTAGGGCAACGTGCCGTCATCGTCAGGCCACCTGGTTATACTCAGCTGCATGCTCAATCTTGTTCGAAGAGAAACGCCCTCCCCCCCCCCCCCCCCCCCCCGCCATGAATAATGTCCGAAACATGGCGACCATGACATATATCCGGCTCCCGAAATTGCTTGGCTCCCGCAGCTTTCAGTACACAAAAGCATGGGATAAGGGATATGCTTCCAATTACTCAGAGGGCGCTATAGCTAGAGTAGGATTTAGAGGCCACCAGTTCGAACTCATGCCACTGCGACAATCTTCAGTAGGGGCATGTCGAGCTAACGACTGTGCTAACGCGCTGTCATGGCACTTGATAAATAAGCAAGATTTTGCGGGCAACAGACGCTCTGAGATATGGGGCAGGCATGCACGTATATTGGAGGCCATAACAAGCAGTTGAGGTGGAGGACGCTGGTGAATAGCAAATAAGCTTTTGTTAATGCGGAAGTTTTCTCTGCGATTTTGGCTCCCGTTGCAGTAAATGAGTGCAGAGCCGGAGGAAGCCCTGCAATCTTATGATAATTGCGGTTTCGTTCTTCATTCCTTCGATTTGCCTGTTTCTTTATTCAGACATATTGTAATTGCGGCTTCAGTGATACGGTGCCAAAGCCAGAAGGAGAGCACCACATATATATCCAACAGAAGACGCAAATATTGTGGTAGGTCGGCTCTCAATTTTTAGGGTGTTGCAAGAAAACCTTAATAAACGTGCACATTAGTGCACGTTTATCGATGAGCATGACGGTGAAGCTTGTCTTTAGGCCACTACAGCTATCGTTTCTGGCATCACGTTACGGTTATGCATAAGTAGTGAGACAACACTAAGCAGTAATTTGCCACAGGCTCAAAAGATTTCCTGTCGAATGTTTACCCTGCCTCCTTCGACCTGCATCTGTCAGAAGCAGACTCATTCTCTGCCCGTACTATACAATGTCAGGGCCGTCTTGGAGATACAGCGCAATTGACTAGGGGTCCAATAAAGATGCTCTCAAGCTTCCCAGAAAGAACGTCTTTTAGTATACCTTGTTGTTGTTAAAGTCACTGTAGCCGTTCTTAAGACTCTGCTTCCTAAATATTATGAATGCGCAGTATGCAAGTGACATGCGAGGCGCACATCACTCCGGCCGATCTCTCCAGTTTTCTCCGATGAAAGCAATTTTCTATCTTTCTACACGCACAGTAGTCCTAGCCTGCTACTCCCCCCCCCAAAAAAAAAATAAGAAAGAAAGAAAAATGGTGGGATTCGATGTTAGAACCAGCAAATCCTGTTTAAAACGACCGTCTGATAACAATCAATTGCGATTGTATATTGTGCATCTTGTTCGTTCGTGCAAACTCCTTCACTTTCTCGACCGAGTAGCTCGAAATGATACGGTTTCTGCACAAATTTCAGATACTGGCTGCGACGGAAAATTTCATGCATGTGTTGTGGTGGCAATTTGGCACCGCATCATTGCGGTTGACGCTTCCACCAACGCTGCAAAGCCACTGAGAACGCCGCCTTCTGGACACCCCTGATGAGAGAAAAAACAAGCGAAAACAAATGTGCAGTCGACACCACACAAAGAATCCCATGTTATGTCGAAAAACAAGATTTCTTCAAGGAACGAAAACATATTGAGTGTAAACGGAACTATTTCAGCACTGTTCCGGTTTGAGCACACATGAGAAGTGGCTTTCTCCTGAACCCGCAGGTTCTCTCTTGTTTAAGCTCTGCTCAATTGGTGTACGTCTCACGGCACCGCACTTTTTACAGGAAAAATGGCTGTGGAGTTCATTACCATATCATTCTAGGCGCTGTCGTTCGCAGAATATTTAGTGCGAATCGAAGCCAAGCAGCAATCTAATCGGGAACGCCGCAGCCCGTTTGGTGAGCCGCGAAACTTAAGTGAGAGGCGACAGTCGCCGAAGCTATAACCATGGACAGCTAACTGGTTCCGTTTCACATTACGCGAGGGGTTTGGAAATTGCGGCTAGTCTGCACTTTCTCCCGAAGAGCAGAATTTCGCTGAAGTTGTCGACACAGCTTTTTCTTTCCACTCGCTTTCATCACCAATGCAACACTGTAAAAAAGAAAAGAAATGAAATACAATGAGAAATACAAGCGCCTAGACAAGCGACAAAGGCTGCCCTACAGCCGTCCGTTATTGTATAGTGATGTGGAGAGTATGTAAGGACATCACTGCCCTTCAATTTTCTTTTTCCTCTGATAGCTCCCGCATGTTGGGGTGCTTGTTCCAGTATCTAACCACATACGTGCGTCTTGAATCTTGTTGAGGAGACGACTGTAAAGCTAATGAATTTTATACTTTCCACAATTTCCAGAGGAATTCCTGCGGCACGCGAGAGAGCCGTGACGCAGTTTTAAGCCGAACTTGTTTAGTTCACAGGTCGTTAGTTTCCATGCGTACGCTGAATACAACCATTGAGAGACGGTATTATGGAAGTTATTCAAGATGTAGTCATACATCGTGACAGAACGCCAGTAGATATATTTAAAATTTCTCGCGATTGTTATTGTACCGGCTTTCATGGATCCTTTAAAAAAGCATAATAAAAAGTTTTCGGATAAACAATAAAGGCTACGACTCCTATTTTGACTGTAAGCAACTTTTTCCCCTTAAATATGCTTTCCCATGCCAAGTTCCTGAAAGTTCTTGAGGATAACTCTGCAATATGTTATTCTTTATTTTATTTGACAGAAAGAAAATACTACTTTCCTTCCGCGTGACTACACCTGTCAATATACGCTTTTGCAAAAGACAGTGTATTAGTTCTATAATTAGTCACATCGAGTACTACGGAGACGGGAGTGTTTCTATCTATACGTGCTGTTCACGATATTCAAGGTGCCACCATTGCATCGTACAAAGCGCTGTGAGTATTCACTTGGAAGTCGACCCCGCAACATCTTTTCTGTCTTGTCCACATGTTACTCAGTGAGCTATGAGTAAAATGCAGTCACGCATCTTCTCGTGGTGCAGCAGAAAAAGAAAGTGTTTAATAACTATTTTTGGTTTCTTTAATAATAATATATATATATATATATATATATATATATATATATATATATATATATATATATATATATATATATATATATATATATATATATATAACGCGACAACAACGAAGCATGTGAGTCAATTGACACTTCCGCAAGAACATTTGTATTTATTGAACTTCTCAGCTACGTTTGTTTTTGTGTGTTTGTGTGCGTGCGCGCGCACGTGTTTCTGTGTCAACTTTAGATCTCTTGTCGCTATCTTCTCTTGCCGATTCATTGTTGTAGCATTTGGATCGTTTGGTTCATATAAGTGTTCGAGGTGTATATATATATATATGCATCTTCTAATAATGGCTAGAAGAATCTGAGTCTCGATTATTTCTGAAGATATCCCAGTGAACGTACATTGTGTCTAAAAATATTGGGATAAACCGCACCATCGTTATGCAATAATGCTTCAGTAATTTGGTTTAGGCATGATTATACTTTTGTGGATAATCACCTCTACTACTGGCATATCTGCAGTTCGCTTGTTAAAGCCCGTACCGACGCCACTCATCCCTCATCCACATTTGTCAGGTTCCTCAAGCAGTATTGCTCGTCTTAAACATTGCACCCATGATAGCCATTGCACATGGAATGGCAATGCGATGAAGTATTACTAAGCCAATTTTGGAGGATTGATTCGTATGTTACGTCCCACCCTCCACATATAACTGTCGTCTCTGTTACTATAAGATTGGTTGCATTGCAGTATATATCTCAACGAGAACGTTGTCAAAACAGACAGGAAAATGGGTCGGGGTGAAGGCGTTGTTCTGTTTTTACGTTCTAATCCTAGAATATTTTACACTGCAAGTCCAACCTGGAGGTTTGTAGTCTAGTAGAAAATGGCAGTTGTTCAACATCCTGTAATTATCAGCGGATTTTTGTCGTCCCCCTTGCATTATTCCCGATGAGTGAGTTATTCTCAAAATGTTAACACAAGGCTACGGTTTAAGTTCAGAAATGTTATCTGCATGGCCGATTTCAACTTAAAGTCAAGTGCAAAATTTGCAGGACTCGAGGTGGCGCTACACTTTTTTTTTCTTTGCAGCCTAGGCATAAAGTGGTACTGCCTATGTGCGCCGTTAGACCAGCGCCATGCTTTAATACAATTTCACATTGCACCGCGATGCTTAAAGAAGTCTTTTTTTTTGTGCTGATGCCATGGTTTCTTAACCTGTGCACTCTACTGCACGGGCTTTTTGAATGCGAATAGCTTTTGTTGGCTCGTTCACGCGAAAGCCACCAGTGTTTGCGTTCGGGGTGTCATCCTGATCAGCAGACCTTCAAAGAGCCTTGCTGTGGGCTTTAGTTCTGCGAACGACACTTTAGACTGAACTTCGACTTCATGCAGTTGTTGAAGCAGTAAGCTGTGATAAGCAACCAAAGTTGACTTTGAATTTGCACACTACTCTTGTGACTAGTCGGATCCTCAGTCGTTGAGGGTGCCTACATTATCCGTACAAAATAGCTCTAGTATGAAAGCCTAAAGGTTGTCCACAGGAGAATTCCACATTTTCTTTGGACGGCTCCCTAGCCAGCTTAAGAAAGGGAAGTGCTACATGAAGCTTTTCTGAATTTGCCGATACATATTCTTGCTCCTCAAGTGCTGCTGAGCCAACTCCGTCGTGTGAGCAATTTAGCCACCAGAAGCGCCATCCTTCGGTGATGGAATATAAGATATCAAACGTGTCCATGCAAAAGTGTTGAGGCAATCAGCTTTCATCTACTCAAGGAATAGGAATCACCGTTTACTGAGTCCAATCCTCTCTTGCTACATGCAAGAAGAGTTATTCAGGGCTAGACATCGTGGGATACATGGTTTAGCTGCTTGCTCTTCTTCAGAGGGCAAAATGAAAGTGAAGAAAAAAACTAAAGATTTACGTCTACGAGCACCCTTGACCTACAGGGCACTGTGAAGAGATGATCGAGCACATGTGTTTTTGTAATCTCTGATACATCGAACGCGACGTTCTTGTGAGTGTGTTAAACCGATTAGACAGCAGACCAGTTTTAGAGAATAAGATTCTCGGACCATGCCCCACACGTCGCAGGCTTACAAAGCGACGCGGGCATTGCTACGATTCATAAAATCGATTGGCGTCAGTGACCGATTATAGGCGTGAAGTGATCGATAACCACAAGCGTTCACACTGAGAGTACCTTCTTCCTTTCCTGTCCTTTCTTTTCATCCCTTAAACCACTTCTCCATCTAGGGAAGCAAATCGAACGTACCTCTAGTTGACCTCCCTACTTTTCCTTCCTTATTTTTTTCCTCCTCCTCCTGGACAAACTGTATGCTAACCTGCAACTCCCGACATTCTAGGTTAGCGATGACTTAGATATACGGGCGAATCAGAAAGTGTTTGCCCCTATTCTTATTTAGCCAGATTAAGGCTGTAAATGGGAAGACTACATATCCAGTGCCCAGCGGTTGACCTTTCTTGAACCGGCCTCACCTTATCTGCCGGTAGCTACACGGCACGGTGCTGCTGTCAGTTGTTGAAGATGGCGGTTGTGCTCCACCCGTCCACGGCGTACGAGCAACGAAGCGGGATTCATTTTCTATGGAGCAAGTTTTCTATGGAGTAAATCAACAGGGAGATGCAGCCCACGTATGGAGAAACGTGTCTCGCTTTGAGAAGTTTGAGGTGGTGGTGTTGTGAGTTCGCAAGAGGCCGTCAGGACTTGCATGACAATGAGCGTTCGGGGAGGCCGCGTGCGTCGCTGACTGTCGACAACATTTCTCAAATTTTGTGCTGCGATGGGACAGATGTCTGAACCGGTGTTGGGACAATGCGGAAAAATAGTATAAGGTACGTAGGATACTCCGTATATCTGTAATTGCCTGTATGTACCTTATTTTGGCTGATAAGAAATGGGGGCAAGGACTTTCATAGTCGCCCTCTGAACGAAATGTTATGAAAAAAATAGTCACAGTTCCCACGTTTCATTTTTGTTGTAGTTTTGTTTACCTGCTTTCGACCCATTGCATGGGCTATTTCGTGTGAACTGGATGAAATGTGTTACCTTGAGAGATTTCCGAGAAACCAATCAGTAAAAGCAAAGTTTCATTGCGAATAAGGAAGGGCCCACAAACCACCGATAACAGCAACTCCCGTAAAGCTCATTTAGCGCGCGCTTCCTCTGCCAAACATGTAACATAATTTTGGGAATTTGCCGCAAGCAAAACACGAGACTTGAAGGAAGGGACAACACGAATTCTCATGTTTTGCTTCCGGCAACTTCCCAAAATCATGAATCACCAACTAGCCTACCCCCACGCTTTGCTATGTAACATAACCACACTGAGACGTTATCCTCGTGAAATGCGTTTGCAGATGAGTAACTACACAAACACAAAACATAAAAATGAACGTGTCGTTCACCGCTGTCCTGCTGTATTATTTTTTTATTGAAGATATATCATGTTGCACCGTTTAATTGTGAGTGGAGAAATATGAAGAGAATCATCGTGGCAAGCGACAGGCCGGCAAACTTTCAATTTCATATGTAGTGACGATTCTGCGAGACCCCGAATTAGCGCTTCTCGCCTCTGACAGTTAGAAAGAAGTTTGTGGAGATCGTCGTTTATCATGAATACATAAACCAAGATAAATGAGTTGGACATGTGCTACATAAAGAAATACTGCATGCGTCCCATAGTGTGCACCTGCTGCGTGTGGCCTATAGTGGCTATGCTGTTCTGGTGTTCTGCACGAGCATGCGGGTTCGAATTAATCCCATTTGCAGCTGCCGTATTTCGATCGCGGTGGAATGTAAAAGAGTTCTTGCACTGTGCTGTTTGGGTTGACGTCAACAACAACAACAACAAAAATGAACACAGGTGTTCAAAGCTACTCGGAGGTCCTCACCTGTACGGCGTGTCTCATACATACATAGTGTGCACATCACGCATGCACACTACCACTTTTCTTTTTAACGTCTGCTGTGTCCGTGTTTGTGTGTCTGTCGATTCGTTTCTAATTGCGTGCTCGTTGTGGGGGTGCTTGTGGAGCATCGTCGAAATTTAGAGGTATCTTTGGGCAGAGAAAAGCAATTTGCAAATGAACTATGGGCTTCGATGCGAATTTTCACGAGGTTTCGTAAAATGATCAAAAGTCCCACTACTAACTGGTTGCGAAAGCACGTTCCCAGTGAACCATGATTTTGTGGCAGAATTGATGTTTCTTTAATAAGGTCGCAAAATCAAACTTAAGAATATTTCTATAAAAATCCACCTGCTGCGTGTGGCCTATAGTGGCTATGCTGTTCTGGTGTTCTGCACGAGCATGCGGGTTCGAATTAATCCCATTTGCGGCTGCCGTATTTCGATCGCGGTGGAATGTAAAAGAGTTCTTGCACTGTGCTGCTTTGGGTTGACGTCAACAACAACAACAACAAAAATGAACACAGGTGTTCAAAGCTACACGGAGGTCCTCACCTGTACGGCGTGTCTCATAACCCGCCGTGCAGTGTGGAATGTTAAGCTCCCCGAGTATTTATTTTAGAAACAAAATCCTCCTCCTCACTCCACACATTCACTTGAGACGTGGCCGAGCTGTTTCCACTGCAGAAGGTGAAATGGCGTGAGATCCGTATTGAGCCCCCTGTTCACGTACCAACACACCACATATTTTTTTCCCGCGTCCCGGCCATGGTCCACTCTCTGCGCACCACGCAAAAGCTGAGCTGTTATCGGGGCATAAATGCACATCGGGGTGTCTTTATCGCAGGTGCAACAACTTTTGGGAGAGATTCCAGCGTGGTATATTTATGCCGTAGCTTACGCGGTTACCTCTTTAACGCGCAAGCGTGAAGATCTTTACCGTATTAGTCTGTATTAGTCTGTATTAGTATTAGCACCGAAACTATGCTGCGATAGAAGGACTCACATTACCGTCTAACTCCGCGCAATGTGTACAGTTCTAAAGCACATGCCCCCATCTCCGCTCCACCCAAGAAATGTAACGGTGGAAAACGAGCAAGACACGGAAAGATTGAGAGAGACAGAGGAAAGAAGAAAGGCATGGAGGTTACAACCAGAGGGGAAGATCCGGTTTGCTACCCTACGCTGGGAAGAGTGGGGAGGGGGAGTTAAAGTGATATTAAAGTAGAGATAAAAAGGAGTGATTAAATGCCTAGCGTCCTTGCCGTTCGCAAATGTTCTTTTGGTGAAGCTGGTACGCATCAGCTGGTAAGCATCACTTAGTATACCAATTTGACCGCCCAGCCTTTCTAAAGAAAACATTTACAGGTTAGAAAAGCGAACAGCTTTCACGAAGGAGAGCGCAATCTTAAGAGCATTGAAGCCCGAAAAACAGAGAGCAAGTAGAAAAGTATGGCCGTTGCAACGTCGCACACAAGTTGCACATTCCTCCCAAGCACGCATGAACAGCAGTGCCGTATTGAATGTCGCCACTTTCGCAGGGGAAAAAATAAAATGACGGCAAGGTGCGCATGGCTCCACCAGAAACAAATCGTCTTTTCATTTCATTTCATTTTTATTCCTTAACGACCCCGTAACGAGGTATTACATAAGGGGTGGGTTACACAGAAATAAGCAGAATTCATGTGTTAATCTGTGGTGAAAGGTGATTGGTGACGCTTTCTATGAAGGTGGATGGACAAGGGATGGCAGCGGTGTCGCCCGGAAGGCCATTCCAGTCAGCAGCTGTACGAGGAAATATTCTTTTTTTCGCGATCGATGACGATTAATGAACCAAACCCCGATTTGATATTCCTAAGTCCTCCTACCCTTCCCCTGTACGGCTGCGCCAGTTCTGAAATTTGAAAGAGAGAGAGAGAGAGAGAGGGGGGGGTCAGAACTGGCAGTGCCGATGACGGTAGTCGAGAGCAAAACTATCTATCTCGCTGAACAATACGCAGCTGAAAAAAGTACTCGCGGACTACTCATGGGAGAGAACAAACAACCAACTGATGGAGGCGTCCAGCACGATAAATAAAGCACTCGAGCTCACTGAGTATTTTTTGACAGCTGCTCTTACAGCTGTTACTTACCGGTGCCACACATGAAAAAAAAAACGCACAGAAAAGACGCGCGCCTGTTCCTGCGCTCAGGGCTACCGACGTCGTTAGGCGTATTTAATAATCACTCCCGCTTACTCAGTGGCGGCGCTAAAGCGGCAGACTCCAGTAACCGCGACCCAGCAGAGAAAAAAATGAGACGTGCATTCTAACTACTTTTTGATTGCTCTATTTATATTTCCTTTTGACTTCAAAGTACTGCCGCAACATTTTTAACCTGACCATTTTTTTTTCTCTGGTTGCGTCTGTGCATTAGCATGAATTGAAGTACTAATTTCTTAGCATCTATAGAAAAGATAGTCAGGGTGTCGGACCGAACCCAAACCCAAACGGAAAACCATACCTGAACCGGAATTTAGTCCGCAGCTGAACCCGAACCGGCATTATTCTAACAAGCTATGGAACACGAGGGTGACCCTGAACCCCTACTACACCTTCCCTCCCTTACCCCCCCAAAAAGATAGAAATTACCGGTTCAATTTGAGACGGTTCAAGCACACATGCCGATAACTGGTGCTCAATAAATTCGCGTGCCTTCGAATAAGTACTTCAGTCAGCGCACCTCAGTAGCAGATTGTTGACTCACAAGTTGCGTGAGTCAACAACCTCGACAGACACTCTCGCACTTCTGAATTCGGCCTGTGCCTTTTGTGTTCCGCGGGCAAATAGTTGTTTCTGTGGCTCCTTGGAATCATTTCTGTTGACACTCCCATTAATGCCTTTTAGTTATATCGTTAAGATAACCAGATGATTGTGGAAAAAAAAAACGCACGCCAGGATACGCGGCGAAAAGAAAAGTCGAGGTCCTCGAGGGGGCAAATTGAATGAGTTAAGCAGTACGGCACATTTTAACCATAACAATGCGGATAGCTAATGAGTACGGTCACTTTCACCCTCCGCGATAACTCCAACTACAAACGGCACCTGAAAAATGTTGCTTTTGTTACGTCTAATGATTTAAGGTACAACATTTGAGGCATCACACAAACAATTGATCACCATACACAAACACGTTGATATGCACATCTGATGACGCGACTCTAAGAGGGGTACAATCCTTGCCGAGTTGTACAAATGATTCGCGGGACAGAATGTGCGTGCTTTGGACCTTATTATTTCTTTTCCGCCCTTAGACAGCCTCCCCACGTGCACGTGTGTAAGAAAGATCGACGAAGGGTTCGACACGAATTGTCCTTGTTCGTCGTTCAGACGCATCAATATCCACACGTGCCTCTTCAAAAGCAAAAAAAATAGCAGCCATCTGAGCGAAATGTCAAATTATGGCTTCTTTCATTGCTACATCTTGGACGTTTGGACGTTTGGACTTGTAATTTACGCAATACAGTATGAATTCGATGTTGCCTTCGACACCCACAGATCGCAAACCACAGTTTGCTCATCACCGGTCCTGTAGTTAATACTTGAAACGAAAGGAGCATCAACTGATATTTGTGGAGTCAAAATAACGAATTGTACAAGCTATGCACAACCCACGCAAACGCAGGAATCCTTACTGATTGCCCTTCTCTTTATCATGTACATAAACACTTTCGCGCATTTGCACACTTCATTTTGGCAGGTTTTGCAACCGTGATATGCGCATACAGGTTTATCTCAATGAAGTTTTGATGGTTGGTTTTAGTGCAGTTTCCTTATGACCGAAGCCCTATGCTGGAACCGTTAGGCCACAGACGCTGTTCCCTTTAGTGGATTAGCATTAGAAGTCTCAGACTGGGGAAAAAAAAAGCTGTGGGTGTGTGAAATGTACACAGCTTTCTCCCACTTTGACATATATATATATATATATATATATATATATATATATATATATATATATATATATATATATATATATATATATATATTGCGACACGCTGACGAAGATGTCAGCTTGGTCGGAAGAAGACGACATTCTGCACTCGTGCGCGACTAAACGGAAACTTGCTACTGCTTACCATCCACATACGAACGGTCTAATCGAGTGCCCTTACTGACATGCTGTCCATGTATGTCTCCGCTAACCATCGCGACTGGGACGTTGCGCTGTCGTTCGTTACTTTCGCCTATAATTACGCACAACTACGCCTGAAGCGACAACGTGAGCATGCGTCACTGATCCTGACATTGTCGGTAAACGAGACAGGTTGAGAAAATGTCCTGAACGCGCAAATGAAACTCCTGCACAGGGAGAGCACCGTCTCGATGCCGGTGCCGAGGCCACGAGAAATGCACGGGTTAACGAAAATACCGAACAGCGTCAATGCCGCGTAGACGCCAAAATTCAAGCTATGAGGACTGGATGGTCGAAGGAGACTGCGGAATTGCATGCCACGCGCTTGGTCAGTTATGTTCATTCAGGAGCGGTACACACCTACTGGCACATACTCAATAACTCAAGTTGGCATCATTGGAGACTAGCACAGACCGAGTGGCGCGTACCCACGATAAGCCAAGACAAACTACGCAAAGCTATATTGTTAACTGTGGTGACCCAGGACTACACCGCCAGCCAATTTTTCGCTAAACCACTTTTGGGCCGAGGTTACTGCGCGCGTGCATCGCCGATATACGACACACGTCTCCCACCACACTGTGGCCCTGTGGTACGTTTCGGAGTAAGCACCACCAAGGCTAAATGGGCGGAGCCCATGCAGATGCGTGACTATACGCCAAGTAGACCGACTGTTTCGTCCGGGCTTTCGGTTTCGATTTCACTTGCGCATTCCGCGAAATCGCGTTGTACGTAACGTTGGCCTGTGGCCATGTGAGCATACGGTGAATATGTGTGATCCTTGTGAAAGTAGCGTAACGCTTAAGCTTAATCAAACGTATATAACAGCGATCGCAAGTATATGTATGTGTATATATATGTATATGTGTGTGTATGTATGTATGTATATATATATATATATATATATATATATATATATATATATATATATATATATATATATATATAACATGTGTGGCAACGCAGTCATGGCCGTGCGATGAGTACACCAAACCCCTCTACGAAAACAGGCTTTGTTTCCAAAGGAGTTCAGCACATGCCCCTCTCGGCAAAATACAAAACCGCCAGTATCGATTTATGTTTAGGCGCATGTTACATACAGAAGCGGGTGTGAAAAGCTGAACTCTAAAATACACCGTGCCTCATAATATTGCGTTTTTAACACGTAGAACTTCAGAATTTAACGATTAGAATGCCGCGGGATTAGCAAAAGCACTTGTCTAATGCACACGTACACAACGCTGTGTTGCAATGGCTTTTGCAACTGCGCTCACGTGAGCTCTCCCACTCCACTCATCTCACTCGCATCACTCTTGCTGTTCGAATCCGGTCCGAGTGAAATTGGAAGCTGGTTGTGGCTTGGGTCAATGAGGCCATCACATTGCCAGGACTCCTCTTCGATTTTGTGAACATGGGCACACACCCGGAGCCACTTGTCTGCCGTCAAAGATTGACGCTTTGATGCAGCGCATTTTCGACGCCGGCAAGGATGTATGTCGAATTGTTACCAGTGACGTAACCTTTCACCTGGTTCAACATAAGTTCTATAGGATTGAACTCGCAGTGGTATGGAGGAATCCTCACAACGTCGTGACCGGAGGCGTTGGCGCCAATGTCCACACGAGGAAAACATCTTTTTGTGCTGGTTCACCAGCTCCAATAACACTGCCTTTAGTTGGTCCTGGTAAAATGCGGTGTTCTTCTCCATGAGCCAAGACTGAACTTGGAATGTTGGAACGTTGGAACTTTCTCGAGTCGAACGCTACGGTAAGGAGAATTGTTCATTGCTATGGTACTGTGCGGTTTGATGTTAAGTCAAATCTGTTCAGTGAACCACTTCTCAAAGCGCGGCTCATCCATTTCCTTGACGTGGTCAGCAGTTTCTTTCGCTGCTCGGAAAACGAGGCACGCAACATTTAAGAAGTCATCCTAGCTACCGGCGTGCAGCAGGATCAGCCTGCCACCTTTGGCGCTTGTTGCGCAAAGACTTTTTATCAAACATTGCCGAAAAGCATCTACCCCCCGTGTGGTGACGTTCACCTCCTCCCATACTTTCTGCTTTGTGTGGCTGGTATAGACCGAAGTTTTGTCAAGGTAGTATATCGGTCTGCAATAAAATTTAAATGAAGAGGGTCGTCAGCTACAAATACCGAATTTTCACAAGATAGGAGAAGCAATGAGACAATCAGCGCTGCTCAGCTAATATGATCAAACAATGCGCAAGGGCCGCCTTTTCGTGCTGCCCAACAACCAAGACATATCGTTTGATGCGTCATAAAAACGATGGCCAGGTGAGTGGCGTGAGCGGCATTGCTACCGCCGAAATGCGATGACGCACGACGTGAGGCTGCAAGAAACAGCGGTGTTTTTAACTTCCACTTTTATTTTATTCATGTACCTTGAAGGCCCTTTTACAGGCACTACATAGGGGGTGATGCGTGTTAATGTCTGTTGAGCTCAAATAATGCATGCGCAGAACTGGCGAGCAAGAACGCTTGCCTTTATTTCGATCGCTTGCACCGAAAGGTTGGACGCTACTGTGTCCTCCCTGAAGCCTGTTGGGCTGGACGTGATGGCGTGTCCTCCATGATTTCACGTGATTGCAGCCAAACGCGCGTCGCTTCTGTTGCGCCTCGACGGCAATGTTCTCGTGGTATAGATTGCTGGGAGAATTTAAAAAAAAATTATTCATCTGCACGGTACAAAAGATAAAACCTACCGACTCTCTTTCAATGCGAAGTACTCGGATGGTACGCAAGTACTGACGGCGCCAAACGATGACGTCATTTCTCTAGAAGAGTGCAGAACTTCTCTTCCGTTTGCGAAAGGAAAAGCCGATATTACTAAGCAGCTTTTGCATCGTTCGCACGCTCATTTTAGGCACGCTTATGTCACTGTCACTGGCCACATCTTGAGCGAGTTCTGCAGCTGTCGGAGTTTCATTTCGCAGAAAGTACTGATGCACTTTTCTTCGTGGAGCTGCGAGGGAGAAGCTGCCATGAAGTCGCAGTCTTGTCCTCCCGGTTTTCGCACGCAGCCGCTTGCACTTCGGCGACTTCAGGGTGCCGCTGTTAACGTCAAGCTTAATCTGGAAGGCACCGCGTTTGCTAACGCCAGTGAGCTCGCTGACCTTCCGACGGGCCGCTCTCACGGTAAGCTGCGGGTACCTTTTGCTTACTTGCGCGTAACGTTGTGCCCCAGTTTCTTGACATTTACGGACAGCTTCTGGTTTGAGAACTCTTGCTACGGCTGCAAAGCTGGTGGGCTCACGAGACGCGGCGGACTTCCCTCCTTACGTGACGTCAACGAGCTGCTGCAAACGGGGGACGCCTTCTTTGTTCACAGGTGATGCAAAAGAGCTATGGACGCCGGAAAACCACCGAACCTGAAAGAGCGTGAAATGAAAGTCCTTCTACCACGCAACATGTTTATTAAAAAATTGGAGGACGCTTAAGCTTCGCCTTCAAGAGTGGAACGCGACAGCGTTCCCGTCGACCCGCCAAGATGTGCAAGACAAAGGGCTACGGCGCAGCGATCACTTACGAGGCGCCCCGCATCGGACGCGGTGAGCGTCGAGCAACGCAGCGTTTGGCGCGGCAACGATACGTGCGCCTGAGCAAGCGGAACGAACCTAAGAACTCGGTGTATCGCAGGGGGAAACGATGCACGCCAGCCAAAAGTCGTGATCGCCACGGGCAGAGAGATAGACAGATAGTGATCTAAAGAAAGGAGGACGCTTGATTCTGCAACCCGTGAGGGAGGAAGGCGAAGCGTCGTCAGGGGATAGGGCGTCCGGGCCGCGACGCGCCTCGCACCGGTCCTCGCACAGTCCCAATGCGCGCGTGGCGAGCCACGTGTCGGGGCAGCGCCATACATTGAGAGGAGGGGGTCTTCTGTGTTTGCCGCAAGATGGCTCTGTGTGTGCGGAAAGCGCAGATGAAATGTAGCGGAAACGCACTTCGCTACTCGTGTAACTGCGGCTTCTGTAAGTTACATGTTCATAATTACCTATATACACCGCAGTATAACTTTCTACGGCTCGTTTCTAAGGCAACACCGCATTCAATAGAAGCGCTTTTGTACTGAGTGGTAGCGTCTCCGTCTCACACTCCAGAGACCCTGGTTCAATTCCCACCCAGCCCATCTTGCAAGTTGTTTTTTATTCAAGTGCCTGCCGGGATTTATCGCTCATGGCCAACGCCCTGGACACCGACACCGACGCCGACGACACCGGCTTTTCTGCGACACGAGCTCCTTAACGCTGTCGCGTTAATAATCAATAAATAACTTGCATAGAATAAACAAAGAGTCACTGATAAATATTTGTTTACTCTGAATATTCTATAGATGGGGCCCTATAACGTTCTATTATTCCAATGTGTTTTTTTTTGCGATCTCCTGAAATCAAAGTTACGTAACCGCCGAGATAAGCATCGGGCGGTGACCCGCAGCGTTGCCTGAACAGCCCAATCAAACGCTCCCCTCGTTTAGAGGAGGTCACTTTTGTTTGCGTTCAAAACGAATGACATTATTGCGTACATTGATATTTATTTCTTATTTAATTGGCCGACAAGAGGTGAGGACCACGCTCAAGTGGACAGGGTTTTGATGGGGCGAGCCAGCGCACTGAAAATAGATCATCGGTTGAAGAGGGAAGTGGCGGTCTCTCCCATTGTTCCGCGTTCCCTTACTCAGCTTGCCGTGTATGGCTTGTCTAAAATCGTGGCGGCGTGCGACGGACAATGAAAAATGGCGCTAAAATGGATCCTCAGCAAAGAGAAGTTCGCAGAGCGATATCGTATACGTGCCTAAGGGGCTCGATAATGTTACACTGCCGAGCTTAAATGTTTATTTTACGAAAATAAACCCATGCTTTCCGGCAAGTGCGAGTAGCCAGTGCCTGTGATCGGCGGCAGCCATATTCTATTCCTTTCGGAACGGGGGAGTCTCCGGCTATTATGAAAAAAAAATTCAGTTTTGTTTGGCATATTAATACATATTGAACGCGTACACGTCACTTTGAAGCAATGAGTTTTCGCAGTTTTGTAACGTCCGGTGACTGACAGGTGACGTGGGTGCAGCCTGGAACCTTTTGACCGGTAGCAGAGGGTTAACGGCGAAACGGCGTCGAATCAGAAATAATTACTTTCTTTCGTTTGGTCGAATCATGCATAATCATTGTGTACACGTCATGTCAGAATGGGAGCTAGCGCGGCTCTCGTTACGCCGCGTGACAGACAGGCGAAGGGGGAGTGGTCCAAAAAAACTTTTGAGCAATCGCGGAGGGCTGGTTGCAGAACTGGAATAGAAAATTTTTGAATAGCTTTACGTTCTAGCGCCCATGTTTTCATTAGGGGACTACATGTTGGGGCGCAATAAAGCAAGTGCGCTTCCGCTGCGTAGCCTTGGCTGTGCTGCCACAGAAGGTTGACGCCAGATATAGGAATTCAACACCTTTAAGTGCCGCAGTGCATATCCTTTGTCAAGTACGTTTTGCTCATGAGTTAACGCCCCCTAGCGAGCTCGAAACTGGACACCATCGTGATAACCACCTGCCTCGCATTACATGCAAGAACTTGCTTGTCTCAATAAAAGGTCCCGCTTTCTCGGTAAGGTGCATCATGGTGAATGAGTGACGCGTTCGTCACTTAAATATGGAGCCCATCTTTTTCGTAATGCGCCATTTTGCCTTGCACGCTCATAACAGACACAAGCAACGTGTCGCAAAATGCGTCATAAGCATTTATACCAATGAGATGGAGACATCGTTTTACGGCATGTAAAAATGGCGCTCTGTCAAATTTCGACATTTGAAGGTGTGTCGGCTACTGCTCTCAACATAGGCCTCTAATCTGTGCCATATCCGGTGACAGCAGCAATAGTGAAGAAGAACGGCAACATTAGGAGGGGCGGGTTGGAGAAGTAACACAAGGATAAAATCAGACGGAAAAAAGAAAGTATGGAATTGAGCAAAAATTATTGACAAAATAAAAAAATTCATATATCCAAGAACATATTTATCTCTGCAGGGTATTTTTTTAGACAAAGATTTCTCATATGAAGCATATAAGTGAAGCGATCGTGGCGCTTTGCAGAGTAGTTCCTGCGCGAGTTGGACATACGTAAGCGTCAGCAAACCAATTGACAAAAAATTATGAACTGTTTTATTATTGCCTTAGGGGCGCTCTTCTAAATGGCGAACTTGAAAGCGGTTACATTTTAACGCACTCTCATTTTTTTTACTATTGAAAGCCACACCTAATTCCAGCATTGTATCATCCAATTTCAACGGTAAATCCAAACAATTTCGAAACTGAGCTCCGCGGGAGCCCGGAAAAGGCGGCACCGCTATCATACCGGAGACCGAAACGCCCGTGACGACAAGTGCGAGAAAGTTTGAGACCGAATGTCTAGACCAGTCACCGCAGCTGCTGATACGGCACGCCTTTGCCTGGCAAGCACATGTGGCTATGTGTCGGGTAGCGATACGCCCGTCGCATGCTATCATTCAAACTTCACCCGACACTTCTTTGCGGGGCGTTGCCGTCTGACGCGCAGCGGAACGCACTCACTCTCGGTATAAGAGAGTTCCAGCTTGCCCGATATTCGGGTAAACTAAAGCGGACTGGGCGTTTTATTGGATGACTGGACACGCCACGGGAACGCCCTGCATGGTGCAGCCATCTTGTGGTGTGTAGCTCCAAGAGACAAATATAGCTGATATTGCAGCAGCGAAGTGTGTTTTGCTTTGCTGCAGCTAGGGGTAAATTTTTTGCAGCAACACGATTACGTCGCGGACAAATATTCACCCCAGCAGTGAAATAGAATACACTTGGTTACTGCCATATTAGGTCTGTGCTTGTCTGGTTGAGCTCTGCGCCACCAGGTGGTTGCACCACACAGACAATGCTTCCTTTACGCAGGCCCCTCACGTTTGCGCCTCCACTCATCCGGTAAAACGCCCAGTCTGCTTGCGCTTACCCGCATACCGGACACGCTCAAGCTCTCTATTGTCTCCTTTGAGCATTGAAATTTGACGATTAATATCTCGAATTAGATGCGATTTTCAAAGCATGGGTGCGCATGAAAATGTCAAAACCTCCGAATTTGCGACTTCGACAACTGCCCCTGCGGCAGTAATAAAAACTCTGATTATAGAATCTTTATTTAGTGTTCTGAAACTCACGTTATTAGCGGGGAAGTATGTCCGCCTCGCCTAGGAACTCATCCGCGCAATCTTCACGTTCGCTGCGGTCATTACCTTTAAAAAACAAACTATCTGCATGGTCTAAAAATAAAAACATGCTGTGTATAGGAGGTAGGTTGTCAATGGGTCAGTTGTTAAGTTGCATAAATGATGGCCCAATGGAGACGCTGTCTTCAACAAAAATTTAATGTTTTTTTATGCCAGCAGCTATGAGAGTGGGACTCTGTCAGGGCAGTTGCAATGTTTCCAACTCCCTCACGAAGATAGTTCCACTCTCGAATCTGTGCATGCGTGTGTGTGTGTGCGTGTGTGTGTGCGTGTGTGTGTGTGTGTGTCTGTCTGTCTGTCTGTCTGTCTGTCTGTCTGTCTGTCTGTCTGTCTGTCTGTCTGTCTGTCTGTCTGTCTGTCTGTCTGTCTGTCTGTCTGTCTGTCTGTCTGTCTGTCTGTCTGTCTGTCTGTCTGTCTGTCTGTCTGTCTGTCTGTCTGTATAAAGTGTCTGTGCATGTGTGTGTTTTGGGGAGGGGTAAGATTTCACGGGCTAGAAATGTCCGCCTCTTCGAATAATCCAACACAAGGACAATAATTCCACTGTGTGCTCCAGGCGATGTTCGAAAATTGCAAAAAACTTTACAATCGTCAGCCCAGATAGCTTCAGTATTGGTTTTCGAGGCGTTATATTAAAGAAATTGCAGGAATGATGAAACATATCCTACCATTCAATATATAAGTTAAAGATCCCGTTAGTTCTAATCAGATTTCCCCATGAAATTTTCAGATTAGCCAGAGCAAGCACTGAGGCTTTACAAGATAGTGTATGTTAATGGCGTTTACATACTTAGCTCCATTCGCAATGCATCCGCGACTTGTGTAACTGCATGAGCAATCCTACTTATGACGATACACAAACTTACTGAACGCCCCGAAATGTGCAACCTTCCCTTTGTGCGATATGCCGGATGCTGCAGGCCGGTTCCTTCCCGTGTCGTAGCACGTTTAGTCACTTTGCTGAAGGCATATATCCAGGATGCCCTAGCTGGGGGGGGGGGGGGGTGTACAAGTACACACTCGCTCAGATGCTCTGGCAGTGCCCGGCGTTACGTAGCACCAAGTTCGGCACAGAGCAGGACTGGGAGAGGGCCCTTAAAAGCGGTGAACTCTCAGTACAGCTCTCGGCAGTCCAGGAGACCTGCGAATGGGTGGAGCGCCATGGCCTTCCAGTACCGGCGTGGGCACGGACAGCCACCGCGGCGGACAGCCACCGCGGCGGACTCCCCTTCGGGGGGTGCCTGATCGGGGCTCTCCAGGAGCAAATAAAGTTCATTTCACCTCATGCAGCAAAACAAAAGTTTGACTTGTGCCTGCATTCAACGTAGTTTTGGCCTTACGATAGCATATCCTTAAAGGAAGTGTGTGCATCCAGGCAAGACTTACTGTGCAGTGTACAGTTTCAACGCCTCGAAATGTGCAACCTTCACTTTGTGTGATATACAGGAAGGCATAAGTTCAGCATGCGGCCGCATTCACCTAAGTTGTGGCCTTATGATAGTATATCCTTAAAAGGAGCGTGTGCATCGAGACAACACTTACTGCGTAGTGTACAGTTTCTCCATTTGCAGTACAAGTAGGCCTCGTCGAATTCAATCTGCAATATCTTGCGACTTCTGAGGATACACAATTCTCCGACATATGCAACCTTCTCCTTGTGTGATATACAGGAAGGCATAACTTCAGCTTGTGGCCGCATTCACCCGAGTTTTGGCCTTAATGGTAGTATATCCTTGAAAGGAGTGTGTGCACCCAGACAACGCCTACTGCGCAGTGTACAGTTTTCAATGAAAAGCGCAACGAAACCTAAAAGCGACATACAAATGAAAAGGAAGACCTCCCTTGAAGATTTCGGCTAACTGCTTTGTGGGCCCCGGTGCCACTCTATTGCTGTAGTTATTTCTTTGGAAATCTTGACTCGACAGAAAGCTTGGGTACTCGTGTGATTCCAGCAACCCGACTCATCGCAGAAAAGCCCCCAACACAACGAGAACAAGTAATATGCAGATTTAACGCACATTGGGGATTCTATACGAAGCGAGCGTTAGTGACGCGGAAATTTAAGTGCTTAACAAGTAACGGCACGGGGCGCAATTTCGCTTACTTTCATCCAGTGCAACGTGTAGCCTCGTGCAATGTTTGGCCATCCACCACAAAGGTGACAACTTCATTCTCGTGTAATTTTTAAGCTTATGCACTACATCGCTCAAACAATGCTGAAATGCTAACTACATATGATGCGAATGCTCAGTGTGAGGCGTCTACGCAGCAATGTCAGGAAGACGAAGGTGGCGTATACGGTGCTTGTCCAGGGATGAAAAGCGAACGCAGGTGTGTGCACAGAAAGGTACGACACGTATCAAGCAAGATATAGGGACCGTCTACCTCCTAGTACCACAGTACCACATACCCATTCTGGAGGATTTGCCAAGAATGCGCGTATACACCCAATAGCCCATGCCGAATGCCTAAATCAAAGAAAATAAAATAAATCGAGGAATTCGTTAAATATAATTCTCTATTCCACGGACAAGTTCGTGTGCTTTAGAGATACCTACGAGCCGGTATTATCTTCATTTGTTGAGGGTGTATGTAGGAATCAATATTTTTCTTAGGCCTAAGAGAGGTGCGCTGACCTGCATCACTTGTCTGTCAGAGTACAAGGCTTATATAAGCCCGTTCGCTGGTAGTTTCATTTGGTGCTCATATAACCTTCGGATATATATATATATATATATATATATATATATATATATATATATAGCCGAGTTAGTGACCAACCCAGAAGCCAGCAGCCACGCCAAAAACTGGACAGTAGGCAAAGAAAGCTTCACTTTAAAAGAGCCAGACTGCAACCTCACTAGGGTTGAGAATTGGACGAGGTGGTTTTGCTTTTTAAAGTTGTACAGCGTAAGATGGAAAGGAAGAAACAAGCCGAACTGCACAGAAGAAAGAACAAAGCGCTCTGTTCCTTCTTCTGGCCGGTTCGGCTTGTTTCTTGCTTTCCATGTTGCGTTGTACCAATTTTATAATGCAACCTAACTACTGCTGTTCGCGTTGACTGCGTCATAATGCACGGATGTACACTGCATCCCTTTTCACCCTACGCACATGAACATGCGTAGGAGGAGTTCACGTTCACCCTAGTAGCATCAGCCCTAAGCCATACATCCACAAGAAAGTAGCCGCCGCTGAGTCTAGACTTTCGGCGCGATGGTGTATACGATATACTTCCACCCACTTGTTTCCCCTGTAAATCTCGTTTTCATCCTAAATCTGCGTCCGCTCTTCGGTTTATGCGGCACGATGACCGTAGCTGCGAAGAAAAGAAGCGGGGAGTGGGGTGAACTTCATCGGGGGGAGCGTGAAGCATTGAGTATCAAGCAGTGTAAGTTTTCCCTGTCACCCTTGTGACAAAGATGAGACCTGGCCAGACCCTGCGGCTGTGGAGGACCTGAAATCGAGTGAAATCGATGCTGAGTTCGATCGGTTCAGTTATCACTGCGTTCGCCGGCCACTCGGTCGATCCTTCTTCCAATTTCTTGTTGGACCGTAACGTGCATGCTGCCTGGACTTAGCATCGGCGCTGTTGTCCGTCCGCTTCTTGTGAATGGGGCGCTGGCGTTCTGCGCGTCTGACAGCAAATATTCGAACGACAGCAATGCTATGCATGGCAGTGCTATATATGCTGCGTATCTACGCTTCTGGCAATTCCTGTCTTTATGAGTGCTCCTGTTGCATTTTGCAGGGAAGGCCGCAGCAACCCCGTCTTAAGACATGCGCCGTCATTGTCATGTGCGGCGCATTGCGACGCGCACTAGTTCTCGGCGCCAGTATACGAACCACTTGTGCACCACCGGGTGGTGGGCAGATTCGAGACATTCGCCGGAGATTACAGCCAAGTGTTATGATGGTGAGAGACAGTTCTACGATCATTATTGGTTTCATTGTGCAAGTTCTAATCAACAGCTTATTGTGGTCATGTAACTTAGATTTCCGGCCGGAGTGAATGGAGGATGGGCAGCCGAAAGGCCGAATCAGCAACAATCTGCGAATCGGCAGATCCTTCGAAAGGCTCTGTGCCCAGTTCTACCCTGGAGAGCTGGAAGTTGAGCCCAATGTTAGCGCTGCATGCTTTCGTAAATAGTTACCGCCATAATTCTACTTCCGACTTACGCAGTATTCAGACAGCATCCTGTTTCACTTACGAGGCAAGAATGACGAGATTACTGCAGATCATCAGCAAAATATTAATGAAATTGAGTGAACAGTTATAATTTCTGTGGTGACACCTTGTTTTATTTCTTGGATAACTTCAAGTTAATTTTAATTCTTCTGTGTGGTCTAATTTAATCTATACTATCGATGTTAGCGCAGCATGCTCAATAAATTATCATTTGTATTGTTGATGTGTAGACACCGATGTAGCCTCCGTTCGGTGGGCAATAAAGAACCCCAGTTTGTCAAAATGATTCCGGTGTCCCCCACTGTGACGTGCCTCATAAGCATACCGTGGTTTTAGCCCGTAAAAACCCCAGAATGTAATTTTAAGTTGGGATTTGTGGACATAATGATTTCTTTATTTGTACATACTGCAGCGCAATAAACACTATAGCAGAAGTGGGTTAACAGAGGGAGAACTGTACACTACAAGATACCATAGAGCGATAGGATTGATGTGCTAAGAGTATACATCTTGGATGGCAGATACAAAACTACGGGACGGGCATAAGCGAATACACCAACGTAATAAATTGCACTCGAACGAGGGAAAAAGCTGAATTTAAACATATTAGTGCGTGAAATGTAGGGCATCAACTTTAAGTTGGAATGCCGTCTCGTTCATAAACCTGGCGTGAGGTTAGTATAGCTTTTTTTAATGTCTAGCGGAAGAATTGATGATGCGGTGCAAGCAATTTAAGGATGCTATGCAGCGACGTCAATAGAGCGAAGTTAAATGCAAGGGACGAAGTGGCCGAAAAGGGTGAAAAGTCACGATCATAACGATGGAATGCTAATGTTACATATCTTTTCTTAACTGCTTCTAGCCTATTCATCTCACCCTGCTTAAAAGGGTTCCAAACGACAGATGTGTATAGTCAACAACAGTATGGATTACCGGTTGATATAATAGTAGCTTAATATCTTTTGGAGAATTTTATAGCGTACGACGTAGGTAACCTCAATTTTTTAGTGCTCCGTTACAAATGTAGTCAACGTCATTAGAATGTGATAAGTTATGCGTAAAAAATGACACTGAGATGGCACAGAAAATACGGTGCTTTGTTGTATGCACGAGTGTAGTTTACAACATATTACTTCAAAATCACTTTTCATCACTTTTCATGCGGTATACCGTATTGGACCCAACTAAGGTCTTAAAATTTTTAGATATGTTTGTGACCGGGTGTTAAGTAATTGTCGGCAAATTTACATTCCTAAACTTCAATGTGCAATTTAGGGACATATGTTTATAATAATTCGGCTCTGACCGCGACATCTTGATTTCACAAATACGAAAAATGCGCTCGCCTATACCTCCTGTACGAATATTTTCTGCGGGTTGAACGTGCTCAGTATGGATGGCGATAACAGGAAACGCGGAAAAGGGGAAGCACTGGGATGAATGGTCCCTGGCGCAGCGCTACGTGCCACACTTCCCTAAAGGGATTGTCTTTATATGCGTGCCTACATTAGCCGTAGAACAATCAGCGTCATCAGTATACATTCACGTAAACACATCAGCCGCTGTCACCCACGTGAGAATTTTAGAACCCATTTCCGCCTCCTCCTGACGAAACTTCGGCATTCGCTATGCGGACAAGTGGATAGCCAGAGAGAGAGAATGAGAGAGAGAGAGAAGAAAGGGGAAAAGCAGGGAGGTTAACCAGATGGGAAGATCTGGTTTGCTACCCTACTCGGGGAGAGATGGCAGGGGGAGGTAAAGTGATAGCAAAGTCGAGTGATGCGCCGCATATTGCCATGGAGGCATAAAGTAAACTGCGCCAAAGCGGTTTGTCAACCATTATACATTTTTATTTCTCCGAACAAGAACTGCAACCCAACGAAATTGGAGTCGCGTTAAACACAAACCAAATAGGCATTTGCTTTTTTCGGTGTGATACCCCTAGCAGAAAATCCGCTAAACATGTGCGAAATTCTATTTGATGTCTCTTCCATCAGCTTGTGATAACCCTCTAAACAAGATTCAGCTGGCTTTGGCGCGCCATTTCCACCACTGTATGTTGACAGGCTTCCCCAATTCTCGTGCAGAGTGCCAAATTCCAAGTGGTTCGTTTAACAGAGGAATGTCCTCTTGATTGTGGGTTCCAAGCCTGCACTGTACTCACTACTTAATCGTTATAGGTTTAAGTGTTCCGTTATAAAGGAATATGCCAGCTAGACAAAGGACTAAAAAGGAAATCTGTGCCATAAAGAAAGCGAGAGAGAGAGAGAGAGAGAGAGTTCTGGCTAGATAACTACCACTACGTTCTTTTTTGTTATAGTTTTTTTTAATAGCTAGCTCATCCGTAATTTCTGTTCTGTAATAAACACTTTCGTTTCTGCTACACCACATGAGCTATGACGACAAAGTCACCAATTAACTTGAACAAAAAAACAAATTGTTTTGATGCTTTGAAGACTGAAGGACACAAACAACTTTAGTGACGCAACGAATTACTGCCACTCAAATAATAGCCACAAAACTTCGCTCCTGTCACAATACACATCGCGTCGTATACTATGTTGCTGCATTTCGGCAGATTATATAGCTTTTCCTTTATTTTATATGGCCCATAATATCCCATAGAGTGACCGCATGCCTGAGCGGCCTGTTTTCTACCGCTTTCGCATGCTCTTGGAAAGGTGAAATAATAAGCAATCATCAGGTAACCTCCCAGAAGAAGAAGACGACGAACCTGCTGCTAGCCTGTCTGAGTAGCTCTGCCTACATTTATCGTTATTTTCGTTATTTTCTGGTAATATTACTCGTCAGAACGGTTCAAGACGTCTGTCGACTCGAAAAGGTATCTTCCGTATCGGAGACCGACGGGTGCTGCCCCATCCGCCGTCTCACAAGGTGCTAGAAGGAACCAAGCTGGCACCGACGAGCACCCCGCCATGACCGCCCAAGGGCTGACACCGGGTCAGAAACGCCAGCTGGTTTGTACAAGCCAGCCTGACTGCAAGCGACAAGACACTGGTGAATCTGAAGACGACTCAACTGTCATCGAGGACGACAACGTGGCAAACCCTTCAGACCTGGACATGGACGAGGGTGGTTTCCGAATTGTGCGCCATCGTAAAGGCAGGGCGGAGGGCATTCCAGTGTTAATCACTGCAGCATCCGAAAGAGCTGATCTAAGGCAAGTTAACCCTATTGCCCTGTATTCTGAGCTTGAAAGGATTCTCGGTGGAGCACCAGTGAAGAGCCACTTCACAGCACAGGGAACATTGCTCTTAGATGTAGAGACAGAAGGACAAGCCAACGTCCTTCTAGAGACCAAGAATATCGGCGGCATAGTCATATCTGCCCGTGTCCCACACAGTTATATGAAAAATACGTGCATTGTTAGGGGAGTCCCTAAATGGTACTCGGATGAAGAGCTACTCACCTACCTGAGACCTCAGGGAGTGTTCCATGCCAGAAGAATCATCCGTCGGGTGCAAACCTCGTCATCTGAGTGGGAGTCAAGGCGCACTAACACGGTGGTTCACACTTTCGCTCCAAATTCTGAACGCCCGGAGAAGATCAATCTTGGTTTCACCAGACACGAGCTTGTCGACTACGTGGAGACACCACCACGCTGTTTTAAGTGTCAGCGCTTCGGACATATCGCCAAGTACTGTCGTGGGGAACAGAGGTGCAAGCGCTGTGGGGGGCTTCATGACTTTAAGACGTGTGCAGGTAAAGACAACTTTGTGTGTGCAAATTGCGGCGGTGACCATCCTGCTAGCTACGGTCGATGCCCTGCGCGGACAGCTGCTCAGCGAAGAAATAAGTTGTTTGTTCTGAGTCCAAAGAGTGCAAGCGCACCATCGAACACGAAGAAGACATCCAGAGCGCCACAACTAACTGGTTTGGAAACAGAATACGCATCCCACGTCCCGCGTCTCACACCGATAAATGAAGTTACTGAGCCAACGCAAACGGTCTCAGCGGCTGAGAAACCTGTTCGCAAAGAGCCCGAAAAACGCACCTATGCGACCGCAGTAAACCGACCTCAAGTACCACTTGGCAACAGTCAGCAGGAAAACTGCCAGCATGTGATACGCGCTTTGTTCACGGCACTACGTTCCCACGTCGCGAAGATGCCTGCTAGTTCGACGAAGGATATGCTGGAAGCAGTTCTGGCTCTTGAGTCAGTAATACTCTGCTCTACTTCCACATACACTCAGTAGCATAATGGCAATGTCTCGCCCACTTGGTCCCTTCCGTCGTCCAAAAGTGCCCTTAATAATGCAATGGAACTGCGCCGGTATTCTACAGCGTCTTTCTGAACTCAGCCTTTTCCTTCGAGACATACCTATACCAATTCTAGCCCTCTAGGAGGCCGGTCTCCCTAATGGAAGGACGATCCCAGGGTACATCAGACATGGAAATCCGAGTATACCATCATTTGCAAATGGAAGTGCGATGATATACATCAGGCGAGAAATACCTCACGTCACCTTACCAGTGCAAGACCTTTGTTCTACCTTCTTGGAAGTCGCCGCTGTGCAAGTGTGCCTAGGAAAACGAAAACTCAGTGTGGTGTCGGTGTATATAAGTCCGCGCAGGAAGGTCTCCATGGAGGCATTCATAAAAGACCTTTGCATTCGTTGCCCCTCTCCTATAATTATCTGTGGCGACTTTAACGCACATCATTCGCTTTGGGGAGATAAGACTGCAGATTCCCGAGGCAAGGAACTTGTCACAGCCTAGGATGCTGCTGACTTATGTATCGCGAATGATGGCAAACCTACTTTCTTCAGACCACCAGATTCATGGAGTGCCATAGACCTCGTGATCCATTCTACAGACCTTGTCGTATCGTCAACAACGGCGCCAGACAGGATGGGCAGTGACCACTTTCCGATCTTCACGACCATCACCGGATTTCACACTGCTGGGCGACAGTTCTGTGCTGTGACCCGCTGGGACACATACAGAGAAGCGTTGGACGAATCCCCTGGTGAGCTGTTCGCAGATATGCTGCGGAGCAAAAGAGTGGCTACCTTAATGTTGAAACTGCCAGATCATTTCCCTACTCCTGATTTGAAACTAAAGAACCTCTGCGCAGCGCGTAGGAGAGCGGAGCGAAAACTAATGAGAAAAACGGGCAATCCATCTGCAAAAACTGAATACAACAGGATAAACGCTGTCATCCGTCGTCACACAAAAAGGTTAAGACGAGTTCAATGGGCTGCTTTCTGTGAGAGGCTATCGGCGTTTACTCCCATGACAAGGATATGGGGAGTAATGAATAGCCTATCCGGAAAGATTCGCCTGCACAGGCCATTCGAAGCACTTGCTTTAAAGCAAGGAAAAGATTTGCAAACCCTTGCAGAAGATTTTGCAGACGTATACACATCTGGCAGATCAGCAGGAGTATCGAACCCTCTGTTGTCTGAAGCATCACATACCATGGATACGCCGTTCACCTTTCGTGAGTTGGATTTGGCGCTTAGCAAATTAAGAAGACGCTGTGCTGTGGGTCCCGATTCGATCAGCAATCAGATGCTGACAAATCTGCCATATGAACGAAAACGAGCACTTCTGGACATATTTAATCACGTCTGGAGCACAGGAGAGATCCCAGAAGCGTGGAAGACAGCATGGGTGGTGCCACTGCTCAAGTCGGGAAAGGATCCTGCAAACCTCACCTCATACCGGCCAGTATCGCTAACATCATGCGCATCAAAGTTGATGGAAAGACTAATATGTTCGAGGTTAACATGGTATCTCGAGCAAGAAAATAGACTGCCATCATGTATGACCGGATTTCGTCCACGGTTGAGTGCCCAGGACAGTGTCTTGGAACTACTAAGCCATATCGAGCACCATCGCGCAGACGGCCTTTCCACACTCGCCATCTTTATGGACGTTGCCAAGGCATACGACTGTGTGCTTCATACAGGCATCATCAACGGACTCCGAGCCATGGGCGTCTCGGGAAATGCTCTTCGATTCGTCCATGAATTTCTCAGTGATCGATGTGTCCAAGTTAAGCTCGGAAGCATAATGAGTGACAAGCGACGAATTTCCCTCGGCGTCCCACAAGGAAGTGTCCTATCCCCCTTGCTTTTTAACGTTGCCATGGCCAGGCTTCCAGATGCCCTGAAAGTAGGTCGAACGGCAGTTAAAATGTCCATCTACGCAGATGACATCTGCATTTGGATCTCGGGGTACCAGCACAAACGTTTGGCCCGAATAGCCCAGGCCGCAATCTCCTCTATCGATCGCCACTTATCGACGCTTGGCCTATCTTTATCAGCAGAAAAATCGGCCTTCATGCTTTTCCCGGGAGTGAGACGCAAGTCAACACGTCTGACGCTGAATATCAGAGCGCATTCAATTCTTCGTGCAACTCATGTTCGATTCCTGGGCGTCACCATCGACAACAAGCTGCTATGGCGTGGTGCAGTCGAAAGTGTTGTGGCTGCGTCAGTGCAAAGAATCAACGCACTTCGTCGATTGGCAGGTATACGTTGGGGAAACAATCCTATATCCATGCTTAAACTGAACGCTGCACTGATAACAAGCCGCATTCTCTATCAGCTCCCTCTGATATCACCGTCATCGAGTCAATTCGAGCGCTTGGAGGCAGTGCACAGAAAGGGACTTCGCTTGGCGATGGGAGTTCCAACGGCGGCTTCAAACAAGAAAGTCACTAATGAGGCAGAGTCTCTTCCACTCCGCCTCTTGCCATCTCAGGCCTTGCTGACGCAGCTATTAAGGCTGGGCGAGTCACGCGCAGGCACGGCGCTTCTCCGGCGGCTAAGAGCAAGAACTCGCTCACATTTCCATGCGGCGCTGAACACCTTCCGATTTTTAGAATTGGAATGGCCTAAACGAAGTCGCCTTGACCCGCCATGGTCTTTTCCGGACGTTACCTGCAGCCTCAATGTACCCCACCTACCGACGAAACGCACCATTTCAACTGCCGAAGCCAAGTTCATTGTGCTGGACCACTTGAGCACTGTGTTTCAAAGCCATCTACAAGTGTACACAGATGGTTCAGTGTGCGCACAACCAGATAGCTGTGCAGCGGCATTCTGCATACCATCCCTTGATGTGTCATGGTCTGGCCGTCTGGATCGCGTAGTTTCCTCTACAACAGTAGAAAGCGTCGCAATCACCGCGGCTTTGCGGAAACTACGGGCCTTTTCTGCACGAGATGTCGTGGTGCTGACGGATTCCAAGTCAGCATTACAGAGATTACATCAGGGCCTACCTCTAGAGAAGTTTACAAGGCAGTCTCTGGCACTGATCAAGACGACCTAACGAGCAAAGGATTTAACATAAGGTTTCAGTGGATTCCATCACACGTAGGAATTGATGGAAACGAGGAAGCTGACGCCCTTGCATGTCTAGCTCTGACATGTGTCCCAAAAGTGAAAGCTCCAAAAGCTTTTCGAAACCCTAAGGGTGCGATCCGCCTTCACTTTAGAGGGATGTTCAAGAATCCACAGGAACCCTGTGTGACTCATGGATTTACACGTGAACAAGCGACGCTTCTATACCGCATCAGGACCGACTCCGCGTACACCCCTGCTTGGTTATTCAAGACTGGGCTTCGCGCTTCCCCACTCTGTGTTTTCTGTGGTGACATTGCGACATCGAACATTTTATTTGGCTATGCCCTCAGTTTGACACAGAAAGAAAAGTGATGGTGGAAAACCTACAAAAAAGCGGTCTCACGCACAGGACCTTTGAAGACGTTGTTTTTCCCGGAGGGCCCGCGGCATTCAGGAAGAGAGCGCAACGACTGCTGATAGCCTTCCTGCGAGACGCAGGGCTCATCAACACCTGGTGACACACCACTGATCTCAACTCGAAGGAGGATCAGGCGGAACAATTGCCGGCTATGTATGCCAGGCTAACCCCGCCTGCTTCAACATCACCACCACCACCACCAGGTAACCTCCCTGATTGAAAAGAAAGAAGTGACGCTAATGAGCGAGCTGCGAATATAAGCAATCACCTGGGTTCCCCAGGTGATTCTTTATATCACATATAAGTACACGGGTGTTTTCGCATTTCGCCCCCATCGAAATGCGACCGCCGTGGCCGGGATTTGATTCCGGGACCTCGTGCTCAGCAGCCTAAGACCATAGCCACTGAGCAACCACGACGGGTTTGGCGGTATGAAAGGCGAGAGCCTTAGCACCACAGCGTAACTATACGAAAGCGTCTAGATATTTGATCCTTTGTTAGCCCTTGTCTTATGAATATAGTTTTGCCTCTATTGACTGTCAAGCTTGTGCGTAGCTCACTTTTATGTTGATGTTTTTATACGAGCAATTTGTTTTCTAACAAATGTAGTCTGAATGATTAGTTCGGAGGGGGTGACGTGAAGCCGGTCGAATTTGAGTCAATATTTGCTGTACCAGGAGAAAGAATTCGAAAGTTGTCTGCGAAGAAGGTGGTTGCTGTGCTCGCACTGTCACTTTCTGTGTCTTTGTAAAGTTCGGACACCGCGAAGCTTTTTCTTCATGTTTGAAGCATGCAACAGAGCCTGAATATCAGGTATGATCCAGCGTTTCATGCACGTGGGCAAGCGCAGTTGCGCCCCTTCGCTCTTGATTCCTCGATTGCACGCGTAGAGCTTAGCCTTCAGAGTGAGGGATGTTGCACAGCTGGTGTGTAGTTGGGCTACAAATGCAGATGACCCGAGAACTTGAATGTCTATCGCTTAAGCATTCTTTCTCAATGCAGAGGCTTCACATTAGTATTCACTCACGATAAACGGCTATAAGAGGTAACTCGGCGCAAGCTGTTCGTTTCACAGCAGCACCCAGTTTCAGTAGGCCGCGGTTTTCCAGTATGACGACGAAAGAAGTGCATGGAGCGAGAGTGGAGAAGTTTTCTGTAACGAGAATCTAACGACCACGTTTTACAAAGCCTAAAAGCAAGCAGTGAAGATGGCAAAAGGAAAGCCGTCATCAGGAACCCCCCTGACCTATGCCTCTAAGATTTATTTGTGAACACCGCGTCGGACATCATTCAGCAGGCAAGAAAAGAAGTTCTTGAAACAGTGAAGTGCGACCTACTTGTGTTCGCATTACAGCCTTTCTGCTTCTTGAAGAGAGTGAAACAAAAGACTGAGTGCGAAAAATGGCGCCGCCACCGCAGGCTTACGAAACGATATGTCGATCGCTGCAAAATAATGGCACTACCACGAAGAGAACAATGGTGCTAATGGTGTCGTGCTGGCCACATTGTGAAGTGCACCTTTTGGTAGGTATAAGAAAGTATTCGTGTAGAAGGACCCGCAACGAGAAAATTACTAAAATTAGCTTTGTTGGCGTAAACCTGTGAAAGGCGAGCACAGAATTTAATTGTGGCTGAGAAGATTACAAAACAAAACAAAAAGAACACCGCGAGGTGCCAGATTTCGTTTAGCTCACTTGAAGTTGGCTCGGATTAAACAACCAAATATTTTCCGTGAGAGCTTGCGGCGGCCATCTTAAGCATACCCTCTAGGTTTCATGACAGGCGTTTCCTTCTTCACATTGGTGATCGCGATCATTAATATGCCTCCAGGCCGTGAAAGAGACGCGTTGCCTCGGACAATACCGCAATGGCACACAATTGTTCAGAATTGCATACTTTGTACTTAGCTGAACACGCATTCACGTAACACTGCGTCTGAAATTGCGTTGAGTGGTAGGAAAGGCGCACTGGGGCGGTGCGATATCAAGTATAAGAACCCCAATTTTTAACCGTGCAACATGAATCTCAGAAAGCATCATGCGCACTGACATTTCAGACGTTGCGAAATCCTACGAGATTTACCTTTTCCTAAACAGGTCTTTTATTTCGCCACTTAGACCAATTATGCCGGTAACATCATGACAAATCCGAATGCGCTTGCTGGTGCGAGAGAGCCAACTTTTTTTCTTCATTATAATGCACGACGGAAGTGCTTAAGCGTAAGAGTGCGCCTTGTTGGCAAACCTCGTCACTTAATTGGTCCCCAGAATCATAAGAAACTTGGCGAAGCCGCAGTGGCATTCCAGCAGCAGTAGCATAGAGGAGAAAATTGTAGAACAAAGAAAGCAGGTAAAAGATATAGTCTGTCGCGTTTTTTATAACCCGCGCAAACATCGTGAAAAGATATTTAAAGAAGGCCTGCCAAGGCGGCAGCCGAGAAATCTTGAAAGCAAGGCGCTTAGGAGTTCAAGAAGCTTAGTTTCTCATCTCATTTGCGAAGGAAGAGTGGAGCGACGATTCACTTTTCCACGTGCTATTATTTACGCAGATGTTCCTTGTCGATGTGTGCACGAGTTGCGGAAGAACAGAGCTGGACTCCCTGCATCAGAAACTATGCCCGGAGCTTGCAGATTCTCCCGCACTAACGCTCCTGACTTTCAGTTTATATCTGTTTGCACGAGATAAACACAGGCAAGCGCGCAAACGAAGCCTGTCGTGCGTCAGGGCAAGTGCACACGAGTCTTGTGCTCAGGGCCTTCGTGTTCTCGTCAATATTTTATCCCAGTCTCTTGCGGAGGCTTCTAAAGAAGCAGCATGCAGAGTATGGTAAGCAACCAGCATGCTTACAATGTAATTAGAATATTGCAAAGTTTTTACGAGGGACACCGACAGCTGAGATTTCAGATGAAAGAAAAAGCAACAAAGCTGCATCTTTCGGTACCTTGAGAGAATGCAAGGAAGTGTTGTCTGCGTAGTACTCTCCTAATTCCATGATTTTCCGCTTCACTTGGGAATGTGGTCAATACTGGAGTATCTTGTAGGCGGAAATATATCCCCACTTGCACTCAATGAGCATTGCAGTTAGCATACGCGCTGCTTGATTGTGTTAGATTTAGGTGGGTTATTTGCGCCATTCTTTGTATAATTTACCATTATTTGCACGATACTTAGATTTAGGTGCATGGTATAGAACCCCAGGTGGTCCACATTTCCGGAGTCCCCCACTACGGCGTACCTCATAATCAGAAAGTAGGTTTGGCACGTAAAACCCAAAAAATTGTAACAATGAGCTCAGTCTTGACAGTGCGGAGTTTTTACGACCTCGTGAACAATCTTGGATATCCAGGCAGCTGGGAAACTTGTCGACTCTATATTAGGTATGTTCAAGGAGCTCTTTTTATCAGAAATACAAACAGGGCCTATGGCGGAACAGCCACCACCATTTTATAAATATGTATGCAGCAGCCTTCAATCCCGTACATCAACTTTACCACATGTAGATAAGTTGACAGACGGCAACGGAGGTGTGCGAAGTACTAGCAATAGAACACTTGACACAGGAAGAACTGCATAGTTCCAGGAGCGTCAGCTGGCGCAGGCTAATCACATCGACCGTGTCTGCCGAGGTGGGCGACTTCGGGTGGAGAAGAGCTTGGCGCGTTTTGCCTTTGCGCGGAGCCGTACTTCAGCGTGGGGAATATCTTCCAATAACCGCTGACCTCAGTGCAGACAGAAAGAAACGTTATGGCATACCCTCTTTGTACTGTTGCAAAAACATTTTGTCTCTTACTGTGGCCCATGTCCGATGTACGCTTGGATCCAAGAACGCAACCGCGAAGACTTCTCGAAGTTGTGGTGCATAGGAGCATTCGTGTTGTGGCGACAATGAGGTGCTGCGGAATTACAGGGGGCGGCTAAAGAGAGCGATGTAGCCGTTAGTACGCCGATTATGCAAACACACGAATGAACAGGCTTGCGTGGACCTGACCAACCTAACTCATGACAACTTCCTGCGGAAATTGTCGACACGCTTCACAAATCTGCGCAATGGGCGCCATACTGTGCAGCTGTTACCTTACTGACACCTTAATTCCCGGCAGGTAACGACACCTGCCAGACTTGTATGTTTGCTGTTTCATCATAATGTGCATTAACCCTTGATGTAATTTGACGTTGTTGTTGATGTTCTTTTCTGTAAATCATATCAAGTGCGCATATATTTTTCTGATTAAGTTTGCTGAAATAAACTTCTATTCAGCGCCGACAGCGGATTTTCTGCGACATGCGGCCCTTAACGCTTCGCGTTAAAATTTCGATGGTACCTAATTGTAGATTTAAGGAAAAGTTCTGTTGTCTTCAAGGAATTAAAACTAGACGTGTGATTACGACACTGACAGCTGTGGAGTAAGAGCTGTGCAGCGCGTTGCAGCGATATGTACATACTTTACTAAAATATTATGTGATGCTTGTAGGGCTCATTTTGATAGCATGTGTTAGCAGACCCTGGACCTACAGGCATACGGCACATAATTGCCTTGGTTAAGAATGCAAGTAGTCCTATAACCATCTAATACCATGCTGCTATTTGTACAATGCCTTTTCTGAGCATCGTGGAATGAGATTTACAAGAAAGTTATCAGTTAGTTGGAGACCGAAGCAAAGTTTTCCCCGCAATTTATTTATTTTTTACAGCGAAGCTGTTAAGTGCTACTTTCCCTAGGATCGTGTCCGCGTGTTAACATGAAAATATCATCATCACGATTGGTTACAATGTTGTCGTCCTCTTCCACAGCTGGCTCGTTGGCTCCCCTAGGCACTACCGCACGAACGCGCTAGTGCCAGTTGTCCCTCGTTCGGCATCATTAACTAATTAATTATTCATTCATTAGTTAATTAATTAATTATTTAAGAACCACAAGTACGCGCTCAATTTTACAACGAAGCTGTTAAGGGCTAGTTCCCCCATGATCGTATCCTTATGGAGACACAAAATTCCCCATACGTGGGCCGATCCCGAAGATAGTGCAATGTGAGGCCGACCCGCGGTGGAGGTGAAGCAGGCGTGAAGCAGTCGCCATACCTGGGCCGATCATGAAGATTGTACAATACCGGGCCGACCCGCGGCGGAGGTGAAGCAGGTGTTAAGCAGTCGCCATATGTGCGCCGATCGCGAGGACAGTGCAATGCTGGGCCTACTTGTGGCTTATGTGCACTTCGAGATTAAGGCGCCCACATATATATACACAGCTTCACTGGTCATCCTTCTACACAGAGTGGAAGGGCACTGATATCTTTTAGATTAGAAATTAGGCTTTATTTTGTATGATTCAGCTTTTGCGTTGGAATGTATAGTATAGATTCTGCCAGAAACTTCCTCAAGCGTTAACCGTAGGCGCTGAAACTGGAACATGTGGTCCAGTTCAGTTAATTGAAATTTTAGTTTTCCTATATACTCGAATAGTTCATCGATAAAAGTGACTACCGAGAGTCATTAAAAAGTATGCTTACTTCATGTTTTTATATGCAATTAGCCTTCTTTGGGAACTTCAACCACTTTATGGCATGACTGGACATACCTACCCTCTTTCAAGTCAACTTGGGTCAATAGGTAGACCGTGGTCTAATGGGTAGGGCATTGGGCTGCTGTTCTGAGGTAACCATGTTCGAAACGGATCATTGGACATATATTGATGTGATTAGCATTCTTTGAGAACTTCACCCAGCTTGAGGTATCTTTCTATAACTTTTTTAGGGCAACTTGAGTCACTTGCCATGTGCCACTCTACAACAACAACAACAACAAAAAATCCTTTAAAATTGAACCGGTGATGGGCACAATTGAACTCACGTCATATATATTAAGACACCAGCCCTGCGCGGACTTAACGGCGGTGTCGCTGGATAGCGCAGCTCGTCTAGAAGGAAACGCGAGAGGAGAGCCCGGCTTCAGTACATGCCTGATACTCATCATGTTGACTCAGAAGAGTTTGGGTGCGAGCTAGTTGGTACGGATCATTCATATTTAAAACAGCGCCAAAAACACGGACAAGGGAGGATACAGGACCAAGACTAGGTCCAAGACACAGGCTGGCCCTGGACACACGGCCAGCGCTCGTCCCGTGTCCTCCCTTGTCCGGGTTTTTTGGCGCTTGTTTAAATATGAATGATCATGTTGACGTGTTTCGGCGTTAGCAATGCAGCAGCGTGTCGCTACGTTCGTTCGATGACAATCGCATTACCATCGATAATCATCCTGAGATAGCTTTCGCCAGAATTTTTATCTCGGACTTTCTCGATAAAATTTTGGCGATGTCAAGCTTATGTGATTCATTAAGTGAAAGTGTATTTATTGACCTCAATGCAAAAAGATTATCTAGGGCTTGGATTATAATAATTGATTGACATTCTTTTCCGGTGGAGCCAACCATGAAATAATTTGCAATGTTATACTGCTAACTTATCGGGCAGAGCCTTGGAGGGTAACAAATAAGCTCGAGAACAAATTAAGGACCGCGCAAAGAGCGATAGAATGAAAAATGTAAGGCATAACGTTCAAAGACGGGAAGAGAACGGTGTGGACCAGAGAGCAAACGAGAATAGCCGATATCCTAGTTGACACTAAGAAAAACATTTGAGCTGGGCAGGCTGTGTAATGCGTAGGATGAATAATCGGTGGATCGTTAGTGTTACAGAACTGGTGCCAAGAGAAGGGAAACGCAGTCGAAGGGGACAGAATACTAGGTGGGGTGATAAAATGAGGAAATTTTCATGCGCAAGTTGGAATCATCTAGAGCAAGACAGGTTCATTGGAGATAGCAGGGAGAGGCCTTCTTTCTGTAGTGGACATAAAAATAAGCTGATGATTGCTACTAGGTGTCACGAGCCAAAGCTAAGAAAGAGGTTATGACCGGGACGCGCGCTCGAGTCGCTGTAGTCGCTAAGACAGAAGTTTCGAGTAAGAACGCAGGCTTTAGATTTTGTGACAATATCTGGTCTTCCCTGAAACTGAGAGGTGCTGCGAATTATATCATTTTAAATATGTTGTTTAGCTTTAAACTCAACCAACTGGTGCGTGTCCTATCGCGTGTTCAAGGCTCATTTATTTCTATTTTGGACATATTGTTTGTTTCCCCGGTGATCCGATACGCACTGAAATCCTAAACGCAATCATCATCATCGTAGTCCTATCCTTAAGTCCATGGCAGGACAAAGGCCTCTCCCTACGATTTCCCATTACCCCTGTCTTGCGCTAGCTGATTCCAACCTGTGCCTGCAAAATTCTTAATTTCATCCCCCCACCTAGTTTTATGCCCTTCTTGACTGCGCATTCCTTCGTTCCCTTGGTACCCATTCTGGACCTCTAATGGTGAACCCGTTATCGACTTTACGCATTACAAGGCCTGCCCAGCTGCATTTGCCCTACTTAATGTCAACTAGAATATCGGCTACCCCCGTTGGCTCTCTGATCCACCATCATGCTCCTGCTGTCTCTTAAGTCACGCCTAGCATTCTCCGTTACGTCGCTTTTTGTCGCGGTCCTTAACTTGTTCTCGAGCATCTTTGTTAACCTCCAAGTTGCTGCCCCGTATGTTAGCGCCAGTAGAATGCACTGACTGTACACTTTTCTCTTCAACGACAGTGCTAAGCTTCCAGTCATAATTTGGTAGTGCCGCCAAGCCATTTTTATTCTTCTGTACATTTGCTTCCCGTGATCAGGGCCCCCTGTGAGCAATCGAACTAGATAAACGTGCACTTGAATAGGCTCTAGACACTGCCGGGCACACTACCTCTAACTGGTCTTGTACGGCACCACGGCACTGTAAAAAGTGTTCTTGCATTCAACAGAGCGGGCGACCCATCAATGACATATGTCACTCACAAATTTCACGATTTTTCAGGCCTTTGTAGGGTTAAAAGCTTAACCACACATCATGTATAGCTGAAATTCAAAGCACGCGTTATGCATTGTATCGAAAATTTCATTTCGATAGTGCGGAAAGTTATACGAAAACATAATCCTTGGATTGCACCAGAAATATTTCACGTGAAATGTAAAATCACAAGGTTAAGAAAAGCTAGAAAGTTTTGCTTGGCAGTCAAGTATACCGCTCAGATATTCTCCTCCTCTTCTAAAATACTGAAAAGCAAGATGCGTTCTTCAGCAATGTGCTTTTTTGTACCACTCTAGCAAACTTTATTAAATCTTCCCCAGCAATACGTTGGCGCTATGGGAGTTGTAAATATGACGGCCAAAGGGCTTCCGCTTCGTTGGAAACAAAAGACAAGGCGAACCAATCCAACCACTACTTCTAGTCGGTCTTCGCAATCAACAACGGCCTATTGCAACATTCATCGATTATTTCATCTAATGAGAATAAATTATTAGGAACTCCAGAATTAACAGAATGGCATACTGCATCTGCTTTTAAACCTCGACGAAAAAAAGAGGTGTGGCCAAGATTGGATACCGAGCAGTTTTCTGAAATAGTATGCAGAGCCAGCGAGTATTTCCGGCTTATATTTACAAAATCTATCCTCGATTCACAGGTCCCTTCCAAATGGAGAGTTGTGAAAATAATGTCAATGCCCAAATCTGCTGATAAGGTGATACCATGAAACTACAGGCCTATTTTTTTTTAACTTGCAGTAGCTCTCAACTTGCCGAGCGTATTATTCTCAAATTCAGTGAAGATTTTGTCGAACACAATAGTTTACTGCAACCAAATTTGTCGCGACAATAATGTAATAATAAGCACTCCCAGACAGACAGAATTTTTATCTACTTCTCAAAGGCGTTCGACCAATTATCCCACGAAAACTTAGTTTCGCAGCTAGTTTCCAAACTTGGGAATTTCATAGCGACTTGTTGGATTAGTAGCTATTTTTCCGGCCGTCAGCAGTTTGTGCAATGCACTGATGGTTTTTCTGATACCCTAAGCGCCAAATACGTCGAACCTCAGGGATCCGTCTTAGCACCGATGTTATTGTTGTTTATGAAAGATCTGAGCAGCAGTATTAATGCAAATAAGTGGTTATTTGCATACGTCTCTATATTGTGCATCTAGGCTAAAGAATACAGTAACCAAGTTTAACTCAACAATGCACTGAACAAAGTAGCATGCTGGTATTCAGAGTTGCAGATAGTGATTCAACCGGACAAAACCGTCGTGATTTCAATTACAAAAAGAAAAGAAGCTTAGCCTTTTCTTACCGTTCTTACCATCACGCTCTGTAACGCATGCTAGCACAAATATATTGGAATTACAATCTCTTCCAATCTCTGCTAGATAGAGCCCGTGGAAACCACAGCCACGAAAGCCATAAAGGCATTGTTTTCCCTCATGTGCATGCTGCACCACACCAACCATGACACTAAGCTTTAGCATACATGACACCTGTCAGACCGCTTCTAGAATGTGTTAATATAATCTGGTTCCCCCATAACTAGTAGCAGTATTGACATGGTTGAAAACGTTCAGCAGAAAGTTGTTAGAATTGTTTTTCATCGCCATGGATGTCTGAATTCACCGACAAAATTGTTATGCCATGCAGGAATACTTACACTCTAAAGCTGAACTAAACTTCATCGCCTAAAGTATTTATATATGTTACTGCACAGGTGATTTAAGATATACCGCACATAATACGTTGAAGCCAACAAAATGAGGCAAACACGTCAGTTCAGTTCAGTTCAGTCTATTATGCTTTAAATACAATGAATTGGTAAGATTTCACACGCATGATTTCCGAATATTCGTGCCACAACACATTTTATTTTTCTTTCTTCCTTGGATCCACACGAGAATGGAAATGGTTTCCTCTTTCTATTCCCCTTTCCCCCACCCCCAGTGTAGGGTAGAAAACCGGGTGCTCGAATGGTTGACTTTCCTGTCCTTGCTCTCTCTCCCTCTCTCTCTCTCTCGACCGGCTCATAGAACAACGGCGTACAATAAATGACCTTCTGGAACTGGTACAAAGAAGAGATTATATTATGCATATTTATGAGCCTGTAAATGCATTGTATTTATGTTTACCATATCCTTGTATATCATTTTTGCCTATTGGCGCACTGATTATCACTGTATTTGTGCTCACTGTTTCATGTATCCTCTAATTATTAAGTTGTTGTTATGTCCGTAATATGTGAACGTTACACCAACAACCAACACTACGCACTGTCCATGCCTTCTCTTCCTTCTACTCTTGCCCTTTGGCCAACTGTATTCTAGCTCGTGCCAATTATTGTTGTTTAGGTGCATTTTATTTTTTTTAAATACACTCCTGTAATAATGACAGTAATAATAATAACTAACTAACTAGCTAACTACCTCACTAACTAAATAAATAAATATAAAATTAAATAAGTAAATAAATAAATAAATATCGGTGCTTTAGTGCAGTACTATGAGGAACTTGTAGGCTTTTGAGAATGCAGTCAGCTTAACATTCAATTACCTGGTGATCCTGGGATGTACGTGATTTTGTTAGTAATGATGTTACACCGCGTTTATATATTGGTGTAGCAGTCACTTCCACTATTTGATTCCTAATACTTTCCAGCTGACAAGGCTAGCACGTACGGTCAGGGATGTGCCCTTTGAAGGACATAAAAAAAAGGACGAGACCTTTATTTACCTTTTGTATTGTGCGTCTTTCTTTTCCTATAGTTCTAAATAGAAAATCACTTTTACTATTCATGCTCCCTGTGCAAAGTGGCTATCGGTGTTTGATTAATATTTGTATGAGTTCATACTATTGTGTAAACGAATTGAAACATTGCACATTTTATTGTGAAATTAGTGCTCAGATACATTTCAAATAATCAATTGAAATGCATGTCCGTTTTGTAGACTTCATCTCTATTGACTTCTACACTTTCTGTAGGCTTCTTGCTGTTTTACTAACTAGAGCCTAGCATGCATCCGCTATTGGCTACGGTTTTCTGAGCGTCCTTTCCATTTACGAATGTTCAAGAAAGTTGGGTATGCGGTTGACTGATGTCATATTTCAGTATTGTACACGGTTATTAAACTGAAAAATACGGCTGACATCGATGGCTTTGTTGTCCGGCCGCGTCCCTTCAAGTATATCATTCGGTGACCTAGATATAAGCTTGTCGGTAATACTTTTTGCGAATCGGAAATATCGGAAAAATCGTGAATCGGAAACTTTAATTTCGCCGCAGGCAGTCGATCAGAAGCGGAAATTGTTTCCGCACGTGTGCAAGGGGCTTTAACCTAAAAGGCTAGAAAGCTTTAAACACACACACACACACACACACACGCGCGCGCGCGCGCGCACACGCATACATATATATATATATATATATATATATATATATATATATATATATATATATATATATATATATATATATATATATATATATATATATATATATATATATATATATATATATATTGTTGCGGTTAGAGTGGCGTTCAGGGCATGAAATCCACCAAGCCCATGGACTACGACGTCAAGTTGTAGAAAATGAAGGAAAAAAGGTTTATTGGCTTAGTTACACGGCATCAGTCTGGAAGGCCACTCCATGCAGGAGCCAATTAAACGTCTGAGTTCACATCAGGACCCTCTGTCATCAATCTCGTAACATATCTGCGTTTAATCCCGTCATCTTCTCTAGGCGAGTCGACTAGGAAATCTGAACACTGTTCAGCAGCAAATCACCGTCGTCGACTCCGTCGCGATACTAGGCCCATGCTATCCATAACCCGCATTTACTCCACCTCAAAGAAACTGGTTTGTAATCTGTGGAAAGAAATCATCCGGCGACGCCTGCTTCGTTCGTTATGCCCTCCCCCCCCCCATCCCCCATTCTTCGCTCAGCCTGGCGGTTGAAGGGCAAAAGGATTTCTTCTTGGGCAAGTTGGTGCTTAGATTTCCTAGGTATACTTTGTGGCGCAAAAAAGATTTCTTGAAAAGGGACAGAAGAAAGGGAGACAGTGAAGCGCCAATTTGGCGCTTCACTGTCTCCCTTTCTTCTGTGCCTTTTCAAGAAATGTATTTTGCGCCACAAAGTATACCTAGGGTGAAGGGCAGCTGAGGTCTCTTCTTACTTTATTTGAAACCTGCAACAACCAGTTTACACGCTGTCTTGACGACTGGATAAGTGCCGATGAGTAGGGGGTGATTTGACTCGTCTAAATAACTGCACCTATCCGTTCGTTGTCGTGGTCCCCTTCCGTTCATCCTTTTCCCCGGTTTCCAGGTAATAGTGGGGTGGGCGCTTTTAGCCGTAGTCCACACCGCGTTGACGTCTGGATGGGAGGTGCAGTGGTTTGACACGTGTAAAATGTTCACTTAACACCCTTGGAGGTGTTGAGACGTGACCATATATATTTGTGCGTGCGTTCGTGCGTATGTGTGTGTCTGCGTGTGCATGAGCGCGCGCCTTTGTGTGTGTGTGCACGTGTGTGTGTGCGTGTGTGTGCGTGTGCGCGCGTGTGTGTGTGTGTGTGTGTGTGTATGTGTGTGTGTGTGTGTGTGTGTGTGTGTGCACGTGTGTGTGTGCGTGTGCGTATGTGTGTGTGTGTGTTGCTTCGAGCACGTTCTGCACCAATTCTAAAGTACGCCACTGCATTTGCCCATTGACCTCAGAAATCATGAATTTGTTCTGCTTCCCAATTCTTGTTGCCAAGCAAGCTGTTTGAATTGTATTGCACAAGGGTCAGTTTCCTGTGTCATTGCGCAACGAAGGCCACGATAAGAACAAGCTGTCAGTTACAGCTCCTTGGTGTTTCTGCCAGTTGTATCGTGTCCTCTCCCTTTCTTATATTTTTTTTTCACCCACCCGGTCTCCGGCTTCATTATGTAGGCGACCGCAGATTCCACGAAGACCACCAGTTATTATATTCATGCCGGGGTCAAATGGGCTTGCTCTTTTTCGAGCAGTGCAACTGCTATCAGTACTACACAAAATGGCAGTCTTAACCAGCAGTCTTCTATTTCGAGTAAGCCGACCGGAAGGACGCCAGTGATCTTGCTCCTTACTCCTGCATACAGGTACACTCCAGTAGTCTCAGCCGGTGATAGCGGCGCCTGTCTGGGCTGTCCCACTGCGAGTCTTTGTTTGTTCACAGGCCTTTGGCAACATAAGAAACGCCCCAAAAAGTATATGTTGCTTTGAAATTTTGAGTAATAAAAGCAGTTAAAGCGTAGTAAACAAACCCGCACAAACGTCTGAACCCAGAAGCACAAAGATAAGACAAATCCACGTAATAACCATCATTTCCATGGTGGCTCAACAACCGCAGCGCGGGAGTTTCCTCTAGTAATTTTAGTAGGAAGCTCTGTGCGACAAGCAGATTGCTGTTTCCTTTCGTTTTTTCGCGGCACTAGTCTGGTGCGGCAGTTGTCAAGCACTTTCCCCCGAGAAGACACTTTTTCTTTAACGAGACCTGCGTTGGCGTTTTTTGTTTACTTTCGTGTCATCAAATTTCTGGCCTAATCGAGTGTACAAAAATTATTGAAATAGCAAATACTGTATTGATTCGCGAATTTACTTGCTCTCTCTTCTATATATGTGGATATTTAGAGTCAGTTGCGATTCCAACGAAAGCATGCCAAATGATGAGAAAGAACTGGTTTTATAAGACTGCAACGGGAAAAGACCCAATCGAATAGGCACAGAAACCTTCTTATGTTAACGACATTTCTATACGCTTATCTTCGGCATGCCGCATGCTTCATTGTAACCATATCCTTTATTCCATATTACTTTATCATCTTGATCATAAGTTGTTTCTTCCTGAATGTATTAGATCGAAAGCTTCCATGTTCTCAACGTGACAAAAAAAAAAAACGCAGTTTCGCCCGAAAGCGAAGCATCGATTGCGATTGTGCGAAAGAGAGATAGAGAGCGAGAGAGAGGGAATACAAATGAGAGAAAGGCACATAGGTTAACTAGAGTTAAAGCCTCCGGTTTGCTTCTTCTTTCCGTCTTCACTTCACCTTTCCCTTCCCCTAGTCCCGGATTGCGACTGCAAAGTATTAGACAGCTATACGAAGTAAAGACAGTAGTTTTATTGGCCGTATAAACTTGGAAACATTCACTTACTAACTGAATTAACAAGCACGGAGTCAGCGCCACACAGGCAAACATGCACACATCACACTGATGACCGCGGAAACTCGCTGTCAAAACGCTGGCGCGAACAAACGCGGCAGCAGTAGCGAGCGAAGGGACCTTCGTGCTCTGTATCGCTTCAGTGCAAACAGTGGCGAGAAAACAGCACGCACAAAGGTATGAGCCGTTGGCACATCGCTGTCAGGATAGGGCGCGCAGACTACGCAGTTGCTGGCGAAGTAGAAGACATCCCCCCCTCTCCACACCACCTCCCTCCCGCGCTGCCTCGCCTCTTTCCTCCCTTTCGCGCGCGAAATTGAACCGCGATCGTCAGTTCTCCTTGGGCCCGATCGCGAAATACGCAGTTGCTGCCGGAGCCCCACCTCCCTCCATTACATTAGATCACGGCCTTTCTCGGGACGAAGACAACGCGTTTGCTCTACGTCTCCCCCCGCCTGGCACGCGCCAGCTTGAGCAGCGGCCATCGACTCCTGCCGCGTGCTTTCACTCGCACAAATAGCATACGGCGCGTGGCGACGTGTTATTGCCCTTGGACTTTATACGCAACACCGCGGTGTCGCCGACGACGACGGCAAAGATGTGCCTGAAGGGTCCAAATGCTATCGCAATAAAAAAAAAAGAACAAAGCGTATTAGTTGTTCCCACTAGGTGACTAATCTTACAACAATTGTCAGCTCTAAAATGGACATGGTCTTTATTTTTAATATAAGATCATATTTTTATTTCTCCTAGTTAATGTGCTTGCGTTTTCATTACCGCAACGGCTGTTGCTTGCTCATATTTAGCTTTTATACATACCTTTCGAGTACACTGCGGCTCTGCCAGGCTATAGGCCCGCATGGATGCGCTAATTGCCGCTGTTAGTAATCAGTGCTTTGATTAACTTGAGTGTTCTAGAAGAGGTTAAGATGCGAGCGTATACTCTTTTCATCATTGTATCTTTTGCAGTATGTATTGATGCGAGCACCGGTGTAAGCAGCAAGCATGAAAGATAGAGACACGAGTGAGAAGAGCAGTACAGCTGAACGAATTCAATGGGAGTTACCGTGAAGCAAACGTGAAGCATGCCAGCTGCGCCATCTCTCGAAGGAAAGTCCCACTTGTAGATGCGTGCCGCGTCGATTCGAATCTCGAACCAGAGGCGCCCTACATGTGACCGCACCATTGGTTCGGCGTCAGCTTGGAACCATCAAATTTTTTTAGCGCTGTCATAAAATTAAAGGCTGCTCCTGTCGCTGATATACGACGAATGTCAAGGGCTTTGTTCTACTGTGTCTTGTTATGAGATCAAAGTTTCCGTCTACTTTTTCCTCGCCCTATCCTAAACGTATGCTTACGTTTTTAAGGCGACAGTGTTAAACAAATTTGTTTGTTGTACACATGACCAGCTTTCAAGTGAATTTTACAACATACATGAGAAACTGCATTTATCACTTAGAAACATTCGCTGAATTGCTGCGATTATTGCATAGTTTAGGCGTCTCTTCCTGTGTGCTCATGTGAGATATCCATGGCAGAAAATATTGTCACTGCCACACATTGATGGAACTGCCACAGCGCACGGAAACAAACGTATGGATGAAAGAAATTCTTGAAGCCAGGTGCAGTGCACGAGTACATGGAGGAAGAAAATAATTAGAGGGAGCATCGCGCAACACAATTGAAGCCCCACTAGCAATTCAATGTTGCAGCGGAGCACGAATGTTGTCCAAGTGTGCTCCCACAAGATTTTGAGTGTCCAATATTCAACTGTATTTTGATCAACAGCAAATGTATCGGTCGAACACGTGATCATAACGTTAGAGCGAGCGTTAGGTTGTAGCGCTCCCACTCTACAGGCAGGGCTACGACAGCGCAGCCGAAGTTAAGCCGAACAAATACGCGTTTATCTAGAGTAACGGCCGGGAACCAAACATTTCCGGCCAATACGCTAAGTCTTAGAGGTCAGTTGTTAGGCCGATACTGCGAGAAAGAATCCGTAGGGAACGGGTTCACGGAGAGGCTGGCGGCGCGATGTGACGCTCTCTCCTAGTTCTTTAAGTTCCTCTATACGCTGCAATTTCCTTCCCTCCTCTCTCTCCCTGTTATCTTTGTTTCACCCCTTTCCCATTCCCCCGGTGTAGGGTAGCCAACCGGACGTGATTCTGGTTAATCTCCCTGCCTTCTTCTTATCTCTTTCCCTCCTCCTCCTCCTATACGATAGAAGGATGAACTCAAGTAAAGCATCTCGCGCATTGTCATTGAAACTTGCGCATTACTACGTCACCGATTTTAGTGTGTCTGTTGGACTTGGCACCGGTTTACCTTTAGCATATAACAGCTACGAGTGGTATCGCTCAGGTATCTCTCTATAGCTACGTTCTGTTCACGCCCCTCAATTTGTGCTCCACACTCCTGTTCTCCGTTTTCTGAGCATGCAAGTTACCACTGACTTGCGATAGATGGCGCTGAGTTTCCATCGAATAGGGAGCCACCGTTTCTCGAGAAACGAAACCGCTTAAAAGTAAAAGTGAAAGTCGGCCAGCCTTCGGTTCGACTTGTCCCTTGCGCCTTCGCCTCGGTCCCTTCTCAGACTAATCGCAGATCTCGTGGGGCTATTGCAGACTATACTCATATCAAAGCACCACTGCCTGTCGCAACTGGGGCGACTACCAAGTTGTTCACCTGACTACCAATTGTGTGTCCTTGATCTCACCGTATAGATCCGTGCCGGACTCCACAGAAGAGAACAAACTTCACCTATGTCATGTCGCAGGGCAAACTGTTGAACTAAAGAAAAAAAGTGAAAGCAGCATGAAAAAGTAAAGTGAGAAAAACACGAGAACCGCGGCTGAGTGGACAGCGGCTGAATACCGCCGAATAAAGGGCGCGTCTGCCCTACCGATAGGCGTTCGGCAATCACATGCATATGAATTCAATGGACTCTTTTGAGCAAGGTGTTTTCGACCAGTCTGCTTACGGCAATGACAGCCCATTTAACCAGGCAGGATTAATTCAACCACTCCAGATCTTGCGCTTAAGTTCCAAACATGCAGGACTCGTAGACGTACGAATAAGGAGAGAAAAAAAGAAAGTTGAGTAAGACGACCCTCTGATGTGCCCTCGGCGCTTAACGTGTCCCCTCCACGGATGGCTTTTATGGCACTGCCGTGAATGGGAGTTCTTTGATTCGAACTCTTTTCGGTTGTCCGTTGTCCGCTCTATTCGCACAGCCGCGACAGCAACGCCAAATTTACCGATTAAACCAACAATAGCTGGGAGAACGTGAAAGGATTGGGTATTGCTACACACTAGGCCTGCTGAAAGCTAGGGACTGTGAGCTAGGTCAAATGTTTTCGTTCACTTGGGTAAAGAGCAGGGCTCACTACCCAGGTCAAGTTCGCAGGGCCTTTATCGCCGACACGAAAAACAGTTTCATTCAAAGAGGCGGATAGATCGGCGTGAGATAGGGTGGTGGATAAATGGGAGTTTCTGCATACCTCGGCATTTAGAATGTAAAGAGGCAGTGAAAGCATGAGCTGGGCACCTTGATCGCTTAAAGCACATAAAGAGACACTAAGGGTAAACACAAAGCAGTTTAGACTAATGAAGCGTTGCTCCAAAAATCTGTTTTTGTTAATATTGTGGTTATGGATCGATAATTAGAAGAGAAAATGAAAGTCAAAGGTCAATTTGCTTAGTCTCGCGCCGAAGCTCCAGCACCAGTGTACGTCAGTGTGACGCCAGGGATTTCAGTGCATTTTGGTGTGCTTGGGCTGTTTTGGTTCAAGAAAAGTTCTTGAAACTTGACAGGTTCATTACTTGGCTCTATTAGAATACAATGTAGTCCATGTTTACCGATTAAATACTTAACTACCAAATTCATTACTTCGGAGTGAGCCTGTGCAGGACCCTGACCAGAGCGTCGCCACCAATCCATCGTTCTCGCGTCTCTTCTGGCTCACCGAGTGTCCTCTCGCGGTTAGAGCGGCTTTTAGGTGTTTTAGTGGAGTCATTTGCTAACACAGCTCAAATAATTTATCTCTTTAGTGCCCCCCCTCCACCCGTGTAATAGTGCCCCATTACCGCACTCACTCAAAAATAATGGTATTGCTGAGAAAGGTCCTTTCTCAAGATAAGTCACGGGAAGTCTGCATATTACCGTTTCTCATACAAGAGAACCACACTCATTTTTCTCTATCCTTAGTTCTTCGAGCAATCTTCGGAGAAAGACGGAAAATTCTCTCCCTCGCGCCGCCCACAAACTGTGCACGTTGCCGCACAGCTAGGCGCTAATTTATTCTCAAAGGCTGATCATTGTGCGCTATCGAACAAAATATGAAAGTGTCGTTGAACGGAGCCTGCGCACAGTACCGTTTTTCTAATGCACTGCGTGTTTATTGCCGTAGACGTGTTAATTATGGGTCCTAGTTGAAGCACCTTCACAGTTGAAACAACAAAGAAAAATTATCTTCTTTGCATCACTTGCAGGGAAGAGTCATGCGATATACTTTCAGCACACACATATGCAACCCGTAGAGCAGATATGAAATGTTCGTGCTTTGCCTGATAATGGCATTCGATATAACAAAGACTTTTGCTGATAGCGTCAACCAGTACCACATACATTTAAGAGAAGTATACAAAAAAGAAACAATTATTCGTAAGCTATGTCTCGACATCGCCGCTGTTCACAGCGTCTGCCACGACCACTGGCTGCCCACGGAGAGTCCATAGGTAACGCTATTGGGGCCGGGCCAGCTTTGCTAGCTCACTTGCTCAAGGAGTCTTCAGCCTGCCTCCCAGGTCTTGTGCAATATGTGCTGCTTTTTTTCGCTATTATAGAATGTATAGTCGGCGTCACTCACTGTAATGTGGTTTTTCCATGTGGCTTTTAACAAGCAGCACAGCATATTTGCTCAAAACGTTATGCATGTGCTCGATACACTGAGTGTAGTGACGGCATCCCTTAAGTACAGGAATGCGCCACTGGCTACGGTCATTTCAAGCACAGGGGATCCCAAAGCGATATCTGCGATTGCTTACACAGAAGATATATGCATGGTACACTGCCTGTGCGAACGACAAAACAGCTGCAACAACTGTTTGTGCAAACGACGAAACACTTCGGCGTATTCTGATTTCGTGCTGTTGTTATTGTACTTGTGCTCATCGTACATCATTCTCCCTTTCTCTTCCTTTAACTTTATATCCTCCATTTTTCCTCTACTCGCGTTCAGGGGGTACAGTAAATCGGACTTCGCCTAATGTGGGTAAGCTCCCTGCATTTTCCTTTATATATTTTGTTCTCTCATTTCGGTATATACGCACATGTTTTTGCCTTGTAGTGTTCGCCTTGAAAGGTTGTACGACTTCCATCCATGCCACGTGGCACTTGCTTCAATGTTGCAGAACCAAAGTTCCAGGGCGCTTACAAACAGCTGCTTTCTCTCCAGGGAATCGTTTGGGTGATGGGCGCCGCCTTGCATAGCTCATAACGGCGTCCAATTTATGGTAGTAGGAGCAGGACTACGTACAGACAAACACCATAAACCGCAAGGCTACACTCGTACGCGAGGTATTCCGATTTATGGACCTCGGCATAACGTGCAAGCTCACGCTGGCGAAGTCGTTCGAAAGCTATGCGAAACTGTTTTTTGGTTTGGTGTAAAAATTCTTGGCCACAGCCGAAATAACCACCGACTGGTCTGGTGTGAGTGTATGCTGACATTATCAGCTCTCCTAACGTTAAGTGAACAGACTGTGCAATCAATAAGCCATTCATTTGTCACGTAATTAACGTTTGCAATGAGCGTAATGGCCGTAATAGTAGGGCGGCCGTATTTTAAATGGCTTAACCAACCAGCGCGCGCTGAAAGAAGTACCACTGAAAGTGATTCCTCAATCATTTCATGTCCTCCTAGTATGGCGTTGCAAGTGCACCCTTGTGTCTGGTTCAGTTGATTGGAAATTTCTCAGGTCTGACCCTCACTCGGTATCACAATCAATGGCAACCGCGATGCTGCCTTGTTAAAGTTTCGAAGCCCGAAGATGGATCGTCAAGAAGGTTGGCCATATAAAACGCCGATTTCAGCGACGCTTCTTTCTTAGTTGAACTAAAGTATAAGAAAGAGATATAATCACTGTACAATTTTTACGGCTACTTTTTTTTTTGCATGGTAATAATAGTAAGACATAATAGGTACTACAGAATGAAAAAAAAAGCGAAAACGCCAGTAACTTAGAAAATCTTGCGCGAAGAGACTTTAGGAGATTAAATGGGGTTTCATTGTGATCCAGGAAATACAGGAGATACATGAAGAATGGTACACATATAAGATAATAACTGCGCGCACGTGGTCACGTGCTTAATGCAAGAGGTACACAGATGGCAAAAAATTTCACCGGCCACGCTTCGTCTTGTCGCATCTATCCGCAAGACGAGATAAACTATTTTGACTTGCTAACAACAGAGTATTTAAGTGGGTACTAAATAATACACGGCGCACTCGCTCAGCAGCTTAGAGATAGACCGCGCGTTGTGGCATCCAAAGGCCACGACCTTTTGGGCAGCAAATTCTGGCCACGAACACACAAAGAGGGAATCATCTATCTTGTATTCGGGTTCCTCTCCTACTGTGCTGCTTGGCTCTCGTGGGACACCGCTCGTTTTCAGGAGGACTTGCAAAGTGTGAAAAAGAAAAAGAAAGAGAAAGCCAGAGTGTAAGAAAGCACGCAAATCGGCATGCCATTGTTGCTTCGAGACCCACTAATGGCTTGCTGAGTAGCTTAGACACCCTTGGGAGGTGTACTGCCGGTGAACATGCCTGTTGACTTACAGTGCACGCTCCCGGAAAAAAGGAGTAAAGAGTAAAAGCGGCCGTGAACGCCAATTTGGCTGAAACACAAGCGATGTGTCGGACATGTGACAAATAGACCACGGTGGAAGAGAAAGGGATATGCAGACGTAATCAAAATGAATTATTGATGAATTATGTGAGTGAAAATATGGCAAATACAGATCCATATTTACCATTAGGTATATAAACGCTGGTTCCCGCTAAGAATCAGAGTTAGTGAACGAGGCCCGGGTTCACGAAAACGTTCTCTCGCCGAAACTGTTCGTAAGAGAAGGTGCCAGCCAATCCTAAGGTGCGACACAGTATCAGCATTGCCAAAAAGCACTTTTGAACGAAAATGTTTGTGATTTTGACCTGAAATCCTTGAAGGCGCGCGTCCGCGAAATTTTCTGACCCTTCAATCAGTGTCGCTGTCCCGAGTGGATTCAAACAAAAGGTGATACCACTTAGGTGATAAACGTGCGTGGTTGAATATCAGCAAGTGTGCGATTCAGAAAAGTGTGCGAATATCAGAAAGTGTCAGAAGACAGTGTTTTAATCGGAAGCGTATACAGAGCACCAAATACGACGACAGAGAAAATGCTTCAACTTCGTAAATTCATGGATTCCAGTTTTAAACAGGGCGACAATGGTGTGCTTTTGGGTAATTTCGATCTTCCGGATAGTGACTGGAACTCATATTTACCTGGTGAAGCGAATGTGGCACTTAGTGAGCAGTTATTAGAATTAATACTCTGTTAATACCTTGTACAAGTCGTAAATGCTTATACGCGGATTTGTGAACCAAGATCATCCATTCTATACTATTTCTTTGTGTGTAATTCTCTAACTAGCTATACGAATCAATGCGAAGCTGTTTAAGATTTAGCTGAACCTAAAATCGTTATGCTTTCTTTTGACTGGTCTCCACTCTCTTTGGATAAACAATTGCCAAAGCAGATATTCAATTTCCATGCCACCGATGCTATTACCATACTAGACTATCTTGAACATTCCTTTGACGAGTTTACTTCAATATACGAATGCAAGGCTAGTACGGACAGCTTGTGCGAACACTTTCCGTCAGTGGTAGCTCATTGCATTGAACATTTTATTCCTAAATCAAACAAAAGAAAGAGAGGGGAACAATCCAGGGATAAACACGGAAATCGCTAATTGAAAACGAAGAATCAAGAGGAAAAGAAAAGCACGTTCCAGAAACTTGAGCCCAGAAATGTTGAATACCCTACATCCAATGAGGAAAGAACTTAACTGGCTTGTTCGGGATTCTAGTCACAAGTTTTATAACATAACACTGAAAAAATTTCTCTCGGATGCACCTTCTGAGTTCTGCCTTATTCTTATTCTGACTTATCTTATTCTTCACATAATCAAACAGTCGCAGAGGAGCGCGCAGAAGCTTTGAATTCTTTTTTCTCTTCCGTATTCACCCATGACGACGGAACGATACCGATCTTGCCTGTTTCTCCTTACCGTCCTTCGGCTGACAATGTCGTAATTGATGAAGCAGGCGTCCTGCACCTTCTTTTGCGTATTAATGTTAAACAAAGTGTCCATAGAGACGACATTCCCAAGCAGTTTTTATACCGGTACGCTGAGTGGATAGCTAAATACTTAACGATCATCTTTCAATCATCCATTAGCCAAAGTACCGTTCCTAGAGCTTGGAAACAGGCCAAAATTATACGTATTCATAAGGGTAGCATCACGACAGACGTAGACAACTACAGGGCCATTTCTCTTACGAGCCCCTGCTCTAAGTTGCTAAAGCATATTATTAGCGAACACCTTTCAAATGATCTCGAAACGCATAATTTATTGTCACCAATTCAACATGGATTCCGTAAGGATCTGTGTACTATAGCACAACTTGATGAATTAGTTTATAACATGTCTGAAACAATCAGTAACCGGGGACAGATAGACCTCATTTTTTTGTAATTTCTCCAAAGCATTTGACAAAATATTCCACCAAAAATTTTTTTTGAATATTGATGCTTTCTTTAAAAATTCTGATATAACTAACCGACTCAAATCTTATCTTCAGTCTCGAGAACAATACGCCGAAATAGGGGGCTGTATATAAAGTCTCCTATCAATACGGTCAGGGGTACCTCAGGGCAGTGCAGTACGGCTCTTCCTACTTCTAATATTTAGTAATGATCTTGCAAATTGTACAAGTGTCCGACTACGTATATCTGCGGACGATTGTGCGCTATACAATAAGGTAACATCACTAGACGATCAACTGGAATTACAGGCTAGTTTACAAAATATTACAGAATGCTGTGCCCAATGGCAAATGATGCTGAAACCAGATAAATCTGTGTCTATGTCCACAACGAGAAGAAAGGTTACTCTTGCTATCAGGTACAAAATTCGCGGCACTGAACTCAAAAGGGTAAGTCAACATAAATACTTAGCTTTACTATTTACCGAGGACCTCCGGTGGAACGCACACTTAGATAAAGTATGCAATAAAGACGGGAGAGTGCTATGGAATCTCAGACGCAACTTAAGCAGTGGTACACCTGAAATAAACAACTTGGCATATAAGACCTTAATAAGGCCCATCATAAAATACGCAAAGATAGTATGGCACCCACACACGGCAATAAATCGTCGCAAATTACATCGAGTGCAGCGTGTAGCTGCTAGATTCACATTTAACAAATATCGCTTTTGTCCTTTCCCTAGCGAATTGTGCCGGAAGGCAAATCTTCCTGCTTTAGAATTTAGGACAGCAGAGGACGGATTAAAATTTCCCTTCCTCATCATTCATAATAAACTGAAAATTAACGGATCCGAATTCTTCAAATTATCGCCCAACGCACACTTGCGACATAGACATAGCTTGTATATCGAGCCACCATTAACACGAAATGACACATCTAAATATAGCTATTTTCCTAGTGTAATTGGGGAATGCAGCGTGCTGCTCAATTCACTGGTTTCCTCTTCTTCTTTAAGTACATTTCTAGACGAGCTGCAGACTCTTGTTTGTTCAGGCCACGAAGTGTTCTGATCCGCTAGATCAATAACACCACGCTGTGGTCGCGACGAGTGCCCGGATTATTACTACAATGAATATATGTGAAAAAGCAGTGCTTCTATTAGGATTATTATCATTACCTTCATTGTTGCGCGCGTTATTCTTCATTGTATTGTTAATATTGACTGTATCTCCATTCCTGTAAAGGCGCTTCCGGGGTTAACAGTATTAATTAAGCAAACAAACAAAACAAACAAAATTACACGAATCATGCAATCTCTAAGAAAAGTCAGTTAAACAGTGCACCGATGTTCGCCTATCACTCAGAGCAACTCTCACTGCTAAGGCATTTTTCGCGAGAAATTTATTTCTTGCCACTTCTGCGCCGCGTCTTCTGAAAAGCGGCGGCAGGAAATTGATATACGGCGCAGACCTACAGACGTGGGCCGACTACGCAGTGAGCCGCTCGAATGTGTAGAGATGATTGTAGCTCACATTTCGCAGCAGCATTTACTGTATATTGGTGCGGCCATTTTTAAGCTTTTGTGCATTGCTTCTGATACAAAACGATCCTCTGCGCGGCGCTACAGACGTGGCCAGGGTTTTTTATCAGCTGTTGGCTTCTGGCACTGAGTGCATTTAGTAAGCGTATCACGGGGCCTCCTTTCCGAAGTTCTTGCGCCCGCCGTCCACGCCATCCAGTTTTGTGTGCGATACAATTGTATGAAGCTCTAAATTGTAAAAAAAAATACACCTACATGTACTTCATGCAATGTGTCTTTGTGTCTGGAGAGTCCTGCTCAGGTAGCCAGTTACATGTTAAGTCGTGTTCAGGTTTCAGTGCTCTAATTTGTATTAGGTATCGGAAAATGGTAGACAAAATACGGCCGTTATTCTGGACATACGGGATGCCGGAGGTGATACTATTGGAACTTTTTACAGGTTAACATTGTAGATCGCTCTTGTACTGGCAATGTAATACTACAATCTAAAGTAACGTCTATTGAAGAAGAAGAAGAAAATAAACTGTATTAAAAATAATGGTCCGCCAGTTTGGGTTGTGGTGGCCCCAGGCAAAGCCACCCAGCCTCAGGTGGTGCCTCGAAGTCCTTTGACTGAGAACTGAGGTGGAACAGCGCGAAAAAGACGAGGACACAAGGAAAAAAATACCACAGACTAGATGCCTACCCTTGGACTCGAGCGGCATCTAGATGTGTTTTTCTTTAAACAATACAGTACCTACCGCAAAACTTCATTGAAGAGTAACTTCTTTTTGGAATCATCCAATTTGGCCAAGCATGGAGTTTAAACGAGCCTCTTTGTATTCTGCCGAAACGAAAGGCAGGTAGCGCCAATAAGAATTCCGTGCCAGCAATAGAGAACATTCATTTATTATCCACAATGACATTGGCTTCCATTTCACTTAAGCGTTCCATTTCATGTTGGTTCAATTCAGGCAGTTATAATGGTGATTAGCAATTGCTAGGAGTGTACTTATATCTACCTTAATGAAACCGCAAAAGCTTATTGAGGGTGTGGACTGTATAGGATATTAAACGCCATTACCCCACGATAGCTTTACAGTGAAAATTGTACTGTACGAGCATGTTTATCTAAAATGAATTGTTGCCCTGCCTTATCTGCGGGGAATTGCTCTCCCATTTCTTGTTTCTAGCTGCGGCAGCGTCTGACGACGCTCGCGACGCCCCTTCCTGCTTCACTTGGTAATAGTGTTGTAGTACCACTCGCTGCGGACAGATGTCACCACTACCGTTTAAGCGACGAGGTTTCTCAGTATTGTTTTATCTGACTCTTCAGAAGGGGAGATGGAGGTGGGAGGAAAGGGGGGAAGAGGGGAGCTCGGCGCATTCGTAATATGTCCCGTGGTTAGAGCCAGTGAACCTGATCCCTAATGACATTCACAGTTCCCCTGCCTCGTCATTTTGCCTTCTCTTCTCTTTTCTTTTCTCTTCTTTCTTTTCTTTCTTTTTTTTTCTCTTCTTTTCTCTTCTCTTTTAACAGATTTATAAGGCATTCGTTTACCTTTTCGATGAAAAAGAAGAGAATGCTGCGCTGGGTTCCTTGGGAATCGCTTAACTATGAGTCAACACATAGGTGAGTAAAGAATGCGCCAAAACAGAGTGCGAAGAAACAAGAATGACTACACCTTCGACAACATCTATAGAATGAATAATCTCATCGGAACAGTGACATTAAACCTATTGCATTTAAATAAAGTGCAAGAAAAAAGAAAGTCGAAGACGAAAGTTAGCTCTTATAAGATGCCCCTCTATCACGGTGTACGTATATATTCAATGCTGCAAGTTCCCCCTGGAACCTGTCGCTAAGTACCAATTTCCAACTAAAGAATGAAGCCGTACGCTCTCTGTCGCACACGCACAAACACAATTTATAACGGTCTTCCGGGACAAACGGCCATTAACAAAGTGGAAGAGTACCTCCAAGGAACGGGCCTCAAATGCTCCCCGAGCAAGTCCGAACTACTCCTTTACCGGCCCACGCGCAGAGGCATGCCACCAAAGAGCTACACAGGACCCCGGGAGTACGAGGAAATCCGCCTGTACACCCAAGACGGAAACGCAATCCCCAAAGTGAACAAGATCAAAATCCTCGGAATGATCATTGAGGCCAACGGAGCTAACGGTGAAACCGTGAGGAAGATCGAAGGCAAAGTCATCAGCGCCACGAGACTCATAAAGAGAATAACCAATAGACACGCGGGCATGAAGGAAGACAACGTCATTCGACTGATCCACTCATTCGTTGTCAGCCACATCGCCTATGTAGCCGCCTACCACAACTGGTACGTCGCGGAAAAGAACAAGATTAACACGCTCATAAGGAAAACGTACAAGATAGCCCTGGGCCTACCGGAATCGACGAGCACCGAGCTCCTGACTCAGCTGGGCATATACAACACCGTAGAAGAAATAGCCGAGGCACAACGCATCTCGCAGCTCGAACGCCTGTCGACCACCACGACGGGAAGACACATTATGAACACGCTCGGCATAACGTACCACAACCAGCACGGCCAGAAAATGCAAATCCCCAACAAAATCAGAGAGACCATTACGGTGGCAACCATCCCAAGAAACGTGCACCCCGATTACAACCGAGGTAGACGAAAGGCAAGAGCCGAGGCTCTGCTCCGTTCATTCGGCAGGGACAGGAACGCGCGCTTTGTCGACGCAGCCGAATATGCGAACGGCCAAACATACGCCGCCGTAGTCATAGACGCAGAATCAAAAATCAGAACCACATGTAGTGTATACACCAAACACTCAGAAATAGCGGAGGAAGTAGCGATTGCGCTAGCCCTCACAGAACAGGAATGCGAAGTCGTACTAAGTGACTCGCAAACGGCAGTAAAGAATTATGCCAAAGGTCGAATTTCCAAGGAAGCCATGCCCATTCTGGCCACAGCGGGCAGATCCAAAACCGCGAGCTCGAGGATCATATGGTTCCCCGCGCACGTCACCACGGAAGGCGACGCGCTCCCGAACCTAAACGAGACGGCGCACCGGACGGCGCGAGACATGACCCGCCGCGCCGAACAGGGCAACGCCTCTCGCACGATAGCGAACGCTTCTCGAGCAGAACGGGACAGGCTCACAAGATGCAACGACATCACCAGTGCATATTTGAACGCCAGAAGGATATACCCCCCGCCGAGTCCCAAATTGAACAGGAGGCAGGCCGTCGCCTGGCGACAACTCCAGACAAACACGTTCCCTAATCCATTCCGTCTCAAACGCATCTTCCCAGATAAGCATCAGGACGACACGTGCAAATTGTGCCAGGAAGGACCAGCAACACTCAAACACATGCTGTGGGAGTGCAATGTAGTTATAGGAGGGATGGCAGTTACTCCGGAGACCCTGTCGTCGAGGTGGGCCGCCGCTCTGCGCAGCTCAGACCTCGGAATCCAGACGTGGGCAGTCCAGCAAGCCCGTGAGGCGGCGATGAGGCAGGGCCTTGACGTTCCTCCATGGGAGACCTGAGCCCGGGTCGCGTTAAACCTTGCCGGACGTACAAGAAAGTTGTATCCATCCATCCATCCATCCGGGACACTGCACATAAAAAAGAGGAACTAAGACACTAAGTATAAATTCATCATTTAGTCCCCAAATTATGCAAATGAAAGATCAAAGTCAACATGTCACCCTGGTTAGGCGGGGAGTGTCCGAGGAGGTCAAGGCCGGAACGGTGCAGACGTCGAGTGGGCTGGTGCTGAGGTACCCTAGCTGGAGACCGGTCTGCAAGGCGACTTGCCAAGAGAACGTAGGCCAGGTTGGTAGACCAGGAGTAGGAGTGCTCCGCTGGCTGCCCAACAGACGTGCACCAGCTTTAGACGTGGAGCCGTAGACTCAGAAGAACCAGGCATAGGTACAAGCCTGCACCCATCGCCCGACAGGCTGCTTCTTCCATCCGCTACTGCCATCGATGCTGCTGCCTCCTTCTGTGCTTTTATCCTCCCACAAAGGTGAAAGAGGGAGTGTTTGTGTGATTGTGAAGAGGAAGAGGCGCTATTTTATGCAGCCCTTCAGGGAGCACGACTCAGCGCCTTGGGAAAGGGGAGGCTCTCCGGAGATTCTCCTTTCTCTTCTTCGACTTCTTCTGGTACCATTGCACGATCACACTCGTGCTTTTGTTGTCGTCGTTGTCGTCTTCGCCTTTTCTTGTAGCACGTGCACCCCATGTCTCCCTCTCAGCTATAGATGCAGAAAGCATCTTTTCTACTCCAAGTAATAGAACAACAGAGCGTTCCACGCAGCTGCTTTGGAAAAGAGCGTTTTTTACGAAACATCGACAAATACGCATCTCTAAGTGGCGCCATTACGATCGGTGAAACCTATAACGGTTGGCTTCGTCTGAAGAATACCGAAAACAAGATAACCTATGAAGAAGGAACCGTTAACCCGCAATATCGGTAGAAAACAAAACAGAAAGGGAATCATACTGGAGAGAGCTAAAGCAGCGGCAGGTTACTATCGAGGAGTCGTTATTCATCTAACGACGGTCGTTTCTTCCAGCCGGCGCACTATATTCTATCGGAAGTAAATTCCAGCATCGAAGATTGCACCCACGCATCTATTTTACGAGTATACGGAGAATCCTGTGATGGCTTCGTCTCCGAGGGTCTCTCAACAAATCTGTCGAAGAAATGCAGTACTCTTGGCGAAATGGTAGTTAGGTAAGTTAAGGCAGTTTCCTTTCGCTCCACATACACTTAGTGAGTTTGGAACAAATGCGTTCTCGCTAGGCTGTTCTCCTTGGCAACTAAATCACTTGCCACTCTGCCTAGGTTGATCGAGCAGACAGGCGGGCACACGCCAGAATTTTTTTTTTTTCATGGTGAAACTAATTGGAGCTACAAATCATCTTTAGAGAGTAGCGGTATTGGTATTTTATGCGCCTTGCGTGAGATAAGATTGAGATTTTCTTCCTCCGGCTGCGCAGTTCCATTCTCAATCACTTTGAACGTGCTCTGAATTGCGCATTAGTGTGCATAGTTACACAAGCGTTCTATCGTTTGTGCAACCCTCTTTGTTTGTTTACGGCTAACAATCAGTTGGAAGAGCCAAATTAGCAAGGTAATAGAGTTGTTCTACTTATGCTGGGTGTCGCTTAGAACGCAAATGTTTATGTAACTACTTGAATAGTACTACGTCACAGCCGGTTCTTCTAGCCACATAAATAACTTTTTTTTTTTTTTTACAAATTAGCCGTACGAAGGAATGCCAGTCTTGTTGTTCGGTGCTAAGAACAGCCCCCGAATAATGCTACGGTTGTAAGCGGCGTGTACCAACAGGGAATGTTGCTCATATTCATCCCAGTGTTATTCTCGATCCTTCCACTTACCCGCAGAGCACCAATAAACACAGGAAGTAATGCTTCCAGTTATACATGAGGCTGTGGACGAGGCTTGTGCCTCTGCTTCAGTGACTTCATTTCCGTAGTTACCTCGCATGCTTTGGCCATGAAAGTTTGGTACCTTGCGTTGTTCGTTTGGCGCCAGGCGCAGTATCGGAGAATTTGTTTGTCATTTCGTGCTTCGAAGATCATACTCCTCCTTGAACTTGTACTGGAAGAAAAGGTGACCGGCTTAAGCCCATAATGTGGAGACGGGCGCTGTCTAGCAATGTGGAGGCTATAGGCGGCAATCGAAAAATTGTGTAGACTGTATCAGCGAGCAGCCGCAATGGGGTGCGTGAAACATTTTGCGCGTGCTGCTAAAGGGTTCATGTACACTAGGGTACGCGCATGACGTAACGAAATACAAGACTGATACTTAATCACACATTGCAAACCTTAGTGTAAAGAACGAAAGGACTGCGCGTGCATCAGCTACCATTGCTCGGTGCCATTGTTGCATTAGAACACCTACTCCTTACCCTACCGCGCAATGATGCCGTGCGTCTTCCTCTTCTATTCTAAAGACTTACACGCTTAACTTATGATGCAGTCGATAGGGGCTCTACGGTCTAATCTTGCAGAAAGAAGGAGAGAAGAAAGCTTTATTTAGTCGGATAGTTGTGTTGGGCCGGGTTACATTGCCCTACTCGATGGCCAACAAACCAAACCTGCTGGCGGCGCCATAAGGCGCACTTGAGGATCCGGTATTGGACGCCCGGGTCCGAGCTGCACAGCAGGGTCACCCAGTCGTCTGGAAGCAGGATTTCCCGTAACTCTGGAAGTTGGGTGTAGGGGGGGGGGGGGGGTCTTCTTTGCATACTCAGAGTATATGTTTGAGGGTAGCTCTCTCATCGCATAGTATGCAATCGGGAGAAAATTGTGATGGAAAAATATAAGAGAGAACTATACTAGGTTAGGGAAGGAGTTTGTTTGTAGTCCCCTCCAGGTTATTTCCTGTTCTTTATTGAGCTTCTTGTGTGTGGGCGGAAACCTGCTTCGTCCAAGGCGGAAGTGGTGGGTCAGATCATGAAATGACATTAGGTTATTCGTTGCTGTTTCCAGAGCGAAGGTGCTCACGACCGGGCCGACTAAACCTCGGTCTACCTGATGAGCCGCCTCACCTTTAAGGTTGCCAGAATGTGCCGCTACCCAAATCAATTCAATGTTCCTATGTGGAGAGGTGATCTTCCGAAGAATAGTAAGAATGGATTGAGCAATTATGCTCCGGGAAAAATTGTGTATGGCAGTCAATCTCGGAGTCACTGAAGGTCCAATAAACACAGGAAGTAATGCTTCCAGTTATACATGAGGCTGTGCACGAGGCTTGTGCCTCTGCTTCAGTGACTTCATTTCCGTAGTTACCTCGCATGCTTTGGCCATGAATTTGTAATGTGAAAGCGATGGCCACCTCCTCAGCGATTGCGGCGGAAAGGACTATGGTATGTGTACCCGTAATCCTTGCCACTGCAAATGATCTATTTGGAGCTGCATGTTCGGCCGCATCGACATAGATGACACCCGGTTGCTGTTTATATGCCTTATGGGTTGCTGGTGCCTTCGCAATCCGCCTACCCCCGTGGTGTATGCGATGCATATTTTGGGGAAGTGGTTTAATGGTGAACCGCTTGCTGTTCGGGGTGGGTGAGTCTCTTGATTCATATATTTGTGGTTCTACGTTTTCATCTAGTTTGGCGAGGATACTTCTGCCTGTTTTAGCTTTCGTGAGGCAAGTCATTTGTGCTGGTGACTCGGGCCATGCAGATTTCTTCAAGTGTGCTGTAAATGCCGAGTTGGATAAATGTTCCTGTAGATGCACAGTGGGGTAGCCCAAACGCCGCTTTGAATGTTTTCTGATTAGGCCCTCAAGCTTCGTCTTTTTTGCAGCATAGAACTGTAGGTCCGTGAGTAGGTAAAGTGGCTAAGAACAAAGACAATCTTGCAATCGTGCTCACTCCCTATTTGTATTGGACTCGCCAGCTTGCTGCCCGAGTCTGATTACACACCCTTTATGGGTCCTATGTGTAGAAAGCGGGGGCGCCAGAACCGAGAAACAGCCAAATTTCAGCAACAAATTGCACACTTGTGCGCATTATAACTCCAGATGATCACACGTTTGAGTGAGCTCTCTCAAACGAAGCCACCCCCGCTATGCTCGGCAAACGTACTGCCTAACTATGCCGCTCCGATCGCCGGGCAAGCTACTAAATTTAGCTCCGATTGCATCATGCGTGGCGTGACAATGTGCCAACTGTCTGCGTCACTTATGCGTGATCGAGTGATGGCTTCTTTCCTCTAGAAAACTATATTAAAGGAAGGTGCGTGATTGTGCGGTCGAAAATATATAAACTACAATAGTATTGCATGTTTTCGCTACGTGCGATTTTAGCAAGCGACCCACTAGCTGCCCAAACTGAAGTACGTTTCACGCCGAAATTAACAAAAATATCTCGTTAGCCTTAGCACGTTGCTTAGTGTGCAACAACGTTGAAACTAAATACCATAACTTCTGTGTTTAGTTTCACGAAAGTTACCGACTCACGAAGCTTAGAATGCTTAATATCCAAGAAATAATGCTTCTTGCAATGCAGTTCGGCTCTGTAAGCTATCCCTCTCACAGTTAACCTCGCATATAAAGTATAAAAGCAGTATGGTTGGTTCTCTGCATTATGAAACGTGCCTACAAGGGCTACAGGTTGAGAACTAAAGCAAATAAACACCTAGGAGAAACGTTGAAGCAAATTTAGAGCACTTAAACCTGCGATTTTAGCAAGCGAGCCACTAGCTGCCCGAACTGAATTACGTTTCACGCCGAAATTAACAAAAATATCTCGTTAGCCTTAGCACGTTGGTTAGTGCGCAACAACGTTGAAACTAAATACCATAACTTCTGTGTTTAGTTTCACCAAAGTTACCGACTCACGAAGCTTAGAATGCTTAATATCCAAGAAATAATGCTTCTTGCAATGCAGTTCGGCTCTGTAAGCTATCCTTCTCACAGTTAACCTCGCATATAAAGTATAAAAGCAGTATGGTTGGTTCTCTGCATTATGAAACGTGCCTAAAAGGGCTACAGGTTGAGAACTAAAGCAAATAAACACCTAGGAGAAACGTTGAAGCAAATTTAGAGCACTTAAACCTGCGATTTTAGCAAGCGACCCACTAGCTGCCCGAACTGAAGTACGTTTCACGCCGAAATTAACAAAAATATCTCGTTAGGCTTAGCACGTTGGTTAGTGCGCAACAGCGTTTAAACTAAATACCATAACTTCTGTGTTTAGTTTCACCAAAGTTACCGACTCACGAAGCTTAGAATGCTTAATATCCAAGAAATAATGCTTCTTGCAATGCAGTTCGACTCTGTAAGCCATCCCTCTCACAGTTAACCTCGCATATAAAGTATAAAAGCAGTATGGTTGGTTCTCTGCATTATGAAACGTGCCTAAAAGGGCTACAGGTTGAGAACTAAAGCAAAGAAACACCTAGGAGAAACGTTGAAGCAAATTTAGAGCACTTAAACCTGAACGCCTGATACGTCCTGTCGTTTTCATCTGTCGCAGCCTCTAGCCACCATCACGTGACTGAAAACTTACTCCATTTGCTTCTTTCTCCCTAGTTGCAGTTCATGTGAGCACCAAGCGCAATGCAAACGGCAGGAAACATGCTCTTTGTTGCGACAAGTGAGTCGGGCGCATGAAAACCAATGAACACAAAATAATTAATTTGAGAGGGCAGCGAAGAGCTAAAAATAGGAAGACAAGCAAGGAAAGGAAGAACAAACGAAGAGGCCGTTTGAAACAAAACTCCCGAAGGCAAATTTTATTTAATAGCGCATGAAACATAAAGCAGGGACAGAAAAAGCCATGAAATAAAGAAGAGAGCCGACCAATATTCTACAATGCTACAGACGCACCAGAATACAAAGAGTCGCGTCAGCGTAACCGCATTTCTCTCTCTCTCTGTTGTTGACTTCATTCCTTAGCTCAAACAATGAACAAAAAAAAGGAGAATAAGAGAATGGCATGCGAAGAAAAGCCTCACAAAGCACCTTTTGTTTTGTCTCTTCGCCTTGTGGTATATGGTATAGAGGCATGATCATCCATAATTTCCTTGGTCTGGCTAGATTCACAGCCAATAGAGAACCTTATAGGCTGGATAGCGGCGCACTATGCACGAAGAGACGCATGAATCTCTGACGACAGTTTAACGACGACGGCATGCGGACCACAATGCTTGTGATCGTGTATTTGCCACTTCGCTTCGAAGTTTCTTGACAGTGCTTCGAAAGCAGCGACCTCGGCCGAGCGTGGCCATCCACTAGCAGTTTCCTTCTAAACCACAAGAGAAGCTGCCCTCACGCGACGTCGCATCAACAACACGCGCCCTTTATACTGAACGCATGCTTAGTAAAGAAACCTTAAAGGAAGAAGACAGACTGGGATCTACCGCGTAGCAATAGAATCGTCCGACAGCGATAAGAAAACAAGAAAGAAAGAAAATAAATGAGGAAGGGTTAGCCATACAGGCTGTAAAAGCATTCATGTGGCAGTTTTTATCCTCGTAACTTTAACGTCGATGAAGTTGTTATTGTTGCATGATACATTAGTTATCGGCCTCTTTCTGCGGACCAAGAAGGTAGTGTTCGTGACAAAGTTCGAGACACAATATTTGGGAACTTTGGAGAGAATGCATTTCGCCCACTCCACACTGTGGTTTTGCATCTTAGCCCAAAGGACCATCGAAAAGTTGAGCGTCTAAATAAAAAAAAAAGCTTTTACTCGTCATCGTCAATTACACCGAGTCCAGTAGCTCTGATGGCGGGCTGAAAATGAATAAGCACTGCCATTGAAGAAAAAGAAAAGAACGTAAAAGAAAACTTACAAAGAAACCGGACAAGTGAAGCAAGACACCACAAGCATACATCTAAGGAAACGTAAAATTCACTGTTGTGAAAGAAAATTCTGGCCTTGGAAGCATATTAATTTATTATTGTTGGAGCCGAGGTTCTCTGGCCTTTGTAGATTTTTTTCTTCTTTTTTGTGTCGTTGCGATTGTTCAGTGCAGTCATAAGCGGCTGCTCTAGCATTCCCTACAAGGTCGTTTGCCGTCCGGCACTACGACAGAAAAGATGAATTGTGATCTTGCGAGAGGCAGAGGCACGTGCATGAAGATGCATGATCCCCCACTTTTGAATGAGACGCGAAGCAATTGCGCAATGGGTGATAAAAGCAGCGCCTCCGTAAAACCCATACAAAAAAATAAAATAAAATAAAAATGTACGCGAGCTTACATAAAAGGACGGATTCCGAACTTTACGCTTTGGGCTATATGTTTTATAGTAGAAATACAAAGAGCACTACATTCTTCTACATAAATACTTTCTTTCGTTTTTCAACAGAGTTTTTGCACTAGCGAGCCAAATATTGTGCTGCATGCACGTTAAAAAAGAGCTCTGCTGCACTCTGACTGAAACTTGCTCTTCGAGTTCTTTATTATAGAGGAAATGAGACATGCGCATTACCAAACGTTACTCTTTAGGACGCCGGCAATTCCCATTGCCACATTCGAAGCTGAACAGGGCTCATGTAGACTCACTGCACCTATTGCAAACAGGTACATGTCCCACGCCGTACCACATTGATAAAATATACCCAGAGAGGGAGATTAAGACGGACTGCAACGATTGTAATGACATCATTGGAATCAGACATATGCTGGCGTGGTGTCCCGCGACTCTCCCCAACCTCGTTGAAGAGTGGACACAGTGGTAAAAAAGAATTCAAAGCCCATTGTTTCAAGACAAACTAAGGGCCGTCCAGGGGGCCCACGATGTCGCTGAAGGGCTTCACCTGACAATGCCAACGTGGGAGCGGCCCGCCTTGGCTTAAAAAGTCGTGCCTCCGAACCTCATTTGAATAAAATTTTTCACACACATACACCCAATTCTAGCAGTTGCTACAAAAGAAACCCATAAGGGTACCTCAAAAGAAAGGCCTCGCAGTTGCAGAAAAATTCGTCCTGGTTCGGGACTCGAACCCCAGACGACCGCTTTTCCGGGGCAGCCGCTCTACCATCTGAGCGAACCAGGCGGCCAGCAGATGGCAGGACGAAGCCAAACTTGTCAACAACTCGAAGCAAAAGCAATAATTTGACGTAATAGTTCTGCGAAAACCCGCTAGGTGGAGGGAGGTAATTATTAAAAGGAAACTGAGACATCCACCCAGTCGTAGCAATTACTACGAAGGAAATCCATACGGGTTCCTCGAAAGAAAAGCCTCATAGTTGAAGAAAAATTCGCCCTGGTCCGAGACTCGAATCGTAGAACTATTATGTCAAGCTCTAGTTCTTATACTGTAGAATTCTTCATAAGAGAAAATTTTTGCGAATCCTGATGCATGACATGACATATTATTAGCGAAGGCGATCAGCCATTGGCAAAGATAACTTACGAGCGAATAGCTGTGTGAATTCGGCCCCTGATCCCTGCAACATAGTTGTCCTTTCAATGAGCAAAACGAGAACAAGGCAAAAGCCGGAGCCAATGTTTCGACAAGTAGACTTCTATTTTTATAGGCGACTTATGCTTATGAAAGCAAACGTTGGTTCCCGCTTTTACCTCCTTCTCGTTTTGCTCATCGTCTCGAATTTGCATCTCTCGCCTTTCCCGCGTTTTCTATACTTCTTTCAATGTTTCTCACTAGCGCAAAACAGCAGTAATGGCAAGCAAGCTTCAAAAGGCTTGGAAATACTGAATGAAGTAATATTTTAGAAATCCGTTGCTTTGATCTTGCTTTTGATTTGCTAAGGTTGGTCATAAATTTCACGTGTATACTACAATTATTTATGTATTTATTTGTTTGTTTGTTTGTTTGTTTGTTTGTTTGTATGTTTGTTTGTTTGTTTAGTCGTCAATACTGTCAGTCCAATCAAGGACCAGAATCGGAAGGGCATCTCCGTGGGATAATGAATGCGTACAGGCAATATGCTAATTTCAAAACAAAGATAGCCTGCCGTGATTGCTCAGTGGTTATGGTTTTGGGCTGCTAAGCACGAGGTCACGGGATCGAAACCCGCCACGACAGCTGCATTTCGATGGGGGTGAAATGCGAAAACACCCGTCTGCTTAGGTATAGGTGCACGTTAAAAAACCCCTGGTGGTCGAAATTGTTGTTGAGTCCCCCGCTACGGCGTGCCTCATTATCAAATTGTGGTTTTGGCACCTCAGGACACTTAATTTAAATTTAAACAAATATAATATAACATACATAAAGTTCGCGCAATATAAAACTTCGGACAAGCCACGTAAGTATATGGTAGCCTATGCTTTTAAGGGGCTACAACCGTCAGAAAACTACAAATACAAATGCTTTCCGAAAAAAAAGTACATGCAGAGTACAAACACTAGTTCAAAACATCTAGCTTCTACTGGAAAACTCTGCTGATAACCCTTGCTTAGATAAGGTGAATTATTACTCATTTAGTACCACCTTGAACACGGTACCAGTGGGGACAGTAAACAAGAATTAGGCGGGGGAAGAATGCACTGAGAAAAAAATGTAACACTTGCCATTTACGAGTGCAATGTATACCAGTCACGCCCGAGAAGTGATATAAAACTTTCTAATGTCGTAGTATGCTTGTGATATTCTCAGTCGAGTTATTCCAATTGAGAATAGTCAGCGGGAAAAAAATGAGAATTAAAAAAAAGCTCGTCTGAAACTCTGTTAATTTCAAAAAATGCTTCTAAAGCATCGTTCTAGTTTTGGATTTTAGATATTCTGAAGTGTCAATCTTTAATTCAATCAATCAATCAAGTTTATTTTCATTCTGTCAAAGATGCAGAAAGAAGTACTGTGACAAAAAGCTCTTTGTCAGAACAGCTTGACTAGGTCACAGCCCCACAGAAAAATTTCGGAGCGGTAACAGCACTACCGTAAAATAAATAAAAACTTGAAACTTGACAGACAGCGTAGTACAATAAGGCACGCACTATGAGGTATGGAAATGTAAAGTTAATACAAAAAAAGTTAAAGCAGTTTTTAAAATCTTCATAAGAATAAATACAAAGCAGTTTCTCAGAAAAAATGAATATCTGAGATGCTATCGAATTGAAAGTATCTAGAATTAGTACACTGAACATACAAGAAAAAAAAACGTATAGAGATCAACTTGTTACAAACAGTTACATACAACCAGATGAAACAATTCGATAAGATTATGGATTTTATAAATGCGACAAGGTTTGTAATAAAAACAAGTGTTAAGTAGTAGAAATCTCAGAGCTATACACCACTGTTAAGGCCATTGTTGAGGTCATAGTGGTTCAGAAGGAACGGAAGAGTCAAGACAAGCGCTCTTTTCCGGAGTTTAATCGTACTGTGTCTGCTTCCCAATTTTCTCCATGACGCGTGGCATAATCGCCATTCCTCAGTGCCGGTATAGCGAAAGCGGACGTGCGTTTGGTTAACCTTCCTGCCTTTCGACTGTTCAGCCTCCATCTCTCTCCGAAGCGGTATAGACAAACCTTTTTTTTCATCCTACCTGTATTACTACGCCGCCGTTGTGGCCGGGAATTGATCCCGCGACCACGTACACCGAAGCGCAATGCCATATCTACTGAGCCACCTGGACGGTTGTGTCACCAAGGTTGCTGCATTGTGAAAGTTGGGGAGGTTGCTGCGTTGTGCTGCGACGAGGAATATGGTTGGTGCTGCCTAAAGGCGCAAATCCCTCTCGTGTAAATTCATATAATTGAAAAAAAAAATATCACCGGCCCTTCCTGTTCATGAAGATGGTCGAGCAGCGAAGTTGGGTTAGTTCCATTGAATGTTACACCATGCGAGCCAAACTTCGCAAGCAGCCTATATTGCAGATCTTTTGTTTCCCCATTTTTTCGCCTCATTTTCGCTTTCCCGTGCTCCGCATGCATGTTGAGCATGCTTTAGGATTGCTTTTTTTTTGCGCTGCTCCCAATGTCTTTTTTTTTCTTTTTTTGCGCGTTAGGTTTGTGTCTGTGTTTCACCGTGCTTTCTTCTTTTTTTTTGAGTGCAAGTTGCTCCGCCCCGTGGTCTTCCCATAGTTGTAGCTGGGATGGAATGTACGGAACCACTGATCCGAAGCTCCATATATTGGGTGCAAAACCCAGCACTGGAGATGTGGACGCTGCAATTGTTCTGACGATTGCTTGGACTGGTTTGACGGTTGACGTCTTTGTGTTTCTTAATGAGTTTACACACACGTTCGGCTGCGACAGATAGAACGATGTCAGTGACGATGTGCCCACCGTCCGCCGTTGTCGCTGGCCTTCGATGTCTCGAGTTTGCTCGGTGGGGTGGTTAGCAGCATCCGCCCGGCATTGCTGCTTGTGATTCTTTAAAATTATATTGCTTCAAAATTAAATCTGTCTGTCAAGTAAGACAATGAATGGCTCACACCGCCCTTAAGTAATGGCTCATACCCCTGTAAATGCGACCACCCCATTTCGACGACAGAAGAGAAATGAAAATCTACGCTGGAATGACGAGCGGCAGCCGACCCAGCTGTGGAAGAAGACGATGACGAATGCGGGGGCGGTGGCACGAGCGCGTTCGAGCGGTAGCGCCGAGGAGCGCTAACGGGCCAGCTGTGCAAGAAGACGACGACGCTCGAGCCATTGCTGATGATGATAGTTTTAGCGAACTCCGGTAACGACGGCACAGGATCCGCACAAACAGCGTCGCCGTAAAACAGACAGAAAATACTCTGTTATCAATATCATGTGAGAGAGTCTGAGTAGTTACGGAGATAGCCTCTCGGGAGCAGGAAAATTGGGAACAGAGGGGAGGGGAGGAAAGCAATAAGAAAAGGGAGGTGACGACCTCCGCGCCATCATAGTGGGGTTCCTGCAAGTGACAGCGAGCAGACGAGAGGGAAAAAGCGAATTATCTCGGGGCTCCTATGCGGCGAAAGCCTTCCCACGACGGTATAGGCAGCCATTACGGCATCGGTCATCGCTCGCGCAATAACGTTCACTTGGTGGAGGTCCGTATGTGTCAGATGATAACGAATGAATATAAGCTATGTATGCCGTGGGTTACCCCGGAGGATACGAATCACGCCCTTTTTCGTCAGCCGCATTAGCGTTTGCTTCTATGTCAGCGCAGCGTTGCGTGCGCATACGTGCTGAGCTGCCATCGGGACGCGTTCATTCTGGAGAGATGAGAGTGCCAATCACGTCCTAGTTCCTCTGTTTCCATAGCAGACGATCATGTTTGGACGACCGGTGAATGATAACGACATGCCATACTTCCCTCATTCTTGCGAAACCAGTAAAGTCTGAACCAGATTATGAAAAAAAAAGAACTGTTGGTAGTGAGGTTGTGATAGCACCGTCTTTCGCAAGGGTGTGGGTACATGACGTTTCGCAGTGACGTGCAACTACCGTGATTCAGATTTTCAGCCTTCTGAATGTGCCTATACTGCAAGCTCATTGCCAAGACATGGTAGCATCATTCTCTCTTTCTCTCTCTCTCTCTCTCTTATTTACCGTATGGCAAGAAACTGTAGATCCAGCACTATAAAAACTGCTCTGTTCTAGAGACAGAATTAGCGGGCAATAGAATAGAGATTCGGAGTACATCAAGTTTTCTTTCTTTCTTTCCTCTTCTTTATTTAAGCGTTTGATTCTGCTCCCAGCTAGGCAACGTAGGAAAGCCTTTGGTCGCGTTTACAGAATTCGCCGACCGCGCATAAGGGCGATCTGCCCATAGGCGAAGGAGAAGCGGTGACTCTGGCTGATTGTCGATGGTGTGGGCTGCACACCAAAGTTTTTTATACCGATTTTTTTTCACGTACAACGCATTTCTTGTCCGCTTCTACAACTGTCTCGTTTGATAGAAGGGATCTACAAACTATGTGTAGTCCGGAGAAAAGTATGGGGAGTTTCCACTCGAACTGGACCGTATTTACCTCTTTTGAAGCGGAGCGTGCCATTTGGAGAGAAGGCATGCGATGTAGCGTTTAGTCTGCATGCATGCGCACGCGGTAGCACATCACTCTGTATCGTATGTGCAATTACGCCGACAGGCTGTATATTTGCGTAGGCTCTGCGTAAACGTGCGCATGCTGCGTTGGCGTTGTCACGTGTGGTCGTCGCTTGGAATCGTTTAACTTTAGAAGACGTTCAGTACGTAGCGCAATAAAAAAGGTGCGAGGCAACAACTACTGCAACAGCCACGAGACACTTCTCGACAAAGGATAGTTGGGGTATAAATGAAAAAAAAAATACCGGCAGAAAAAAAAAACAGACAACCATTCCATCTTCACAGCGTGGAATGACCGTCATTTGTTCGTTCAGCATCGCGGGAACGTTCTTCGACGGTGGTCGTTTCGCGCCGATGCCCTTTACATTCTCGTTGCTGTTCCCTCCGGCGCTCCTCGTACGCATGTTGTTCTTCGGATGTACGAACTATACGTGTCCGCCCCATCGATAATGCAGCTGTTTTTAGCGCCGAGACCTCTCCTGCTTATATACTGTGAAAACCTTGGCGTCACGCGATTTTTCTCGGCGAGCGTTTTAATCTCTTCCGTATTTCGATATGTGCGCCGCCGCACTGCACCCGCACCTGATCACACACAAAACAAACAATGAAACCCGTTGTGTATGGGTTTGTTAGAAATCGCCAAGTTCAATTCTGTTGCCGAACGCCGAAAAAGCTACAGAAGGTTAGTCATATACAGCTTTCGCTGTAGAAGTTCGAGTGTTTGTCATGTACTGAAGTAGACGAAGATACCTGGGAAAGCATGGTACACGAGTGCGAGAGGGCACAAGCAGGCAGTAAAGAGGATGGCGTCGTATGTATGTCGTCGGCGCGTATGTTCGTGTCGATCCACTGTGCAGTGCGAAATACAACAGTGTTCCTACGGCCACATTTTCGAATGTAATCGAATATGAGTATTTGAGCTAAATTACATCCGAATATGAAATTAAATATTAATGATTATGAAAATACTGCAGTAAAACATAGCCGAATTCCCCTACCTCCTTGCAGTTCACTTTCAGTGGCCTATACTAATTTTGGTGAAGCACATCACTTCAAAAAAGAAAGATAAACACGTTCACACAAACATGAATGGTGAGGACGTACTCAGCGCCTGTGTATGTCTTCATCATTCGTGTTTGTGAGAAAGTGTTTTTTCCAAGTTTGCTGCTTCGACAAAATCATGGAATCAACCATCAGTACCTATCAAGTCTTATACTGACTGACTACCGTTCCCAATGAAGCTCAACTGCATTGTGATGCAGGAGAAATAGTTATACATATGTACTGGAACAAAACGAAGCAAAATAACAGATACACATTTTCTGTAGATTAGTGGATTACGAGAGAACGAGAGCGTTAAAGGTGTTTTATATATGATTTGGGCCGGTGTGAAAAGAAACAAGGGCATCTGCCATGCACCTATATCAACATAACCTCACTCCATCAGCAAGACAGGGTCGTAAACGAGGTTACTGGCCCAAGTCTCTGCGCGCAAGTGTTACATGTCCTTGTTCCAGTCGCCTGCTTGCGATTTATGATACAGCAATGCTCTGTGACAGATAGCTAGTAATCCCTTCAAGTAGAACATCGGTAGGTTGGGAATCCGTGCCCACGCAGTACTCATCTCACGAAATTGCTGACCTTTTCGCTAGGAGGTGTCCAGCACATGCTGTGCAACAAACCCTCGAGTGAATAATGTGAGGTAGCACAAAACTGAATCTGTCTTTTCAAACAATACATTTTTCCTACGATTCGGCTCACTTCTTATCACACGTCTCACACGGTTGCTGATTCCAGCAATGGACATACAACGCTCGCTACAAGCTGACTGCTCTTCTTCGTAACTGTGTGACTGTACGAGAGGACACGTGATGCGTACTAGCGCTGGCATCTTCCATCTCCTATCTGTACAAGTCTGCTCTTGTTCTTTCCCGGCTATTTGCGTCATGCCAGTCGTACCAATTACTTCAGTTGTCAATGTTCTCGTCTCACATTTTTTTTCTTTTTTTTTGCTACACTTACAGTATTTTCGGCAATCGTCAAACGGCTTCGCTCATGTTGCTATACTGTCGTTAATATAATTTGCCACGTCACTCACGGTTGCGCATTGTCGAATTTACTGTTTCTCAATCTTTCTTTACTTTTGCAAGACCCCCATCAGCTGCGTTGATATTCGTACGAATAGATTATAAAGGAAGTGAAGCAGCGCGAGCCGAAGAACGAACAACGAATAATTTTGAAATACCTAAAGTCACAGCATAAATATCATCGTTAGTTGTCCTTGTCTGGTGAGCCCCATTATAAAAGCTATTGTCCCAGTGTTCGGAAGAAGGCTCGCGCATTCAAAAGAAGGCCATAGCGTCGGCAGCTATTCGCGACACATGCCGGTTTATATCTTTTAGCTGACACAGATCGATGAAGATTTGCTGTTGTATCCAAATTGCGCCGCAACCGATGCATTGTTCAAGGGGCAGACACTATACTGTCAATGCGAATTGCAGGTTAAAGTTAGCTACCGCTGAAAATTTCTTTATCGCCGTTGCAGGTCATCGCTTATGCCTCACTTGCGGAATCGAAGTCGAGCAGTAATGAATTCTCACACTGATTTACCATGATTTCGCTGATTAGCAGAAATTTCGCCACAGATATTGTTACAAACTTTGAGGACGTATTTCCCTAAACTGGTTTGTTATATACTACTTTGTTAATGATCGGGGCCATCCATTGGAAAGGGGAAAATTACGAATTTAATTAGTAAACTTTTGCTAATTAGTTACTGTCATAAGGAAACTTGTCTTCCAAATAATTTTCACCTCTTCACGTTTACAAGTTAATAGGACAAAGCTGTAATATCCACCACAGGAGATGTTTGATAAGTAAGTACACATTAAACGTAATAAACCAATTTAAGTAGTCGCATCGTAGTAACGTCTGTGTTTCCGTTAACCTTTCCACCACTCCCGTAAAGAATCTCCACTTTCTCTCTTTCTCTGTACTCCCCTTATGTGGTGAAAAAATCATCATCGTGATTACTTTCATGAAATATTTCTCCAGCTTGCGGGCTTTTGCAGAACTGGTTTCCTATATTTAATGTCCCTTGCTTCTAGTGGTCGAATAAATCAACCTCACTCTACAATCTTCTAGCCTCCTGGTTAGGTCACATGGTATAGCAACCGCCCCAGAAAGGCGTTGGTCTAGGGTTCGGTCTCCGGACGAGGACCAATTTCTCTTCACCTGCGACGCTTCCTTACTGAGAAAGTACTTGTAGATTCGTACTACGAATTGGGTGGTTGACAAGTTATCCTTTTTAGATACTCTGCAATATGGCGGAGGCGTCAGCGCGTTATATTTGTGCGGGTAACTTTCTACTTTCCATAGAACGCAACGAGTATTCGCCGAAGACACGATATTATTGCTGGAAACTTATGGTCTCGCTAGTTCGTTTTATGGCCGTGCTTTTGCGCGCCACTAAAATAGAAGATATTTCTACACTGGGGCATCACTTAAGTTGTTTATGAAACTAAACGAAGTAAAAGCACAACAACCCTTTATTTCGCTAGGACTCAAAGGTGTGTTACACAATTATTGCGAAACAGCCTTCGACGGTAGCACGTTAGCGTGCGCGGTAATTCAACAGTTTTCCACTCACGCCCCCTGCGTTGTTTATGTTTTTCCATGTTCCTAGGTTTTCACACCTGTTTGAATGCACACACCAGACAACTTGGTAATAATATGTACCTTTTACGATGCCAGCGCGATGGCCAATGACGTACCGCTTCAGGAGAACTTTTTATAGACCGGGGCGAAGATGAGATACGTTTGCCGTTGCTTGATCCAGACCCGCCGAGTCGTGTTAGCGCAGCGAGTTACGATAATACGAACGTAGCTGTTAGGCACGAACGGGGACAGGGGTCGTGCGAAATGCACAAATCATTGCGAAACCAGCCATGACCTCGAAACTTCTGACTATTTGGCGGGGATATCGCAGTTTTGCGTTGAGAAAGCGTTTCCTATCTCCTGCCCCGTGATATGCCACTATGTTACCGCAGAACGTTCCAAACCTTCCCGTGACGACATCAGACACAGGCAATTAGGGGTGTAGCATTGAAACGACGGCCGGGTAGCTGTTGCGACGAACGGAGTGTGTTGATCACGGTCGTTTGAGCCGTAACATTTTCTAAACGGTTCGGTCACAAATATGAAGCACACATGACCCACGAATATTGTAGCGAATTTCAAATAGATGTTACCTTCCAGTGTAGAAAAAAAAAGAAATTCTAGCTATCTCTCCGTGATGATCGCCTCATGTTAATAATTACGATTTCGATACAATGAAGCATACCCACAACGTGCGATCAGCTGAGGAGCCTGTCCTCTTCTTCAATATGATGATGATGATTTCTATGCTATGCCATATATGCGCATAACGGGGGATCGGCTTAAATGCGGGCGGTGCATATCGAGCCACCAACTAGCTCTTGGAGATCATCGCCGCGGGTTGATGGTGATTATAATTTCCATTCCGTGGCACATTGCCACAACGGGGGATCGGGCACGAAGCGCATCCGCATGTTGACAGTGACGGTGATCAATTCCATACAATGGCGCTTACCCGCAACGGGGGATCAGCCAAGAAGCGGCCGGTACACTTAAAATAAATGCGGAGTGAGAAAATGTATAGTCAATATAAGATTTGTCATAACTATGGCACATGCATCACAATGGGCGATGGGCTAAGAAATTGCGGTGCATATCGTGCCACCACCCGCCGGTTGAGCTGATCGCCGCGTGTTGATGATGGTCATGATTTCCTACTATGGTGCATACTCCCAACGAGGGATCGGCCAAGGAGCGTGCGCGCGTGATGATAACGGTGAGGATTATTTCCATGCAATGGCATGTACTTAAGAACGGGTGGTACAATGACGCATGCCCACAATGGTAGGTTGACCAAGCAGTGGACGTTACGTATGCATATGCAATGCACATGTTGGAATCTATGTGAAGTGAAGCTTTCATGATGTGGGTAATAGGATGCTTCAGATTTGCTCCTTTTTTTCCTTCGTCTTCGGAGTTAAGGAAACAGGTGCGTTCAAGCGTTCTCGTGCTACGCAATGTGCGCATTACGCAAAAAGTGCTGGCTCTTATAAATTGTTTCGTCAAGTGTGATCAGCGTACATACACAAATTAAGAGGCACCGATACATTCTACAATTTGGCGATCAGCAGCAGTCGCAAGTATTCTCTACGTCACTTTGCTGATGCAGAGCAGTTAAACACAGGCAGATACGTTCATGAACAAGGGAGCCATACGACCTATATAGGCGTAAAGATTAGTGTGAGCTGGTGCTTCAGGTTCATGCGGTGGTACAAATGAGGTGACTTTTCACGTCTACCTTGACATGAAACACGTTCTTGTTGCTATTGTTGTTGCTATTCGGACATAGTGCCTGCAGCATGCCCTTCAAATCATTTGGGACGGTAAACGCCACTGCGGCAAGTGTTGACACCTCTTTCGTGCTTCGAGGTGGAGCGATTGCCAGCCAGATCTGCCAGCCTAGCCCCGCCTGTAGCAACATCATCATCACCACCACCTTGTACAATAGGTACAGCATTGTGCACTATACTTTCAAGTGACCTAATCCAAATACATCAAGTGTCACAAGGGAAACATTCTAATTAAGTAAAAAGTATGCATGCGCCGGTATCCGCGTTTATTTAAAGCGCTCTCGCAGCAATCACCGAAATGACTTTTTTTTAGGGTTTAGCCTCCCGATCTAGTACTTGGGCAATTAGAGACGCCACATAAGGCTTCTTTCTCGAGCTGTTAATATGTACAGGCGTGTTTGCATTTCGCCTTTTATCAAAATGCGACAGCCGTATACGACGGAAAAAATGAAAGAGCTGAGCGCCGAGCATTCGAGGTGGGGGGGGGGGGGACACCATGCCCATCGCACAACCACGTCATAGCAATAAATGAGATGTTTGCGTGTAAAGTTCAATCTAGTTATATATGCAGGACATGCAACTACTGCTCGTTGAACATATACGTCGACTAAAAGCCGCTTACAACGCAAAAGAATGCGTGTAGTTGGTATGGAAAGTATCAAAGCTCATTGAAAATTTAAGGACAAATTGATTGATTGATTGATTGATTGATTGATTGATTGATTGATTGATTGATTGATTGATTGATTGATTGATTGATTGATCGATCGATCGATACTCCTACAAAAAAGATTTACAAGGAAGTTATAAGCTACTGGGAAACCGAAGCAAAGTGTGCCTCACAATTTTGTTATTTTCGTTAGATTAAAAAATGCTGCAGCACTCATCTCGAGATAACTGTCGACGATAATGCGAATAACAGTCAAGCAAGGTAGTGAAGGACGGTATTCCTGAAGTCACGTTTATTTAACACGCGCAGTGGTAATTATAAGACTTCGTTGCTTCGCCTGATTGCTACCATATTCCGATATCATCCCCCTTTACTGTGGCACTCGCTTTCCAAGGCGGCCTATGAGCATGGCGCCATGACGACAACTGTAGGACGCCAACGCAGTGATGACGACAGAATGACGAAGAAGCAATGACGTCGGTATGACGAAGGCGTATAACGACGATGGCATGATGACGATTGCATGTCGATCCTTAAGGTATGGTTATGGTAGGCAACGTTGGGACGATTACGGGCATGACAACCGGATGAAGAAGCGAAAATGACGACGATCGCACCACCAAGACGCCGTGTCGACGATAGTATGACAACTGATGCATAGTGGCGTCTGTGTGACGATGACGCAATAACGGTGATGGCATGACAACGATGACATAATCACGATAGACGGCCGACACCATATTTACGGTAGAAGGACACACACGGAATAATGTCGATGAATCGATAAAGCCGGTATGACGACTGTTGCATGACGACAATGTGATCTTTATAACCCGCCGTGGTTGCTCAGTGGCTATGGTGTTTTGTCGCTGAGCACGAGGTCGCGGGGTCGAATCCCGGCCACGGCGGCCGCATTTCTATGGGGGCGAAATGCGAGAACACCCGTATGCTTAGTTTTAGGTGCACGTTAAAGAACCCCAGGCGGTCTAAATTTCCGGAGTCCTCCACTACGGCGTGCCTCATAATCAGAAAGTGGTTTTGGCACGTTAAACCCCATACCCATACTGAAATTAACCCCATACTGAAATTATGACGATGGTGAAGCCATAGCATGATGATGAGGACAATGGGATGACGACGAATGTATGATGAGTGGAATAACGAGTCGAGTGTCAATGAGTCGAGTTAACGATTTATTGATCATATCAGTACAACAAATTGAAATGTTTCTAAATAGGCTCCTCCTGCATCGGTATATTGCTTCCAGCGAGATTTCCAGGCATCGAAGGCGTCACGGTGGGCCTCCTCCGGAATATAATTTTGAGCCTTGGTGCAAGCCTCTTTGACTTCGTCCACTGTCCTGAAATGATGCCCTTTCATGAATGGTATTCGTGAATGCTATTTTTTGGAATGTGTAATGTCTGTGCCACTCAATGAAGACTCAAGCGAAGATCTGAACGCAAAAGAACTCTCGCACGTGCCATCTTTTTGTCGGTTATGATCGCTGATGGCCCTCCAGCGCGGGCTTCATCCCTGAACTCTTCACGACCTTCTAAGAAGTATATGTGCCACCGGTATACTTGATGTTCCGATAAGCAATTATCACAAAAGGCGTCTTTATCATAGGAAGCGTTTCCACTGCGGACTTGGAGAGTTTCACATAAAACTTCATGACAGTGCTTTGTTTCAACGAGCGCTGCATTACGGCTTGAGCAGGAAAAATCAAGGGGCACTTAGTCATCCCTACGTAGATGAATTCGAAGTCATTGCTGCTATACCAGCTGAATCCCAGCGACGTCTGTTGGCGTCTTTAGTAGAGTAAAGTGACTCGAGCGGCAATATCAGCAGAAGAACCGCGACGTGACCAATGGTGTTCGTCCCGAGGTGCGCACAACACAAGGTCATGAGTGCGACTCACCACAGGTGGAGCGTTCGCCTCCCACGAGAGATCGGGGGTTCGAGCGCCTTAATTCACTATCTCTTAATTACGTGTACCTTAATTATCCTCACTTTCATTAGCATCGAAGGTCGTGGACTAAGTCTGAACTAACTTCGCCTTCGTTAACACCAAAGGTTGTGGATTCGAGTACATTGATTAACTCTTTCGTTATTAAATATGCCTGAATTACCTTTACCCTCATTAACACCAAATGCCGCTGGTTCGACTCCCACCAAGCGCCATCGTTCGAGTGCCTTAATTAACTATATATTCATTAACTTTGCATGAAATAAATTTACATTCATTAACACTAAATTCCATGGGTTCGATTACGTTGATTAACCCTATCTTAATTAACAATGTCTGAATTAACATCCTGATTAACTCTATTTCATTGTCTGTACCTGGATTAACTTCGTCTTCATTAACACCAAAGCTCGTGGGTTCGACTGCCAGCAAAGATCGAAGTTTCGTGGCTCTTTTAGAAGGATGTTTTGGTCACGCCACCAACGCCGTGTTTTCCACTCAATGGGGCCTTTAATGCTTTCGCAGTAATAAAAACGACTTTAACGGAAAAACCCTACCTTACTCTCCAGATGGTCGCGGACGACTGACCAACCTCGCGTGCGTGAGCCAACTCCCCCCTCCATTAATCCCAACCGGTCCTAGCGCACTGCGACGTATAGCCCCTTCATTGACATCACTGACATTACCTTTCGGTTTGGTATGATTTGTTATGGTTTGGTGCCTACGGATATGGCTCAACCCACTATGGGGGATCGGTCATGAGTCGGGCGGCAGTAGGTAAAAAGGGAAGAATACTGAAGTAGAATTTTGTAATTTAAAAATAATAATAAATTAATACTAGTCGTCAATATCAATTTTCAGGCTATATTATTTATAACAATCGAAGTCAATATGTTTGTGCTCGTATTGAGAAAAGTAAAAGGGTAAAATGAACATTTTAGTGTTATAAAATGTTATGAATGAACTTACAAAATTAAATATGCCATCACATATACGTTCCTATTGCAGTGTCACAGTGCCGGCGTCCCAAGAGACAGTATCACAGGAAGCGTGGCCTTCTAGTAGTCGTCTGTGCACGTCTAAAACAAGCCCGATGACACCAAGCGTCTACGACTTTAAAAGTTAAAAGGCCTGCAACGAAAACGGCAAACAAGCCGTTTCCAAATCCTCACGAGCTCTGAAGGTGATAAAAAAAAAATTCGCGCTTTCCTTTCTCGTATTCTTGCAGATGTGTAACAAGACAACGCTCTTCGGACCCGCTAAGTGCAATGTGTGTCTCGTTACCCTCGTATTTCGTCAGGTGTAAAACCTTGTGTTGCGCCATTCACGATAGATTCCGATCTCGACAGACGGCTAAGAAGGCGTAGCGCAACGTCTTACTTTGGCGCTTGTTTCTATGAACCCCGTCATTTGCATCTTCTTTTGCCGTGCACCGACAAGGCTCTAATCGACTGCAAGCGTCTGTGTCGGAGTTCTTACGGGCACACAGGATGTCGAAAACGTGCTCAGCGAGATTTGCTTTCGCCCCACGATTGATGCGATGGAGTGCACGGCTCCACCGCTGTATCTCAGCGGCCATGGCGTTATATGCGGCAGAGCACAAGGTCGTTGGTTCGATACCAGTCCCAACGACCGCATTTAGATGGGGGTGGGACGAAAAAACGATCGTGTACCGTGCACTGAGTGCATGTTAAACAAAAAACTCAAAATTATTCCGCAGTCCTGCACTACCTCGTGTCTCATAATCAGGTCGTGGTTTTGGCTCGTAAAACGCAAGAACTTAAATTGAGTGCGTGGATGAGAAAGAAAGGTTGCGTGATGAAGGAATGCCTCTTTCTTTTTTGACGGAGATATTCTTTTTTTTGTAAATGCGATTTTTTTGCGTTTGTTTCTATACGCCTGTACGATACTTTGAAAATAGAAACGCTGAATCATTGAAAAGGTACACCCAGCGACAAAAGTTTACGGACTACGAGATTTACGAAACCGTTCAGTTCCCAAGCAGCCTGTACAGCAGCCAGTAAAAATGTACACGACAATGTTGTTAGCATATTCTAGTCGAAGTTTGAAATGCAAATACCAGACTGCGTTGTGAGGTTGCGGATATATTCGGCTTTTTCTCAGACCTCATGCCTGGCGCTATTTGGTCGCCGGGTGTACTTAGTTTATTGCATGCGTGTGTGCATGTGCGTGTTAAAAGTGAAAGCCGTATTAAGCAAAGGACGCCTATTTTTGTACATTTCTGGGTAAACAAAAACAAACGCGTTTTCCGATAATGGTGATGCTACGACCTTAACTAACGGTGGGTTATGACCGTAACGGACAAGATGGCAGATGTGTTATTTCAGAGCTGTTGCTTAGACCAATATTCAGGACCGACTTCATTTAGTTGGGCAATTAATTAAGCAATGCTATAGCATTGTCGCGTCTTTCGTGTGACATCTAATAAATGTTACGAGGACTTTCGGTACAAGTCTGTAAGGAAGAGTGTGGGGCGTAAATGTAGTCCGCCTTGAATCTTAATTCACAAGCAAACGTGTTTACCGTAAGTAATCTAATCTTTTGTGCCTTAGAGTGAATATCAGTGCAAAAGTTATGCATTACTAAATATAGTATTTCTTCAGTCGACGGAAACGGCATTTTCTACGCCTCGCAACCACTTGATTCAAACTCTGCCTCTGACATGCGAGGCCATTTTTTGAGAAAAGGAGCATCTCTTCAATCAGCGCTAAAGAAGGAAATGACTGTGTGGACGTTATTAAAGCAATTCTGTTAGAGTAAATAGCGGAGTCATATGCGTGTTCTCATGGTTCCCTAGGAGAAGTAGATATTTCACGGAGTTTATGTTTGGAGGGAATCTGGAGCATGTAGGAGGTGACGTGCGAGTAAATATTGAAGTATGTTGGTTAATTGGGGACTAAACGAAAATTGCTAGACACTCGTTTTCTGACTGAATAGACGCGTTCAGTTTATTCTATTCTTATTTAGCCTAAGGGCGTACAGAAAGCAATTTGAAAGTGAGGGACTAACATATCATCGAGAATGGTGTACATGATAAAAGCCACAATAAAAGAAAACGATGGTACCAATAGAAAGAAATTACATTTTAGTACAGTATAGCGCAGCGAAAATCACAGTACTAAGTAACAATTAAATGACACGTGGTAGAGACTAAAGCCCCTGCATACTCTACTACTACCGGTCCAAGCATAGGCTGATGGAAGGGCTTTAGTTCAGACTACAGAAGCAAGCGTATGTAACGATCTGATGTGAGGTATGTGTTAGACCTTATCAGATAACGCCATGCTAAGACGATTACTACCTGTGATATTTACCAAAGATGCAAACAGACCATTCAAATCTCGACATGTTTTTGTAAAAACCGAGTTAAGACACGTTGCCGTTTCAGGTCGGGAAACACCTGTTTTATACTGATAATCAATTCGAGAAGAAACATGTGAAGGAGAAGAGATGCAGAGTAATATAAAGACGTTGTTGTGGTCGTAGGTTTTATGGAAGAGGCAACGACGAAATACTTTAATACGAGTGAAGAGAGATTCCCGGGAAATTGCGGTTAAGTTTCATGTAAGTTACATGACGATGTGATCGCACTAAGATAGGGTGAAACGGGCCGAACGATTCTGTACGCTTTCAAGTATGTTGGTTAATGTATCGTGATCAGGACCTAAGACTGCCGAAGCATAATCCAGATTGGGTCGTACGTGCCTGAGATACAATTGTTTTCTAAGAGCAGCTGGTGCAAGAAAAAAAAAAAAACTTCCGTTTTAAGTAACCAAGCCCATCATTAGCTTTGGGTGCTATGTATTCGACGTCGTTAATCGATGTCAGGTTATTAGTGGTGCTTACATACAGGTGTTTATAAGTGATAAATGATTCAAGAAACATGTCAGTAATAGCGTACTGAGGGCAAGGTGAATTAGTACGGTAGATTTGCATAGAGTTACGTTTATAAATGTTATGTTCCATGTATCATTGTGTACACCAGGCGGATATATTATGAACGTCAACCTGCTGAGCTGTCGTATCATTTTACGGTAAATAACTGTCACGGCTTCTCACCCGTTCGCCGCCGGCGCGAAGTCGACGACGAGGTACACAAGCCGGTTGGTCGTTCCGTACTCAAACGAACACAGTGAAGGGGTCAGAGTCGGGAGAAAGAAAAGTGATCTTTATCGACTCACAACAATGCGCAATTTAACAAAAAATGACACATGACCACTAACACACATGCAGTTAATGCAGATAAATGATGACGACAAAAAAAATGCAACGAGCAAGTAACAGTGAATATAAAAGCTAACCCTACAAAAGAATTCACTTAACAGTGGTCCACTAAAACAAAGTTCAAAAGAAAACAAATGACGGCATACCCATGGCCGGTCAGCAGCAGCAAGTTCATGCCACCAGGGCACCGCCACCGCAGTTGCGATGCTGTTCTCACCGTTTGAATTTGTAATAGTGCTGGTGACTGGGCTTGGTCTGCTGACGGCTACATCATCGACTTGGCTTTTCGTGACGCAGAAATGATGTAGTGCTGATGCTTCAATTGGGAATGCCGCTACTGAAATGGAACAATGCGTCCTATCTACGAGCTAGCAGTAACCTTCACCATGGCTTCTTGACAGAGGAGCGCACCTCGTCTGGCCACATGGAACTTTGTCAGCTGTTCTGCCGAGTATATAGGAGGCGTCAACATCTTTGACCCGTTGTGCCCGCCACCGCAGTTTCGATGCTGTCCTCGCCGTTTGCATTTGTACAGGTTAGATATCACGATTGCTATGCTTTTCGTGGCGACAATGTCTGTCTTTTAACGGTGCTGTCGCCACTTGATAGTTGCAAGCGTTTTCGTACACTTGCGATATACCTATGGCGGTGTTTGTTGCTGGGTGGTTATATCAAGGCGAACCCCGGTCCGATGACGACGGCACGAGAAGAGAACCTTGACTCACTGTGCAATGCAATTCTGCGTTTCAAGACAAACAATACAAGCCTTTTGGTATCCGTGAATAAAGTTCTAGAAATGCATAACACCCTTAAAAGAGACTTAGATACGCTTGCAAAACGCGTCGATGACCTTGAATCTAAATATGTGACCATGCCCTGTAAACAGCCCTCCGAAACCTGCAACAACGATGTTAGCGAACTCGAAGAAAAAATTGACGCCCTCGAAAACCTTTCACGAAGGTCAAATGCATTGTTCTTTGGCATTCAAGACAGCGATGATTTAGAAATCCGGGGAAGTACCGAGAACCTAGTTAGATAATTTTGTATAAATAAATTGTGTGTTTCAGTCCAGTTTATTGGGAGGGCCCACCACCTGGGCCGCTTCTAGACTGACAAAAATCGGCCAATAGCGAACTTCAATGCAAAAGAAACTTCATCTCTAATAAGCAATGGCAGGAAGCTCAAGGATACAGACTTCAGAATAACAGGGGACTACTCTGTTGCTGCGCACGATAAGTGTCGTAAACTTTGGCAGTTGTCGAAGTCGATAAAGAAAGGAGGGTGATCGCCCTCGCCTTGTGTTCAACAAGCTCTTTGTAAATAATGACGCTTACGTCTGGGACACGGATGCCAAGTGCGCAATTCGTTTGTAAATATCTGAAAATGGTGCGCCACAAGTAGAAAATTGAGCCTTGGGAAGCCACGACGAATGAATCAATCATCCGCCGGCCTTAGCACAATCAACTAACCCTTCGCTGCCACCACTCGGTAAGCATAGTCATGGCAATTCATTTTGTTTCCTTTATACAAATATAAGAAGCATACTCTCGAAAACCGTCCCACTTTCCTCAATTATCGACTCGGGTTCTGAATCAGTAATAGCGCTCACAGAAACGTGCCTTACAGACATCGTACCTAAAGACAATTTTCTTACACAGGTTTCGTTTAATACTCTTCGGTGTGGCAGAGCGAACTGCAGAGGCGGTGGTGTTTTGTTGGCAGTAAAAAGAGAATTATCATGCTTACCCATTATGCTCAGTACATTTCCTGAGTGCGTGTGGGTGTTGTTAAATGGTAGTAGTGCTGACATACTTATTGGTGTTTTTTATCGCGCCCAAGACATGGGCAGTATTTCTGCTGAAGAGTTTTTTTCGCATTTTCAGTGAAGCATGTAACCGATTTCCAAATGGTTCTTTATTAATATTTGGTGACTTTAGTTAGCCCCATATTACCTGGGAAACACTATCTGTCGCGGTGAGTGAAAGAGAATTTAACTCATTTCTTCAGTCATGTTTAGATATTTCATTATCTCAACTTATGATACAACCGACATGTTGCGCTGCCACTTGCCCCAGTATTCTCGATCTTGTCCTCACTAATGTTCCTGATATTTGCAGCAACATTAGTAATTCAGATAGTTTCTCCGACCATGATGTCATCACTGGTAACATAGTTTGTCCGCCTATCAGTAGAAAAATCATCACTAAGAAAATCAACTGCTAGAACAAAGCTAACTTTGATTCAATAAACGCCGGATAATCTCATTTTGCAGATTAGTTTCGTTATGACTAGCTGTCCCGTACAGTTGACGATAACTCAACCGTGTTCAAAAATGTGTTTACTGACCTGATTTGTAAGAATATACCGAGCATAACAATTACGAGTAACAGTTCTGCACCATGGTTTAACCAGAAACTGCAGCGTCAAAGCAAAAAAAAAAAAAAAGACGTTTCTACAGACAAGCCGGCAACTGCACTCTTTCATACTTGAGACTTAAATACAAGCAGTGCAACAGGGAATACCAGGCTCCGCTTAAAACCACTCGACGTCACTTTTTCAACCATGACCTTTTATCTATGCTAACAAGCCTGGTAAATTTTGGCAAGTAATAAACCGAAGGAGTCATCCTGATGTGACGCTTACTCATCCCACAGGCGCCACTGTACCAGAGTCAAGGTGTGCACAGGTATTAACGACACATTCTCGTCTGTATTCGCCCATGAGGACGTGACTTCATGCCCAAACAAAGGTACACTTCCAGCTATCGCCATGCCGCAGATAATTGTTAGCGAGTCCGGTATCGTATCATTACTTAATAATCGTAAGCTATAATCTGCATCTGATCACGTTGGATTCAACAAGTTACTCTAAAGTATATCACAAGGCATTCCAGTAATCTTGCGTGCTTTTTTTCGCAAACTTGAAACCAGGCCAAATTTCTAATGACTGGAGGATAGCCAAGGTCATACAAATTTTTGAATCTGGCGATCGCTCACCACCACTTAACGGCCCATTTCGTTAACTAGTAACGTCTTCACACTAATAGAACATGTCTTACATTAGCAAATCATAACATACCTAGGAGAACATAAGATAACTTTTAAATATCAGCACGGCTTTCCTAAGGGATATTGATGTGATGGTCAGCTAGCTGGATTTGCTAATGACTTGCTTTCATGGATTGATGCTGGCAACCAAATTGACGCCATCTTCATAGAGTTTTCAAAAGCTTTTGACCGTGTTCCTCACCGCACGCTACTACTCAAACTAAAATATCTTAACATTCACGCAGAAGACATTGCATGAATAAAACATTTCTTGTCATATCGAACTCAATTCACAAATATTAGTTACTACAACTCCTCCTTTATTCCAGTTACGTCTGCTGCTCCACAAAAGGGCGTGATTGGTCCTTTGCTTTTTCTACTCTACATTAATGATTTGCCTAACTGAATGTCGTCCCGAGTAAGACTGTTCGCCGATGATTGCTTTATGTACAGTAAAATTTCTACTGACACTGACCATGACGCACTGCAATCAAAACTAACCGCATTGAATACATGGTGTTCAGACTCGCAAAAGACCCTAAATTGTACTAAAAGTAAATGCACGTCATTTATACGCTCCTCGTCTCGCATTGCAACGTCATAGTCTCTTGATAATAATACTGTTGAGCTTACTACCGCGTATAAATGCCTAGGAGTCAATCTTCAATGTGATCTAAGATGGATTTATTACGTCAACGTCATTTTTGGTTGTCTTCACCGCACATTTGGATTAACCAAACACAGACTAAGACAAGCGCCTTCACACTTAAAAAACGTCGCGCATACTACATTATTCGTACCTAAAATTGAATATGCGCATCTGCCATCTGGGATCAGAACCAGGACTACATCGTACCTTTGCAAAGCCGTGCTGCCCGTTTTATCGTTTCAGATTATTCCCCGTACCATAGTGTTACATCTTCAAAGAAACGTGTCGAATTGGATCGCCTATCATTACGACGGAAACATGCTCGCCTATGACTCTTTTATAAACTTTATCATCACAAGCGTATGCATGATGACTTCTTTCAGTCACCCTCTGTCATTTTCCCTCGCCGAGATCACCCTTTTAAAGTCGAACGCCCGGTGTGTCACTCAGCTCGTTACGCGCGATCATTTATATCCAGAACGATACCTGAATAGAATAACCTACCAACAGACATTGCTATTTAAGCTCACCCCAATAAATTGCAACAAATGCTGCGAACATATATCCCGTGAAGTTTCTGGGCAATATGAAAATGTACTTTTTTTTAGTTGTTTTCTATATTGTGTTCCTCTGGTACCTTCACTATCCTTCTGTCATTGTCTCCAATTATTCTCTTTTGAGTGCCTTTGATGCATTCTCAATTTCAGGTGCTTCAATTTTCTAATTTCTTCTAATTATGTGTTAATTTGGTTTTATCCGAACTTTTATTTTACTACACGGAGCCGTGGTTGCGTATATTGTCGCGTTTGTCGCGGTTTTCTAACAAATTGTTATAAAAGTATGCCCACGTCCCCCCCCCCCCCCTATGTAGTATCCTTTTCCAGAGGGCCTTTAGGGGTATTTCAATAAATAAATAAATAAATAAATAAATAAATAAATAAATAAATAAATAAATAAATAAACCGTGCAGTCAATGACAGTGCTTTCCTGAAGGACGCTGGCGAGCCGATCTTGTTGCGGTGGATGCAAGTGCTGTGCTGGCTTTCCCGGGAACGGGTGGTTCCCCCCTGCTGTTGGAGGTCGTGCACTTGCATTGTACCACACAGACACACACGCACACCCGTGAGTCTTTGGAACTCTTTTGTCCATTGACAAACACAGAAGAAACGACGGCAGCCGGCCATACGGCGCCAAACCCTCTGACACACATACACTGCCAGCAATTCGTGGACACGGGATTACACAGAGACACCACTAATTTCAGGGTATTCGCAACCCACGCCGTCTTAGGAAGCTTCTCAATGCACACGCGGGGCAGAGAATGCATTGGGGTTCCTACAAAAGGCTCTCGGGGCATCAATGTCGCGCCAAAAAAAAAGAAATGAAAGCAATCTCTAAACCTGCCTTCGACTTTTTCGGCCGCATGCCCGAGTGGCAATACCCGTCTTGCTCGCCGGTTCCTATTCCCATGACCTTTTAGCACCCGTTGATCGGTGCCTCGCCGACTCGAATAATGCCGTACCGCGACAATAATCCAGTCGTCTGGAAAAAGCCAGACAAAACTCGGAATGACAGTGGGCAATTTGTTTATGTGAGCTAAACATAGCAGGAGAGCTTAATGGAACCTTGCGGCACGCCTGAGTGTATGTTGAACGTCAATGGATATGTGTAGTGGTGTTACTAAGGCGAAAGCCTTACATGTCTCATCAGACAGTCGACCTGCAAAGTCCTTGAGCGAAAACGTGCCAACAACACGAAAGGAACAAAAAGGCTACGAACTCTCAACCTCTGTTGTTAACTAAGGGAACGAACCGAGAGTTCGCCGCCTTAATTAACAACAAAGGTGGGAGTCGAACTGCGACTATTTGTGGGAGTGCAACCTACGGCCTTTGGCGTTAATGAAGATGACGTTAATTCAGACACAGTTAATTAAGTAAGACTTAAGGCACTCGAACCCAAGACTTTTGGTTGGAGTCCAACCCAGCACCTTGGGTGGTAATTAAGGCGAAGTAAGTGAAGACGCAGTCAATTAAATATAGTTACTTAAGACATTAGAAACAACGACCTTTGGTGTTAATGAAGGCGAAGTTAATTCAGGCACAGTTAATTAGGATAGAGTTGAAGCACTCGAACCCACGACCTTTCTGGCAGTCGAAACCTCCACCTTTCGAATTAAGAGCTATGACTAAGCGAAGTACACTAAGCGAATTAAGGGGCATGACTAAGCGAATTAAGAGGGATGACTAAGCGAAGTAGACTAAGCGAATTGCGGGGAATGTGTATCTCCTTTGTCCGTCTTTAATGCATCGGCACCTGGGCTTTCGATTTCATTCATGTCGGCTTAGGTATAAAATAAGAGACTCCGTGAACATTTTTCCTGATTTTCTGGTCAGCGAGTAGAACGCTCTCGTTTAATAATTTTTTTAATATTTGGCTCAGAGTAGGGATACTATTCGTTTGTTTTTTGTAGGAACTTTGGAGCAACGCAATGAACACCAGAAGGAAATGATGGTTTCAGTTGAATAATGATAGCTAGGGTACCAAAGCAATGAATTGCAATCGCATCCGTGAAAACAGTGCTAGTAACTTCGAATGCAATGTGATGTGAGGTTGCTGCATGAGAAAATACATAACTAAATATCTCATTGGAGTGAGCTGCACAAACATAAAGGGGAACAATGTCACATGATTTATTAGGGGTGTGCGAAATGCAATTTTTGAAAGAGAATTGAACAGTGTCTGAAGTGAATCGAATCCAATCGAATATCGAATACTTTTCCAATAGCTTTCACTAGTAAGCATCCATTTTCATAATTTATGTAAAACGGTATTCACATGCTAGTATTCATAAGATTATGAACATTCGGTAATTGCAGTGCGCATTATAAAACGTTGTTTATCAAAATGCACGATGTTAGCATTAGGAACGATTAAGCAGTTTGTTCGCATACACAGGAGTTTCTGGAGACTGCGAATTATCCCTGTAACGTAGCCTGTTGGTCTACGTAGCCTGTTGCGCTACGTAAGTTCTCAAGCTTTGTGAGTATGTTATGCCCGCGGGGATGAAGATTACTGCACTTCTGCTCCAGTTTTATGTTGATTGCGAACACATGCGTACATTTTAAGATACAGTGAAAGCTCGTTAATTCAAACTTCAATAATTCGAATTTATGGATAATTCGAACTGTGCGATTTGGTCCGGCCAAGCTCCACAGAAGTCTATGTATAAAAAAGTCCATTAATTCGAACGCGAGAAGGTTCCCTCACGGATAATTCGAACTACGATCGCCTGGCACACGGCCAGAGAAACGCGCCTACTGCCTACACACAAGGCTGTATTGCCTCCGAAACAGAGAGAACGGTGAGAGAAGGCAAAATCGGAAAAAAATCTAACCTGCGCGGGGTCAGCCAGAAGCCAGCGGCGGCTGCCGCCTCTCCGTTCTACATAACCTCCGAGACTTCTTGCCCGTTGCGAATCTCGGAGGCTTTACAAATCTTGTACAGCTGCTAATGTTGTGCGGAGATGGCGCGGCAAGCGCCAAAACACAGCGAATCAAGTACGTCGCAGCTGCGCTTGCAATCAAGAACCAACGAATCAGGGCCTTCGCCACCTTCACATGTTCAGCGTCTTTGTCTCGGCAGTCTTCATCGGTTGTGCGCCTCTGTTTTCAGATTAGGAGGTATCGGCCATCACGATTCATTGTGATGGTGTTAAGCCTCGGCTAACGTTCGTTTCGGTGGACATCTGTGGTGTGGCACAGTCGGACCCAGAGCTTCGACTTGAAGATGGCGTGTGCACGCAGCGAACGCCATCACTTTCTGACACGCCAAATTTCTGACACGCCCTACTGCTTCCAAATCGCAGTGTACTGTTGCTCTCCTTCACTTTCGTTAGTTCGAACTTTCGGTAACTCGAACTCAAGCGGCTTCCCCTTGCGGTTCGAATTAACGAGCTTTTACTGTAATTGAAAACTATTCGAAAAAGAAGTATTCATATTTACGAATAGTGACTATTCGATTCGAAGATCTAACTGAATAGGACAGTGAAATCAAGAGTTTGACCAAAACTCGTCAAACTCGTCTGGTCGGGATTGATCATAGTCACGGGTAAAACACAGGTAGAACAATGAAATGTTCTTGGTTGGCGTCCATTTTACCCTTGACTCTGAATAGGACAGTATTCAATTCATTATTCGAAAGTTCAGAATATTCGCAAACACTTATGATGTATTAACCAGAGTTATTCGGTTGTCGTTCGCGCAGTTGCCAACATCCTAGAAATACTTGGGATTTAATGAAAAGTTCCAAACGTTTTCCCGCTATATCATGGGATTGACTAAAATGGCAGCAAACATGTATTTGGAGAAGGCGGAGGGCGACGTTATGGGCAATTTGCACCGAAATATTAACACTTACCATGCATAGCAATGGGGGACATTATCGACGTGATGTACCATCAAAGGTAGAACTGTGAAAATTTATTGCAGCCCTTGTAGAAAATGTACTTGTAGAAGCAATACAGAGAAGTAGAAGCGTGTTTTAGAAACCACGTAGAGTGGAACTTTCGAAGAAAGACAGAAACAGAACGAGGCACCTCAGCTAAATTTTAAAATTTGGGAAACGTTTTGCGCGATGTGTAGGTAAACTTTAAAGTTCGTGGGATAGCGACGACATTCGCAGTAATTTATTGGTGTAAGCGATCCTGGGTGCTATAGTGTGCGTTTTATGAACGGTGCACAAGTCTGCTGCCCAGGGAGAACAACAACTGGCACGGAGGTTACGTTTGGTTATAATGGTGGGAAGATTACAGCCAATGTTTCGAAGTAAAATGTGTGTGAATTACGACAGTTGCGAAAATATTGGTAAGCAACTGCTTGAAAACCGATGTTATCTGCTATGTTTCCTAGTGTCCTGACAACACAACCAAACGTAACATTGAGTTCACGTTTCGTAGTAATAGAGGAGGGGGGGGGGGAGGCGAGAGGTGTTATAGTTAATGCAAGGCGAACGTTTGATGTTCCCAACTTAGCTTTGAGCTTTACAGTCATATACTAAAGACTCGAGTTATTAATACTTGCAGACCTTATACGAAGTGCTTAGTGTTTTCCCGCTGTCTTCAGAGAACTGAGCGTGGCACCGACTTCATATATGGCGGGAATATAGGCAAGTCGTTCCTATGTGCGGGCAATGTTTAGTGTGTACGTAGGATGATTACAGCCTTACGTAAGCGTTACGCCCATGTTTTTCCAGTGTACGGTGCAAACGAAATATAGTAGCGAGTTTACATTTGCACTAAATGGAATCTATGCTATCACTCATATGTGGCTGACTTTTGGAAGTGTGTTGTTTAATTAAAGGTAATTGAGTTTCTGAGGGCACCTGCATGAAAAAAGCGGCTTCGCTGGAAATTGCGCTCTGAGTTTTGCAAGGTCGCAGAAGTCTGCTGCATTTGATTTTGTTTCTTTTAATTGGCTGCCGCTCACGTCAGAAAGTGAGATTTGTTTTTCTCAATAGCTACAGTTTCTCGTTTTTTTTGTGTGTTCACAATCTACAGGCAGATAATTCTTGTTATGTGCACAGACTGTATCTGCAATTTCTGTATCGTGCAGAGACTGTTCTATAGTTTGCTTATTTGCGGCTATAAAGAGAGAGACAGAGGAGAGGGGAAAGGCAGGGAGGTTAACCAGAAGGGAAGATCCGGTTTGCTACCCTACGCTGGGGAAAGAGGGGAGGGGGACGTAAAGTGATAACAAAGTGGAGATAAAGGAAGAAAAAACCACAGGCATACCGCACGCTGTCACCGCACAGCCCAGTAGCACTTGCAGCCCTATGAACTATCTGTTCATGCTAGAGCCGCTTGCCCAATCCTGTTGCCCTTACAAACTGCAACAGTGCCCTCGTCGCCCTCTGCTGCGATGGCTTGTGATGACGGCATTTTAAAATAAGCTCCTCTGTCAGAGGTCTTCGGTCAAAGGGCGCAATCACGTTTGCGAGCGATCGTCTCTGTAAATTATTGCCAGGACCGTCACAGAGAAGGTATTGAAGAGCTTCCTCGTCACCACAGTCATCACATGAGACATCGTTGACCCATCCGATTCGGCAATAGGTAAGTACTGTTGAAACAGTTGAAATTACTTGGCACATTGTTCTGTCGGAGACACACTCAAAACGTACCACGCAAGGATTTTCGAATTGCAGCGGTTAATTTTTTCCAGGTGCTACACGCGTTTTTGATAGCCATAAATTCCGCTATGCAATGCAGTGCTTACAACAGGACAAAAAACTGCAATCCATGATCTCTACGCCTCTGGCACAAAATATTAATGGTAGCAGTCGACAGCTGTATGTAACACAACTAGTTCTCAGTGCGCTTAAAAAATATGTATCCTTTCTTTTTTATTCCTTCGTAATTGCCTAGAGTTACGCTGAAATGAGTGATCAGGAATGAATAAAATCGCTAAGACAGAATCCTTACATTGGAAGGCCCCAAAGCAAAGTCTTGAGCGTAATGATGACCCCGGGATGTACCCTGGCCTTTATTAGTTGAAATATTATTTGAAGAAAGGAAAGCTAAATACAGGCAATGATTATCAACTTATGCTCAGCATTTTATTAGATTTCCGTGCATATCTTTCACTTATTGGCGTCAACATCGTACAGCGTCTTCTCAGTCAGGACAGCGAAAAATGTATCGCTGACTACGCAAGAAAAGGCCGGTCAACATGCTTATGTGCGGGAAAATTCATTACAAATACCCGCTTAGTAAGCAAACTGCAGGCACTGCTAATTAATAAAGATGCTACGGACAAGAAAGCACGACTAAAAACGGATTATTACTATACTCAGCAGGCAAATGCTTTCGGCTCACTCAAGAGCTGCTGGTGTTTCACAGTAACAGGAATCTGCGAAGGCTGCGATGCGTTTTAGTTAGCGCCGTAAAGGCGCTCATTAGTGGGTGCACTACAGCCGGTAATCCATCTGATTTCTCAGACAGTTTGAACTATGAAGGATGCCCACATTGGCAAGCCAGCAGGGCACGCCGTCTGCGCACCACACACACAAAAAAGAAAGAAGTGTTGCTGTGAAATTGTAAATTTACATGTCCTTGTGAGTGACGTTGCTTGTTCAAACAGAACGTTTGTGTCTAAAAGGAGTCAAGAGATTCTGTTAGTTATTTGAAAATTTACCAGAAAAATTCCGAACTTCGGGCCACCAGTAAGCAAACCATCAAACTTCTGCCCAGTTTTCATGAGAAACGAAACCCTTATTTCTCCCCTGTTTTCCTTTCTGAAGATGAAATCCGATTTACCCCCCCCCCCCCCCGCCCCCCCGAATTAAATAAAAAAAAGCCTGGAAATTAAAGTCCCGAAATATATAAGCAACGTAAAAAGAAAGACGTGTAGTTTTAGATCCTCTTTAAATCTTCACTAATATGGTGAAGCTCAACAGATGCATGATATTGAGGCAACGTCTGTCGCTCGATGAACCCAGTATGTGGTGCACATTTTTTTGTTTTTGTTTTGTACAATCATGTCTGCTTGCTAGAAAATGCTATAGGAGATATCGTTCAACAAATATTGAGCTGGAGTAAATGTCAAGCGGATGAAATACATAAAAATGAAAATCCGTAATGTGTGAAGAAGACAGTTTTAAGATAAGAGAGAGGGAGAGAGCAAGGATGGGAAAGGCAGAAAGGTCAACCAACGGAGCACCCAGTTTGCTACCCTTCACTGGGTGTGGGAGAAAGTAAGCACTCAGTGCGTGTGGGAGGATGCACAGGGAAATTATAAACGGTCTCTTAAGCCGGTGCACTTCAAGTAGTATATTAGTGCACGAATCGACGGGTGTTGCCACGGTCCGAGTATCTTTGACTCGGAGAATGCCCTTGAGTCCAGTCGGCTTAAAGTTGTCCGCAGAGAGAGGCGTTCTACCTCGTAGCGAGGGAAGGTACACAATACGTGCTTGACGGCTTCCTCGCATCCACAGGAGTCGCACACCGGGTTCTCGGCCATTCCCAAAAGATAGGAGCAGGCGTTCGCGAACGCCACTCCCCGCCACCAGCGGCACAGTATCAGGTTGTTTCGCCGCGTCTGCGCCACCATTAGCTATTCCACCACTTGCCTTTTGCAGGTGCTTGCTTTGAAATTCATCGCTGTCATGTATGCGTTGCTCGAGTACCGGTGGGTAAATGACTTCCGCTTGTAAGAGCATAGCACAGAAGTTCAGCTTCGGGTAGTTCTTTAAGATGGTTATTGATCCTGGCTTGACACACGGCATGTACTACCCTGCGCAAAAGTAACAGACCAGAGATTCCACAATGAAGCTCGATTAGTTTTGCCGCCGATGAACATAACATAAAATTGGGGACTGCAGTCCGAACGTGGTAATGTGAAATTTCTGGTGAACTCATTAATTTCAGTTTGTGCCTACGAATTACGCATAAATTCAGTTGCTCTTTTTTGCGAGGCTGTGGTTTGCACGCAATTGTACACGTGTGCACGTGCTATGTAAATAGTGTTTCCTATTAGTACGTTGTATTTCTACAGTTTAAAAGAACGAATCTCGCTTTGATTGAGACAAGGTCTCGGAACCGCGTCCGCGGCGGGTGCCCAGACCCACTAAAAGGACGCCGGACTCAAATCTTATTGATTTGAAAATAAAGTTTACGCTCTCTCGCTTTCTTTTGGGGTCGCAATGTGGGCCCGTTACCTTGCAGACAGCCGCTTGGTGTCCTTCGGATCAACTTTACTAGGACTATGCGGCTTGGCATAAAGAACCGCGGTTTGCGATAACCTGAACTACAATTCTACATCACTACTTTGACAAGCTTAACTGCTGCTGACATGAGCGTTGGAGATGCATTTACACAACTTCGCTGAGGAAACTATGGATGCTGTGTGAGGTGCTGAACTTCTATGAGCGTGTGGAGATGTAAAAAATTGGAAGAATCCAAAAGAGCGGCCGCTGTAGATAGATTTAACAGCACCCTTACGAAAGATTATACGTTTCATGTTAACTTTATTAGTTTTCTAAACTGCGCTGCAAGTTTCGGAATGGATCTAGTATAATTTATATAGTAATGAGAACGAAAGAACATGTAAGGCGCGAGTTTGGCACGCGGACATAGGCGAACCTCGAAGTCACATAACAAATGAGGTAATCTTCTGTCTGCACTTTGCCGGCTACTCGCACTGTAGCTAACAACTATAGCAGAAGCCCGGAACCTTCCTCCATGGCTCTCCACTTGCTATTTCTCTCGATTTGTGACTCCTCGTATCTGCAGCCTTGCCATTCAGATACCAACACACAAAGTAAACGTCGTTTCACACAGCTGGCAACGAAGGACTCCAGCGGGGTTAATTGCCATAGCAGGTGGCACTCCCAATTTTCTCGGTTTTGTCGGGCGTACTTTCGCCTCAATATAATTACGTTAATGGTCGCGGCTGAGTCCCACACTGATACAATTTGCTGAACACATCGATCGTGCCTTCGGGTGGCATATGGAGAAATAGCCGGTCAGGGACTTTGATTGCACGTCTTCTGCACAAGGGATACGTAATCTGTAACGTGACTTGCAGATCCTCTGCACATGGCGGCGTGAATTCAGGGGTTTAGCTTATCTGCGTGCTCGCGACGAAGCTTCCGAAAAAAAATCTATTGCGTGTGCGTTAGGTAACGGGCTCGCATTTCTAGAATGCCCCAAGGTCATTTTGAATTGAAATCGTTAAAAAAGATGTAAAATTGTTTTTCCATGTTTGTTATTTGATGCCACGTCAAATGAACACTGCGCTTCGCGCAAAGGAAAGAACAACAAAAAAAAGCACGCCACTGCAATTGTGCCTCTTATTAGGTGAGTGTGTTTCTGAGACCCACGCTTCGCATGCAGAAAGTACCATGAAATACGATGTTCTATGCTACATAACCTACTACGTGATGCAAATAAGTGGCGTAGACGGCATATCTCGTGGACACAAGCCGTTTATGCGAGATTTATTCTGAGGAAGAGGCACGTAACTACGGTTCTTGTCGGACTATTACACTGTTTGAGATACAGCTTGTTGTGGCAGCCGAAAACTTCAAAGGCGAGAAGTTACGCAAAAGTGAAAGTATGTGAAAAGAAAAAGAAAAGAAGAATAAGGAAGTGAACTTCCTCAACGAAAGAGTTGGCCTAACTGCCAAAACGGGACGCGGAAACCAGGTCGTGCAACGCGTCACAAAAGGTAATTGATGCCTTCTAGTTTCGGCAAAGAGGACCCACAGCCAACTATATATACTGCATGGCTGCCGTTGGGATAGTTCCTAACGTGCACCTCAGGCACAAAAAGAACAAACACCTCCAGAGCAATGAATCTGAGGGGCGTCTTCCCGGTCGCCACGCACGCAACTAAGTCATCTCCCTCTCTCACTTATGTTGGCGGCATTATCCACATTTCTTTTTCCACCACCAAGCCACATCGGGCGATATGATCTCCAGGGCACCACCACGAAATGCGCCCACTTTAGCCCGAATGCTCGAGACTTCGTTAGTTTCGTAGCGGCCGTGCGTTCCGACCAGGCGGCAAAGAATACGCAGTGCAGTGGAGCAGCCAATCTCCATTCTGGGTCGAGGTCTCGGGATCACGTGATAAACGAGTTCCGTGACTATTGCTCTGGTCACGGCTGGAAGGCGGCTTCATTATGTGTATCCTAACCACTCTGTGGATAGCGAGGAATGGCGTTGAATGTTCGGAAAGCGATAAAAACTATACGTGGTTGCTGCCGTTCTTTCGCTTCCATAGGGTACCTTACATGTGACTATAACGAAAAGCAAAACAAATAATAAAGAAAGGCAACCGCTGACCCAACGGCAGTCAGTATAATTTATTCGTAGTGATAAGACAATGAGGCGATGCGACTACAGCAACGTTTGGGAACGGTTCGCAACGACTATAGGCGTTTCTTTTTCCTGTTGTCCTAGGAGAACCAAGTGATGGAACAAGCTTCAATTTGGAAAGAGTGGGGGAAATGATAGGAGAGATTTTCAGGAAATTATTGAAATCTGAAAGTTAATTATGGCTAAATGAAGATTGGTGAATACTAATTTGCTGCCTTTTTAGGCGCGTTATATATATAACGCACACAACGTCTCCTCGGTGTCCTAACGGAGCGAAGTGTGCCAAGGACCTCATATTTATTGATGCTGATAGGCATGTTCTACGTGATCTGATCTAACACTCTAAAGATTAGACTAATTAGGAGAATTGGAAAGAATTACCAAACGCCATTTTTCGCCCACTTCAATTAAAGACGTTATCGTAAGCACATAGCGAGTTCCCTCATGTGTCCTGAGAGAAGGAAATGAGACGGGAACACTTATTGAGGAACGGAGCGGAGAGGGGGGGGGGGGGGGGCGGGGCATGTTACACCTGATGTGATTGAAAGGTTCAAAGCAACATTAGGAGCTTTGTAAATAATTACACACTACTTTTATTCTACCTATTTAAAGGCGCTTAAATAAGCGTGCATTCTATAAGGCAACAGCCTTCAGTGGTTCATGGGTCGAAGAATCCGCTGTCCTGCGTTATCGAAAAATTGACTGTCCGGCATTATAGCACCAAAATTCAACGGCACCAAAATTGATGGTGCCACCCACGACCAATTATGGGACTCAAAGCCACGGCCTTTGGTTGTATCAAGAAGGCAAAGTTAGGTAACCAAAGCACTCAAACTCACAACGTTTGGTGCGAGTCGAAACCACGACGGTCGGTAGGAGACGTACCCACAGCATTTTAAGTTAATTAAGGCGAAGTTATTTAAGGCATTCAAACTCAGAACCTTTGATGGGAGTTGATCCCTCGACCTTTGGTCGGACCAAAATTCAACGGCACCAAAATTGATGGTGCACTATTGATGGTCGAACCAACAACCTCCGCTGTAAATTAAGGTGAGTTAGGAAACATTAAGATAGGGTTAATTAAAAGAGCGACCCCACGACCTATGGTAGGAGTCGTACCCTCAACCGTTGGTGTTAATTACGGCGAAGTTAATTAAGGCATGGTTAATCGAGGTAGAGGTATTTAAATAATTTTAACCCTCGACCTTTGGCAGGAGTTGTGCCACGAGATTTAGTGGGAGTCGCGCTCAGGACCTTTTGTGTTGGTTACGGCAAAGTTAATTAAGGCACGGTTAATTCACATAGAGGTAATTAAGGCACTCGTACCCAGCACCTCTGGTGATATCGAACACCCGACCTTTGATGCTAATTAGGGAAGTTAATTTGGGCGCAGTTAACAAATCTTTAGGTAAATAAGGCACTCGAATCCACGACCTTTGGTGGGAGATTACAACAGGAAGTACTGACGCATTCGAATGAGTATGTCAGGTAATTTAACGAAGGCCTTCTGAGAGCGCAGGCTTTCGCCTTCATCCTCTTTAGTGTATGCTGAAGGGACTGTCAGCTTTTGTTTTGTGTTTTTTTCCCTGTATCCTGAGAGGACTAGACGTGAGGAGATTCAATTATCCAGATGGTGAGAGCATGATATGAAGGATGTACAAAATGAAAGCTTAAACTGTGTAATCTAATTACATTCTCCATATAAACCTACTTGTACAAGTGCACGAGAGCGTTAAACAGCCTTTACACAACTTTTTTTAGTGTCGTCAGAGAACTAATGCTCCAATGAGTTGACGTCCGATGGAAAGGTGGATAATAGTATGGATAATGCATGGCCAAAGTTTTCGCTCTTGGTTAATTACACGCTTTGGAAATAAATCTTCCCAATCTCTAGTTGTACGAAGCGTGTAAAAGGATTACCACGTGTGCTCGGTCAACTTAAGCTGTCAGGTAGCGTATATTTTGTGAAAGCAAGGAGAATATTGTTAGGTGATATGCGCAGGTAAGGATTAAAGTGTGGGCATCGATCACGGCTTTTAGAGTAAATTGCTTATTCAAATGCCGCGAAGCGTTAAGAGTGCATTTTGCGAACCACGTAGAATGTTTTCTCCTTGTCGTAAAAAAAAACTACAATAAAGACTCAGTTCAAGTTTAACGAAAGTAGGCGGCACATTGTGGCTGACCTGCATGAAAAGTTTCAAGTGCGTGGATTAAGTAATCCCCTTGCAGTAAATAACTTACACGAAGGCTCGAAAGCGTTATACAGTGATTATACGCAACGTTTCAATGTCCCACGTATAACTAAGTGCGAGACCCAGTTTCCATTAATTGCTAATTAGGAAGCATGATAATAATCGCAAGCGAGCAAAGTTCTAAAAGAAGAGGATTTGTTTAGAGAGGCTAGAAAATAATAATGTAACTGCTCGAAAGGAAACAAAGCTTCGCCGCAACCTGAGCTGCGATTTTTCAAGGTCGCACAAGTCTTCGGTCTTCATCTTTTTTTCTTTTTTTTTCATACCGCCCAGAAGAACACGAAATCGTGACAAATGACACAGTCTCAGCATGTCTTTAGACGTGCGATCCCGATAAGTTCGCAACGCTCTCAGACGCATAGTAGGAATCGATACTGCTTCCGTTGTCGTCTCATCCCCAGATTACCTGCCTGCTGACTTTCCGTTCCCCGTCGCTCCCATGTGTGCAACCTTCCCTAATAACTTTCCCTAATAATGACGTCAGAACTCGATCCCAATTCTGCGTTCTCACTCCACGGCGCTCGTTCACCTGCGAACGAAGCGGCATCCATACGAACATTCAGTACCAGTCGTATACCCGAAAAGCGCGCACAACGCTTTATTACGAGCGAGATGAATCGTACTTTCCAGAATAACGATAAAGTCCAAATGGGCTTAAGTATTACCACCGAAAGTATCATTAATTGAGAACCAGCAATATTGCAGCGAGTCGGTCGCAGGGCAGGAGTAACATCGGTGCACGCATCTGCGATACATCTCTGTGCGCGTAAATTAGGAACGGTGGTTTCCCCGTCCCATTCGCATCACATGCCTCGTCAGTCTCCGTGGGCACGTATTAATCAGCATCTGCATTGTCGTATTACCCGTGTAACGGCTTCCTCGTCATTACTGCTTCACTTCGGTTCGTACGTGCTGTTTGCTCGTGCTCAGGTCATCCTCAAGCCATTCGGAAACACTCGACTGAGTGGTGCTAATACAGTGAAGAATGTGGGGGAATCTCTAAGAAACGCTGATGAGCAGAAGAGCAGAAAAGTCTGCTTCACAAGACGTGCCGAATGGTGCTGACGCGGCATCTCCGGGTGGTAGAGTGAACTTTCCCCAAAGCTATGAAGCAGGCTTGCTGGTGCGTATTTGAGACGTCGTTGCTCTATGGGCGAATGCTTAGGACAGGGAAAGGTGACGCAACAGTGGCTGTTCTGTACATCTGTGTCGACTTTACCTTCTATTTGGCTGCTGTCTCAGTGCGCGAGAACAACCGTAACTTTCCCCTTGGTTAGCTGTGTTCAAGTTCAGTAAAAAACTCGTTTCTTTTTTATATCTATACGCAGGCTTGACATTCTGAAACGAAGCGCCTGTTCGAAAAGGCGCTTATCTGGCTTAAAGCTAGCAGAAAGCGTTAAAAGCTCATGTAAGCCCTGCAGAAATGTTGCTTTTTGGCTTGAAGAGTTTTGTAATGGAGTGACATAAGCGTAGAATTCCCTTGTTTAACGTGCTGAAGTACTGGCTCAAGTTAAATGTTTTTTTTTTTTATTGAGCACAGAGGTATAAACGAGAAGTGCGACATGGCATAGTGAAGAGCACGGTATAGAAACGGCTCTAACAGCATAACATTTGTGAAGGTGTTTCTTTACACAGGTAGAACTAAAGTGAAAGAAAAGTTCGTACTTAACAATGGGCGCGATAACTTCTGCACGTGGACTGGTTGCCACTGTCTCCAACGTGAATCGATGGAATGTAGACCGGCTTAACACCGGTGTACACTAATAGGTATCGCCGGCACTGTATCCGTCACTGTAGCCTAGATGCAAGCTGCTGCTGAACCGGGAGCGTCAGCCTCGCTGCAAGGGCAGGCTAATTAGAATGCCCGACTGCCTACTTTATGTGCACTTTAAAGAAGGTGTGATCGATTCTCGGCAACCCAAAGGTTTATTGCAAACGTTCTTTCCACAGTTTTCTTTCTTTTTGCTAGTCTCACCATACTTTAGAAATTAGAAGTAATGGAAGTGTTTGCTCTCCAACAAACGTGTTCGTCTGTCTTATGTAGTTCAAAGAATAGAAGCATGCAGGAAAAACAACAGGACTTTACTCACATTTCGGCCCCGGTCCGGCCTTCATCATGAGAGCGATTGCATGCAAGTACAGAGTTCAATTTATACATTTTTCTCCGCAAAAGAAAAGAAAGGATAGACGCGGAAGAGAGAAAACAAAAACGTGAATATAAACTTAACGAACTTACGCGTGTATAAACAGCGGAATTAAAGAAAGAGAAAAACCCGTAGTCCATGACCACAAGCACGCGTACATTTATTGGCGTCATGAATACCAGTACGTGCATTGGCTCATGTCAAAGTCAGGGAAAACAACCGTGAATGCAAACTTGCGCCAACATACAGTGGTGCTATAGCACGAATGCAAAGTTGCGCGTACATACAGTGGCATTATGGGGAAAAAAGCCGAAGGAAAGCAAACCAGATAGGCAGTTTGTGAATAACCCACACGCGAACAGGTGCACATTCAGTCGTGCCCACAAGTGAAGAAAGACGTAGCCCATGGAATGCAGCGAGAGGTGACAGGGCTGAAATGTTAACAAGGAGTAGGCGAGGGGTTCCAGCTGCGACCCCTCGCATGCTCGTCGATCCCTATAGCCGCGTCGACAACTTGTTAATGTTAATTGGAAAGAAGTCCGACTTGCCAACTTGCACCCCGAATCAAGCCGCTTTACATCCACTGCATGATTGATGCTACAATGGAGTTCACATTTATACAGATGGCTCTACCACCCTAATCAGCTCTACTGGTGCGGTAGTCATTCCATCGATGTCAATCTGCAAGGAGTTCAAGATCCGTCACGTCACGACATCGACAGGATCCGAGCTTTCCGCCCTTCGTAGTGCAATGCTATACGTGCAGCAACAATTACCAATTCACTGGGCTATATTCTGCGATTCAAAGGCAGCCTTGTAATCACTGTCACTCTTATTAGCTTTCTGCCGCAGCCCCCATGAACAAAAGCTAGCACACATATATACGATCACGCTACCATCAAGCGATAGACAGAGGTCACGACATTGTATTTAAGTGGCTGCGCTGGCAGGGCCATATTACTGGCAATGAAAGTGCCGACAAAGCTGCCCGTGAGGCACACGATGTATCTGAAAGAACCTCGATACCATTATCGAGAAGAGATGCAGCATGGCACCTCAGCGTCTTTGTCCATATTACTATTGTAAGGAAATTGAACGCACCGGAGTTACCAACCAGCGCCTATATGCCATGGACCCGCTCATGACATTGCAACCTTTACCTGGTTGTAACCGGCGGGATGAAACACTCCTGTGCCGCTTGCGAGAAGGAGCTTCTTTCACAAACTCCTGCGCATTCATAATTGACAGTTCAAATTGCCGCAGCTGTGGTGCCGAACAGACGACCAAACATCTTCTACGTGACTCCCCTACATACGAAGACGAGTGGAGTGCCCTCCATACAGGTTTAGGGCACTTATACTACTGCCACACGGGCAAACTAAAGCGCGCTTTGTGCGAGTGCCTTCCAGCGCACTTAGTGACAATTTGGCGGCGCGCTGCTACACGAGAAAGAAAAGCGTTCTTTCAAATTGGTGGCGATGGCGATCGGGAGTCAAAAGGCAAAGCATATGTTTCTAAACAGTCCAAAAGTGGCAGTAGTCTTTTGCTGTCTTTTTTCTTTATTTTGCAGTGTGGGGCCATTTATTACCTTGTAACGTTATCAGTTAAAAAAAATTCATTAAAAATCACTCCTGACTTTGCTTTCAGTATTACCTTACTTATTTTTTGCTCATTGCTAACGAGAATACACACTTCGCAGCCGCGAAGTGTGTTCGCCGAACACACTCACCAACGAAGGCGCTCTGCAGTGAATGTCACTAAGCGTCCCCGCGTGGCAGCCTGCGAATGGCACGAGCGATGAACTGCCCTCGCTCAAAGTTCACTGAAGTTTGCGCGTGTAACAGGGGCGTTAGACGACCGCCCTTTCACAGAGGAGAACGTCTTGGGCCCGTCGCCTCGTACGCCTGCTACGTGCAAGGCCACAAAGGCACTGGTGCGTTTTTTGAAATGCACCAGCCTGTACGACTGCCCGTGTCTGACTCAGTGGCGCACGCTTGTGTGCGTAACAGTGCAAACTGTGAAATTCTTTCTTCCTTCTCCTCTTTAAATCCCCTTTCCACTTTTCCCAGTGCAGGTAGCCTACCGAGTTCAGCCTGGTTAACCTCCCCACCTTTCCCTTATATCTACTATCACTCTCTCGAATAATATTGAGTTTTTTTGTAAGAATTCCGTGATACGGGCAGCTTTATTGTGCTCAAATAATTTGCAGCGTGACGAACTTAATGATATCGGCCGACAATCTTGTAATCACAAGAGGTCGCCTGTCTTAAAAAGAAATCGCACCAGCTGTTCTCCAGTCATTAGGCGCCATTGCGGATAACAAGGAGGCTCTGAAGGATATCGCGAGAAATGTACGAAATATTCCAGCCTATCCTTTAAGAAACACATTTGTTAGTTTGCTTGGGCCACACCATATCTTTCCAGTCCATTCAACATCATAAAACTGAAGACTAAGATCGACCGAAGGGTGGGGGGCGGGGGGGGAGGCTATTTCGTGGAAGTGCCAGCCTCCATACTACGTTGCGGTGACGTATATGCTCTCAGCGAGCCTGCTTTCGACGTCGTACAGGAAAAGTAAAGAGACTAACATAAACTACTCTACAAATGACCACAACTTCTTGGACCGGACTACTCGAAGAAATCGAGCTGAAGCATGAAACGGTGCGCTTCTCCCTTCTTCCTGTGTTTGCATCCCTATCCCCCTGTTTCCTTTTACTATTCTTAAACGAGCCACTCTGCTCTGGTTAACCACCGTGCCCTCGCCTTTTCTTTTTCTTCCTTCCCGCAATCTTTGTCTCACTGCTCGCTTTTGCTACCTGTTTCATTAATGTTGTCTTAGGTAGGAGCCAGAAACAAAGCGTAAGTGAACTTGGTCATCAAGCTCAATGCGCTCTGATTCGCGAGACTGCACGCTGTGCACCGCAGGCGCGCCTTAAACGAGGCGTGACCTCATCATACTTGTCCCCAGACCTCGTAGTTGCTTCGATGACGGGTGGTACAAATATAGGGAAGCACCAGTGCGCTCAGTTTCAGTTTCAGTTTACTATTATTTAAATCCAATGAATGAGTAAGAGATACTATACGGACGAGGGTCCCAAAGTCAATGACTCGAATCGCTTAATGTATAATTCTTGACGTGGCCGAGAGATTTTCTTTTTGTCTTCGTGTTTTCTTTTTCGCTGTCGGTTATGTCTTTATTTTTTACTACTACATTGTTGTCGTGCAAGGAAAAACACAGCCTTCCTTCTGACGGGTGACCAGGTCGTTCTGGTGCTTTCGAGAATTTTGAGAGAACGTGTCAAAGCCTAGTGGAACCAGCAAAATGGACGAAGAAACTGTAGAAATAAGTTGAGTGGACGGCAGTTCAGAAGATAAACCAGAGTTCGTATCAACGACTTCAAAATGTGAATCGGTTCCTTCAGCCGATCGCGATAATGACCTGCTTGCGGAAACCCGTACATGACCAGGTGAATTGCACTTGAAGGACGAGGTTAAGCGCGTTGTTCATGTAGATGGTAGTTGGTGTTAATCTGATTGTAAGTGCCGGCAACTCCTACTGGTGCAGTCGCGTACATAGCATACGTTGAAGGCAGGAACGAATATGTAAGCGGGTTCTGGTAGTAGTGATTCACGCTTACACGTATATATCGAGTTCGGTGCATCCGACGTCGAGTTAGATGTAGCTATTTTACATTGATAGCGTTTAATAGTTACATTTGGGGATTATAATACGATAGCTCAACAGTCTCTGACAGGCCTAATTGCCAGTTTTATTGCATTGAAGAAAATTGGTGGCGCATCCTTTTTTTTTCTAGCTGATTCACGACTTTAGTGATGTTAGCAATGGATTTTATAGCTAGTGCGCAATTTCTGATATGTTTTATATGCTGTTTGTTATGAAAGACGGCCTATAACCAGTGACACATACCCAGTAACCCAATTCGGGATCGAAAAGGTGCACCTAGAAAATAGATGCACCTACCCTATGGCCCCGTGAATCGACTTGCACTCGTTATAGGAAAAAAGTAACCTATTACAATTAAATTAAACGGTGTAATTGATGACCGTTACCAATCACAGCACCACGAAAGTAATTGAGCAATTACTAAAAAAAAAGTAATCGATTACTTTGACGTTATTTTCCAACAAACATGTTATACCATTTAAAAAATACCGTAAATACAACTAGCTGGACTGGCTCTTTCAGTCCGTCCTCTGCAGCCATTCACACCTTGTTTATCATCACTAATAATTTGGTTTTCAAAATCTTTTTGGTAATGTTCCTTCGTTCTCTTGAGAAAACATCTGCAGTGACACTGAAAACTCGCTCGAACTTCGCACTGGAGAGGAGGGCTTTGTTGTAACGTTCGAAAATATTGCTCACAAGATAGGATCTGCTAATGCATCAGCCTCGTTATTTAGGATGCGGCATATCTATCCTCTTAACTGTACTGCATGCTAAGAGGCAGGGGGACATTGAGAACGTATAACGGAAAGAAAGAGATGGTCCGCTTGAGAACCTGCAAAAGAAGCGCATTTCGCACGCGTGCCTGTAACACTTTGCGTTGTTATAGCCCGCAATGCCATTTTCAGTACTTTTTTTTGTGCTCGTAGGCGATGATGGGAATGTGGTTACCTACAGCGGTAACGTTATCAGAGGCGCTCAGGTAAAGCAATTTCCAGCCTCAATCGCCAGTCTAAAGCCGCCTGTTGATACAGTATATTACCAGCACAAGATTGTGGGTACTCCATGCCGCGACTCCCAACGCTTCATTGTGGCTGGGGTTAGGGGCAGATGCTCTCGGTAGTGCAAGAAAAGAAAATCGCAGTTCCGCCCGAGAGGCGAAGCGCCGATTGCGATATCAAACTAGTAGACAGCTGTACAAAGTAAGGACAGTAGTTTTATCGGCCGTATAAACTTGTAAACAACATTCGCTTACTACCTAAATTAGCAATGATAGAATATGTGAGCCTGACTGAACGAGCACGTGGAAAGAAACAGACACACAGAGACAGTGCTGTCTTTGCGTGTCTGCTTCTTCCTGCGTCCTTATTCAGTCGCGCTTACACATTCCCCCTATGAAAATGGTCATATCCTTTATGTTTCCTTTATGTTTCCTTCTTGTGCCCTATGTGACCTTTATGATTCCTTGTCCTTTGTGTGACCTCCGGGACGCCAACTTTGTGTGTACCACATGTTTACTCATCCTAACGTATACCTCGAGGATGTGACCTTTATTATGCCTCTAAGATGTGTCCTTTATGTTTACCGCAGGATGTTAACTGGATGTGCACTATGTGTTACCTGAGTGTACACTTGAGTGCACATGTAGGTGACATAGAGTGCACATAACAACTGTCTGTACATATAATACAGGCAGATATACCTGAACTTTGTGACAGCCGTTAATACACTCTGCAGAGTCATTGTAAGTACTAAATCTTGACTTATCCTTTCCTTTGCCCCAAGAAAACAACCCTTATTATAATTTTTGTAGTATGTGCCCTTTGTGTTTACGGCGGGATGTTACCTAGGTGTGCACTTCAGTGCACACGTAGGTAACATAGAGCATATAGTGGGCGAGTTGGTTACGATTCATCGTACCTTTAGCAACAGCGCAAAAGCAACGCGGAAACAAGGAACACTCCGAAGAAACAGCGCCGTCTTGTTGTGTTTCTTCCTTTTGTCCGTGTCGCTTTCGCGCTGACCACAAGTACGAGTAACTGCTGTGTCGATATTAGCACGCGTAGAAGCAGGGCAGCGCGGATCCCGTAAATGCTTGCTTGGGCGTACAACTGAACAATTTATAATTGTGAGTTGGCTAAGTATGAAAGTTGTGTGCGGAGTATGGCCGTATTTGATTACGCGAGCATGCAAGCAGTACGCCTGTTTCACTTTGGCCGAAGTTCCGCTGCCGCTGCAAGCCAGCCATCGCCACATTTTGTCGCCTTCATTCCTTACGCTACGAGCAAATATGGTTCCACCTATGCAAGATAAGGCCTGACATTCTCAAAAACACGCCACTGGGCACCATAAGAAGCGTGTACATGTGTGGCAATTCCGAATTTCTGATCGGTAGGCGTCACAGCTCACGCGGCTGCCCGCACACCGTGCGCCATCCCAAGCGACGGAACAGCACATGATGCGCGCTGATTGGCTCGTGTCCGCCGACAAACCACAGGACAAGCGTTCGCGCATAGTTCGTCTAAAATCTCTGCATATACTTTAAAAAAACAAGGCAGCGCACCAAGACACTTTAAAATCAATAATTTGTGTTTAAATACCAGCCTTCCTTCCAGCAACGACGTTTTTAAATCTCGAAGGCCGTGCTTTTCCAAAATGCACGCCCTAAAGGAAAATGTAGATCTCGGAGGCTAAATTCCCGTTTTAACCGCAGTGCGGCGCTGCCGCAGTGTAACGGTTGACGGTGAGCTGGGCCACGTTGTGTTGCTGTGAGTGGTGAGAGTGTTCGTTACACAGTAATTTAATCATATTTTCGAAGTGCCTAAACAAACTGTGATCCGTACCGTGTGCATTAACCATCAGGAAACCTCTGGGCTCGTGTAACGCCATTAGTTCGCCTTATGTTTCGTGTGATGCGCCAGTGTCTTGTGTACTACAGCGCCCGTCCGAGCTGCCTTTGTTCTCGCCTGTCCGCGTTCGCTGGTGGAATACCTGATACTGTGGCTTCGAATTATGGTGCGTGAAAGAATTTGTTGACACTTGTGCTTTCGTGCGCTGGTGTTCATCGGCAATTCAACAGTGTTCGCGCCGGAAAGAGCGTCGTCGCGTGGTGCCTGCGAGACGAAGAAGCCGTTTGCTGACCACATTGAAGGTAAGCAGGTCTGACGCTTGCGCGCATTCTCGCAGCTTTTGGTTCATGTAGTAAGCTTTGTGGAACGAGAACAGAACACATTCTGAGCGTACGTTGACCATGTTGCTGTGCACATTTAGCAAAGCGTTTCACGAGGGGAGTTTCCGTGAAATGTATCATTTCTTACCGCTTACTTGCTTTATGGAGTGATGTGCTACCACCGCTGATTGTTGCGACTTATTGGGCAAATATTTACGTAAACGCTGAAAGTTACTGTTTTTTCGGTAGTTTCCCGGCAAGAAATTCTTCCGTAGATATGAATTTCCGCAAGTTACGTTTGTAATGCATGTCGATGTGTCACGGGCATCGCGAGTTGGCACGCGACTGCGATGTTTGACACTTGAACAGGTATTAGCTTGTGTGAAGATTACTTTATTGATAGTGTTCAGATTGAAGTGCAGCTTCGCGAGAACTTGTCTGCATTGTTTGTGTTCTTCGACGTGCTCGTGTATTTGTCTTCTATATTGTAGGGCAAATGTAGACCGACATTACAACAGCGAAATTTCTTTTTAATCGAGGCATCTCAATCAGACGCTCGTTTTCATTAATATTTTCATCCGAAGAACGCGATGTGAGTTCCTGCGATTGTTAAAGACAGTGGCTTGTAGCACTGCCTAATAAGGGATGCGATTTTCTTGCGATGCTTTGCGCTCGATGTTTGCCACTCTTATAACCCACCTTTCACGGCTGGCTGTTATAGTTAATAACGATAGCGGAATGTCGGTCAGATCAATGAGCAAAAGGAGTGGCATCGGAAAAGGGATCGCTACAAAATCGCGGTCTAGGTTTTAGACCCTTCGTAATCGATTGTTCATTTGATTTACTAGATCTTTAAGTTTTGGTGATAATTTCCCATGTAGTCTGATGTTTGCGGCTGGTTTTATTCCAGCCTGAATTTTACCATATAACAGTGTAACCACTTGAGATATAACTACGAGACATCTGTACAAGCAGGCACACAAAGATTTGTTGGCCAGTTGCCTACTCCTATAGGTCATGTACTACTTAGCAGCTGCTGCAGAAATGTTTAAAAAACTTTGTGAGCAATTTAATACCTGAGTGGACTGGCAGCTCAGTCTCTTTCAAACAACAATTAGTTAAAAGCTTCTGTGTTGCCCTGATGTTTTTATGATCTGTTTTTGACTTCTCCACGTTTCTTAGCTGTGTGCATACAGGCCAGGCTGTTCTTGCTTATATGAATATTTTTGAATAAGTGAAAAAGATTGGCTTTTGTTTTGTTTTTCAGGTGCCTTGTGAGCTCTCACCCAAGCAACACATTCCAGAGGTCTGCTGTGAGCAGACGTGGCAAACTGAAGTAACATTCAGATAGTCCAATAAACTGTTCGTAGTTTCAGACAAACATTTGCAAAGTATAGTCAAAACTTCCTTTTAAAAGTGCAAGCACTGATCCAACCTGACCTTTCCATCCAAACATTACATATTAGTCACAAAGACATAACTAGAACAGCAGCACTGCATTGAGGAACGTACAGTGGTTCTCCAAGTGTTATACTGAAATAATCTATGAAGGCTAATTAGTTTGTAATTTTAGAACAAATTGGCATGAATTTCTGTGCCATAGCAGAGTTTCAATCCATGCGCTGCATCATGTAGGGAACAGTAACCTTACAATGAAAACCAATGCAAAACTTTTTAACTCAGGAAAAATTTATAAATATAAAATGTGTACACGGAACTCTTCATCTATGCATGTCTACGTAAAATACAGGATTTAGTCACTGCGGCCTCATAAAGGATGCATAAAGGTAGGACACACGAAGGAAACATAAAAGCAGTGGCCAAATTTCAACATGGAGGAAACATAAAGTACGGTAACATAAGGGATACATAAAGGGAGGACACACGAAGGAAACATAAAAGCAGTGGCCAAATTTCAACATGGAGGAAACATAAAGTACGGTAACATAAGGGATACATAAAGGGAGGACACACGGAGGAAACATAAAAGCAGTGGCCAAATTTCAACATGGAGGAAACATAAAGGATATTTCCTCATGTGAACTGCGGGAAACATACAGTAAACATAAAGGACATAACCATTTTCATAAGGGTCCACCGTGGATTCAAAGTAGCCCGTCCACGTGTTTTAACTAAATTAACCAGCACAGCGTCACGCGCGCAGAGCTTAACGTGAACACATCTCGCTCGATGACAGCGGAAACTGCATGTGAAAACGCTGGAGTTAGGAATCACGGCGACAGTCGTCGCTTCAACGCGAACGAAACGTCGAAAACACAGCGCATAGGAAGCTAACGG